>NC_137543.1:21620182-22820182 GCF_963082525.1 Nesoenas mayeri
CGCTAGACTTGTTCATATGAATAATCTAAACCTTAGAAAAGTTTAAGAAGTTAAGACTCCGTCGTGTGTCACGGGCAAGAAAAGTGAACTATGAACACTATTGGGCAGCGTACCTTTCAAGCCTTCAACACACCTGTTTCTCAATACAGAAAACACCTCAAAAGTCTTCAACCCCCAAAAACCGCAAAGGCGAGTGTGCGCCTACGGTGTATCTGCACAGGCAGCCCCGAAGGGCAGGGGGCGGTCCGCGGCAGTGAGCCCGGAGCGGCGCGGGCAGCCGCGTGGGGACGGCGCCCGGGGGGACGGCGGGGCCGCAGCCGGCGCGGAGCTACCCACGGGATCCTCCGCAGGAACTTTCTCGTCTTTTCCCCCCACACACTTTCTGCGATCCTCGGGTACTTACTGCAGCCCAGGCTCGGCATGAGTCTGTTCACACGCGCTACACGCAGAAAGTTGCTTAGTGGTACGGCGTTCGCAAGCTGGTTTATGCTGCTCTCCCGGCGCTACTTCAACTTGAAAAAACATGAGTGATCTCCCTCCGAAACTCGGAGGAACAGTTTGAAGAATCTACGGGAGGCAGCAAGAGCTCCAAAGGAGCAAAAAGCGAGACAGTGAGGAGCCTGCTCACCCCGCATCAGAGCAGCTCCTGGCGTTCGCTCTTGTCCCCTCTCTCCCCAACCTCAGCCTCTTTGGCAAAGTTTCATCATTCGGTCCGTACTCTGGACTCCCTATTGCTCCCCACAGCCATCTCTCTCGCGTCTCCCAATAACGAGATAAATAAAAGTCTGTTAGAGGGAGCCCCCCTCAGGAAACTTACGTTTGATCTGCCTGGGTTTGCTCTGTTTCCTTCGGGACATGCTGCTCAGCTGCCGCTCCTGCCTTGCTCCAGGTACAGGAGCGGAGCTGGGAGGGGACGGGGATGGAGGGAGGGTGACAGATCAATAGACGGGATTCATTGAGGAACCGGTGGCCGCCTTGAGATGCAAAGTCAAATGACAGAAAAACAGGGAGAGAGAAAGAGTGTGTGCGTGTGTGACAGAGGAAGAGGGGAAGAGAAACGGAGATCGCGGTGGGTGAGACGGGGAGCGACAATGAGGGGAGAGAGAAACAGAAAGAACGAAGGGAGGGAGCAGGGGAAGGAGCAGGAGGGGGGGGGAGAGGAGGAAGGAAGGGAGGGAGGGAGGGAGAGAGGGAGGGAGGGGAGAGCTTGGCTCCTCGCTCTCTCTCTCCCTCTCTCGCCCGCTCTCCGCCGTTGCCGTGCCGCCTCCGCTCCCCGCGCCGCGCTCCGCTCCGACTGACAGGCGGCGGGAGGTGCCGGCGAGGGAGGGGGCGAGGGAGGGGCTTTCCGGGACGGGGGGGCCGAAAGAGGGGGGCGTTTGTCCGTCAGGCTTGACGGGCAGTTGCTGCTGCCAGAGACAAGTCCGCATGCAAATCGCCTCCTGCCCGAGGAGCGCGGAGTGCAGAGGCGGGAGGCTTCAATTGTCCCGGTTCTGCCAGGGCTTCTGGTGGCGGGGAGAGCTGCAACTTTCCTGAGAGTCCACGGCAGGAGAACGGGCGAAGAAACTCCGTGACAGCCGGCCAGCCGGCACGAGTTGTGGCGCCCCGCACGGGGACTGCGCCGGGCTGTCCTGGCAGAGCCGGGCGGCTCCGCGCCGCCTCGGCCTCAGCGCTGCCTGCGGGAAGAACAACGCTTCCTCCTGCGCTGGCCCCTAGGCCGGGAGATCCCGGGGAGTCCAAGGCTGGGCGATGAGGGCGGAGTTTTCCTCCGCCACGCCGGAGCGGGTTCCAGCACCGCAGGACAGTGGGATCCCGGCCTCGCCTCGCAGGTGCCTCCAGGGGCGAGAGCTGAGGCGGGGGCGCGCGGCCCGGCACCCGCGAGAGGCAGCCGTTAACGGGCGCGGGGCACGCGCCGGGGCAGGGCCGGTGTCGGCGGGCGGGCAGGGCGCTGCGGGGCTGCCGGTGCTGCCGTGACACATGGCGAATGTTCACGGTTGTCCAACCGCTGGCAGCAGCCCACAGTAGCTGGTGGGTCACGAGGAGTAATGGCGGTGTGGTCATCGCTGTTTGCCCGCGGCTTTGATCTTTTTTTGACCGCTAGATGAGACGGAAAGATAAGCCAACGAAGTACCTGGACTTTAATTAGTTTTCCCCTTCTAAATAGTGGTAACAGAGAAATTTTGTTTCTTGCACAATAGAAACCAACATCTAAGGCTCCTGTTACTGATAGCAATTAAGTGTTCTGACAAAACTAAATCATTAGTAATCCTCACGTTTACAGTCTGTGTCTTTAGGACAAAATTTCTCTTGAGCATTCTGTTTTAATGACCTAAAGCCTCTAATTTACATACACAGTTGTAAATGACCCGTTCTGAACAGACTGTGTTCATTGTGTTTGTTAGCTTTGCGGGAACGTTACCAGATTCTCAGTGTTGTCAAACATCAACTTTGCAAAAATCGCGGAAAACAAAAACCACACACAAACAAAGAATCAGCCTGATTTCACTGATGTCAAGTAAGGACACTTGATACTGAAACATCTTTATTACTGCCTTTCCAGAAATTCCAGATCTGACACATGAACACGCTGCAACATTAAGTGTTCTTACAGCTTCACTAACAGGAATTAAATTATTTATGTTCAGGTAAAGTGTTAAGCATTTATTTAACTCTTTCTTCTGCAGCCCAAATACTTTCAACAGAAACCGTTTTCAACTTGACCTCTCAAAACTTTTCAGTGATTATTTGTTTGGCCCACATTGCATAAGTGCTCATATAAACAATATAAACACCAGGAATTCTAATATGGAAATGCACTAAAATTTTTCATCATACTGTGTTAGAAAATAATGCTTGTAAATGATAAGTAAATGATAAGTGAATTTACAAAGCCACTTTTTCCTTCTTCTTTTTTTTTTTTTTTTTTTTTTTTTTTAAAATAAAGAGGGCATGGTGGAAACAGTGACCTGTATTAAAATTTGTTCAGATACTTTATGCAATCTGATTAAATAATATAGACTTCCCATTTAGCTGCAGTGATTGTGGTGTGCCAAATTTATATTTCAGTTTCTTTCCTTGAGGTGTAGGCTCATAGTTAAGTACCAAGCACTAGTGGTAGTGTCTTCATGAAGGTATTCTATGGCAATAGATTAACATTATAACAGTACACCAAATAAAACACTTTGCTCCGGCTCTGTTGCAGAATTCGACTCGAACAGGGGCTTGAATGGATGGAATACCTATCTTTCGAATTTAAGTTAATATTTGATCTTTACTCATTCTCATCATTTCCTTAAATCTCATTTCAGTTCTGTGATCAGAATTAGCAATGTCTTTTCCTTCACATAGATTGACAGTTCGTTTCTGCTTCTGGTTTTTTTTGCCTTTGTCCCCCACGGTATTTTCAGTCTAAACAGGTAATTTGACAGATACCACCTTTAAACTTACTGTTGTTTAAATGTAAAAGAATGGAGTTGAGTAACCTGTTTCCAACATTTGGCCAATATACAAACTGCAATGTGTAAAACATTGTTCAGCCACTGTAACTTAAAAATTAATATACTTTACATGTTATAAACCAGTTATAAATAAGTGATAAATAGCAAAGTGAAATGAAGCTGTGCTAGAATCTGTATCACGAATAAGTGCCTATTCTTACACACTGCTTAGGGTAAATTACATAAGAGCACCACTATTATGCTGACTCTTGCTTTCGTAAATATTTAAGCAGCAATGTAAATTAAGTTACATATTTTGTCTATTCTGAGGCATCTGAATGCCATGTTCTACTTTGTCAGCTCAAAACAGGACATATAAAGATGTATTATTTCTTTGACTATTCAGAGAGGGTTATTACACCTAGTCATTTTAGCGTATTTGAGACTTGTTTACCTAAAGGTTAGAAAGTTGGTTATGAAATTCCAGAAAGAAACGTATTAAAATGCAATTAGTGATGTAAATTAATGAACTAACTCACAGAGAAACTTTCATTTAACCCTTTTTAATACTGCATGAAAATTACTCATTTCCTTCAGCAGAATGAGTAGCACATAGCATATCCCAGGCGAAAAAAACATAAGCAGGCCGTGCCTAGTGGCTGAGGCTGGGCCAGGGCACAGCTCGAGCACTGCACGTGATCACTGATGCTGTGCAGTAGTTAAGCCAGTCTGCACTACTGCTCACCAGGAGCTTTTTCCAATATGCAGTATTGGCGAGGCTCTGTTGGTGGGGCAGGGGCTTGAGTCATATGGATTCAAGCTGAGGGGCATAGCTTTCCCTCAGGGATCAAGAACAGGCCCAACATTTTCTGTTAACCTGCAGAGAGAGTCATTCGGAGTAAACTTTTAAAATCTGATAAATTACCTTTTGCGCCACCTCAGCTGCAAAATTTAATGAACTGTTGTAACAATGATGATGTCCACACCAAGGCTGCAGTGTTCGTGCCATTCGCTGGCTCTTCCTGTTGGATATTGGCTGTAACAACCAGACAGTGCTCAAAACGTGCTTTGCCAGCATGGCCGGGAGCAGGTGAACCTTGCCGGGAGGCAGCTACAGCTGAGCATGAAGGCAGGGGAGGGTGGTCTCCAGTTTTTGTATTGAGGGAATGGTGGTTATCATCTGTCCAAAAGCTGAGGGTACAGACAGAGAAGTGGTGGAGTAAGAATAGTTTAAAAATGTAGTGCTCTTCAACCAAAATTGGATGTGGGCAGTGGTGTCCCATTTCAGAAGTCATATGCTCTTAGTTAATCACAATATCTCAAGAAGAAGATAATAACCTCTGCAGAAGCACAATTCTTAACCAGCTTGAACTTCATCACTTCCAATTGACTATAACTTACCAAGATTCTACAAAGATTGATGTAAACCCTCCAACTGAATAGTTATCACAGTTTGGAACTTAAATTCTTGAAATACCTGTACTCTGGCAAAGAAACTAGGAAAATTGCAGCTAGGATTTCCATGGTCTTAACGTGTCAGCAACTATCTTACACACAGATAACATGCATGCTTTTAAAAACAATGTCCTTTGGAGAACACTTAAGTGATTTTAAAAACAACATTTCCCTTCCCTCATTGAGAAAAGGAAATACTAAAATATTGAAATATTCTCTTGGCAGCAGAATTAACCTCTTCACCAGCAAGTATGGATTACCTATCTTTTTTTGCAAAAAGGAGTGTGCACTGAGTGAAGTCACTTCAGAATTCTCACATAAATCCGGATATGGGCTATTTTACACAAAGATACTAATATATAATGACAATATCCCAAAGTTGAGGCAGCAATTTGATTTGGAGGAAAATACACTTGATTTCTGGGATGTACACATACATAATCAAGTTCTGACCATTTGAAACACCCAGTAAGAGTGTGTAATGTTAAAAATGTAATTGTATATGTTCTGTTGGACTCTAAGGTTCTATTTCCTTTTTAAGGACTTGGAGTCTATCGTGACCTTAACCATAGCGTTTGGTTCTTTAACTCTGAATGAATAATAAGAAAAAGGTGCTATTTTCCCAAGTATTATCCACTTACACTGTTAGAAAGATATATGGCATAGTTTCTTATAACTTTATTCCTCACTTTCTTTGGTCAATAGTAAAGTAGTTAACTAGACTGACCTTGATGTTATTAAGGCTCAGAATTAATACCCTTATAACATGAATATGGGAAAATTCATACATTTTCCATCTGTTTGAAAAATCTACAGTTTGTTCTAATATAATAATTTTGAGAATTTCTGTGTGGTCATGCTAGACACAGATTCTAAGACAACAAGAAAACAGATTTAAATATATCACTGAGCACCTGAAAGATTATCAGTCTAAGCCTTGAATTTAGAAGTAAAGCTTCCTCTGTCTTTTCAAATAAGGAAGAAAAATGTGTTTCTAGATGACAGAAAGGAAAAATGCTACAAGGCAGATTCCTCATGTGTGCAGGAACCTACAGAAGATCTAAGGATGTCCAAAGAGAATGAGTGAGATCAGTGAATTTTATTGCCCTTTCAACCAGTCCTGTAAACAAGTTAGAACTGAATTACTACTACATTTTTTGTGAATGTTTTCCTCCTTAGGAGTGATCACAACCCTGCAGTGAAGTTCCTGGCTGCAGGATTTCAATGGATGCAGCAATGTAGGAAGCCAGACACACAGAGTGCTGGAATCAGTGCTGAGTCAGACTTCATGTTGATAGTCCAGACCTTTGTATCCATTCTGGGAGATCTGCCAGTGTTTAGAGGCCAAAACCTGTGTCCACTCCATATGGAGAAGGAAGAATGGCATAGAAATAAATGGTGACCTCAGAAACTTACTGGATTCCTAAGCAGACTTTCCATAAAAAGGGTACTCTTTGGATTTTGAGTTCATTTTTGGTCGGTGCAAAGCTTAGTAATTTTTTTTGTATGTCAGTTTCCTGTCTCTTTTCATGTATTTATTTAGAGCAGAAGTCACTGCTTTCTTTCAGTAGTTGTTATGCAAGATACTTTTCATCTCACATTAAAATTTATATCTTATTTGTTATCCAGAAATAGTGGCAAAGATTATTCTTCATTTCCTGACTGGATGCTTTCTGATATTGCTCAGGTAATCTTATGGATGAACAAACTCTTAGTCTACCAAACTGCTTAGACTTTTGGGGCAACTTTAAATCAGAATCACAGAATAGCCATCATAATTCTCTTCATAATAATGTAAAATACTCTTTTTTCACTGCACAGGATTGCAGTAATATCCTGGGAAAATTTGCATTTACTTCTGAAAAATTATACATGCAAAACAGCTCCTAATTTTGACATTCATGTTCTCCTTTATAGAAAAATATATCTTGAGATTGGCAAAATTCTACTGCAAAAATGACTTGCACAAGCTAACATGTAGTATGCCATGCCTTCAGCTGGAAAAGAAAATTCAGTAGCTGTGGCATAGCCAGAGAAACCTTTTTGACTGAAGAAAGCTAAAAACATGGATGCGTATTCAGAATGAGATATTGTAGCACACATACAGCAGCATCTGGAGTGCGGAGTGGAAGGCACAGTGTCCTATGAGGAAATATTTTTGGATGCCTCACTTGTCTGAAATGCAGCCATTCACCCCCACTGCTTACAGATGGCCACTGAAAACTTAGAAATCTACTGAAACATGTATATAATCCCATACCACATTGCGAATTTCTGCCAGTAGCAAGATTGTGCAGCCCACAGCAGCAGCATCTTACTGTTTTGGCATGTGCATGGGCTTCAGAGGCCACTTTTGTTAAAGTCAGAGGACTTCTCTGCATTCCATGACCTTACCCTGCTGAGGAGCATACTGCCCTTAGCACAGTCTTAACACTCTACAGTCTGAGCTTCTGAGAGAGGCACCTTTCTCAGACACATAAACAGTAATGTGGCATAATTTTTCTTTCAGCTTCTAAGCACAGAGAGGGAGGAATTTGGAAGGAAAAAAAAAAAAAAAGGAAAAAGGAAGGAAAATGCAAGGAATGGTAGAATAGCAGAAACAGAAGGAAAAAGGGAGAACAGACAGCCGTAGTGCCTTTAAAATCTTTATTTCTATCTTTATTTCTTTTTAAATAAGCCAACAGTAATATTTCATGTAGACATAGCATAACTCTGAAAAGATAACACTAATATTGTCAAATAACTGTTTATGACTTTAGAATACAACACTCATAAAGTAGTGACATGAGTATAAAGTGCAACTGTAGTTGCAGAGCTTGAACTAAAGTAACATTTTCTCTTCTCCTTGGTCTTCCGTTCCACTGTAACTGCTATGTAGCACCCCTTTTTGGGAGCAATTTGTGGGGTCTGCATCGCTGCACATAGCCAAATTAGATATTGTGGGCACCTTAGTTGGCCTAGTTTTGAGGAAGGAGGTTGCATACACATTAGCATCTCAACAACACACATAGAAGCATGAACAAGAGTTTAAAAATATTAGGAACCTGTATGATGACCCCCCTGTAGGTACAGTGCTGCCTATAATGGATCTACCACTTTACCATTATGGCTTTACAATCACATTCATCAGCTTTGAAAACCCAGTTTTTCTTCTGCTATATATCCATCTAATGGATGTTCTTGGACAAATGCATAATAAGAGCTGCTAGAGTCTGTGGTATAATCTGTGCTTATGTCCTATCTGTTCCTCATATTGTATAAATGAGGCTCCCCCCACTCAGACCAGTAGCATAAGCTGCCCTCTGTATGTATCAGAATTGGTATTGATTACTGATGTAGGAATCACATAAAACTGCATCAACATCATCATAAATAGGAATTAATAATAAAATATATTATAAAAGCCTCAAAATGTGTGCCAGCATAGAATCTCTATTTGAGTTTTTAGGTTCCTCTCAATAGCATGGGCATGTTTTGGTTTATTAAGGGAGTGTTCATAATTTATGCAATTCTTCAATATATGCCATTATCCTATAAATAGAATCAACTACATTAGAAAGGAAATGTTACCATGCAAACAGTCTTTCGGACGTGAGACCCTCTAAGGCAGGGGTGGCAAACTCATTTTCACAGGGGGCCACATCAGCCTCACAGTTGCCTTCAAAGGGCTGAATGTAATTTTAGGACTATATAAATGGAGGAGTAGTTACATTTGTACAGTCCTAAAATTACATTCAGCCCTTTGAAGGCAACTGTGAGGCTGATGTGCCCCCCTGTGAAAATGAGTTTGACATCTCTGCTGTAAGGTTTTCTGCCTTCAGATCCAGGTGCTTACTTTGCAGAGTAGACTTAATAAAATAAGTGAAAGATATCATAGTCCAATAGACTGAAGAACAAAGTGAAAATATAGTTCAGAGTCACTTAGTAATTTGAAACCTCAGATTCTTTTGAGAAAATTTTAAAGATTTTTAATAGACCATGTTACACCATAGTAAAGCTAAATTATTCTCAAAATGGGTTGTCTTAAATAATATTAGTATCATGTTTATCATCATGTTTATCATCATGTTCATCATCATCATGTTTATCTCCTTTGTATTACGTCTGCTTACAACAAAATTTAGTCCAAATTCTCTTCCTTAAACCACAAGTAACGTGCAAAAATTCACATAACACTTCAAAACGTAAAACGGTCGTTACTATTTTCTGAAGTCTCTCAGTAACTTAGAATCCTTTTCAGTCTTCTTTTTTAATTCCTCTTGAAAATGAAATGCAAATTTTAAATCAAGCTGCTACCAAAAATGTTGTTCTAGAGACAATCCTTTGACGATACTGATAGGAATCAAAATAGCTTAAAAAGGAGGAAATCAGCATTCTTGATTATTTCCCAGTCTCACTGATTTTAAAAGGATTTAGGTGGAAGCTCTCCAAATAAAAATTCTGAAGAATAACTGCTCCCTAGCTATTTCCCATCAGGCACTCAAGGGACGAAGTTGCCCTCAATTTCATAAAATAATTTTCATCAGTACAGTTGAGTGTAGAGCATTTTTGTAGTGTTCTACAATCATAAAAACAAATTACTTTGCACATGTTGGTGTAAGCAATGGAGTAGAGCAAACCGTGTGAATTTTGATTTAAGTTTATTGGTCCAAGAGACAAAATGCTGACACATTCATATAAAATGCTGATTACTTAATAGCTATTATTAAAAATACTTTACATTACATATTAAAATGTCTTTATTATGCACAGGATCCACTTCATATTCACTTACCTAAAAATCCAGCTAGCGTTCTAGGTCCTCTCTATAGCAGAGCAAGCAGATGTGCACATATGTACATTAACTCCTTCTTAAAATAGATACCCAAATATTAGGTAGTTAAGTATGACTTATAAAGATTCCACCAAAATATTATGTTGTTGACCTTTGAAAATGCAGAACATTGACCCTGTTTTACTCATGGCTGCAATAATACTGAAGTTGTCGAATGGGGATCAGAGCAGAAGTCTATGTAGTGCAAAACCCCATGACAAAGAGCAGTAAGCAATGAACAGAGCTGCGTTGAGGTGAAACCAAGCAGGGTGATGAGATGAGGCCTCGTGACATGACAGGGAGATGTCACTGCCCTAGGACAGTTCTGCCAGCCACAACGTGCCACTGGGACAGTGTGTGGCTGGAGTCCTTCATCCATTGGTCTCAGCTCAGTGTTGCTTATTTTGGGGGACTATTGACAAACCCAAAAGTAGGCCACTGCTCTGTGTTTTTCTGGTCCATATCACTAATAATTAGAGGCTCTTTATATCCTGAAGTGCAATATTTGTCACTTGCAATCATTAATTTAGTTTTAATTATTCTATGAGAATGGTAATCTGACCTGTTAGCCGTATTTCTAGTACTGTCCCACTGATTAAATGCAGTGGGTGACATTTACTCTCATTGAACTCCACCATCTTCAGTTATTTACTATCTGTAACAAAAAAAGTTTACTGTGCTTGCTTTTTAAAATTTCTTCTCTATTAGATGCTATTTCATGGGTACATCCACTGCATGCCTAACATCTAGACAATGTCTGACCATGATATTTCTACGAATTTGTCTGTTTACTTCTGAATCCAGAACACTAACTTCGTAACTGCCACTGGTAAATAAAAGGTATATTATTGGTACACAGTCTTCCGGAGGATAGCTTCATTTACAGCAAAGGTTATTTTAAAAAATGTGGATGACTTTTTTGCTTCCATGCATTGCAATTTATTTCAACAGATGTTAACCTAACTGGAGCAACAGTGTAACAGTGAGAACTCCAATGGAGGTGCCAGGAGCTTTATTTTTCACATTACAATGTCGAATTTGTTTGTGTATATAGTCAATATTTTAGCTAGTTTCATTCAAATTAGCTGCCCTTTATGTGGAAGTAGTTCTATAATGAACACCAAACAATCTGATTTATGGGTCCTATATTCCTACTTGTATTTTTGCAAGTTTTGGAGGTTGACTAAGAAAATCCTAGAGAGATTTTTGAAATGTGATCCTTTTCCTTGAGGTTGTTGCCATGGCCACTCTCTGGCCATGAAATGGTAGATTTCATTACTCAAATAGCTACACATAAGCATATTTATTCAATGAGCTTTTTCACTTATTTCCCTTTCACTCACTCTGAAGGACTGGTGCAAATAAAAAAAGCAAAATTTTTATGTGAAAATGTTGCTTCTTAGTCATTGATTCCCTGAATCACATGCTGGAATTATTAATTGAGAATTTTTGTGTTATTTTAATGTCACGTGTCTCATTATTATTTTTGTTACATCATTAACAGCTCCCAAACAGCATCTATTCCATCATTTAGCCTGTGTATCAACTATATGAGATTCCATATTGTTGCTGGGCTGAGAATTTTAGGATGACAGAATGGAAAATTCACCTCTCTCGAGCTAATAAATAAATCAAACAATTTTTCCATATGTTCTTGTCATTATTCTTGTCATTATACTCCTGTATTGTTTCATGATATATTCTGTACTACTGACGTTTATGGTACTTGGACACCTGGTTTATAGGCTGTCTTTTCTGCTTCTCAGAATGCATTTACTTGTGATGATAAAAACAAGATAATTGCTATTCTAAAGAGTTCTTAACCTCTTACCTTGTTTTGTAAAGTGAAAAATATTACTTTAGCTATTGATAAGCACAGGTAAACTCGCTACTGAAATAATAAATAATATAATCTCCCCAAATGTACTACTCTTTTTCTAATATACTTAATTAGTGCAAAATGTAAAATTTCTTCCATTTTCTTGCAAATTAGAGACTGATCAACAATTCTGAGTAGATATACATCTATGTACTACATGCAAACTCATCACATTTTCAAACAATGCATAAAAATAGGAGTGGAAGTGGATTTCAGAAGATTATCATCAACAGATCAACTGAAGAAAGTGTAATATCAGATTCAGAATTAATTTGCTAACACATTCTTAGTTTATACCTGTTAAAAAAAAAAAGGTAGAAAAGAGGACTCTGGGAACTACTGACCTGTCAGCCTCAACTCTGTGCCTGGGAAGACCATGGAACAGATCCTCCTAGAAGCTATGCTAAGGCACATGGAGATCAGGGAGGTGATTCGAGACAGCCATCATGGCTTCACTAAGGGCAAGTCCTGTCTGACCAACATAGTGGCCTCCTATGATGAAGTGACAACATCAGTGAACAAGAGATGACCTATGGGTCATCCATACCAGGGCAACCCCTGATATCAGCACAGGCAGGAGGATGAAGGTATTGAGAGCAGCCCGAGAAAGATTTGGGAGCACCGATGGATGACAGATTTGACATGAGCTGGCAGTGTGCGCTTGCAGCCCAGAAAGCCAATCGTATCTTGGGCTGCATCAAAAGCAGAGTGGCCAGCAGTTGAGGGAGCTGGTGAGACCACCATTTGGAATCCTGTGTCCAGCTCTGGAGCTCTCAGTACAGGAAAGACATGGACCTGTTTTAGAGGGCCAGAGGAGGCCACCAAGATGATCAGAGGGCTGGAACAGCTCTCCTGTGAGGAGATGGAGGCAAACTTTTCAGTAGGGCCTGTTGCAACAGGGCAAATGGATGGCCTTTGTGACACACAGCAAGTCCAATACCAGTGTCTCCCATTTAGGAGAGGTACAATTATTAATCAGTGATTGCTTGTTCAGAACAAATCCCTGTTCTCTAAGAGTATTGTAGATCTTAAAATCATCACAATTTCATATCATATGTTCCGAAGTATGCTAGCTTAGACACAGCTCTACACTTCAAACATTTTATATGATCTGAAGCTGAGGTAATAAGCAGTGGTCTACAAGACAGTTCTCTTCTGTTTTTCCAGCTGATCTCCTGCAGCCTCTCCCGTTTTCAAACTCCATAAGGAACTCAAAGAGCCTAGTTCTCTGTGAAACTAATGCTGTATCGCAAACTTCAGTGGTGGCAGTAGGTGGTGAAAATAATTTCTTTATGTTAAAACTATACAAACGTTCAAACTGGTAATGAAATACAGATCTTCATCCTGAATCAGTTCATGACATCAGTGTATCCCAGTAGCAATAAGGTTAAACTGTTACCAGAGATTCACAGTATCACTGAAACAAAGCACAACTGCTTTACTTTATCACTTACTGGTATTTAAATGGCTCAGGCTGGAACAGTGCTTCCAAAACCTTCCTTACTTCTGATGTGAAGCTAAATGGCTCAGAGCAACATATTTCACTTCGTGCAGTTGATGCATTGCTTTCTTGTTAGGTTTCCTTACTTGAGATGACTTCCCTGTCTTATAACCATGACTAAATCTCCAGCTACAAAATGAATTTGATTAAATCCAAGTACTTGACCTTGTCAACTAATGTCCCCAGACACCTCTTTACTGACTGCCATTTTCTATGGGCTTCTAAGCAGCAGAGCTGGAATATTTATGCCCTATCACATGTTCTCTGCTCTCAATAACTATATCTTCTGAAAAATCATTATTAAAATTAAAAATTATTTAGAAGGATGGAACTTCCAGCCCTTTCAGGCTGAGTTAAATTACTTAAAATGAATTAGTTTCTTAAACCATTATATCTCATCCATCTCTCTAGGACAACTATTTGGGACCTGTAACAATCCCTCTTGAAGTAAAATTAGTAGTTCTGGGTGAAAATTACATTGCTTCAAGAAGTTAAAATTCTTATTTTAGATGCAGGTTAGCAGTCATTAATCCAATATTTTTAAACAGTGGCTTTATGATTCAGTGTCATTTTTAGGGGTGAAATTAGAAACTTTGTCTATGCCAACTTTGTATCTAAACTTTAATTTCAGCCAGGACAATCCATAATTCCATTCTTTTATACTAGCTCAACTTAAGTATCAAACCTTAATGATTCAAAATAAATTAAAAATCTACATGGATATAATTTATTTAGGCTAACGTTTAACTACATTTTCTTACTCTGAGCAATGTAACGAAATCTAACATCAATAAAGAACTGTAGTAATGAATTTATAATCTTCAGTGAATTATAAAACTTCCAATCAGTGTTTTATGTGGAGACCTGTTGCATGTTAGTGAGGTGTACACACACACCTTGACTTAATATGATCATAGAAACGCAAGCCAAGTGAAGGAGCACCAAAATGAATATCAAAGTTAACTGATGACACCAAAAAGAAATGAAACTATATTGACTGTAAGTAAAAATGTCTGGAGACTAGAACAAAGTTTCCAGTCATGAAAGCCATAAGGTTTTTGAAGGTCTTCCAGAAGGAGAAATGAATACAGGTACTCTAATAGGTTTAGGTGAAACAAGTGGTTTCAGAGAAGGATCATATTAGATAGTGCCTGTAATAGGAGAGGATTTGGCATGATAATTTAAAAATTTGGTTTAGTTATATGCAAAATGTATGTCATTGTATATCTCAAACAAAAGATTATTACAGCATTTGTGACAGACCAATTTTCAGTATTTAACTCAAAAACAAAACGAAGGAGGAATAGTTTCATCTGATGCAAAATTTCTCCACCATTTAGTACATGTTAGGCATCATAAAATGCCAATATTCTGAGGGCCACAAACTTACAAACTTTACCTGAAGTGGTCATATTATATTGGGTTCATTCCTCTGCTGCACTGAAGTGAAGAGGAGAGATAAAGGTTCTTTTATGCCTACCCCAGTTCAGCACCATCCTGGAGATAAGAACTCAGGCCAGCCTTCAGCACAAAGCTGGAGAAATCACAGGGGTGCTCTAATGTCTGACAACTAGAACAAAACACTCAGTACCCTCTGTCAGCCAGAGCTGGAAAAGCATTCCACGCTGCCCTCTTCCCGCTACTCATTGCCTCCAGGCATCACAAACTGTCTGAATCTATGTAAATATATCTCATTCCTGAAGCTGACAGAAAATGAAGCTTTCTGTAAGATTGCTCAGATTCCATGAAAGGGAAACTCTTTTTTACTTCCCTCCAGGAATGGAAAATGGCATTATAGGACATTATAACTGGTCTCTTTTGTTTCCTGTAGACACTATTTTCTGTGTGTTTTATGAGACACACACATATAAACACACACACACCCCAAGTGTAAGTATGTATGTATGTGTGTATTTACACACATATATATTGCCCATATAGCCACATTCTGAATGCATATGTATAGAACTTTTAAAAAGAAATCCAGAAACTCATTATATGATGGTAACTCAACTGAAAAAAAAAAAAAAAAAAGGAAAAAAAGCAGTAATCATTATAACCTCATCACATTATTTTCATATTAAACTCTCTTTCTCTGATTTTACAATGTCAGATTTCATCTTGCACAGCTTAGGTGCAGTATGTTGCCTCTTTCTGTGAACTATCCTCCTATCTATTTCCTAAGCTGTTGTTCCACACTTGTAATCATGTTATTTGAGTGCCTTACGTATTCTAAAAATAACTGTAATAGAAGTTGCATGTAAGTGCAAGGTGAGAAGTGATGAACAGGACAGCGACACAGCACAACTGATCATACCGAATGTAAATGGGAGACCAGACCACACTGCATAGCAATAAATGATTATTATTACTACCATTTATAAAGAACCCCAAGGTGTCAGAGGCACTTCAAAGTACACACACAGAGACATATTCCCTCCTCTAAAGACTTTATAATCTAGAAGCACTGGGAGGCTGTTTCTTCTTGTCTCAGAGGACTGAAACAGAATATGGAATGATGAGTTAAGCACTGCATTTTATTAGATCATGCTTAAGCCTATATTGCATCAACAAAGTTTATTCTGTTCCCTCCTACTTTGTAATACATTTTTGCCACTAAGGAAGGAGCCACAGCAGCAATTTGATACTTGTTGAAACTCAGCTTGCAAGCTATCAGTGATTAAACTCAGT
This sequence comes from Nesoenas mayeri, assembly GCF_963082525.1. Lineage (NCBI taxonomy): Eukaryota > Metazoa > Chordata > Aves > Columbiformes > Columbidae > Nesoenas > Nesoenas mayeri. The sequence continues at coordinate 21,635,956 of NC_137543.1, forward strand.
TGCATAGCCACAACTTGCAAATGAACTTGAATGAACAGAAATCTATTTTGCATGCTCATCACAACTTGAACTAAGTCAAACTTTCACTTCCTGGAGTCATGGTTTCCAAGAGAGAACTACAGCAAAACTTCCCCTTGGCTCCCAGCCGACCGCCTGCACTTGTCTATGAGTGTGTCCTGCACCACGGACTCCTGAACAATGGAAGTGCAGAAGTTTCCACAAAAAAGCCCGAATTCATCATTTCCACTGCAATAGAAAGTACCCTTCATAAAAGAGTACAGTAAACACTTCCTGAAGAGGAGCATTGCCTTTCATAGAATTAGTTCATCAATTCCTTTCCAAAACACATACATCCCTAATAAAATTCCCTCCTGCTGACCCTAACATTAAACACCACCACAGCTGCTAACAAGGGAGATGTAAGCAGGAGTGAGCTAAACTTTAGAGCTCTGTGGAAATTATATTACAGAGAGATCCCATACATCTGAAGGTCAGTAAAGGTGAGCACAAAGACAAGAACCTGGTACAAAATCCTTTTCCATGTTGGCGCTTTCTTATGCAGCTAGGTGGACACAAAGGCAGGCTCTAACAGCCAAAGAAGACCAGGAATTATGTTAGTGGAATCTTTGCTATTTACTTCAGTGGGATCAGGGTCTCATCTTGAACCATAACAATATAACATTATTTCAGTGCGACTGCTCAAAGGTTAAAGTTCTACTTCAGTGTGAAAACGTAAAGCTAAATCTCACTCTTAATGAGAATGGGTTGCTTTCTGACCAGATACCATCTATATCAAATTACCATCATACATACTTACTTTTTCTGGAGACTGATTTGTAGTCTGATTTTTTCTTATCCATATTTTTCCATTTAATATCCTCTACAAGCTGAAAAAAGGGTGAAAAGGCAACCTATTGGCATACAGTGTTGAAAAGTAGAAGTTTCAAAAGCACATTTTCACTCTGAAATTGCAAGTAATCTTTAAAAATATATACCTTATGTATATTTAACTATATATACAAATAAATAAATATACCTTATGTACCTATATATAAAAATATAGATATAGAAAACAAACAAAAATACTCATCTCCATTTGGTAATTTCTTTGTGCATATAATACACTAGGTTTGTGGTCAGTTTTACTTTTTCAGGGAAAATGAGCCTTATTTCTTCAAGATTATTATATGGAGTGATTGTGTCATTCTTAGGAACTGCTATGGGAGGAGTTCATGTGCATGCTTACCATTAGACAGTGGAAAGCAGTGATTATGGCATATTTCAGCACATCCTTGTCACTGAGGAGACTGCAAGTGAGTGTGCAAGAAGACAAAAAGAAAACTGCTGCTCTTAGGTCCAGGCCATTTGGCTCCAAAGATCTGTGATGAAATCTGAAATTTAGTTTTCTCTGCAGATTTTTTTTTTCCTTTTTTGTTTTCTCTTTTTCAGCAGAAACCTGGAATTTCTGTTCAAAACCAAAGCAAAATATTTAAAATTTTATTTCTATTTAAAAGAATATGGAAAATTCCATGTGAAACTGAAGAAGAACCCAAGCTCTGAGACTTCTGGCTTTTTATAGCTTGCCTTGTTTCTAGGTTCTCCACAGTGAAAATGGGAAAGTGAATCATTCAACCTCTGCCTCCTCTTGGCTCTAGCACAGAGAAATTGGAAACTCTCGAAGTTGCAGCCTGAGCCAGACCTTCCAGGCACCTCAGGTAGCACTGAGGGACCAGTGCCTTGAAGGTAAAAACTGTCCAGCTCTGATCCAGGGAACCTGAAAGCACTAAGGCCCTCATGCTCATGCATTATGGAGTGTTCCCAGATGTCAGGGTGCAGGACACCGGGCAATGTCTGTATGAGAGTGAGTTCTGTCCGTCTGATTGTGAGTTCTAGTTATTCCCAGATTTGGAAGAGTTTCACAGAAAGAGCAAGCTAAAACAGAGAAATCTGGAAGATGGAGAGCACCAGCAGATGGCAAAGTAAAATGCCCCGTGGGCTGCCAGGAAATTAATCTTGGGTTTCTTTGGAAACTCATTTGACGAATGGAGGAGTCATAAGAAATATTTCAGGTTTGCAACTTTTTTTTTGGTGAGGAAAACCTACCACCTTGTAAGCATCTTAATCAGTTCCCAAAGTCATGAGAGAAAAGTTGAAGAGCTGGATTTTGCAGTATGGCTCCAGCTTTATGTTGCACATGTGTCTATGGTGACAGAATGCTGTGGTGTGCATGTCTAGGGAGTGGATGGAGCCCAATAGTGTTATAGCATTATTCATAATTTTCAGGTAGTCATTATTTATAGGCAATGAACAGCAGCAAGGTGTCACTTCACTTTGTTTACGAAAGGAGTGGTGATGCCTGCAACATCTTTATGTTCAAAACAGCCATTGGAATGGAACTTGAAGTCAAGAAGGTGGGGTAGGGACCAGGTCATAGCCTGGTTTGGCTTCATCTTCCAAGTATGATCCTGCAGTAATTAGTCACTATTTTTCTACAATAAGTATCAATAGGCTTCATATGTCAAAAAGAGAGTATATATTATTGCCTTTTGTAATAATAATAGTAAGAGCTGCATCTACTTTTCTTCTAGAATTTCCCATGTGGAAATTCATTTCTTGTTCGGTCTAGCAGTAATGCAATACAGGATTTTATTAAAAGAATTGAATGTGACTGTCAACTGACAGAGCAGTAGTATTGGATATCTTGTGCTGGAAAGTAGAAATAATGCTGCATGGGAAATATCAATATGGATTAGTCTATGGGCCTTGGATTTGACCATTTATTAAATTGGTTTTAGTTGTATAATGTATATTAAAGCCAGATAAATTCACAATTCACATTTCATTGATTTAACTAAGTTCAATTGAGAATTTGTGTTGTTGTTTTGTTTGCTTATATTTGACTGTTTCTTCCGAGAAGCTTAATCAGTGTAAGCTTACTTAGCCAATACAACCTGCTGTGCAAGCTTGGATCTTTAATACTGTACCATAAGCCATGCTACTGAGGTAGAAAATTTGCTGCTGGCCTGAAAAATAAAAATACTCTCACTTCAAGATTATGAGGTATATTTCAAAAAGATCTCCAGCTGGTCTTCCAGCTAGTTGGTTTCAGAGAGGGTATTTTAGACATAGAAAAACATAATTGTGTGCACCAAAAACTGTGCATATATGAAAGATATAACATGTAAATAAGAAACTATAATGCCTTTCTGTAGTCAGATGTGTATATTCAATACAGTGGCTCTCATCATCTACATACTTCCCAGACATGTAACACCTATGGGTGTACATGCATTTCAAGGAAGCTTGTAACTTAGTAGAAAATCTTTGAAAAAAATAAATATAATGATTATTTTTAATTGTCTTCTACTATTTGATACTTACTTATTTTTCAGTTCATGGGCTAAAATCTAGTTGTTATCTATATTACTGTAAGTATACCAGTTTATGACAAAAATGTATATTATTATGCATAACAATGACATATTAAATGTCATGGGTATTCATATCTTACTTTAAAACATGTAGTTTGATTTTATTCTCCCGTATGTATCAGTGGTCATTTTTATATTGAATGGCAATATGTAGTATCTTTAGAGAAATGACTTCCCAGCAGTCAGTTTTGACATAGTTTTGTAGAAACAGAATGATGGAGAAACAGACAAAGGAGAAATGTACCTATCCAGACTAACAAAAGCATATCTTGAGAAATGCAAATAGTACAGCTGCTCTACTCCCCTAACTTTGAGTTCATAGTGATGGTGCTATTTACCATTAGAAAAATAATGGTTCTTGCAGTTGTGATTGTAATAAACAGGGATTTCATTTTAAGCAGGCTTTGTAGTTTTTGTGTTTAAATTATTCTACAGAAATCAGCTTTGCATTGCTATCCATAGGTTAGCAGCAAGGTTGTACAAATAAGTAACAACAGCATAACTGCCAAATTAAGGGGAGATTCAATACCTAGCTCAATGGCATTTCTGTCTGCTTCCAATGCCTGAAATTCTATATTTAGTCAATTTGTTTGGATCAATGGGTCGAACCCAATTACTTTTCCTAGTAGCTGGACAGAGAAAATCAGAAATAATGGAACTCTGATTACCACATGCAGAACCTAAAAGCACCTCTGTAGCAGCCTATAGACTTTCTTGCATAATGGCACACAGTTCTACCACTCTTTTGAAAATATCAAAATTCTTGAATAACTTGTTCTAAGACATAAAGGACAGGTGTCAGAATGGTGACTGGGAAAAGGTTACTAAGGGGAAAGGATATGCACACAGAAAACTTCTGGCATGAAGGTAAGAGAAGACAATATCTTAGTCTGGGAGAAGAGAAAGTGTAGGGATATCTCTAGAAACTCTAGAATGAAGTGAGGAACAGAAGGAGCTGTAAAGAGTTCACAAAATACAGAGGAGTGGGGAAGTTGGTAGCCAGTGCACTTAGAGGGGAGAACAAAGGCACCCCAGGGTGCACAGTAGGTTTGATGTATGGAAGTAATGTACTATGTGACCCTCTTGTTGATGAAACAACAACAACAGTAATAAAGGATTATTTTCTCTGGCACTCAAAAGCATACCACGTAGTATAGCCTTTGATTGATAGTAAAATTAAATTAATATTAAATAATCTTGAAATTACAAAGCTTTCTAGAGGGGCCTTTGATTCTATACGTGACTCAAGTAAACATAATTTTAAAGTAAATGGGTAAAACTGAAATTAAACAAACTTGGAAAATCCACCTAGCCATAGCCACTGCCACTTTGCTATAGATGTTTTCTAATACTATCCACTCTGCACACAGTGCAATTATAGACTTTGAAGAAATGTTTAAGACAAGGGAAATATGCAGATAAATTTTACTTATTTCAATTTCTACCTTTTCTCCCATTTGTGAGATAAAGTTCTGCGTAGACTATCAAAAAATGATCCCTCTGTGTTTCTGGGAATTTGTTTATTCTGGTCAAAACCAAAGCAGATGATAACAATTATAATAATGATGGCATATTTTCCTTTCCTACCTCTCTTTGCTAATCTCTTCCTTCTTGGATCATGTATAGGTAGATCTTGGGAACAGTAGAAGCGGAAGAGGCTGTGAACTTTCAAACTCTGCAACATGAGTTGTCTATTTACCATCTGTATGTTCTTCTTATTGGCCTACTGCTCCTCTCTCAAGTGGGAGAGTGCACCATCCTTGCTCACACGGGATAGAGAAAAGGACCCACTATCTCCTAAGCTGGTTACCTTCAGTATATAAAAGAATGCATCCAAATATTTCTTCTCTGCCCTCTCTTTAATTTGCTTTGTACAGATATCACTCTAAATTATTTTAATTTTTTCTGGATTGGAAATTTTGGAATGTTTATTTCTGGAAAAAAAATCTGTTGATATTGTCATGTCTTGAAACTCTGACAGATAAAAGGATTGACTTTGATGAGAAGGGATAACTAGGTCTCCGTGTTTGCTCAGTCTTTGGTCCCTTTATTGACTTATTTAACAAAATTATCAATAAACAAACAGTTTCCATTATGTGCACAATCTCTTGGTAACTACGCTAATGACAAATTCAAGTATAAAACAATAATCTGTCCTAATTTACATCAAATCTGAACCTTTTACCTGTTTCTTTCAGCTGTTCTAAACTGAATAGTAACTGGACACAAATGCCACATAGACTATTTCCTCAACAGAAAAAATAATCCAGTCATAATAGTGAATATGCGGATGATTTTGTGGATGCTGAATGAAATACATTTGGTGCATTTAAAGTGTATTTCACTTTTTAGAAGAAATGAACTAGTGAACAGTCTTAACCTTTGCATGGTAGCTAAATGTAGTAAAGTCCCATTTCTAATGTTTGTGTTATCTAAGCAAAAAATGAAGATGAGTTATTTAGAAAGCCTCATTAGGAGTGGTTTATTTACCAGCCCACAAATGTATAAATACCTTACCTGTAAGTCTGAGCTGTAAAAAGACTATTAGTTAAAAATGTGTGCTTAGATGTAACATAAGTTTTTAAAATGCTGCATTCTTAAATACATTATTTACATAAATGGGGTCCAATACAGCTCATGATTCTTGGACATTTCATGTAAGTAATAAGTTAGATGCATAATGTGTGAACAACATATATATTCATCAGAAAAGTATTCTCCTTTGAAGAAAAAGAGTTGAAAATACTCCCTTAGTCTTGGGAAGCCATGTTGACTACATTAAGGACATCTTAATATGAGCGTCCTATCAGGAGCCTTTGAAGAATCGCTAAAAGGTAGACTGGTCACAAAATGGGGTAACAAACTAATTAATAAAATATATTTTTTAATATCAGCTATAGAATTTAAAAGGAGATAGTTTTGTCTCTAAGTATGTTTATACACTGGGCAGTTAGTGAACAAGATTAATTTAGACCTTTCCTTCATGATCCCACATACGAAGCCTGCACATATATTTCTGTATAAGCGCTTCATGTGTTTTTGGGATGTATGTATATATTGCATCAGTTAGTGTACTCTTAATTATTTAATGATCTTCACCACTATAAAGCAGCAATAAAAGCAAAGATCTCAGGAGGTTGCATTTAAGATTTGGAGCTCTACTGCCTCTGTCCCTGCTGCTGCTTCTGCACAGTGTAGCTGACTTTTGCATGTGTTACTTACTCTTCACAAGTGCTCAGATGAGACTTCATGAGGTTCCAGGTACTCCAGAGACTGAAAATATTTGAAGCCCACTCCAGTGCTGCTTGTCCCTCCACTTACACACCTGGTGTCACTAATGAGCAGCTCTGAATTGGGCTCATGATGAGGTGCCTCTGTTGTCTGACTGCCAGTTGTCAGCTGCAAATTTTTACTGACAGTTAGTTCAAACTTACTCGCATTTTATGAGGGTTCCGCTCTTAGAAATCAATATTGCTCCCTTTCTAGATTGTATTTACAGCATTTTGTAATTTCTAATGCAAATTAAATACCTCACTCCTGTACTGGCAGATTGTCAGTGCAATGCTTGGTATTTAAAAATCTAGGCATTTTGCTGTACAGTAATAATTTAAAAGAGTATATGTTCTCTGCAGCTGGTCATTTTCTAAAGATTTCAAATGTCATATTCAAATGTCAAATTTCAGGTTGACAAGCTAGAGCATGAAAGAATTCATACATCTCCAATTTTCTATTTTGTCCATACTTCTTAGTTATTGTTTTTCTGTCTTGTCCTGATAACTAAAATAGAGCATAACAGAGAGCATAAGGCAGAATCCTACTTATGTATTGTCAGCAGAACTATTTGGGTGATCAACTGATACCTGCTCCATGCTGTATGGAGTGTCTTTCACTCGTATGTCCTCATGATCAACTACAGAATTCAACCAATAATGAAGAATCAAAAAGGCAAAAGAGAAATTAAACTAAGAGCTGAAAAGTAAACTGTAAAGGCTGATTAACTGAAACACTATTGAAAGGTTTTCTTGATAGAGAGAAAATATTTTCTTTTTCCAGAGGTGTTTAGTGGAGCGCCTAAGATTTTGAATTTGCCTAGTCAAGAAAGGTGGAGAATATAATGTTGGCGAGAAGTCATTGCAGAGTAGAAAAAGGTAAACAATTAAGCATCATCATTTGAAAATAGTTATTGATCAACTAGAAGGGAGAAACAATGAAAAATAAATGAGCAAGGGCAAGAAATTATTCAAGGGGAAAAATACATTAAAAAGAGGACCAGTGAGACCCAAAAACTACAGAAAAAAAGTCTTATTGTATAGCAGAAGCCACCACTAAAAAGTGAAAAGCATGTTACATAGGCAGTAGTAAAACTGCCTATGATAATATATTGAAATGAGATAAGAAGAAATTAAATCTATAGAGCCATAGAAGTGATCCACATATGTGAGAACTCTAGAGTTGTCAGAAGAACCACTTAGGTCAGAGAGAGTGAGAGAAAATAATGAAGTATGGGCAGCAGAAAGAGGGAGTCACTTAGTCACTAAGAACAAGACGTGAATTCCACATAACAGCCAGATTGCAGTCTAGGCTAATATTGGGAAAAGGTAGCACTGAATAACACAAGCTTGGGAAAATGAGAGGAGGAGTTTTTCTTTGAGGAAAAAAGGTAAAAGCCTGCACAATATTTCTGAGGAGACTCCCTTTAATTAATAAATTTAGGAAGATCACAGAAGCATGAAAAAAGATATGAGAGATGTAGGTATGGAAGTAGATATCAGCCTGGAGTCATGTTCACAACTGAGAAAACTGTTAGATTGCAAGGGAGAAATAAATCTTTTCAACTACCCCCAGAAAACACTGGGAGGGAAGAATAACCAGGCTGGTTAGAGAGGAGAATTATTGATATGGAAATGGAGCAGTGGCCACAAGCATACATCAAAATGAGGAAGAAAAAGAAATTAGACTGAATTTGCAATGGTTAGGCATCCCTATGGAGTATCTGATGAGATTTACAACTCTCCTAGCAAACCAAGATAGGCCTGGCAAGGAGATGAATACCTGAGTGGATTCAGTTTGTGCAGAAATCCACTGAGAGCAAAAGACTGCAACATCCCTGAGACAGTATCTGGGGATGTCACAATAAAGTATCACTATTTGCTGAGTACCAGTATGTTACAGTTCAAAAGTGCAAAGCCTTCCTTTATAACTTCATTTCAAATACTGGGCATTAAAGAGAATTATAGTTCTTTCTGAGAAGTTTACCCGGCTTCTCCCCCAACTCCAGCAAAAGGCAAGTGCAAGGTGTGCAAACCCATCGTTTCCTCCAGCAAGGCAGCGTCAGGGCACCCTGTGTCTGGAGTGGAAAAGCATGCAAAAACCAGCCGCCTGCACGAAGGGCACGACATGATGCAGAAAGCAGGGAGCAGCTGGACTTTGGCATGGGCAAGCACAGGTCACGCTGCTGGAGAATAACGTGCAGCTCACTGGAGGTGCTGGGGAAAGTGGATTGCCCAGGAGTTGGGAGAATTCACATCGCCCTTCAGCAGGTGAGCTGAAGGCTGTAAATAAGCAGTTATTTTTTATTATGGTAAATAAATGTTCAGGGCAGTTCCTAAAGCTTTGGGAGTCTCATTACTGTTTCTCCTCCTGTAAATTCTTGCAAACAATGTTATCCACCATACTTATGAAAAAGTATATCAGCAGGTGAAAATTCCTAATTAAAAAAACTGCAATAAATTCTTATTAACACCAGACATATATGAATAAAAACACTGTTCTGGGACACAGCCTACTGTGGATTTTAAGGGCTCTAACGGACATTTGAAGGCCAACAAAGTCTTGAAGTACTGAAAAAATAATACAGATGTTATGAGAAAAGTTTCAAATTGATAGACAAACCCAATATGTGATAGATATGAAGAAAAAAAAATCTGGTAGTCGGCATATGTTTAAATATAATCAGAGCTTGATGACAGTGTACTGAAAGAAAATGTTTGTGTTGGAAATAATTAAAAAATAAAGGGAATATGCAGATAGAAGGATGCTGCACATCAGTAATGTGGGCATGGGAATAAGTGTGGGTCTTTTTGTAACAAGGAAACCCTGTTCAAGACTTTCCCATGGCAAGCTCAACTGGTGAATTTGAAGCCTATCCTCATCCTGATACCCCTGTTTGGCCCCTTTGGTAGAATTTTTCAAGAAGACAACATGATAGGTGTAATTTTGATTTAGCTAACATATTATTAGACTTAATAAATCGTTAAACAAAATTACCACCTGAAAGGATAACAATAACATTTCCTAGCATACTGAGAGAAAGCAAACTCTCCAAAAATCACACTTCTTTTGCAGGATACAGTGGAAAATTCAGTGAGTCTCCAGAATACTAGATGTACCTTAAATACTTCTGTGTACATAAAAACAACTTACACTCAGAATATAGCCAAGTAGATTCCATATTTATGTTGTGACAATTATGTATTTAGAATAGTGACAATTAAAAAAAAAAAAAAAAGCTTAGAACAACTTTTAAATGCTCAACAATAGTCTTTTGCAGGTAACAAGCATGTAATCAATCACTTTTTGGAAATGTGTCAGTAAATTCAAAAAATGTATCTGCAAATATAGGTGTGTCTATACCTATATGATCACTTATTTGATGAATGAGCTTGATCCATGCTGTATCTACTGGTATTTTTAGTTATATTTAATTTTAATTCATTTATTCATAGTTTTAACCTTTGTAAGAACATCAGTTATTTAAATTAGTAGAAGGTAAACCACATAAACAAAACTGTGGTGTTTAATGTTGAAGATAACTGACATGCATGAAGTCATTGTATGAAAATATTGTTTTTCCTATTGTTTAGCACAGATGGTGCTGGTAATTAATATTGTGTTATTTTTTCATCAGGGGATTCCCTGATTACAAAATTCACGCTGTATGTAATAAACTGCTACATTACACTGTATGAATAAATGATTTATGATTTATATATTTATTAATGAGAAACCCATTATCCAAGATGGAAATTATGCAATGTTTCAAACATCTTAAGATATTTTTTTTTAAATCATGTGTTTTTATAAAATCCATAATTTCTGAAATAATGTATGCTATCAAACAGACTGTATACTTCTGTCTTTTCTAAAGGCCTTATCTAAATGTTGGTGGTCACAAATAGGCCTATTAGGAAATGAAGATCAACAATAAAAATATCTTTGAGAGTGTTCTAATACTTCCTGCAGAAGATATTGTACGTACAGTTCAGAACAGATTCTTGTCTTTACCATATAAGGGTAAACATTATGTTCTGTGCATCATCTTTATTCCAGGGGTTTGTTGAAGTGGTATCATTATTCTAAAACACTCATTGAAATCAAAGCACATATTCCAGAAAGTAATTTTTAAGTAGGAGCATAGAAACATGCTTATATGTGACCACCTAAAGTTCCACTGTCTTTCCTTGGTGGTGTACATTTTTAAATTTTAGAGCGTTTTGCACTGTCACAAAAATGTTCATGGGTAGCATTTGTAGCTGCCAAGAAAATCCGTTCTTCCCGTGGAAGGGTCCTGTTTGACAGATCTCCAATCTGCAGAATGCTGAGCTTTTTCTCCTGTTGGAGGCAACCGCTTTAGTGCATACACTCCTTTCCCAAACTGCTCACCAAGTGAACAGCGGTAGCAAAATTACCCCAGGCCACTTCCCAAAGAGACACACTCCTTGTCTGTCCACTGAAACTGCAAATGTAAGTTCAGGTGGTTGAAGCCAGTGCTCCAGATTGGAGGAGCTCCCTTGCCTAAATGCATGTGGTGAACTGGCAAGGATATGGAGGATATACAAGGTACCATGGGATATTGTTCAGTTATCCACACATGGAAATTAGTAACCATAACTAGTATAAGATGAATCCATGTCCTTCTGCATATAATCCACCCATAAATTAGTTTTTATCAGCTGCCTGTAACCTCTTGTTGACATACCTTTCTCTTGTACAGTCCATTTACATGGTACAGACATACAGATTATCAGCTGTATTAGGCATGAAGAGCCCTAGCTTTTGCACTTCCCCAACATTTCATAAGATTGCTTTCCTGAATAATATCTTCAATGCTATTTCTGTCAGAATGAGGAGAATGGGTACTTCCTACCAACTACCTTTCAGCATCTTCACCTTCAACTCCTCACCTGATCTGGAAACTGAAAACCTTGTCTGTGCCAGTCATTTTTTTTTGAAAAAAAGTTTCCCTCCTACCTAAAATACCACCACTGGGATGCCTGAAGTGGATCAAAAACCATTCTGTAAGAATGGCACATGTGAGAACATTAATCTAGAAACGCTTTGGACCATAGGCTAGAGTGACAAGAATTATATGACCTTTTCAGGTTCAGTCTCTATTTGAGGCCTAGTAAGTAACCTGCTCAATCAGATGCTCTTGTGCCTTTTTAAGACCTGAAAGAGGGAAACTCTTAACTAAATCTTTTTCAGCAAAGTTTCCATGTTTTGAGGTTTTGCAGACGGTATTTCATTTCATTCACATGCAGTTCAGGGCTGGCATTTTGAAGCAAAATATCTAGATACTCAACATGACTTTTGAATAAAGCAAAAAATGGAATTAAAATGTCCACATCAAAGAAAACTATACTTTTGTCTCCTGAGTCAGGATGCCTAAGACCTAGGCAACAGCAGCTACCAAGTACATGATACTATGGGCTACAGAAATTGGACTTCTTAAAAAAGTCAGTTTTTTTCTGAGCAAAATCCTGATTACATCTTCTGCAAAAATAAGTAATTTCCTGTATTCACTGGATTACAAACATATTAACTTAAACACATATGTTTCAAAAGCATACTGAGTATGTTTTATATCTCTAGTTTTTAATTCTCAGATATTAATATACTTTGTTTGAAGATATATGAAGATGGCCATAAAACAGATGAATACCATAATTATCAATTGCACTTAATCATTAATAGTAAAGCAATAGATAATTTGAATGTACACTTCTGCTATACTGCATGTTGTCATCTTTAAAGTACTTTTATTTTTTTTAATCAATAGCTTTTAGCTATTGCAACTTTTATATTCACTTTAAACTAAATGGAGTAGTGTGGGATATTATTTACATTTTCATCAGGAATTTTGCAGAGATCTCTCAAGGTTTCTCTATTGGTATGTGTCACTAACAGGGAGGACAAAATGATGTAATTTTTAAGTAAACACATTTTCAGTCTAAAAAATTATTTTTCCTTTTCAAATTAACATCTGTCATATGTTTTACAGTCTACAAATTTATTATGACAGTGTTGATTTTCAAGAATCTCTCTGGGATTTTTACTCCCACACAAACGACATATACATTTGTGTGGGTTCTTTAAAGTTCCCTGATTTGTTAGGCTATTAAAGAATGCATTAGTACATTAGAATGCAAACTTTGTATCTGTACCATAAACTTTTTTGGGAAGAAAAGCAATATTTCAAAACAGATTAATATTGGTACAGCATATAGTATTTATGTTTTTGCAGCATGGAAAACAACAGGTTTTAAAAAGAAACATTCATTATGAAGCAATTAATCCAGCCTGTTACCTTTTTAATGGAAAGATGTTACAAGAAGTGTAATAGTAACTCCACTTGTAAACTATCTTGCAATTCTCAGTTCTCTATTAAATATTACTGTAACGTAAAATATTGTATATTTCAGATTTGCAACAGAACAATTTAAGAAAGAGCTAATAATTCCTGCAAATAAAGCAATAATAAAGCTCATACTGATTACTGAGACTCTTCTCCTAAAGTAGAAAATGAGTTGCTTAGGGTTTCAGGGATTTTTCTTTACTATTTTCTGTGTGAAAATATTTAATGAATATGGGAGGCCAATGTGTAAATATCCAGCTTTAAGCTAGTGTAATACTCTTTCTTTCAAATTCATATTCCACAAATACAGTGTTGACTAGCTCCATAAAGAATATTAGTCCAAATCATAGAGGATTTGTTCTTAAATCTGAGTCCTTGAATCACATCCTATCTAGTGCTTAATGTATTTGTATATGAAGGACTATTTATTTTCCAATAACAGTGGAAGAATTTAAAATGTGTAAAACAAATCTTTCTACTACAATATTTTGTACTTTATGAGATTGTGCTTTGACTAGTTGCTTTAATTCTTAGTTGCTTATATGTCTCTTATTTAAATCTGGTTACATGACTATACCTGCATACTATTTGCATGAGTAAGAATTAAAGATGTTCTAAAACATCACCAAAAAATCTCTTGATAAAAGTTACAGGGTAATTTGAAGTCTTGCCACTGCAGTCCTTTCTCATGCAAACCTCACAATATATGAGCTTTCACTGGCCACAATTTTAAGTGTCAGGATTACAGCTATACATCCAAAAGGACTGTCTGGCATAGGCTCAGTTCCTGACAATTGTTCTAAACTTACTAATTCCTCTGTCTTATTGCAACTGGTTGTAAGACTGAGGTCACTGGCTAATTTACAACATTCATTTTATTTGGTCAACACTAAATCACTGATCCAGGCTGAAATAATTTGTAATTGCAACACAGGTAGACAAATGTGCATGTGCAAATACGAATCAGACACTTATTTTTTTTTAAAGAGCTTTCCCATAAATTTCCAAATTTATTTATGATGGGTTGTTTTTGATACACACAAGGTAATATAACACAGTCATACTACTGTAAGAAAACACGTAATAAAGTCTTGGTTGTTATAAGAAGATACTATAGAATATCTAGTTTAGTTTAAAAACGTATACTTTTTAATGTAGATGGTCTTTATCTGGAAAATAAATGGTAAGTAATACGATTCAAATAAATTAAAAGTTAATATTTTATCTAGGACCAAGTAGAAACCTAAAGCTAAAGGTAAATGTCTTTTTATACTTAGGGGAATAATATTTTTAGCAATATTATTATCCTTGGAATTGCACCATTAAAACTTACTACATTGTATTAGAATTTTCTTTATGTTTCTTTCTGCCAAGTATCATACCTCAGGATCAATAAGTAGATCATAAATTTCATTTATTACATTGAACAATTATGAATGTGATGTATGGCAGCTGAAACATGGTACTAGGATGAGGTAACATTCTAAATCTCTGTAAGTAACCTCCTAACAGCAAAAGACCAGCACTGGAGTTATTGGACACTTCTACTCCAAACAAAGCAATGAGAGTGCAGCAAATATAATGATTCAGAGTGATTTCCTACCTTGCTGTCTACAGCTCTCATCCTTTACTTTTACTGATAGATTGCACATATTCATTTTTCTTTTTAAAGTATCTACAAATATACAGCTCTGACCATATTTTAATCTGGACACTGAACTTTTTATCCAGTACTCCAGAGTTTGACAGTAGTGGGAGCTGTGCATGAGGATCTAGGGTAGCATATGGCCTGAGGTCCAGCTGGATGTCTGAGTATGTCATTCCAGACACAGGTTTAGATTGCTCAGTAATTAGCAACTGACTGTTTAATATTGTTAACTCATTTTTCCTTTGCAAATCATGTCCTGCTTTTCAAAATTCTAAAAGCCCAAATTGTGTGAGTGCCAGCAAAAAAATAATAGTAACGAGCTCATTTCCATAGCATTGGACCCATTTTCATGCTGACTGATGATGGTTTCCAAAACTGAGTTTTACTGGCAAACAGGGTCCTGCTAGCATTGTCCTTCCAAATGCCTAGAGGAAGCAATCCCAGGTTTCAAATGGAAAAATAAAAAATATGCTCAGTTCTGTGTAGGTTTAGCTTTGCTTTTGTTATGAGCTGCAATGGCCCATAGGAAATGCAGCTTTGGAAAAGATGAATTTTTCTTTGTTAACAGTTTGAAGTCATTTTGTTCCTGCTCATTAGATGCTGCAGATTCAGACAGTTGGGCTCCCCTTGCTCTTTCTCAGTGAGGCAAAGAGACTTACTGTGATTTATCAAATGCTGGCAACCCTACGGCTTTGCCTTTTCTATTCCCAGGCTGCAATCTGCCTCAGAACAGATCTGCAGTGTAGAGTTTTTCTTTTAGTGATTTGTGATTCATTGTTGAGGCACATCTGTAAACAAGCAATAGCAAAGTCATACAGATGTGGCACCAACAGGGCTAACTAATAAATGGCTGGTTCTTGTTTTTCACTTGAGCACAAAACCCAGTTACTCCAAGAAGAACCATCTTCTTTTCTAAGAGGCTGGAAACTCTAATCCATTATTTCTGGATTTGCTATTTTAGTGCCTGCATCCATTTGCCATTTTAGTTTTGGAACGGTTGCCCCCCTTTTATTTGCCAAAGGCCATTTTCCATCTTCAAGCCCTATCATCAAATACTGTTCTGGAAAGCCTATCTGAATTCAGTGGAGTTTTCATACAGCTTCATTTGTATATCACTGACCGGGGAATGTTACAAAGCATGCTTTCTGTATCAGGTTTACTCCACTCTGGTTCCCAAGTCAAACTGCCCCAGGGCCAGAGGGGATGGCCGAACCTGATTCTGATTCTGCTCAGCTCTCAACAAATAACAAACTATCGAGGTGGGTACCTAAAACACACACAGTGGCATTCCTGGTTCCGGGAAATATTTTTTTTTCTCTGTCAGCAACATTAGCCAAAGGTTGAGTGTATTTGTGGGCTTTTCATGTAAATACTCCTTCATGAATATATTTTGCTGGAAAAAGTTACATTTTCCTCTATTATTTCTGTTTTTTTCTGGTACAATGGTAAAAATACACATATTGTGCCTACACTGTAACTCCGTCCTTTAAAACTCTGGTTTATAATTTTTTCTAATAGACAACATCCTTGTAGCTCTGTGTTGGGATTTGTGGCAAGGAAATGGATTGTACCCTACTAGTAAATTCAGAATTTTACCTATGATGTCCTGCTCCTTAGATTCTGACAATCACTGGAAGTTATCTACAGTCCATTCACTTTGTTTTCATAGAGCTAAGGATTTCAGGATTATACATGCTTTAGTTCTCTCCCCAGGTCCAGAGGAAAACAAATGAGAGAGGAAAAGCAATGGGAGAAAGCTCCCTGTACCTATCACTGCAGATGTTGTGGATACCTTGTTGACCATATTGCAGCATCTGAATATGTCAAATATTCTGCAGAGAGGAAAATTTCCTATTTTCTTAGACCTAAACAGTTATCTTAGACACAAGAATTACCAATGTGTGATAACATCTGGCAAGTTATTAATATTTCTTTACTATTGCTGCTGATAGTTCATCCTTGAGTTTAGAGTTGATGTTTAGGGTACATTTTTGTGTAGAATATAAAATGAAAATGGAAATCTATTCATATTAAAATTAAGTGTGACATCTTTCCAGCTGGACTTCTCCTTGTTTCTTGACATTGAATCTATTTGTTATTCCATATTCCCTAGAAAGCTCTCAGTGCTACATATCCATGGCAGTAGGTTACATGTGCATGTAATCTGACTGATCATCTCTGAGGCCAAAAATCATTTGAGGACACCCATAAAGGCTTCTTTCCAAAGACAGGTTCCCATTGCATTAACGTAACATGACGTAACGTAACATAATGTGACGTAATGTAACGTAATGTGACGTAACGTAACGTAATGTAACACACATTAACATAACATAACAAACATAACATAAGACAATATAATGTAATCTCATATGGTATTAACAAAACATCAACATCTCTTATTGGAATCTGTGCAAGGATTTTTATGGACAAATCATCATCCACTTATTCTTAAATATCTCTGTGCTGGTCTACAGCACTTAGTCTCCCTGGTCGCTAAGAGTCTTTGTTGGTGGGCTGCATATCACAACTGCTTTCCTAGGCCTCCTTTCTAATGTTAACACACCAAAAACCTAATGCCACAGCCACACTCCTTAGCAGGCTTTTAGCATAATGATGATTTGGGGTTTATTGTTCATGTCTTCAGGAAGGTGAAAGTGGGTAGACCTAAAGGTTTTCCGATGATTCTAAATCTGTGAGTCTTTACTTTGTAGATGATGCGTACATCCCTGGACAAACAATTCTGTATTTTGAATGCAGTCTGACAAATTCCTACACATCTATGGCATTCCATAGAATCTTGATTCATCACCTGACCATATCTGATGTCGGTTCACATCCATAGTTTACACTGTAGTATGTACCAGAAGGCCCCGCATGCAAAGGGCATGCAGTATGGAAATGAACCCCTTATAGGAACTTAGAGGAGTTCCTGGCTTCCTCGGTATAGGTGTCACTGCATAACTGCCAAAATGTTCTCCAGTACATTAAACAGAATTAATTTGTTGCACAAAACCCAGAAACCCTAAATTGAACAGAGTGAATATTTTTGGAAGCAGCAAGGAAATTCCTCTAAGTAAAATTTACAACGCAATTGGTAATTCATTTAGAGTTGCTTTCCATGTATAAAATAGAGGATAGATTAATGCGAGGCAGTGCCATGCATGGATAAATTTCAATCATTTGCTTTGCACTGAATCTAGGCTTCTACACTAGGGTGGCATTTGTGCTGACCACTGATATCAGATTTTTGGCTACATGTTGATGTTCTCTATGGCCAAATCAATACAGAGATTGAAGATAAGGAGCCTGAGAAATTTTGCATTTGTTATTTAAAAAAAATGGTGATACATAAATAACTGGGAGATAATTATGTGCTGCAAACCCCCTTCTTCCTGCATGCTGTGGCTGTTGGCATTTTTTTCAGGTGTAGAAGTATTCATCCTACACTATCATGCCAAAAAGTCCTCCAAAGTATTAGTGCAGAAATTTTGGTTTCTAAATCAGTAAGAAAAGAAAAATATCTGGACTTCCATGCGTAAAAAAACTTTACTATAATGTAACCTTCAATACAATACAACAAAATGTAAAAAATAGCAGCACAGAAACTAAGCATTTGTAATTACTTAAATTATTACTATAGAGTATTATTGTGTAAAATAGGATGAGAATATAAAACATGGAGTATATATATAAATAATATAAAAGGCATCTATTTTTAATTGGTAGCTACAATTTACTTAGAGGTAAAATAAGTTTACCATGTTTAAAACATTTTTTTAATGTAAAGGATGTAAATCCTGAAAGTTTGCAGGAGAAGGACCGTTTCGGTAGAAAAGATCAACTCTGTCTGTAGTGTAAGCTTAATTAAACTTCATTTTACTAATAAAATCGTAGTGAAATGCAGGTGTTACTAAAGACAATAAGGATTTTGCGATTGACTTCAAAAGAGTCAGGATTTCACTGCAACAGATTTGAAAGTTCTGTGTTAATATGCAGTTCATGTAATCTGTGCACTATTTTTAACCTCCCAAATTAGCTTGGAAATAGTTATTTTTCCTAAAAAACATTATGCAATTGGAAATGTACATCTCAAGCACTTTGATTATTTGGCTATTAACTATTATTTACTTATTCAGGCTACAGATATATGCAGAAAGGACAAAGAAATTTTTTTTCTCTAGAGATTGTATTTATCTGCTAAATATACAATTTCACAGGTGATTTTAGAAACCTGTTTCTTTTAGATGTGGTTTCAACTATTTTTCTTAGGAGCCAGAGTCGAATGTGAACATCACTATTTTTTTTCTAAAAAGCATTTTTAAACATTTTTAATGTGCCAAAACCATAATGTTAAAATTGTAATATGCCACAAATATCCTCAAGTTTGGTGGTGCCTTAGAACTGTCCGTCATTTTGAAGCAACTGTAAAACCTTCTTTGTTCTCTTTCTGCTATGTAAAAACATATCCTAATATGATCACTAGTCACTCTTGTATGGTGCTTTTTATTGCCTGAAAATCCAGACTGGAACACTGAAATTTTATTTACTTACTAGTGACATGCATTTCATAACAGGTGCTAATTTTGTGCAGTAAGATGGCCCAGCCATGTATTAAGCTCATTGTTTTGTATCAGAGGCAGATGTTGCCACAAATAACATTATTTTGCTGTATGACTCTTTTTTTCTTTCCTCCAGTATGTGCCTGCCAGTTCCACTATTTGTTTGTTTGTTTGCTTCTTTCTGATGTATTTTTAAAATGAAAGAAATCTGTCTAATAATGACAAAGATTTCCTAACAGTTAAATCTCCATTTGCAGTCAGTGTAGCAACTTTTCCCCCTTTGTTAACTGTGAGTGTCAACATTACCTTCTACAACAGCGTAAATTGCTGATTTCTAGCATATGGACATGAAATGCCAGATACGGTGTGGCTTAGCTGAGGCATTAAAGAAATCTCTCAGTGTTGCTGAATGCTTCTGCTTCCCAGAGTCAAGGAAATGAAGGATGTGAATTTTGTGTTAGAGAAACAAAAGGAGAAGAATCCTTGGATTTTAGTGATATTTGAGGAAAAAAGAAGGAGAAGAGGCAAAGTCCTAGCTCCCCACTAGCTCCTGTTGTTCCACGTGCAATACCAGGAATACAGCTGAGCCCTTTCAAAATGTAAGTACAAGCCACAAGAGCGGCATCGAATTAACAAAACACGTTGTAAATGAGGCGAACGCAGAATCTCTAAATGTAGAAAGTATGTTAAGAAATGCAAGTTAACTTTGTGAAAGATAGAAGATAAACTGTGTTTTTGGGGATTGTGTATTGGCACTTTAAAAAATGCTTCATACTAGACAAAGTCTAAATATGCCCTACTAAGTTTGGCTCCTGCAACTGTACTAAATAGAAGCCTGTGACACTGAGTACATTGTTTAAAGACTACTTCAGGACGGTTTAAGAAGAGGATGATATAATCTAAATATGTGATAAAAAGAGATTACTGGTACATATAATATTCCTCACTGGCAGGCATTCCTATCATGTCATATCAAAGTCTAGTAAAATGTTGAAAGTTAGAAATGTTATCTAGCATTAGCAGGCATTTAAGGAACGTCTCTTGAATATTTCTAGCATAAAAAAGTATTTCATGTGATGTAAATGAATGGTAATTTTCTGACTTTAAAAGAGAACTGTGCCAGTACATTTCAGCATTCTGGACCCAATTCTGCAAACATGGAGATGCTTTCAATTTGCTCTGCCTGCCTTCCCGCCTTAGATGGCTGCGATTGCAGCGAAATTAATCCATTTAAAAATCTGCGGCTTAAACTTAAGGATTTCCAGTTTTTTTCCTTCTCTCTTTTTTTTTCTTAGAATATCAATAAGTTCCAATTGAAGAGCGGATTCTTTTGCAATTCAGGCATGTGCCGGCGATAACGGGCGAGTTGGCATGAAGAGAGGCAGAGATGGATTAATTATGCAGAGAACATGGAAATTCTGCTTATCATCGGCTAGCAAAGGAGCCCAGCTCACATAATCAGCAAACGAAGGGAGAGAAAAAAATAACAATGCAATGGCACCTTCCAGCCCATCATCAGGATTTTTTCTACCCCCTTGTAATTAAAAAATAACATACACTTATAGCCCTATCTCCTGTGCAGGCAAGGAGTGGATGTCCACAAAATAATTGCGCTGGGATATTAGAGCTGGGAACAAGGGCTGTCCATTCCTACTATCCCTTACTCTCTCCCTCCCTCTCTCTTCTGGCCTCTTCTAGGCACTTTCTTTCTGTCTGCATTCAGAATCAGATGAATGTCTCAGGTGACATCCTATCTCAGTGTCCATAAGTCCCAAACCTCACCCTTATCAAGATTCAAGCAAACATGTATATGATAAATATTTGAAGTGCTGAAGCTGTGGGGTTTTATCCTGATCACCTATGAGCTATCTGCAGAAAATCACTGTGATGAAAACCTTTCCAAATAGTCTTTCTGAGTTACAAAATAGACTGATTTTTTTGTTCCTGTTCCTATTTCACTTTCACTCAAAGAAAATCATGTTACCTGTATAACTGTTTCTTATTTGTTTTGTTTTGGTTTTTTTACCTCATGCCTTTTTAAACACAAGGCAAAAAAACCCAAAAAGCAACAGATTTATTGTTCAGATGAAATTATGGTTGTTTAACAAGGTTCAGTAACAATGTATTTAAGGAGAACTATGTAATAAAAAAAAAGAAATCTGTGTCTTATGAAAAAATAGATTGAGTCCACATTTCTTGTTTTTCATTTTACTAATGGTATATCTCATGGAAATAAAGATGCAGACAGTATATTTTACACCTTTTTACAAATGTGTTTTGCTGCTTTTGGATCCATCTACTATTTTGCCCATTGCTCCATGTAAGATGTGTTCCCACACTTCCGGAGCCCGGTGTCCCTCCCCCCGGACTCATTGGTCAGCAAGGGAGACTGAACAGGGAGAATGAAGCCCAGAATGGCAAAAATTATGCAAGTAGGAAGGGAGAACAGTAGGCCAGGATTATAAAGCTGGCAGTCTCTGGAAATTTAATTTATTCATTGAGTTCCTCCAAAGCAGGGGACCAGTGTGGGGCGCAGTTTGCACGCCAGTAAATGAGCTCCTGGGGACTTTGATGATAACTGATTCTCTACTAAGTTTTAAAAAAAATTTTAATCCCCATTTGGAAACAGTGATGAAACTGGAAAAGAAAAAATCTGATTCCAATACAGAGTTACGCATGATAAATCAGTAATAAATTTTCATCAGTATCCTTAAGAAAAGAAAAGCATTTACAAAACTGGCATCTTAAAGACAAGATGCTGTTCCAAACTCTGCTCTGAGGCTCCATTGTATAAATCCAGAATAAATCCACTGAGCTCATTACATTATATAATCAAAGCAGTGCTAATGTGTACGTGCACACATAGTCACACATGGTTTCAGGAAAAGGTTCTACAGGGTAAAGCTTATGCCATTTGTTTCGGCAGAACAAGACCCTGTCTAAAATCCTGTATTAAAATTACCTCGGTGTGATTTCTTTGTTTGTTTTAAATGAAACTGGAGCAGACCAGCTCTTGGACACTGCAGCTCTTCCTTCACTGCAGGGGAGCAGCAGCAGCGTGTGTGCCCCTGGAAAAATCACTTCCAGGCTGAAATAATTCCTCTGTCCAATTCTTCTGACTTCCAGTCACTTCTCCCAGCAAAGATGCCAGCTAGGGACACATAGAGTTCAGTGTTCCCATCTGAGCATTTTTTGGATAGGAAAAGGTCTGAGACCTTCAACCATTCCAGCCACATCAGTACTTCGGGAGCAGATGAACTCAACGATTCAGTTCCTTATCCCCATACCAGTCTTAGTGTAATTGTGGAGAGGACACAGCTCATACCAACCTGATGGCAAACCTGTTGTAACAATAGTTGTTTAGGGTTGTAATTGGCAATGAATCAAATACAAAAGAAAATAAATAAATAAACAAATAAAATTAAAAAGGTGAGATGATAGGTCCATAGTCACAGGAAGACATCAGAGGTACAGCCATGAAAAGAACTAATAATGTTCTAGATTCCCTAGATTACCCATGTGGAGTCTGTATGTTAGATTGGAGCTGGTGACCAGCAATAACTTCACTGCAGAGGCCACAGCTGGTCACCTGGCTAAGTACTGTTTGTGAATAGAAGAAATTGTAGTCAGAATCTAAACCAACTGCCAATATCATCTTCAAGCCTAAAACCAGATCTGCATAGCCAGGAATATGTTCACACAGAGATGCAGCTACAGGTTCTCTTGGTGAGTTTCATCTTTAACAGTTCCTGGTATTAAGCAGGTTTTTGTTGCTCTGCTGTGACAAAAACTTTGCATAAAGAGCGTACTTCTATAATCTTTTACATTTCCTGAAAACAAGTTTCAACATCTTTCACAATAGGAGGCAGATAATAGAATTCTCAGTAACCGTAACAGTAAATGGATTTGTAATCTACCCATGATTAAAATTATTTTCATCATGAAGCAGAATTCTCATTATTGTTGCCATTTTAATATTATCAACTATAAAGTGTCTCAGTGATTGATACTATAGACAGCAAAACCCTATATTATGGTAATTAAATCTAAAATGAATCAGCCATCCTTATACATCTTGGTATAGCACCTGATTATTTAAAAACAATTATATTCTTGTGTCACATAATGGGACACACTAAGGAAGACACTGGTATAAGAACTGCTCAGGATCAAAAAGTTGAGCCATAAGCGACACAAAAAGGCAAAAGACAAAAGAGATGTTATTCCTTATTTTAAATAATGAGGATTTAAATTTGTGAAGGATTTCAGTCTATTCTTTCCATAAGTTCTAAAATCTTTGCACAAGTCTGACTGGAGAGAAACAAACAGATATCCAAAATGTACACAGCTGACTCCTTGTTCATAGCATATGTGTGTGTGCTTGTACAAGCATATAAGAGAGGAAGAATCAAAACCTGTTTGCCTTTAATTGTAGCGGTTCTGTCTTTTTCTGTGAGGAGAAAAAAAAAAACAACCCCAAACCTATGGTCTTTTTCAAAAAGGTACTTGCCCCCCTCAAGTGGCAGTTCAGTGCTGTCTTAAATTGGAGCTATCTCATGGATTTTTAGCTCTTCAAAGCAGATGTCAATATCTGGAAATGCTAAACTTGGCAAAAGTACTCTAAAAAATATTTTTTCACCCTTTCCATATAAGAAGATTTTCCAGGGACAGGAGCTTCTCAACCGGAAGAGCATTTATACCTTTTATCCCCTTAATCTTGAGCTGTTTTCAGTGCATTTTGCCACTGCCTGCTCTTACAAGCTACTTTTTTCATTTTGGTGAAATTTTAGTACAAAAAAATTCTTTAGTGCCTCTGTTCATTTGCAGATTTCACCAGGCTTGCAAAAGCACACCTGTTGTGCTGTCTGGATTTCCTTTTCTGATCATAGGCTTCTGACAAAGAGGGGGGAAAAGAAAGATTTTTATCAAACACTCTTCACCGGACAATGAATTTTCTTCACCATTTGAATGTATCTGTGGAATGCCTGAGTGATTCATTACAGCAGATTCTGAAGTATGACAATGGGCCGCAGAAATGACTGATGGTATCTTTTTCCTGATTTCATTTCCCTGATCCTCTTCATCCCTTGGCCTGTGTACCTCGATTAATTAGAAACCAGGGATTTTCACTCATCAGCTGATGGGTTTCATGCTCCACTCTGTCACAAATCTGCTGCTTGCACTATCTCTCTTACAGCTGGTGGCTGCTTTAAAAACTTTCTTTTTTCTTTTTTCTTTTTTTTCCCCTTTTTTGAAGCGGTGCTTTGTGACTACAGGTTTAGGCCTTTTTAAGATTCAGACATATTTTTAAAAAGAGATTAAAAATTAAAGTAAAGAAGATTCAAAATCTCTGATTAAGTTAATCCCTATCCAAATGATACTTGTCCAAAAATGAACTTTTTGAAGAGATAATAATGTAAATGTTTCATAGCTCTCAGCTTTCCAAGTTCTTTTTTCAAGATATAATAATTGAAGTATTATGCAAAGGATGAAAGTATATAAATATGATTTTTGTGAAAAAGGCCCATATGCTCAGTTCACATGCATTTTAGTCCTGCCTATACTATATTGTTAAGCCAATTGCATTTCAGATTTCACTTGTATGAGGCACCTTATAATAGGATCCTGCAATAAATCATTGAACCATTATTGTTTCTGGAGGAAATATTTCATAATTGAAAATATGCTGCCCCTTAGGGTATATACCAAATTAAAATCACATGGTAATATAATCCCTAAGGAAACAAACCATAATTAAATAGTATTTAAAATGCAGAATATTTTGCAATAAAAAATCCCCCTCAGAAACTTAAAATAATGTGTGAATCACAGACAACAAACATATCAATTATGTCTACCACAGAAAATGTAACCACTGCTAGTTTACTTTCTTATCATTATATATACCCTCCCAGAATTGTTTCATTTAATTTCTTCATTTAATATATTGTCAGCATTAAAACAGGAGCCTTCTTTTTCTCTGCCTTTTTTTTTATTTTTTTCCTGTGTGAGCAAGGATCAGAAGCAGCACAGTCTTTCTGGAATGTCAGACTTCATGGATGCCATGTATTACTGAAAGGGGCAATGCAAAGCCATAGACATCCACAACTTTTGTTTCTGTGGATTAATATAGATCAAGCCTACATGGTTAAATGTAATTATAATTCTTTGAGCCTCTGAATCATGGGTTGATGGCCTAGTGCATAAGAATACACACAATATCCCATGATGCTGTCTTCTGCAAGGCAGGAATTTGCTTCAGCGAAAATATTTTCTGCTGCTTCTTTTTCTCAGCTTCCATTTTATCTCAAAATAAAAGGTGTGGCTGGCGTGTAAGGATGCAAAAGCAAATAGAAAAACAACATTTCCGTGCAATTAAAAATTAAAATGTTAAATGGATGACCTTAAAACACTTTCTACACTAACATATTTTGCTCATCAACAATAAGAGGCCTTTGCAAGTGAGCCTCCCTAATTGAGCTTGGTGTACCCAGGATTCTTGCTGCCCTGCAGCAATCTGAACCTTGGCAACCTGTGGCAGAGGGTCAGTCTTACACTGCCCAGGTGTGGGGCACTTCCAAGCAGACTGTGATGGGATGTGCTCAGCTACTACTTTCTCAGATTTTGCTTCTTGATGTAATACCGTATTTATACTAAAACCAAACGAATGAAACAAAACTAAAAAAGCAATCTGTCAGAAATCTTACCTTTGGGATATTTTTTCTTTGCTGTCATTTTAATATCAATTAGGAAGAGGAGGACTACTAATATTTAAAGTACTGCAGTTTTTATGGGACAGATTCTTCAGTCAAACATTTTCAGTCCTTTGGCAGCTTATAATTTGTGTTGTATCTGTTTTATTTATTTATTTATTTAGTCCTCAAAATAAAATCAAACCTGTTGTAAATATCCTCGTAAGTCTTCTGTCATTTCTATTTTGCGACCTCTTTCCAGTGGTGCCCAATGATAGGATGAGGGTCAACGGGCACAGACTGAAACATAGGAGCTTCCATCTAACCATGAGGAGAAGCTTCTTTACTTTGAGGGTGCCGGAGCACTGGAACAGGCTGCCCAGGGGGGTTGTGGAGTCTCCTTCTCTGGAGACATTCAAAATCCACCTGGACGCATTCATGTGTGATCTCCTCAAGGTGAACCTGCCTTAGCAGGTGGGTTGGACTAGACAATTTCCGGAGGTGCCTTCCGACCAAAACCATTCTGTGATTGTGTGATTCTGTGATCTCCCTTGTACACTACTCCAATCAGCCAGTTCAGAAGACTGTTGTTAAAACCATTTGCCTGAGTCGTTATTCTGAATTCCTTCACTAAATCCCTTTGCTTGGCCACATCAAGATCAAGCTCACAGCTCTTCCCTTGGAGATTAGCCTCATCCCTCACAGCTTTGCCACTCACACCAGCTGCTAGTTCAGCCTGGAGCCTTCTCTACTGCCCATGCTGCTGGGGGAATCCTTAACGTCACCTCCCATCCCACAGACACTGCCATTACCATGCCATCACTATACCACCCACCTCAGTCACTGTGTGGCCATTTTCCAAAGTGATTCCATGTCTGATTCAATGTGATAATTCTCCCGATTACCTGACTGAGTCCTGCCAAGTTCATCTTCTAATGCCATCTTCTGTACGTGGTTGGACACCAGTAAAAAATCAGCTGTTTAATAGAAGACAGAAAAGGAATGGAAGAGATGAGAATGTGGATTTTCCTTGTCTTTAAAGTGCTAATACATGCAATAAATAGAAGTGCTACATTGTGGACTTCCAGGAACTGTAGTTTTATTGTGTTTCAGGGCATGGATCTCCAGTCTCTAGCCCTAAAAAAAGCAGGTACTGCCAGTTGATGTGGATCATAAGACACATCTTACTTCTCTGACCAGACACTCCATATTGAGTAAATAATTTAGATTAGCATGTTTTTATTTTATTTTTTAAACTTTATCTTACTTTAGGTTTTATGCCCCTGCAGCCAGGAAAAGATTTTGTACATCTTTGCTCTGGGGCATATGGGTTCAAGTATTTACATAGTCTAGTTCAGGTTGCTGTTACAATTTAAAAGAAGTACAGGCACCTGTATTTAAGACTCAATTTTTTCTATATAGTCAATATAGGAAAAGTTAAGAGCATTCAAAAGGTGATTTAGAGCTTTAAAAGCAGCTGTGTGGAATTACAAAGGGTGAATATTCTTCTCCCTTGCTCCCAGTGATGAGCACAATGCGGTTCTGATCCTGATGATGCCTTTCTGGGAATGAGGCAATGATGGTATGAAAAAATGATAATAATTTTAACTGTCATTTGAGTCTTGAATAATTCTGTGTGTTACAGAAGAAGACCTTTAAGAAACAATCTGTGAAACTGAACATTTATTTTGTGGAATTGAACCCTGATGAACTGAAATCCCATTATCATTTCATTTGTTCCCTGAGATTCATTTCTCTGTAGATTTCCAAAGAACAGCACTAGATCAGTACATCTTTCAGCCCAAGCTTACCAGTCATCATCAACACTATCTTTGTATTTGAAAATTAAAAAGTTAATTAAAAAGCAGGGATGGATAAGAATTTGCATTTCTGATCAACAAAGTTTTTAAAGTTTCTCTTGTTATCAGACTTAGCAAGAAAAAATATGCCAAATAATTTTACCTGTTTATTAAGAAGCAGTAGGACTTCCTTAGGGTAGGTAACACATAGTTGCTTTTATACAGGCATTATTATCTGTATTTTTCTCTA
The DNA here is from genome assembly GCF_963082525.1 of Nesoenas mayeri. Classification (NCBI taxonomy): domain Eukaryota; kingdom Metazoa; phylum Chordata; class Aves; order Columbiformes; family Columbidae; genus Nesoenas; species Nesoenas mayeri. Next base: position 21,663,972 of record NC_137543.1, read on the forward strand.
AGCTCTGAAAGACATTATCAACAGCTCCTTTTCCAAGTTGCCTAATTCTGAGATTACAGGTGAATAAAAATGCGAACAAATGAGCTTTTTTGCTCTGACACGGACACTGTTTTGAAAGGATCCCCAAAGGCAGTCAAGGGATGCACTGGGAGTGCAGGAAAGTGGAATGACCTGCTGAGGGTACTGCAGTAGACTGGAAATGTGGGGGAAGAACACTGGCACCCCAACCTGGCTTTGTAACTTTGTCCTTGAGAAGAATGCATCCCCTAAAAACAAATGCTATCATAGATACCCTAAAATTAATCAAACTTGATCAATTTGAAAACATCCCTGAAAACAATATCCTTCACTGCAGTGCCAAGATGTAAAAAAACTCCCCCCAAATAAGCACAATTGTGGATGCTCATATACCACAAAGCAGTTGGATTCAGTCTGCTTTCCCATCAGTTGGACCTGATGCTGTTGGACAGAGGGATTGGGCTTGGTTACATCTGTCCCTAAGCCCACTGCCAAGAGGGGAGAGTCGGTCACCGTTTGCCTGGTTAGATTCACAGCTGAAAGGGAGACAACATCGAAATTACTTCTCCTGTTGACTTCTCTGCTTGGCAGAAAGCTCAGGCTGGTTTCTGTCACCCTAATTGTAGGCAGAAACATCAAAAAAAAAAAAAAAAGGCTGTTTTAAGTGCCTGTGTGTAAAAGCAGCACTGGTCAGAACTGGAGGAATCTGTGTTTGTAACAGTGAAGCCAATGAAATTGCACACATGCAATCCACCCTTTTTGGACAAATTAATGTTCATCATATTGTGATTTATTTTATAAAATTAATGAACTTATCAGAAACAGAAAAACTTAAGAAATTCAGAACATTATCAATATTCTTCTCAGAAGAAAAACATCTAGCACAGTCCTGGTTTGATTATCATTGCTGAGAGTAGACTCTGAAAAAAAAAGGACTCCACTATGAATACAAGGAAAATCTTCCCTTGCTGTAACCTGCAACCAGCAGAGTAAGGCTTAGGGACTTGCTGAGCTGAAAGGTGAATCTCCTTCCTTGTGCTTAACAATTCTTTTTTCAACTTGTTCATCAGTGACCTGGATGAAGTGACTGAGTGCACCCTCAGCAAGTTTGCTGATGATACCAAACTGGTGCTGACACACCAGAAGGCTGTGCTGTCATTCAGCAAGACCTGGACAGAGTGGAGGACTGGGCAGGGAAGAACCTGATGAAGTTCAACACGGGCAAGTATAGGGTCCTGCACCTGGGGAGGAATAACCCCAGGCACCAGTACAGGTTAGGGGTTGACCTGCTGGAAAGCAGCATTGCAGAGAAGGACCTGGGAGTTCTGTTTGGCAACAGGTTGACCATGAGTCAACAATGTGCCCTTGCAGCCAAGAAGGCCAATAGTATCCTGGGGTGCATCAGGAAAAGTGTGAACAGCAGGTCAAGGGAGGTTATCCTCCCCCTCTAGTCTGCCCTGGTGAGGCTGTATCTGGAGTACTGTGTGCAGTTCTGGACTCCCCAGTTTTAAAAGGACAAGGAACTACTTGAGGGAGTCCAATGGTGGGCTACGAAGATGATTAGGGGTCTAGAGCACCTTTCTTATGAGGAGAAACTGAGAGAGTTGGGTCTGTTCAGCCTGGAGAAGAGAAGGCTGAGAGGGAATCTCATCAGTGCTTATAAATATCTCAAAGATGGGTGTCACCACTCCTTTCAGTGGTGCCCAGTGATAGGATGAGGAACAATGGGCACAAAAGGAAGCATGGGAGGTTCCATCTGAATATGACAAGAAACTTCTTTACGTTGAGGGTGACAGAGCCCTGGAACAGGCTGCCCAGAGGGGTTGTGGAGTCTTCTCTGGAGACATTCAAAACCCACCTGGACACATTCCTGTGCAATGTATTCTGGGTGAACCTGCTTTAGCAGGTGGGTTGGACTAGATGATCTCTAGAGGTCACTTCCAACACCAACCATTCTGTGATTCCATGATTCTGTGATTCTGTGTTTCTGTGAATGTTCTCTTCCACAAATGTGCCTATTTCTTTTTTTTTTTTTAACACAGCAATACATTGGGCTTCGACAACATCCTGAGCTCACCCATACTGCACAACTGTCTGTGTGAACTGTGTGAAGAACTTCCTTCTGCATAAACAATTGCATGAATTTAAAACAATAAAGCTTCTTGTGCTACAAGAATAGTGTATAAGCATTCCCCATTCACTTTCTACATACCATTCATGAATGTATGGACATTAATTTATGTTTCCTTACAATTATTCCTTTTCCAAGCTGAAAAGTCATTTTCTATTTAGTCTTTTCTCATAAAAAACTGGATCATACTTTTTTCCCCACTTTCTATACTTTTTCTAGTTCCACTACATAATTTTTCAAATTGAACTACTAGAAATGCACTTAGTGTTTAAGATGTAAGAGTGCTGTGTGTCTATGCAGCGGCATATGTTCTGCTTTGCTCCTTATTCCTTTCCTAATGATTTTTAACATATATTTTCTCTTGACCCTCTCTAAGAATGTTGTTTTCATACCATCGTTGTAATTCCAGAACGTTTTTACTGAATGGTAATGGCTAGTTCATAGCCTGTCACTTTCTAGATATAGTCAGAGATGTTTTTTCTCATTTACATAACCTTGTGTTCGTCAGTATGAATTTCATCTGCCATTTTATTTCCCTGTCAGTGATGTGACATCATCTACAAGTCTTTCCAATCAGGTTTCATTTTAACTAACCTTAATAATTTTATAAAATCAGTTCAATACAAAACCCCCCTCTATTTTGTTGATAAAAATGTTAAAGAACAAAGTATCTGCAGAGTCTGTAAGGAACATCTCTCTCGACTCCTTTGTGCTGTAAAAATTAGCCATTAATTTCTGCTGTTTTTTTTTTTTTTTTTCATGTCTTAGCATGAGCGATAGCCCAGATTTTTAAAATCCTTTGTTGAAAGAATTTTTAAAAAACTTTCTAGAGCTCCAGATATGCTAAGAGAATTTGATCACTTTTATCTATTTCTTCACTGACTCCACTGAAGAATTTACCCGTAGGTCAGTGGGACATAACTTCTCTCTGCAAATTTAATATTAAAATTTTCAAATAATATCTATTAATAACAGAGTGTCTTAATGTTATCCTAATATAGAAGTTTTTTAGTCTTAAAAATATCTTAATAATACATGACCATTCATCACAAGACCTATGGGGAGAGGCTGAGGGAGCTGGGGTTGTTTAGTCTGGAGAAGAGGAGGCTTAGAGGTGACCTCATCACTCTCTATAACTACCTGAAGGGAAGTTATAGCCAGGTGGGGATTGGTCTCTTCTCCCAGGCAGTCAGCAATAGGACAAGGGGGCATGGGCTTAAACTCTGTCAAGGGAAATTTAGGCTGGATATTAGAAAGAAATTCTTTACAGAGAGAGTGGTCAGGCATTGGAATGGCTGCCCAGGGAGGTGGTGGACTCACTGGCTCTGGAGGTTTTTAAACTGAGGTTGGACATGGCAATTAGTGCCATGACCTAGTAAATGGACTGGAGTTGGACCAAGGGTTGGACTTGATGATCTCTGAGGTCTTTTCCAACCCAGTTGATTCTGTGATTCTGTGATTCACTATGTCTTTCCATCAGCTTGTGCAGTACAGAAGACAGTTACTAGTTTGCAATCTACCATGACTTCAAAACTTTACTTTTTGCTATGCATCACGCCTAATAAATTTTTCCTGATATGAGTGTTAGGCTTTATACAATAACTAATAATATGATAATACTAATTAATTTCATACTTGAGTCCATTCAGAAGTATTGGATAATTCCTTGCTACTATTAATTTTACTGACTTTCTCTAATTTCTAATAGGTCATTTTGGTTGTGTGGACAGATTTTGTGCAGTAGAGCCAAGCAACCAAAACTGTTGCTGAATGATTTGAATGACTAAGAAGGCAAGCTAAGTGCCCAGGGTATTAGAAGAGACTCCTGATTCTTTTTGTTGAATAAAGAGTCCAGGTCATAAGTGTCACCTCCCCTGAAGGAAGGAGGATGAGTAGTTGCATAGCTATATAGTGTGCGTATCCTGTGGTGCAGCATGCACGTATGGATTAGACTGGTGCGTTGGCTGGTTACAGTTCACAAAGGCAGTGAGAGGCCAAGCTGAAAATATTCGTCAGGTAAAAAAATGTACTAAAATTTATACAGTGACATTCAAATTTAGTGACAGGAAAAGCTGACATGAAAAAGAGTTGAAAATGAATTGTGGGAAAATATTACTCCTTATTCTTTTATTGTTTCTTTTTGTGTGTAGAGTTAAAAGTTCCAACCTGATTTTTCTTCTGTCTGCAGAATCTGAATAATACACTGATGACCTCAGCCTCAGTTTTACCTTTTTCATCTCTTATGGTGAGACTTAATTGAGACATAAATGTGTATGTGAGTTTTGAACCCTGTTTTATTTTAATTTCTTGCATTAATCCTGTCTTCTAGTACTCTGTACATATATAACCAGTAAAAAAGTTGAATTCAATTTTATTAAAAAGTTATTTTATAACTGAAATTGAAAAGGAGAATGTTTCCAGAGGTTCCAAAATTATTGTAAAGTGTCCTTTGAAATAACGAAGTTGAATAGTCTTATTTCAGCCACAGAAGCCAACATTAGTTTCCTGTCTCTTATTAGTGTAAACAAGTCAGCATCTTGGATAACATCATAAAGTTTCCCAATAACTTTTGGTTGTTGCGAATTATGTCATAACAGTATCAGGAAACGCCCTGATGCAGTAAACTGCAGTAAATAGAAAAACCTAACAATATTTGGGTTAAATCTACTACATTTATTCTTATTTATGTCAAACAGTATCCAACCAGTAAGTATCATGCTGAAAGCATTCATAGAGTGTTTGATTTATCGCATACTATTAATTGTCTTAATATTATTCTTGCCCACTACACAGTAGGAGAAAATGTGTCAGAAATGGCTTGTGAGCAGCCAAGGACAGACTCTTCTAAGCCCTAGAAATGTTCTGAAGTGGGAGAAGGGCTGATCATAACTTTTCCCTCATTTGCAGGGTATGGCGGTGCACAGATCAGGCACGATTTCCTTCTGATTTCCTGGGTATGCTGCCAAGGGGTGCTAAAACGTGCAGTGGCTCACAGGACTGGCCTGGCACAGCAGCTGAGAGCCAGCGACATCCATGAGAAAATGCCTACAGGACACCTGTGTCCCACAAAGCTGTACTGGGATATCAGCGGTGACAACATGAAGTCTTCCAACTCAGGAAAAAAGCTGGAATTTCAAAGCGTACTACAGTAAGTGAGCTTTTTTATCTTCACCTGCCAGTTTTACACTACCTTGTGCAACCATTAATGTTAAAAGGGTTACTAATTATTTAGACCTTTGGGAGAACTTCTGTCATGAGCAGAATACATCCAGGCTTATCTATTGTTTAGATGCATCATATTTAGTGAAATACAGGATTTGTTCATGAAGGTATATGTGGCAGCAATAAAATTTGAAAATCACTTTATTTCCAATAGCGCCCACCCCCCCCCCCCCGCTTTTTTTTTTATTCCTTAAGGATTTTTGAATCTGTTTTTAACATATGGTCTGTCTTATGTCTGCTTCCCTAGTCTAATAGTCTCAGTTTCAAAAGAAAAGAAATTTCACTGAGATTCGCTGGTAGATGACAGACAGATTCTCTCATACTGCCTGAGACATGAAATTGCAGGTGACACCTGATATATGATAATAAAAGAGCACCCATCAAGTAATCAGCCCCTGGCCTTTATTTCAGTGACGTCATGAGAACGCAGGTGTCTTCCCTCTGGATCCCGGCGCTTCGCAGCAAAATGGTGTGCATTGTTATGGACTTACCGAGAAAACTTTTATCTCCCCATCTGTGTTGTCTCTGTTGTGATAATTTTGGAGTGAAGCCATCTGCACTATGCTGCCTACTTATCTGAAAGTTAGGAGTAATGGTCTGCAGGTCTGTTTATCCTGCGCTCTCTTGTAAAGGACATTTTTTGAGGCTTGCAGTTGTTATCAATACTGGAACGTGTCCTGGACCGTGATTAAGAGAATATAAGGGGAGAAAATTAATTCTGCTGCACTGTTCAACTTTCAAATACAGGCCAAGCCAGATTTCAAACTAAAGTTTGAGCAGTCTAACAACCACAAAGAGATCTTTTTCCTCCACATGGTACTGTGTGCGTCATATTTGATGGTTCAAAGGAGTAAATAATTTTTAATATACTGGTAGACATTTCCAGAACAATCAGCTGAGCATTTAATTTAAAATCGAGCATTCGTGTTGTCAGTGTAACTCTTTATCCCAAGAGTCAAGAAGATACTGTGGAAGTACAGTGTCTTCCCTATAAGAATCCTAAAAGCAAGATGTTTGTGGTTTGCAGCCATCTTTTCAATCATTTGCTGGAAAAGCCCATAAGAAAACCCAAATTCTGAATCAAAGAATCTTTGCCTCAAAGCATGAGGCACTGAATTGAAGTGTGTGAGACACCTGCAGAATCTTTGTGGTTTCTGGTTATGACCAAAGATTCAACTGTTAATGAAATCATGTTGCATGACAGTGCAGAGATACCAAGTTCACTGAGGTGCAAAGGCTGCACCCCCAAAGTGTCCTCTTGCCTCTGAGACCATTTTATGAGTAGACTCTCAGCTGAAAAACAGCAACCTGTTGTCATGAACACATCTAAGCCACTCTCGCCTCTGTGAAGAGATTAGTGGAATTGCTTTGGTTGCTTAGACTGAGGAAAAGGTGGGAACATGATCGGGATTGTGCTGCTAGCCCACCCTCCACAGCATCTTCAAACAAACCAGAATAACATGTCGCTTACTTAATGCAAAGTACACAATACTGCTGTGATGGGCTAAAACAGGATGTGGAAAATGAGTTTTGCAGCTCCTGTAAGCGAAGGTGCCTCTCTGATGGGATGCATGCTCTGTGAGATGAGCCAGCCTTCTCTAACATGCTAATACATAAAGAGCTCACAAAAGCAGCAGTAAACATCTGCCAGCTGTGCCCATGGTACAGGCACGGTTAAGCAAGTCACCAAGACTTTCCTGAAGCAGACAGTAGCACAGTTTTGTGGCAGTCCCAGTAAGAATGTGTTGTCCAGCTGCCCGGGACGGTAAGTCATGACTTCATTGCTGGCAATAGAAACGCCTGTATTTCAGGAGCTGGGGAGGAGTCACTTTGGAAAATACACCCAAGGGGAAGATGCATCAGCAATGTCATCAGTCAAAAGGAAATAGCAAAGCCCCAACTCTGTGTGTGGATCAGTCCAGCAGGCAGACATTATTGCTCAACCCAAAGTATAGAGAGAGACTGTTCTGACTTGGTCCCAGGAGCGCTTTCCAAAAGCTAATACCTCATTTTCTCCATCTTATTTCATTAACAAGGTCTTTTTAGCTCTTTCTTTTCAAACTGATAGCTTGTATATGTTTCTGTTGGAGTACAATGTCATTTGTCCTTTTGTCCTCTTTTTGCTTATTGTTCTGCCTGCAAATTGCACTTAAGAGCTTTTAACATATAGAACATACCTTTATGAGTGTGCACCTTCCATTGTGACCTCCCCTAAGCTCAGTCTCAATAAAATGCCACCAGAAGCCATTCCCTTCTTTTGTTCTAGCACTTTGATCATTCACATTTATTTTTTTTCACTTCCCTCTTGCTTTTCTATCTCACTGAGATCAACTTCCTTGTCCTATCTCTCAGAAACACAGCTTTTATTTAAACAGATTCCATTCTCCCACCCACATTCTGGCAGCAGTTGGGCTGAGCACAGTTTTTGCATCCACAAAAGTCTTGATATTTAGAAACATTCCTGTTTTACATCCAAACCCCCTCAAACAGACAAACCAGACAGCACTTCATCCATCCCAGAATGGGCAAGGGACCAGTGATTCATGAGTTTTCTTGTGATCCAGGAGGAATTTGATGTTCTGCTCTGCCTTAGTCAGAGTTGAACTGCTGGCCTTCCACAGCTGAGGAGGTGGCCACAGTCATTCGGTGTTTCGCTGCTGCAGGAGAGGTGTTCAGACAGAGATTCCCTTCTTGTCTGATATGTATGGCTATGTGAACGCAATTTTTGACAAATTAACTCTTCATGGAGAGACCAAAAATTAGTAAAGAAAACCCCCTCAATTCCTGGAATTCTGACTTTATTTTCTGTGATTGAGGCACTCCACTTTTGCTAGCTAGTGGGCTGGATTGGGTCTCTTCCCTTTGTGGTCTGTTCCCAGCCCTGCTGGTATCAGTCAGCCTGCCCCATACTTTCCCAATGGAAACTGCCTCTCCTCCTCTTCAGTCTCAGCTTCCTTCATGAGCTTTCATCTTTTCCATCTTCCAGAGGTAGAGAGTGAACTCATGCTCTCGCACTGTTCACAGAAGGCTGGGAAGATGTACAGCCTTGTTTGAGAAAGCTGCCACTATCCACACTCTGAAGAGAAATCAATGGTCCTGGTGTTTATGTTACTGCTACAGACAGGAGAGGGGGGAAAGCAGAGCAGTAGGTGGGAAAAGCATCTCACTGGTCAGAGGCTGTACACCAGGAGTGAGCTATCGGTCCTGTCATCCTCCTCCTTTCAGACATCTCCCAATAGTAGCTTTATTTTTCTGGCTAGGGGAAGCTTTATTAAGGATATGTTAGGAGTGGTATTTACAGTCTTTCTTGCCAGGAATCAGGCATTTTGTTTTCTTCTAAAAGTGTGTGCAGGACTTTGAAAGCTGTATTTTGGAGATGTTAAATACAAGACTGTGTCTACCTTTTTATTAGTACTGTTTTAAGTGTTCAGCCTGCCTTCACTGCATGCTTTGACATGGTTGATTGTGCTGTGATAATCAGGTTTTGACTAATTCCTGTCTTCAAAGTATGGAAATAGTAATATTTTAACAAAAATACATTTATGGAAGGATTTATTTATGTGTTATTTCTCTGGTTCCCTGAAGAGTAAGGCAAAATATTGTTCATGTAAGTTCTAGCCCACTACAGCAAATACTATTTCCATAAATACTTACACAAAATAAAAAATGATTTGGGGATGTTTTCATACCAGGGTTTTTCTTCCCATATACTTTCTTGAAGTGTTTTTTTTTTTTATTGCCATGAACATATTATAAAACATGTTTTAATGTTGCATGCTCAATGATTGCAGGTATTTATTTTCTAGGAGCTTTGACTTCAGAAGCTCTGTATCTACAATTTCAGACATCCAATCAGAGAGTAAGAAACAATTATATAAGTCTCTGTTGGCCTATCATAGAGAAGAAAATAGATGAAATGAGAAATGATGGAGAGACAAAAATTCAGCAAAAAAAAGTTAGTGAACAATTTTAAACACAGATTCAAGGAAAATAATATTTTTGACAAACAGGTAAAGATGCAACACAATTATTGAGAAACTGATCATAGTGAAAATTATTCATTTTTTATTGAGATGACTTTTTTACTCAGTTGAGTGAAATACACTAGATAGGATTTTCAAGAGGCTTTGACTTAGAGTACTTGTCCTTGACAATGCTAGACAATTCAATGTGCCATTTTTTATTAACTTTAAAGGGACCATATTCTTTATCACAAAATACACATAAGTGAAATCAGACCCAGATCCTGGAAGATATCATTAGTATCCTCAACAGATTTACCTGTGATGTTAATTTTCAGATTTGTTCCAGTTTGAAAGAGTAGTCTTAATTATTATATTTTTTGATTTAGGGTGCAAACTGTAAACAAGCAAATATGATGTCTGCATACCAGCACCTGAGTGTGTGAAGACTGTGCATGAAGCAGTCCATGGGAAATGTTAATTTTTGTGGTAGTATCTAGTCATATATCTCGCCAAGTTTTGCATTTAATTCAGCATTACACTATCTAAGTAGCCGTGGACTATACCAATCACTGCAGATTTTTTGGTCCTTGCTGTATAGGTAGCTTAGCACACGAAAATGGTTTTGCCCAGTGAAGCAGAAAGGTATCAGTGAACCCCAGAGCTCCTATGAACCCTGGAGCTCCTCAACCTCTATCTTAAACACAAAGCTGCCCAGTTTATGGGACAATTTGTATATTATAACAGAGATCTATAATAGAAGACCATGTCTGAGCTTGGTCTATAAATTAAATATAAACTTTTGAAACTAATCTACTGAAATACACTGTGTATTCAACCCTGCATTCACTGTCCCTTGAAGTACTTTGTGGAGTAAGTCAGGATTGCAGTAGGATAGAGAACTGTTCTTGGGGATCGCTATGACTAAGCTGAAAGCTCTTACATTTTTAGAGGGTTTGTGTTACAGAAGTATTCTTCCAACTTGTTTATATTTTATACTGTTATCAGAGGTGGGATTGGTAGTAGTTCTTGTGTTGAATGTTGTCTAATGCTTCCCATTTTAAGATTGTTTTCACTTGCTGACACATTTTTCAGACATTAACCTTTGGTTTTGAAGTGGAAGTTTTCCTGTTGTGTATCTCTCAGGCTGAGTAAGTTTGGGAAATTTCAGCCAAAAGGGATTCCACTGTCTCTGAGAATGAGCACAGGGAAAAGGACATAGTGTCTCTTCAAGACCCCCCACGCCCTATTAAATTGTTCTAGTGGCCTTTTCTTTAAAAGATCTTGTGCCCCCATGCTTGAAATGAGTCTTTTTGTCTTGCTTATAAGAATCAGCTTCATTTGGATCAGATTAAGGCCCTTGAGAGGAGCAGTTTCACAGCTGGAGCTTGTGGCGATGCCTGGAACTTGGGCTCAGAAGCCTGGTCTACCCTGCATGCCTATGGAGAGGAGCAGCACACCATGCGTCCCCAGTGGCCTCTGTTTCTACGCATACTATCTGTGTACAAGTACTTGCTACACAGTAGAGATGCTTCAAATAACATCACAACTGCACCCAACATCAAAGCGAGCTGAGCTTTGAAGAATCAAAGTGTGTTCTGAGGTGAAGGAGGTGGAAAAACAATCCTGGGTGGGTACCAGAAAGTAGTAGCACATGTTTGCATCCACTTGTCCTTGTCTGATTCCCTGTCTGCAAATTGAGAATATATCATACTTCTTCTCAAAAGAGCAGTGTGAAAACATCACAGCGTCATCACTGGTTATGAAACTGTAGTACCAAGCACCATAGCAAAGCTCATAAAGAAATATGTAATTCTGCATAAAAAATAGATCAGAGCTCCACTGATGAAGGAACAACAAATTAGATAACTGATCACCAAATATGCATTGGATAAAGCAGAAGATATTTAACCAAAATATGTCTTTTCACTAAAGATCTGAATTGTGGTGAAAGAGGCAATGTTAACATCCAATCAGTTTCTGACTACTAAGGGTCTGATTCTGCCACTTGAGTATATTTGTATTAATATTCATGTGTAATATACCCAAACACTAAGGTTAGACTCTGTGCTGCATGTAGTTCCATATCAGATTTGCTTGGTTCTATATTCACCTGTGAAACAAATACCCATTTGATCCGTTATATCACCACTTTCCTCTTGAGACAGTTCTAGAAAACATGTTTCTTCAAGTTCAGCATTAGTTATACTAGATTAATTCTCTACATGACAATGATTATATGATACATAAAAACTGTAAAAATACTTTATCTGATGCCACATTCCCACAATAATCATCTGAGGCTCACTCACTGAGTTACATCATCCATTGAGTCAGCTAGTGCTTTAGTGCTTTCTCTCCCTGTTTTCAAACTGCAAACCAAAGTCTTTTCTCTAGCAAATTCTTTCCTTTTCAAATTACTGGTTAATACTGTAGTAGCAAAGATAAACTTCATAAAATAGATTAAATACTAAAAATGTAATTATGTTTTAAATTAAATGTAAATGTTTAAAAATATAAAACTTTGTAAATGTGTTTTTGCATTTTGTACTGAAACCTCCCATATATATGTATAGAGCAATTGACCACACATAAAACTGTCTCACAAATTTCAAAGTAATAGTTTGTGTAATTATATTGAATCAGAGGGGTCCTGTTACTTTGTTCATAGCTGGGAAAAAAAGCTTATGTAATACTGAAATGAAATGTTATTACAGTCTCACTTACTCATTCTTGGAATTGGCTTAGTGATTACTTCAACATCGACATCAGTGAAAAACATTTGACATCTGGCCTAGAAAATCAGACAGCAGACCACAGAGACTTTGATTAAAAAACTTCATGTAATTTTCTCCAATCAGTAAGCTGGCCTATTCTTTTATTAGAATGAAGGCTTCTCTCATCACCTGCAAATTTCTAGGAAGACCTCAGAAAAGATGAAAAAAAAGCAGCTCTCTTACTTTTGTAATAAATTTCCATTCAAACAAGCAATTGCACAGACTGAAGAGGAGCACCAGTTCCACTGAAAAATTGTTTTCTTCTGTTTGGAAAGGGTCAAACATCTGATTTTCACAAGTGTTTTTTCTATTTATTCCTTTATCTAAGTTTACTATTTCATCCTTCTCTGTTCAATGATTTCTTGGGAGTTTTGTGCAAGATGCAAACTCATTTTCTGGAAAAAAAGACAGCAAAATGTAACAAGCTTTTTCATGGTCCCTGTAGATCACTGAATAATCCAGGCTAGAAATAATGTAGGCCACTTCTGCTCGTGTTTTTATATCCTCCTCTAGAGCACAGGCACTCTATCATGAGAAAGAACAAACCATTAGCACAGTATTGCAACATACATTCAGAAATGAACTGCACTGCAGCATCATCATGAATTAGTCTCAGGCAGAGACTCCTGTTCATGGCATGAGAGCAAGACATCAACAAACTCATGCAAGAAAGACTGCAGTAATGAAGCGTCACATTGCCTTTCGTCTTTGAATCAAATTTATGTCATGAAACTGGATAATTAACTTATTTTCAACAAACTAGTTTCAACATATCTGTTTTCAGCTCAAAGAAAGTTGCTGAAGCCATTTCAAAAGCAATACCCCATCTTCTTCTTCTTTCCTTTGTCCTTGCCAATATAATGCCACAGTATATTTGCTTACCTCTTAAGAACGACGAGGTATGTTGTAAAATACAATGCTACTATCAAAACATTCATAATCAAATTTGAAATAAAAAGAAACTACTGTATCTCCTTAAACGGCATGTCTCAGTGTAACCCTTTCAGCTAATGCTCAAAAAAGTCTTCAGAGCAGGACTGTAGCAAAGAGAGGACATCAGGTTGGCTCCTGGAAACAGAGCAGGAAATCTCTGTACCAGTGTAAACTGAAGGCTGATTTTAAATATATACATTACAGATCCTGACCAGAATCTGTCATAGGTTGTTCTCAAATGTTTTAATACATGTGAGTTTCTCTTGCTCCTGGCAGGTTCTTTTAGAAGCATCTATGTTAGTTCTTCCTGTTGAACATAGCCCTTTAATTATACAACATATTGATCATTCCAGCTACCGCACTCATATTAGAGGAATAAAAATTTCCCTTCTGAAGGTGCACATAATAGCCCAAACATGGCAGTTCAAAACATACAACATCATATTTAAGGCATAGCACCTGTCTCCCTGTATATGAGGAAATAACCACTTGCTTGTGATCAGAGCACAAAGGATGACCAGTGCATCCTGGCTGTGTTCTGTCTTCCTTTCACTTGAACTGCTAGTTCTAAGATACCATGCTTAATTTCCCATTAAAGCTTTAGCACATAACTATGAATTCCACATTATAGCAAACCTATTTTTTTAATGGATATAACTAAATCTCATTGAGAAATATATTGAGTAGCATATATTGTGATGTTATTCAAAGTCATCTTACTCTGTTTTATATTCTCAAAATATTTTGCATTTGCACTGCACTCCATTCCACAGTAGTCATTTTTTTAACAGTTAAATTGCTGTAGTTGGATCAGTTACAACTTCTGTAATAGTAGCGAGACAGAATAGAATGAGAGCGCTGTATCTTCCTCCCCATATGAGGGAAATAAGAAGTGCACGCAATGGAGGTTTTTCTCATGTGATATGGAGAACATGTGGATACACACAGGAGTATGATGAGATGTGTGATGTATTTGCTTTGTTCTGCTGCACGGCTGCATCCCTGCAGTAGACTGTTGCAGAGCTGAACATTAATAACTTTACTATCCCTAATTGGTTATGGACTTTATAGTACTAATCAATAAGCTAATTAAGCTGGGTCAGTTGGTCTCCTGAGCCCTTCTTAAGAATAACAAATTGACAACTGTCAAACCCACGGGTCACAGCAATGCCAGAAGGAAGTGAGTGATGTATGGGGGTGATGCATGCAAGCCTGGAGGGCTGTGAGCCCGGGGGGCTCATCAGGGCCCTTTGGGGGAGCTGTTGCTGTGGAGAGCCAACAGGCAGAGAGGTGGGAAGGACACTTATAGAAATACGGAAAGCCAAGAGAAAAGGCTTTTTGAGCAGAGCATTGGCTGGAAAGGCCTCAGAATTTGCTTCCTTTTCTTGTGCTTCAGGATTTAAAGGTTTTTTTTTTTTTTCAAAAAAACAGCATTAAAAACAAATCTACCTCTGTCATTGACTTCACTCTTCAAATAGAAGGAGCCTATGACATTTCAGCATCTGTCTTAAAGGGCTTGGGTAAAGAAAATCAACATAATTGGTTTTCCATAGAATCATAGAATAGTTTGGGTTGGTAGGGACCTTCAAAGCTCATCCAGTCCAACCCTCCTGCAACGACCAGGGACATCTCTGAGCACCTAGATCAGGGTGCTCAGAGCCCTGTCCAGCCTGGCCTTGAATGTCTTCAGGGATGGGGCATCTACCACTCTCTCTGGGCAACCTGGGCCAGTACTTTACCACCCTCACTATAAAAGATGTCTTCCTTGTGAATATGTGTACATGAAATTATAATTTTCCTGCTTTTCTCTTGAACATGTGCTACCATTCCTGCCTCTAGGAGTACTGAACTTAATATAAATTTGTTTCTGCCTGAAATATCAACTACAGCCATTTTTGGTTGGTTGATTGGTTTTTTTTTTTTGTATTACAGAGAGCTACTTGAAGGTGATTGACCCTAACAATGTGTTATAAACATGACGATCCTTTATGCTATATCTGCTTACTGAAATGAATCTGGTAAAGGTTGAAATAAAAGGAATTATTTTTTACAATCAGATCATCTATGATTGTAGGAAATTGCAGTAAGTGACCCAAGATACTCTTTTCAGGCTCATGGCACTATCATTCTATTTCAAGATATTGGAATACGAATTGACACCAAATGTATTTTGTCTTCAAAGTGAGTAACATCTGTTTACTGAGCTGTACATGGTACTTTTCAAGGATGCAGCAATTCTTCATGTAATTGCAGTCAATGTTTGGCACACTAAGCTTCCTAACTATGCAAGTGACATATTAAGACTAAACTAAGAGAGAGCTCTCCTGTTCCATAATTCCACACACTGGTACATGCTATCAAGTGACATGATGTTTCTTTTCTTCCTATAATTCTTTTTAAATAATTGCATCGCTAGCTAGTGATATCTCATCACAAAGGACTAGAGATTTCATTATTTGTCTCGCATGAATCCTCGAATATTGCTTGTCTCAACATCTGTTGTTTTGCACTGTCACGAGAGGAAAAAAAAAGCACCTCCAGTAAAATTTTATATGCAGCATAAACAGTCTGTTTAACTGGTTTGTTTTAAACAATACAGGAATTTAGTTAAGTGCTATTTAACTTCTCCTTCAGAATAAAATTAACTGTTCTGCTAACAAAACAGTCTTCATCTTTATTATTTTTCCTTTTCTACAGAACACTACAAGTCAGTGATTTTTTTCAGGTTTAGCCATAATTAAAAGTCCACTTTGGGTTGACCAGAAGTATTTTTTTCTTACTTCAACCACTTTTAAAGTAAACTTCAAATGTAATTGATTTTTTTTCTTTAACCTGCATTTAAAGTATTATGTTCTGATATTGTTCCAATCATATGCATTCTATATTGATACTAAATTTGATTCAAATTTGAAATGAGATCCTGTTTCAAAGAAAAATAAATTTAAGATACAGCGAAATATTTAATTTAAAATAAAGATATCATTGTCTGAGGTTTCTTTAGAACTCTGGACTTAATCTCTAAAATTATATTTTCCTGATTAAAGATCTTTTCTGTAAATTTCTGGTCTTTGACTTGACAAAGCTAGTATGCTAATACAATACCACTAGGAATTTTTCTGCCTTTTCTTCATTTTCATCTGAAGGACGGAAGAAAGTCTGTTGTGTGAAGCAGAAGACATATATTATGGAGACTAAGTATGGTTCAATTTACAAATGATATATTGGAATGTTTGCTAAGAACGGCTTTGCTACATATTTCTAATACTATGGATAGTATTTCATCACCACATAAATCTTTTTTGGAGGGTTTATCTGTGACAATTTCATAATCTGTCACTAAGGGGCTTGTATATACAAATGCATTAATTCTTTGTTTGAGGATCTTATGACCATCCTAAACATGGGATCCTGCAGAAGAGTCCAGCCTAATCGTGTGTTTACATAGTTTATGTTTGCATACTGTATGGTTGCCAAAATGTCTGGATTCAGGACCGTGACTGCACAGCTGAGAGATGGGCTGTGCTTTTTCCATTTAGCAAAGATACTCTATGGCTTCCTGTCCCTAGAAAAGTTTCTCTTATGTTCATTTTTAAAAGACTATTGTTTAAGGTTTTCTTGGATCTCCATCATAATATTTTCAAATGCTTGGGATTAAGAGCAACTTCAACTCTTAGGAACCTATTAATTTCTTCTGTTTAGTTAGACTTTTTTTTTTATGATAGCTATCTTGGGAAATGTTTTTGATGTTAATTTACTATATGTGTTCTAAACCTAGGAAAAAATAGAGAAAAAATATTTACAGATCTAATGTAATCTTGATATTTATTACAGAAGTAAAATCTGATCTTTATTACACTGAAAATAGTTTAGACATAACAAGGTGGGGTGCAATAAATTGTATTGGACATTGAATAATATGATAATAAAGGGAAATGAGAAATAAAGGGATGTGTTTTCTCAGCAAGCTGTCTTCTTTACCCTTATTTACCACGTAACCCAAGTACATTAAAATACAAAAGTATTTCCTCCTAACTTAATGTCAACTTGCACCTTTATTTAAATTTTGCTGGCATTTATGTATCTTTCAAGTTACAGTGTGAAAAATTCTACAAATTCCCACCATGTCATTCTATAAGAAAATAAATGCAATTTTCATGTATTAGAAATGAGTGCAATTAACAAGAGATTTTTTACTTCCAGCTCTTACATCACTATGAATTACATTTACGTGGTAAAAATAATCTCAGATAATCTTTTGCAGACATGCTTTCTTTCTTTTCCAATATTTGTAAACTCTTAGCTACATTTCATAGCCCAACATAATTGTCTCCCAAAATATTATCATTATCACGTAGAGTGCAAATTCTTCAACATACAGCTAACATGGCCCATAAGTTCATCTGGTAACCAACGTCTTCAAGATCATGGTGCTGAAGGAGTTTTATAAGTTCTCCAAACTATAATTTCCAGCCTCCCATTTTGCATGCTTAATAGTTTGTCTTTTTTTTTGGTTCATGCAGTTATGGTACTTTTATGTAGTGGCTTACAGGAGTTTATACCAACACAAGTGTAGGGAATTAATTTTTAATTATATACCTAAGAATTTTATTTTAATGAAAGCTCAGCCCTCCATTAACATTCTGATCCAGTGAATCTGTAGCAGTTAGAAGAAAGAATGCCACCTACTGAACTATCAATACCAGTTCAGTTAATAACCCATACTTTTCTTACAGGTCTCTTATCTTAATGCTGATCAAGCTCAGTACTAAATAGGCTTGACATTTGGCAAGACGACAGACCAAGGAAATATGTCCGTGATTTATATGATGGGCAGCTGAATTTTCAGATTGTTGAAAACAAATATAAAATAGAAGCATTAGCATATTTTGCAATACATGGCATTTCCAGAAGGACTTAAAATGTAGAATTTTAGGAGTTTCATGAGATTAAAAATGCTGAGAAAGTAACACCAATGCAGATATTTTTAGAAAAGCAGTTTAGAAAAGCAGATACTGGTGGATCACAGACCACATACACTTTTTAAATTGCATAGTGATCAAAACAGTGACAGTAGAAGGCACTTTGCAGTGCTTTCATCTTCTTATAACTCTATCAAAACAAATGACTAGTGATAAAATTATTTTAATGTTCCTTATAACTGTGGGTGATGCAACTGACACAAGCTGCATTGCATCCTACCCCATGCTCCATTGATGATACTCCTAATGACGTTCTGTTCTAAAGTATTTGACTGGTGATAATTCAGCCAAGATGAATCCAGTTGAATCTCTGAAAATTTTGGCAAGTATAATTTAGTTCAAAGTAAACCTGTAAACTGAGCAGGCTTGATCTTGAAACTACTAGTGTAAAAGAGTATGCAAACATATGTGCCAATGCTATTTTGCCCCAACTTGGTTTGACTTTAAGAAAGTACATAACACAGGAGAGAATAAAGCCATGGATAGTCTTTTTATGGTGTTTCTTAATATAAACAGTCCCAGTTCTGTTATTCTATTACTCTACTTAGCCTTACCTAGTAGTCGTATTACAGCCATCCGCTTTAATTTGATTTATAAAAAATAAGTTGTTATTATTTATGAGGTCAGGCCAGCATTTTGGGTGTAACTTCAAATGACCTTTGCTACAGTTAAAAGTATTTTTTTATACAGCAATGACACTCAAAGGAAGAAACAGAGTGGAAATCAGTGCAGCTTTCAAATTAAGTAGATAATGACATTAACATCTGCTGTGTAAAACAAGAGGAGCGCAACTCCCAGCCTCAATTTTTTAAAAATTAGGTCACATCAGAGGAAAATGACAGAGCCCTCTTCTAAATGATGCATCTGAATGTAACAATCCTTTTTCATATACTACAGTCATTTGAGATAATTTAGAATAAGTAGAATTTTATTTGTCATTTAAATATGCACATTAGCACTGAATACCACAAAGAAAGTGGTGTTCACATTCCACTCAAGAGCAGAACTATTATCCTATAATTCATATGGAAATTTGTACCTGAAAAACAACAGCAAGAATCACTGAGTCCATACCGTTATTCTGTGTGGCTCTGTATTAAACACTGAAGTAAACTTCTGTTAGTTCATTTTTATTTTTCATATGCAACTCAACAGCAGTTGAGTTATATATGAACATATAACATGTCAAAATGTCTAGATGCTGTATATGTTATAAAACATGGACACAAATATTAATGAGAAAATACCTTCTTTTTCAACAAAACCGGTACGCATTTCAAGGGTACTTAGAATAATCAATCATCCAACTGAGAAGATGTGCTCAGTAGGGTGGTGGAGGATCACAGGAGAGGGCACTGATCTGTTAAGCCACATATGATGATGTGTAAAACAAAGGAAAAATCATCTGGCAATAACTCATGTTGATAGCGAAGAAATACTTTTCTCGTGTGAGCAGAAGGGGACGGGGGCTCTGAGTCTGCTGAAGCCATCATCCCATGGAGCGGAGGTGGGAAGGGACCTTGGCAGGGGCAGCAGGACCATGAGCTGCTGATGTTTTGCAGCTGGATGACAGTTCAGCACCTTTCAAAGGTGTGAGGTACTCAACAATATGCTCAGATAATATTTTAATGACTTAGAAAAATTCTAGAAACAGCCTGGTCTGAAGGAATGTTTACAGGCAGACAGCAAGTGCTGTTAACATTGAAATTCATTCAACATTAATTCATTATAACAATAAAAATTTCCAGGGAATCTGTATTATAACTTGTCAGGAGATGTGCAAACACAACAAAATCATAGCATGATTAACAGTTGCTTTTTTGCTTTAAGTTAATTCACATTTTGCTATTGATGCAAGAAATTCTTGCCGGCTGCTGAGTTCTGCACCTCTAAAGTGGTATAAAAATAGCTGCTACTCACAGGGATGTTGTGACTACAGATGGTTAAATTATTTCTCATGATTTGACAAAGCAGGCTTTGTTTATCTATGGGCAAGTCATTTGCAAACAGAGTTCGCACTTCACAAATATATTCTCTGCTCATAATTGTTTAATGAGCAACATTTACAAAGACCAGCAGTGGGGTTGGCTGTGACCGATGTCCTCTGCTCAGTGTTTCCACTGTGTTATTGGTCATTGTAGCCACACCATTTTATTTCTGCTTTCTTTAACAACTCAAGTGATTTAGAGGAAATGACACCTATTAAGTAATGACAGTGAGAAACAGGTGTGTTTTGCTGTATGGTGGATCTTTTTTATTCAAATCTCTCCGTAATTTTCAATTCCCTCTGAGAAAAGGTGTAGGTCTTGATGTAGCTCACTGACCAGCACTGAGTGCGATTACAAAAAGCCAAAACTGTTCCACAGGAACAGCAGCAAACAAGCAGGGAACCAGTAAAAGAGAACTGCTGCTGAGAATATTAGTATTTGTGAGCTTGGTCTCGCAATATTTCCTGAACTCACACTGCTCCTGTGGGAATTAATAGAACAGGTAGAAAAGGTATATTCCCTTTATCTTCTTATTATATCTCATTGTTGTTTTTTAAACTTGAAAAATGCTTGATTCTTTTCTTTTCCTAAGCTTATTTGTCACAGCCTAAATAAATGCTCTTTATGAATACTATTAGCATGGTCTTTCTCTGTGTCCCAATAAAACCGTAAGCAGTGCTATTTGATGATAAGATATGACAACTCCCATGTTTATTCAAAATTTAGTTAGTACTCCTACTACCCTTTTCAGGCAAATGTCTATCTTTTGGCCCTAATTTCCCCCCCAAAGGAAATGTTAGGAGAGGCAGAAAATGAAACAGAACTTCCAAACTTCCATCAAGCAAAAATGCAACAACCAAAACAATCCTTCATCCTTCTCTCGTTATGGTTTGTTGAATCTTCCTTTGTCTTGTCATATAATAGGAATAATGTTCATGGCACTGGAGTATACACGCAATAAATAGCTTCTGTGGTTATCAAACACCTCAGCTTCACTTCAGCATTTAATCACCCACAAAAGCCGTTTCTTTGCCTTGTATACTTCTCTGCCACAGACATTATCCTGCAGCTAACATACACCCTGGAGTGCCAGACCTTCATTTTGCACTCTGAAAGCTGAATTGGAACAATGAAAAACCTAACCTCAGTTCTTAAAATAACAGTTTAAAAGTTAAAAAGGGGGTAATAGTAATCAAAATTCCCAAACCTCCATTAATGTAGTAGAGGAAGGTCTAGTGCAACCACACACACACAAAAAAAGTGCTTACTTAAGTGATGTCCCAAAATTACCTGCTGGAAGGACTCCAAAGAAAAAGCATAGTTATGTTAGACATATGCTAGGAGATTATGATAATAACTTTGTTCTGGGAGGAATTAACTTTTCTCTCATGTTAGAAATAACCCTAGCAGAGCCAACAATGCTCTGCACAACACAACTTTGAGAAGTTTCTAATGATATAAATGATGCTCTCAGGCCGCTTTGACAGACTCAAAATGTTAATGACCTGAAAGACATGAAGAAACATAATATAAAATTAATATTCCACTAGTTCATCTTTCCTGCCTTTCCCATGTCCCTCTCTTCACTGCTCCTCAGGTTGCCCCTTTAAGCCATAGACAACACTGAAGAGTTCCTGAGATCCTCAAAACCAGTGAATTTACTTTATTCTCATGCAGTCCTGTGTTGACAACCTGTATGCTCCTGATCAGTCCAGCTCTCCTCTTCATTTATGCTTTAATCTCTTATATGTGTGATCAACAGTATTTGGATAACCTAATTTACTCCAGTCCCTGGAAGGATATTTGTGGCTTCTAAATACTTAAAAGTTTAAAAGGGAGAGGAGAGATAGCTGAGCCTGTGAAAAAATTAGACAATTAATAAAAAATTCCCCATTAGAGCCAGAAAGAAAGTATTCGGGGATAGTAATAAGACAATGTGTCTGGAAAGAAAGAAGGAAAAAGTGAAGAGAGGGTGGAAGGCAGACAAAAAGAGAAAGATAATGGAATCTTTGCAGAGAGAAAGAAGTAAAGAATTTGGGTGACCAGGGAAAATAAAGGATCAGCAAAAGGAAGACAGGTAATGCTATAATGAGAAAACCAGATATTACTGAAGAAGAAGGAAAAACTAAACAAGTTCTAAAAGGACTGGAAGTAGAACTGAAATTTAGTAAGAAGGGAGAGGCATTATAATACCAGAAAGAAGGACAAAAAACTGGAAATGAGAAGGAGGTCAAAAGAGAAAGAAGGGATGAAGAAAAATACTAGAGGGAAGAAAAAAGCAGTGGATGTTGGGCTGGTAGATGCGTTTTTCAGTGCTTTGGCCACTGTGAAATTACAAAAGTAAAAACCCAAGGTCTATGCTATTATGCATGCTGTTGTATAAGCTATAGTTGGACGAGAAATACCATGTATGTAAAAGCAGAGAGTCCTTGTATTGGGACTTACCTCTTTTCCTACATCCTTTTCATTTATTCTGAATTTGTTTATGTGAGTTAAATTGAAAGACTATAAGTTGAAGCAGCAAGATAAATGAGTATGCACTGATGCATGTTAGCAACTGTCCCCTTGTTCTTTAGGAGGAATTTAAAGAGTAGAGTCTGGGGTCTTTTGACCACATGAGAAGGGAGGTTGCTCCAGGTCCAAAACACAATATATGAAACAATTCCAGGCAGACATTGTTTGAGCTGTTTCTTCTAGAAAATATCCCTTTTAGAAAGAGCAGAGGTTATCAGAATGTTACTCAAATAAAGCTTTCCATTTTCTTTTCCATTTTCATTTCTGTGGTGTCATGTTTGTCTTAATATGGAGGTTCACAGAGAAAGACTCATTATAGTAAGAAGGTTGCGCATTTACTGTGCGAGATAATTTGATGTGTTGCAGCTTTTCCAGTTCATCTTCAGAAGAATACAACAGGGACAAGTAGAATGAAGTCAGGAATATGCCAATTCAGATATACTATTAAAATTTTAATTAATATATCAGCAGGTGGAGGAAATTATTTACACCAGGTAGCCACCCTGCCCCCTCTCCTGCATAACACATATCCAGCTACAGGAAACAAGGAAGGAAGTCATCTCAAGGGGGAAGTGAACTGAGAGATTTATTTGCTGCTGTGTTGAACTTTGTCATGTTAAAGCATCCTGCCATCTAATGGAGTTCCCAGTCCCGATTCGGTCAGTTCTCAGGGGTCCCCTATGGAGTGAATAGGACGGGGTGGGTATAAAGAACCACATTTGTGAAAGCAGAATGCTGACCTGCTGAGGGAAGTGTTTTATTTATACTCATTTCATTCAAGCATTTTTAAAAAATTCCATTACAGAGTCATTTTCTTGACTTTATCCATTCACTGGCTGTGATAAATATTGCATTATGTCATACAGATTCGCACGATAGGCAGAGGAGGTCTCGCTGCAGGTCACCTCACAGCCAAGGGCATTCTCTGGGGAACCAACAGGTGTGGTTTAAAGGTTCGACAGGGAGTTTTAAAGCTGGACTTTTCACAGTCCAAATTAAAACAAACAAATGAACAAACAAACAAAACCAACCAACCACCACCAAAACAAAACCCAACCAACCAACCAACAAAAAACCCCACCAAAACCCAAACCAAACAAACCAAAAAAGCAAAACAAACCAAAAAAGCAAAACAAACCAAAAAAGCAAAACAAACCAATGAACCAACTAAGCAAAACCAAAAGCCAAAAAAAAAAGAGAAAAAAAACCCCAAATAAACAAAACACAAAACAAATCCACAAAATTCCCACAAACAAACAACAAAAAAAGCCCACAATTGTCATCTTCAGGTAAAAAAATGAATGCAGCCACTCTCTTTTCCCCTTATTTTGTGTTACCTGAGCCTGTCAGATCCAGCCCCAGTGGTGGCGTAAGCAAAAGAAGACTAACCTATGACTATTTAAGGCACAAGTAGTGAGCCTTGGTGCTTAGATCTGACTGGATTTAGGGATTTCTTGCTTTCTCAAGGTGTCAGGGAAGCTGAGGTACCTACAGAATTAGATGAGTTGATACAATGTCATTAGATAAGAGTTAACTGAACTAACAGATAACTAAATGTTGGACTTCGGTGCCTAAGGAGTCATTGAAATTCCTAAGTCCCCCTTGTAAACTGAGCTTCATGTTTCTTCTCCCTTAGAACTGTCTCTGTCAGCAACATTGTTCTTTTCAGAAATGTTCTTTTTTTTTTTTTTTTTGGCCTTTATATAACCTGCTTTACGTTCTCTGTTGCTTCTATGAACTTATAAAATCACCCTATTATATAGAAATGTAAGTCGCTTAAGTCATCTAACAATATTTGCTCAGTTCAATACACTCAGGATGAAACAGCTGTATAAGCTTTAACCCCTTATGCCAGTCTTTGTTTATTATCCTTACTTATTTGACTCACAAGCTGAAATAACTTCCTTGTCTTGAATCATGTACTTCTCTTCTGACCAAGCTGCTAAATGTTCTGGTTGTTCAGCTCACTTTAATATCTTTCATTTTGCATTCACACAGGCTTTTCAGCACATTTTAAGTGTGATGGAAACACAGCCTCTCATTTAATGTTGCCAGACACTCTGCTGATTTCAGTTACTTAGAGCTTAGTCAAATTTCAACTCTTTGGGATAACATTCTGTTCTATGTCTTGTATCTACCCTAGGCTGGATTTTTGAGGAAAACTTCAGCCAGTGTAACTAAGCTCCATTCGAGAGCAAGGTGAGGAATACTATGCAGTTTTGCTCATCTTGAAAATTACTGGTATCACTGCTGTGAAAAATTTGCACTGAGGCACAGACTACAGCTTGGACTATGTGGTCTTTCTACCTGGCCTAAAGGTGAGATAAAGCCAGCCTGCAGGGCACTGCCTGTCATCCTAGCTTGATTTGCCGTTGAAAGCTGGCCCACTTAAGTGATAACATATGCCACTGTAGGTGTTTTGGGAAGCAGGCTTTAATCTACTGATCTATTTCCCATGGGCTGCTCCTGTACCAGAGTCCCACAATCACTCACATAGGAGAGCAGATCAGATGTGGGAATACGTCCTCTCCCTATGACTGTGCAGCCAGTGCAGCTTTGCTGGTCCCAGGTTTGCACTGGTGCTGGAAAAGCAGTTCAGCATCTAATAAATTTGTCCCAATTCTTGCTGCGACATGTATGCACTGCTGCTCTGCACTCTGTGGGTTGTAGGCTCCAGGGTGCATGCCAGGTGGATCACAAGTAGCTACATCCAACCTTTGATGGGATCAGCTGTCATGGGGAGTGACAGCGACTTGAGCATACACTCAGGATGAGACAGTGGCACTCAGCAACTCACCAGACTGGGGATGCAATAAGAAAGGTGAGATGTCTGCATGCAGAATGAACACAAAATTACATTAGGACTAGAGAGTAAAGCGTGGACTCCAGCAAAATGTGTTGCATAAATTGGCAGGATTAAACTAGACTTCCAGTAGACATGAGTAACTACATTTTATTTGTTTCCTGTGTCCTGATTTCAGACTGGGATGTTTGATTTGCAGAAGTGGTAAACATTTGTGCCTGACATGAATGGAAGTGACTTTGCAATGCAGCAGAGCTCTCCCAAGGACTTGACAAAAAATCAGATTTTAGATATATCCAGCTGAGAATCCAAAATTAGAACAAACTTTTTGTTTTCAGCTTTATCCTGGGAATAAAAATAACACCGTCCCTACCCACTTTAATGACAACTATTGTAAACAATTTCCACTTTTTGAGAAAAACAAATTGGCAAAGCTCAGACACACTGCTGGAGGGGCGGGATTCACAGGAGGGACCAGCATGGCATGCACTTGTGGGTGTTATATTGCCATGTTATGCCACTGCAGGAGTTGCAGTGCTCTCCCCCACTGCCATTGCAACTCTCCTGCTAGCAAGGAGCGCCAAAGATGAGCCCAAAAATAACTGCCTCTGCCTTCAGGGGAGGTATGAAAAGTGTACTATAAATACAGTCTCTGAGCACACACTGAGCAATGAGGAGACAACAAAATAGGAAACAACAGCTTGTGAAGTGGGAATTGTCCATCAGGTGCAAGGAATGAGGCATGGACTTGTGTGCAGCTAGAAGTTAGCCATGAAGTTAAGAGCTGTACCAGAATGAATGTAAAAGATGTACTGATTCAGTGTTGCCCAGGTCATCTTTCTCACATTTGAGTGGCTGATTCTGAAAACCTTAATGAAGTTCTTGCAAAGCTGTTCTCTCTCTGTGCGTATGTATGTATGAAATTAAATACTCATTTTTATGAGCTACTATTTTTCCTTACTTTTTACATATACTCACTAATCTACATTTCTTATTTTAAATTAAAATTATCCCGATATCAATGATAATGGTATTTTATCAAACAGTATCTTTTAAAGATGCCACCTGATATTTACAGTGTCTGCATTCATTGTGGTGGCACCATAATACTGTAATTATTGGATATAATAAAAGGTATTGTTTCTCTGTGTAAATCTTACCACAATCCAAGGAACCAATTTGGCTCATTGATTCTCCCTACCAGGAGTATCCATTCACCAATGATTTCCTGTAAATCTAAACCATGATAATAAGGAAACCGGGCTGCGTTCATTATTTGTTACCTTCATCAAAGGCAAAGTATAACGTCAAGGATACATTTGACCTTATTATCTTTAACTCAGTGTTAAATTTATAATAACATTCATGAGGATGTTAAAGTGCAACCCATGGCACCAGACCCAGATTAAAAGCATTAGTGACAAAGTCAGGAAATTATTGGTTTAATCCACAGTAATGAAAAGGACTTCAGGCTGTTGCAGAAAGCTTGCAAAATTAGCCTAGAACTAGACAAGAAATTTGAAAAATGCAGGGAACAAAAGTGAATGTTAGTGAAAACAAAACACTGCAGTAAAGCTAAACTGTGGTCAAGTTGCAACTACTGAAATGCTTTCCTTGAGTAAGAATGATAAGCAAGATTTGGTGCTTCTGTTTATTGGGATTGTGTTGATTAATGCAAGAGGGGTTTTGGAAAAACCATGTAAGATACTACATTTAAACAGGAAACAGATGGCCCTTAACTGGGCATGCAGGTGAGGAAACAGTGGCTTCCTAATTTCACTGAGCCAGCAAAACAAGAAGGAACGTAATGCCTTGTTTGTTCCCTTCAGACCAGTGTTCACTGGATTTGCTATTACTTATCTTTTATTAATGTATTTTATTTTTTGAACACACTCATAACAAGACTACAGTCTGACAAAGGACTTATTCCTGACAAGTATCTTTCCTTATCACGTATATTATCAGAGATGCAAACCATTCTTGATTAATTACATATACAATGGTATTAGGACAAACAACAGAAATCAATGCAAAGTTAACTATTTGCAAGGCATGATGGGCCTGGGAGAAAACACAATAATTTATAGAATGCATTAAAACTGGATTGCAAGAAAATTTATGATAGGCAGCCACACAATAATAAAAAAACCCCAAAGATTAATTAACATAAAAATTCTAACTGTCATATTTCTCTAAGTAGAAATAATTGCATAGCAATTTTATTTCACTGAATGAACCTCCAAATAGGCACAGAGTAAAGTCAACATGAAAATGAAAGACACCTTTAGACCAGCAAAAGAACAGACCACAAACTATCCAGCTGGGCTGGTAGTAATGTAATTACTTTGTAAAATGCAGCCATACTGGAAACAGTACGAAGTTAAAGACATAAGAAAATTTAAAGGATTTTTTAAAAATTGTTTTCCTTGCAGATTTTGGAAATCTATGATAAATGTAACACCTTCAAAATGCAGACAAAATAATATAAAAGGAGTGAATCAAGGAAAGAAGATTTTTTTTTTGAATGACAGTCATAGGGTAATTCTGTATGAAAAATGTTATAACTCTAGTCTTTGTAACAGTGTGTTCATATAAACATGTCTATATATTTAATCCCCACAAATATACAGAAATCAAACATAGAACACCATATGTTAGGTACAAAATGGCATAACACCAGTTTTACAGCCAAAGAAGAACTTTCCCCAGAGGTGTCAGTTTGCTCTCTTTTGCAGAGGTGCCCCACCGAACTCAGTCAAACCCCGTCTCTGAGACTGCCTAAGGGGAAACATTAATATATTCCTCTGGCTGACCTGGAAAACAAAGCCTGTATATTTTTTTAAGTCATTCCACATCTGCAACCTGTGGCTGCTAGTGTTGTGTCAGATATGGCAAATGTCACTGAACTAGGAAGTAGAATATTTTATAGAGAAAACTTCTGGTTTTGACCTGTCCTGAGTACTTTCGCAGACTGCTACAGAGCAGAGTTTCCAGTGGTGTGCAAGCCCTGGGAAGGCTGACCTGTTTGCCCTGCTTTCATCCTCTCTAATTAAGCCAGAGCAGATACATTCCTTGTCAAAATTGATAGCTGGTGGCAGATCTAAATGAATTTTCACATATTTCTGATGATGTACAATACAGTCCTGTTGTTTATGCAGCATCATGCTGTATGCCAACATGATGCACCATACCATGTTAGACTCTGGCAAACTTACAAAGGAGAGCGGGAACAATTTTAATAGCTTTCTTTCAGATGGGATGGAAGGTATCTGATCTCAATGTTAGGTGATTCCTCTTGAAGTGCATATCAGTAAAGGTTGATGATTTAAACATCTCCAAATACTTTTAATCTTCAGATATTTTAGTGCCAAGTTCTTTTTAGTGAATATAATGGATTTCAATGTTGAGAACAGGCAAGAGGGTGGGGTTTTCATATACATGCAACTGCAGGCATCTTTAATGCCCTTTGAAATGTAGTAGAACAAAGCTGCTTTCTTCTCTGATTTAGCTAAGCTGAAGTAGGGTTTATTTATTTAAAGATGTATTTCTTTCTCTGCATTCTATCTGGATATAACAATATAGCTGGAAAACCCAGATGGACTTTGTTTACTATTCAAAGTCTACTGTGAACTCATTACAATAACTTTATCATCAGTTCTTAGTTTAGCATTTTATAAATATTCTAATTTTATTCTGGTTTCCAAATTTTCACCTAAAAATTGCTTTTCTATTTATGTTTTTTTGTTTGTTTGGTTTTTTTGTTTTTGTTTTTTTTATATTTGCTATTTTTTTCATTTATGTAAATTTAGTTAAAAGGCTAACACTTGAAATACATGGAGAAAAGGAGTGTGGCATTGTGGCTAAACCACAAGGGCAAAGAGAGAAGTCCATATGAAATAAGCCTCTGGGTTTGTAACTTGTGCTTACCCTGACATATCTGTTCCATTAACTTAGTTTCCCAGTCATATCATGGACCTCCAGCTTCCTTCTTCTGGCTTCTTATCCTATGAGTTACACTTTCTTGGACTCCCTTAACGCCACTTAAGTATTTGAGTGGATCATCTCTTATTTCCCCTCTGCATTTTTGACTGAAAATCAGGAGCCAAAGATATTTACTACTCTGCCATAACAACTGGCTTCTTACTTCAAGTTTTCTGTTTTTTCAGATGAGTGTGTTACTGATTCTCTGCTTCACAGGGCTGCTGTGATAATTAAATAACTATTTTTTGCTATTAAATCACACCTGGGAGCAGTGCTGATGTCTCCCTCTCCCATGCACATCTTAAGACCGCACCTTCAGACAACAGATCTGCACAAAAAAATGTCTAACTCCTTGTATGACATTAATGCAGCAAGACACCGATCTCTGCCTAGTGTCACATTTTCAAAATCACCTCACTAATCAGCAGTTCCTAAAATTTGGCCTCAGTTACATGAACTGAGCTCTTTGAAGGTCCATCCTGATTTGCGTTGAATATGCACATTAATCAAACATGGAGAGTGTGGCCTGCTGACAATACTTAGGTTGGTAAAAATGTATCTGTGCTGATAATGCCTGAGTTTGTTTTGCTCTGAATCAGCTGTGAACTCATACTGGTGAGTGTGAAGGAGGTACAAGATGATGCCAAATCAGAAGAGCCCTTATTTTATATCCACTTTAAACCAGTGATAAACCTATGCAAGGAACAATAAAACCCATGTGCTCTAACTGAACTAAATCTTGCATATGGTTACACGTCTGTGCACGTTTGTTTTGCAGAAGGACAAAGCATGGTGGGAGGCTGTGCTGATCTGTGCTACCACTGCTCGATGCTGGATTCAGCAACTGAGCAGCTGAACAAAGCCGGCCGTTCTCAAACAGGAGCTGGAGTGACTATTTAAAATGAATGAAGATAGATATCATGAACAGGGTACTTAGGGCAAGCTCAGGGTAGAGTGGAACAGCTGTGTAAGTTGTAGTAAATAAAGGAAATGTCATTCATAAGTCTTAAAAATACAATGCCATTAATAACTTCAGTAATAAATAAAATGTGCCGTACTATCTTCAGTGATTTCACACATTGAGACTATTATTTTTGGTGACTAGCTGTAAAGATTCTGGTGCATTGTTGAAATAACAGTATAAAGGCTCTGGGTGGTGATGAGGCTTTTGCTTCTCCAGGCTTCCTTTCACTGCCTACTGTTCAGCAATTTTTATAGACCTTGTAAAAACTGGAATTCCCTATCCTACTAACAAGACATTAATATGCAAAATGGGATGATGTGAAATGCAATATTTTTATGAAGCCAGCTATATTCCTGTAATCCTCACAACAGCAATATTCCTTGATCATATCCCCTACATTATTTTACCTTGCCTGTCATTGTATTTGTGATGCAATAAAATTAATGCATTAAGACAATAGTTTAAAAAACTGTCCAAGAATAAGCAAATAAACTCAAACTGAAATATAAATATTGGCTTGTAGTATATGGTATTCTAAAAGTAAAAAAAAATCTTTGCTTTGTTTATTTGTTTTCAAATTATTATTCTAGGTTTCAGTGTCAGAAATAAGGGGAGATCACGAATGCTGAAAAAATATATCTGAGTATACTCAAAAATTTTACAGGGAAATAAACAAATTAAATCTTGGTAGCGATTTGTAAATTGCAATGAGCAATTCAAGAAACATTTAAAATAGAAACTGCAGTGGTATATGCAGTATTTGAACATCCTATCTTTTGTGACTATGCCGTCAAAGTCCAATACAAACACAGTATGCTGTACCTAGAGAATCACTTGGTGCAAAAACACTACATATTTTACAATCTAGATGTTCAGTTATGATGAATGTCAACAAAAGCAGCCTCAAGAATGACCCTCCTGACTGCACTTCAAAATCTTGCCAAGAAGTGTATTCCCCATACTGTCATAAACAATCTATTTGCCTTCATTGTCTACTGATAAACATTTCCTATCCATTCTTTTGAAGCACGTAATATTGACATACTCCGAGATAACAATGGGTAGTCTAAAATAAAATCCATTTGGGTTAACTCTTATGTTCAGAGTCTACTTCCCTAATAAATAAAGTGATTTTTAATTGTCGTAAGCAGTCATCAAATGTTGTGAAGCACTTTGGGCGTCACAACTTTAGAAACACCACTGTCTGTTAGCAACATTATCATTTTCCAGTTGTGACACAGCTTTCTTGTGCAGAGCTGATACTCCTAAATTAGCAGCATATTCTGAAAAAAAAAAAAAACACCAAACAACCCAGAAATATTGTTTCATCAAGCGGCAGTCATAAAGTGGCTATTTTTTCCCCCCTTAGCTTAACTATTAGCAATCAAGTCCGAACATTCTGCCAGTTATCAGTAAACAACTGATCCATAGTCTCTCTGAGACCTGTATCTCTAAACATATTTGTCAATCAATTTGCCTACTTTGTATTAACAGCTATACTGGCCATGTTTACAATGTCAGGAATGTTTACTGAATTAAACATAGTTGTCAGGCAGATAGTAGTATTAAAACATTGGTATTAATATTGACTCACTATAGTTCCAACTCATGCTTTTAATGCATGGTATCTCACCACAGAAAAACAGAGCACAGCAAGAAGGTATTTTAAATATGGAATAATCATATAGCGCTATATTGTACTGATGTTTGGGCCAAATGGGTGTTTGAGGAAAAAAAAAAAAAAGTTCCACATATGTTGACTTTACATCTCAGGTTAGCGATGAGTCAACAGTCATGGAGCAGTTCCTAAATATAATTTCAAGGCCATTTTTCATTTTACATTGAAGCTTTTCTGAACATATATCACATTTTGTCCAACCCGTAGGAGAGAGGTAACTTCTACCACATCGCTTTTACAGCTTGAAAGAGTTAAAAAATTGGCACATATTCCTTAGTCATAACTATAGAGGCAATGGTGTAAGACAGGCGCTGGGGCTCTATGTCCTTATACAGTGATCTGCCTACTAGACTACTGCCAATGAGTCTGATACAGCTATGTATAGAAATACAGGCATGTTTATGTCAATTTCTAAGGAGAAAGGAATAACAGTTTTGGGATTCATATTTTTTTCAAGACACAGGGAAAGTGATGAAAGAGAAAAACAAACATAGTTTTGTTTTTCTTCATCCTGAAAATTAGAAATGAGTATTTCTAAAACCATCCATTTTGTCTGATACTCTGTACAATATTCATTCTAAGATACTACATTGCTAAGACATCTATCTGAGCCACAATAACTGAACTATGCAGTGTATTCCCAAATAAATACCCAGAGCCTCAGCACCTGCTGCTTGAAGTCAGTAAGGAAATGCACTTGTAAGGTAAAAATCTCTTAGGAAAACTGTCAATATCTCCCAAGAATCTTCAAGATATAGGGAAAAGTGTGTCATTTTCTCACCAATAATCTGCACTTTTATCTTACATGAAACAATTTTTCACAAAAAAAATGTCTGCACTCCTTGTATTTTATAAAGAAGAAGAATTAGAAATAGGTCCAATTTCCTCTTGAAAGGCAGGCTTCTTCTGCTTTTGATTGGCCTTTTCCATGACCCTCTATACAAGAAGACGGATAATAAATATAATGATTTGCACTGAAAAGAAAACTGTAAGGATAATGGCCCAAAGAGTGTAGGTTTATATAATGTTACCATAGTACATAATAGCAGCATGGTTCACATGGTTATAGTTACAGCTGTATCATATTTCCATTATAAATCCTGTTTTTCATAAATTTATAATTTAATTTTAATAAATTTTCCCTTGGCTGAACTGCAACATACAAGGTTTCAATTAGGAACACTTTAATTTAAAAAAATAATAATTTTTTTGGCTAGTCACTAGCCATCTGTTAATCAAAAAGAACAATTTACTTGTTTATAACAATGTTTTGCATCATATAACAGAAGAAAAACAACTTCAAATGAAGTAATGAAACCAGGCAATTGATTAACCT
Source organism: Nesoenas mayeri (assembly GCF_963082525.1). Classification (NCBI taxonomy): domain Eukaryota; kingdom Metazoa; phylum Chordata; class Aves; order Columbiformes; family Columbidae; genus Nesoenas; species Nesoenas mayeri. Next base: position 21,697,258 of record NC_137543.1, read on the forward strand.
ATAGCAAACTGTCATCAGTCTTGATTGTGAAACAAGTTCTTTTGCTCATCTGCTAAATGTACTTTTTGACTACGCATACTAATACCTCCTCCAAGCCCCCATTCTACAGTTAAGCATATGCTTAAGCACTCTCTTGAATAGGAATGCTTTCCAGAGCTCAGGCCCTAGAAATATATACATATTTAATTAGATGGTAGTGCTTGAAGATAATTCAATCCTCTCCAAACAGCATGTGGTTTCACTGACTTCTGCATGTCTAACAGCAGTGTATTTTTGCATTTGTGTTTTAATCATCAAATATTGCTTTCTTCCCTCCACACTATTCTTTTATCTTGATGGCCATGTTTGTTAATCAAGGAAAGGTGAGGATACACCTGAGTATCTGCTTAATCCTACACTGCTTGCACATACAGCACTCACTAATTTCAGTATTTTATACTGCACACTTTGAGCATTATGCATTAAACATAATGGCAACAGATCTATTTTACTATACATATATATACTATAGTGTTTCACAGTACTACACTAACCTATTTTACTTAACATGGTTAGATATTAGTGACGTAATTTACTAGTGACGGTGTTTATCAATCTAAATTTAAAAAATAGTATTTCATCATTGGATAACAATATATAAATATCCAAGGTGTGTGGAGCTGCAATATTTTAAGCAGTGATGTTTAGGGAAGTTCAGATCATCGTGTTCAGAGATAATCTCTGAAAAAGTCAAAAATTCAACCCGGATAAGCACCAAGGAGTCAAAGGCCTCCACAAAAGCTACTGATTATTACCCTGCAACAACCCTTCTTAGTTCTCCTGAGCTGAGTATCTTGGCTATCTACAGCTGCTGAGACCATCATGGGCTTCTGCAAAGTGGGGGTGGTATTGAGGAGAGGTGGGATAGCTCATCTGTCTTATTCAGGGGAACCAGCACCCTAATAGCATTGTGCAAAGACTGCTCAGGTGCTCAGTGCATCATGAGGACTCCAACTGCAAATATACTTTATATTCAGGTGAATTCTGGTCTAAAAATAGGATCCAGCTTTTATTCCTGTACCCTGAACACCAGACTCATTCTTGGCCTTGGTCCTGCACTAGAGCATCTGCACTTACTCATATACAGCAGAGCTGCTGCCTTCCCACTGCTCAAGGACACTCCATGCCAAACCAAGCTGGTTTTTGCCAACTGCCTGTGCCTGTAGCTGCGGCCTCAGGGGTGCGCAAAAAAGACAATGCAGGGCTGTGGGGTGACAACAAGGGGGTCAGGCCTAGGCCACGGTACTCCCCATACATGGCTATATCCCTTACCACATCTTTTTCCTCAGTCCATGGTCTGATGTGTAGACCAATGTAGTAACTAGAATCTAGTAACTAGAGAGGGCGCTGTACAAGGAACATCACAGCTAAAAACAGAATACTAATAAAACACACGAGCCTCCATATTATCACTTGCCTGCATGATAAACAGCTCTACAAATGTTAATTTCTCCAATGTTACTAGAAGTACAAACAGTACATATTGCTTCAACGCTGCTGCACACGGCTTGTGCATTTAGAGGGAATGTGTTTAGTTTTTATATTTATTTACTAGGGACACAAATTTTAACAACATGAAATATTTTGCTTGTATGGTATGAACACCAATAGTTTAACATAAACTATGGAAGGAATCCAGGCTGTGTTGACATATTTTATGAATGTTATGGGATGCCAGATTGGAGGTGTACATCTGTGTGGGTTGGCCAGTCATCCCACTGCCGTCTGTGTATCTGTATGCTTAAATGAATTAGCTATTATAAAAACACTGCATAAACAAGTTTAATGCTGTACACTTTCCTTTTGCTGATATAAAAGCATCTGAATCACAGTGAATCGAGCTAACAATGATATTCAATTGCTCTTTCACTACTCTCCTGTAAAAAGTTGGATAGCTCTGCACTTTAAACTGTTTCATCTCCAACTCTGAGGACCCCCTCTCTCCCTTTGACTCCATCTCTCTCCATGTCATTGGCAGCAATCTCCTTGCAGCCCCTCACGATGGGAAGTACCACTGCATAATCCTGCAGGCGAAATCATTACCCAGTGACTGCCATCCACAAGGTCACTCAAGGTCGCTAAAATCTCATCCAACCAGCCTGAGCCCGGAGCACTGGCTGCCAGAAAGCAGCACCAGATTGCCCTGCTACCAGTGCCAGGATGCCCATATAAGAGTCAAGAGCTGTGAGATACCTTTGGGATTCTTCCTACCTGAGGCCATCATGCTGGCTATCAAGGCAGACATGGGAATGGTAAAGAAATCTTTTTCCTTTTGTGTATCTGAAAATGCTTGCAATAACTCTTTGTTGCTCCTTTTTTTTTTTTTCTTTTTTTACACAGCACATGACAACAAGGGGTTTAGTTCTATTATTGTAACATATACATTCGTCAGAGGATAAACCAGAGGATAAACATAGAAATCTCAGTGGTCAATGAACTTTGTAAGAAGTGGGATACTCAGCACTGAAAGAAATCACAGGAGAATAGGGAAATAAAGCTGTTTCTGTTTTACTGTATAAATAAACATTTATAATCTTGGCATTATGCTTCTTGTTCTGAATATGCTGGTCAAATGGAATAAAAAAATGGACTAGAATAAAAGTTTGTGTGTTTACTCACAGATTTTGATCTTTGAGTTAAATGAGAAACAATAAAACATTTTGAACTTTTTTCAGCTAACAGTTTGTAGGCTAATTTTGAATTTGAATTCATTCCAAGCATGATAGGTTAGATTTGCCCCAGATGGACTTTCAGTTTTGTTCAAATTGCTTGACAGCACCGTAACAGCCATTTGTAACTAAGTCTGCAGAAATAGGCTGGCACTTGCAGCCTACTAGCATTGCTGATCTTTTTGTATGGGAAAAGCACCCATAAATCACAGTGCATTAAAAAGGCACACACATCCCAAGCAAACATCATGGAGAATCCATTGTCCTGTAGATAAGTATACAAATAAGTGCAAAGCATCACTTAAGTTTTATATAAGTCACATATTTTTTGGAAGGCAACCAATGCAGTTTCACATGCTGTACTTTTTCTAATCTGACTGACTCACAGTCTTGTGATAGTGAGATAAGCTAGGTAGGCAAATTTTTACAGAGTTGCAATTACTGAAATTGTCATTACGCTGCTCACTGTAAAATAAATATAGATAGAAGTGAAATTATGCACAGGCTAGAAGTAGAAAGTGTTTTGCTTCTGTTTGCTAAATTAATCTCTTCCTAAATGGCTGCAGGCCAGGTAGGTTAGCATTTGTGGTTTCAAAGGTTTTCAGCGCTTGCAATGAGCCATGAAATTACTGCATGCTGCTGAAAATGGCAGCTGATGAAAGGAAAAGAGCGAATCCCAAAGGCAGAAAGACAGGAGGAAGCAAAATTACAGGCAGAAAGTCTGATTTTTGATGTTGCTCATTGTGAAATGTACACCCAAACTTTTAATAAAACATAAAACATTAATAAACCTGCTAACAATTCCTTACAATTTCTTTTGAAGTCTCAGTATAATTTCTGAATACTTATTAAAACAGGCAATGATTCAATGGTGGCTGAGCAGTTCCTGTCTGTCGGATATGGTATATTGGTATACTAGTGACTTTTGAAATTAGATTTTTATTGATGTTTTTTAATTGAATTATCCAAAGGATTGATTTTTTTTTTGTTAATAATGTGACCCTAAACTCTTGAATTGTTGATCAAGTTTAACTAATATTAAATTAGATATTCAATGGTAAAATGCATGGTCTGATCAATGCTGCTTCACTGTTCCAAATTTTTTCAACTTGGTTGGGAAAATAAATCTGGCTTCAGCTAGTCATGTTGCTATCAGCTACTTTATTATATGACGTATATGCCACAGAAATGTCGGCTTTATTTCTGGGGAGGGACGAAATGATGATTTTAAGCATTATGAAAAGAAGGGTACCAGCAGAGGAATCATGCACAGCAATAGCTGGGATACTTCAGCACACTACCATTTTAGTTTATAAGAAACACACAAATATGCAAGTCCTTTGGATCGGTACTGTGCCATTAATCTTTTGGCTGAATTGCCTAGCACTTTCAAAGACTCCTAGTGTGGCAGGATCTTCTGTAATTACTTTGTAATTATTAAGACATAGTTTGTCATACAAAAAACTTGTTGAACAATTAAAAAATATATATTTTTCACGGACATAACATTACAAAATTAGCTTTGCATTGTAAAAATACTGAACAGATTAATGAATTATCCTAGAATCTGGCTATATTCTTAAGGGCTCTGTGCAGGCAGATAACTTGCTTACTGTGATCAACTGTAATGTAAAATGGGGCACTTCCTGGTAGAAATAAGCCTACATCTACTGTCTTGGGGTCTGAGGAAGCTGGCACTTTTCTGATATGATTGCTTATGTAAAGCAATGTCTGCTGTTACAGGCTCTTCAAAATGGACAGATCTGAATCACGCAAGGCAAGCAGGCAAGAACTGGCTTCGATAATATGTGTAGAAGGAATCAGGCTTGGAAATTAGGGTCACATCCTAAAATTTCATTGATAGAGGTGACTGGCTTTAAAGGTTCCTTTACCTTAACATTACATTTCTGACCTGAATTGTCTCCAAAACATACATCAATAAGTGCAATGACACAGAAATGGTCTCCAGCTAAAGGTGGCCCCCAGAAGTAGGAGTGCAGTGTAGGATGTGGTGAGGGGAGAAGGTATTTCAGCAAGGGACACTCTGCAAAAGCACTTCTGGAGTGTCACAAGCCAGTCAGGCTCTGTGTAGGGAAAGAGTACTTTGGTTTTTGAGGGATCGTCCACCTAAGAAGGAAGCATATATAAAATTGCAAGGAATGCTGTTGTTTATCCAGGGAGGACAACTGAATCAAGGCAATCACATTGCAATTTGAATGGAGACTTAGAACTGCATTCTGAGCAACAGTGCTGCAGTGGAGAATGTTGGGCCAAATCTCTTCCCAAAAGAAGAATGCCAGGTAAAACTGCAGGAGGAATACCACAGGTAAAAAGAAAGTAATTGCTGAATTGGAATCACAAGCATGTACATACACACAAATTGGGATTTTGAGTGCATAGGTTCAGTATATGGTAATGCATGTGCAAAATGTCATGCCCTTATCTATTCACTTGCTCATTCACACCACACTAATCACTGTCTCAGCACCTAATTTTGAAGACTATAAATATTTGATTATCCACACAAAAATCAGAGGTGGTAACTGAGCTCAAGCTGTGCCCTGAGGAAAATAAAGCAAATTGTGCCACATAATAAAAGATAGATATAGAAAACCATTGCATGGACATAATTCATATTCATATTGAGGAAGCCTATATTATATCTAGAGTAACCACATTATTCATTATATATCGTATGCTATAGAAATAGAAAGTGTATACTACACATATTGTAGCCTAAAAAACATTTTTAATTATGTTTTTATTAAAACTTGTAAAATCAAGGGCAAACATAGAACATGCCTACCTCTCAGTGTGACAGGAAGAATCTACTGCTGTACTACCGAAAAAGATAGCACAGAACATGTCCAACATTTAAAACCAAAATCGTGTGTACTCAATCTATGGTCTTCTTTACCAAACTGAAAGAATCTTATAAGCCTGTAACAGAAGACAAACAATGCCAGCATATAAGTCACACATGCACAAAGAATAACATTAAGCTTCATAGAAAAACCACAGTCATTTTGAAGCTGACTTATAAAGGCAGAGATATTTCTGATTTTTCAGTCTTAGTAGCCAGGCAACTTTCACCTCATCCTCCAGAAAGAAAGAAGGAAAGAAGGAAGAAGGAAAGAAGGAAAGAAAAGAAAGAAGTCAAGCACTCCTAAGAATAAAAGTCTGTTTAAAAATACATAAGAAAAAATGAGTCAGGGATAAGACAAAAAGCTCATGGTGTGAATACACCTGAATTTTGGGCTGAATTCTGTTGAGGTCCCCATTTAAAAAATAAAACCACTGGCAGAAACCAAAATACAGAAATCCACAAGTGAAGCAAACTAAATGCTGGCAATGTGTATCTTCCTAGACATGTAAAAGAGAAGATTTTTTTGGATGCATACTCCATAAGGAAACAATGCTCTTTGTGATAAGTAAAGATTCAGAGGTACGTAATACTCGATGGATTATTCTGTAAAAAATGCATGAGAAATACCTAAATGAATTTGGGTGGGTAAAAAAAATGGGTTCCATATGTAATGTGTTATAATTTGCTACACAGAGTGGAATCTAATGCAAGCAGGAGCTGTGGGGGAAGTTGCAATTTACGTGCAGTTTCTGTGGGGAAGAGAAAGGAAAGAAGGCTCCTAAATCACCCACTTAGCAGGCTGTGCACTGTTTCCCTGAATTGAGAGAAAGGAGTTCTGGCTCCCCAAATTGCCCCACTTTGCTACTGACACACTATGAGGTGAAGTGAGTAACTTCATTGGATCACGTGCAAGTTAAAACTGTGTGTGAATACACATTGCATGTGTGGGTTGGAGAGCAGAGGTGACCCTTGAGTGTTTCACTGCTAAAGGTTTAAGTCTGATAGTAGACATTGTTTACTTCCATCAGGTAGAGAATGAAAAATAATGACCACAATGTACACTATGGACATCTACACTTTGCAAAAGTCAATAGATCTATGCTACTGTAAATCAAGGCAGTCTACAACTCTTTGAAAATGATAGGAAGTATTTTCCAATCAGTATTTTCCAATCACTTTTCTCTTTGGTGCTGGGGTTTCACACACTTCCTCAGCAGGATGCATTTTGAAGATGGAGAGGTTTGACTAAGTGATTTGATTAAAAGTGATTAAAATCAAAGGTATTCCTTCCTCTATAGTGAGTGGAGTTTCACAGCAAATAGATTCATTGAAGCTGAACCCCATTTCTTACTCTGGCACAAGATTGATAGCATGTACCCAGATGACTTTGTCTACTTATTTATGTAAATATTCTCAGAAGTAAGGTGATGTAGGCTTAGTGCTACTATTACTCGAACACTGAACCTTGACAAATTGCAAGGATTTTGGTAAAGGTCCACAGGAATGACTGGCACTGTACATCTTGCCTTAATAATAAAGAAGTATGAAGTTTATTTCTTTAGTTTGTTAAAGAAGCAACTTGGTCAGAGTGTTGAGGAAGAATATTTCTGCTTGCAGAAATCTTATTCTACCTTGAATCAAAGACTGGACAAAATTCAATATGTGGCAGGTAAAGCTGGACAAATTCCAGGTGGAATTGGTATAATGTTCTAAACACTGAAAACATGGAGTTCTGAGAAGTTTTTACCTAAGGAGGTCATAGACGTCACCTGGAATGCTTAGTCTTGATGACTTTCTAAAGGCTGTGTTTTATCACAAAAGCATTGGAAGCAGTTGATGAAATTACAGCTTCTATTTTATGCAGAAAGTCAAGTTAAATTATAATTATGTCTCTTCTAGTTTAAAAAACCTGCAGATCTATGGGAAAACAAAAGAACAGGTGGCAGTTATAGGAACAGACAAATCAGAGAAAAAATTAAGCAAGCCAAGCCAAACCCTCGTGAATTCCTCTTGTTGATTATTCAGGCCACATGTTCTCTCTTCAAAATTTGCCAAATCATTCATGCTCACATAGGAACTCATCATGCTCAAATAGATGACATTTTTCCACTCATAAAGTAATGCCTTTTGGACTGTTAAAGTGATTTATAGTCAAAAGAAACAAAAAAGACAAAAATGCCACCCCAACTGAGAAGTACATCAGGCTAAAAAGCCGGTAAGACCCCTCGGATTCTGAAAGCAGCGGCATGCAAGGGAGTGAGATGTCTAAGGGCACATCCAGCTGTAGCCCAAACAGCCAGCACCTGCTTTCTGGTGTGATAAACAGAGCCAGTCCTCAGTACAAGTCAGAAGCAAAACTTCAGCTCACATCTCCATGTTCCTGGTTATAGCCCTTAGCTGCACTGTGATCTCAGCCTGGCTAGGCTGTACAGGGGAAGAGAAGTGAAACTAGGTTTAAGGATGCCATGTATTTATGGGTGAATCTTTTTGTTCTTTAAGTAACTACCACCTTACACAGTGTGATTCTGCTCCCAACTAAGGCAATTACCTGCGCACACTGACACTGCTGGTTGGCTGCTTAGCAAAGTTGCCACTCCAGGAAACCATAGTCACAACTGGAAAACCCTTACTTAAAGACAGCCTGACCTAATGTCTACCTTTCTCTGAAACACAAGGCATTCTCAAGATGTAGGAAGCAAAAAATAACCTAAACTCATTACTCCACGCAGAATGCACTGCCATGCACATTACTGGCAAAATTATATCAAAAGCAATATCTCTCTCATGCATGTGCTTTATGGATGCATTTCAACCCCCAAACACTGACTTTTCTGTTGCTGTCTCCATGTGGCAGTGTGTGGGAACAGAAGAGGTTAAAGCGCATCTTGCCTGGCTCTGGCGAGGTACCAGCTGCTGCAGAAGGATGCTGAGGATGGTGCAGAGATGGGGAAGGAGAGCTCGTGCTCGCCTGCCTATTCACTCAGGCCTTTGCTAATCACCAGGTGATGGATAGTTTTGTTACCTTGCTTGATTTGTGTTTGCAAAGATCCTTTCCTACTGAACAAACCTTCATACCTTTTGCTGTATTTATTTCTACTCCATCATTTTACCAACTTCTGTTTCAGCAGCTGACTGTGCCATGGCCAGTGAATGAATGAGTGGAAAGTGACAGGTCATTGCACATATTAAACATACGAGAAAAAAAGAAAAATCCCAAGCAGGACTCAGAAAAAGGCATATTCAAAAGGGCATTCAGAGTGTTTAAACACAGGCAAACGTAGAATTCTGCATTTGCTTTTGTCAAACTAAATAAAAACATACACATTATAAATTGTGGCCTGTTTTAGGACCTGATTCTAATTTCTCTAAAATCATAACTGTAAAAAAAAAAACCCTGGCTTTTGCATATATACACATATGCTTTTTTGCATATATATATAAATCCTCCCAGTGTTCACCCTTCCAGTATTGCAATGTGTCCTTGAGTGTGATATTATGTCTGGGTAAATTAGTGGCCAGTACATGTGGTTTGTAATGGTGCAAAACTAATGCTTGTTTGCAGAAAGTGTCACTGAATGTGTTCTGAGCTTTTGTATCTTTACCAAATGTTACATTTAATTAACAATTTTCTTCAAAATGTTCAAACTAGGAAAATATTAATAATTATTTGGAAATAGAAGATATTAAGGAATAGACGATTTCAAAACTCTGGAATACAGAGAATGTCTCCTTATCAACAGCCTGAATGGAGAACAATTTGCCAAAACCCAAGAACCACATTCGACCTATTTAGAAAGACTATAAAGATGTTTTATGAAGATGACACAGGAAAAAAAAAATCCCTCTCTTATGAGCAGGGAGTTCAACTTAGAATTTTAAACTAACTTATTGTATGATGCATTATTTAATAAATGTTAGCATTAATTTTTGAAGAGTTCAATTTGCATACATTACTGGGCCAAATGGTTGATGAGGATCACAATTAAAGAAAGATGCATTGTTCTAAAAAAGAAAAAATCAAACTGAGTCAAACCTTTATCATTACACAGAATAAAGGTGGCCTATAACTGCCAAAAATATGGAGCTCTGTGACAGATGTATTTAAAGTTCTGCTGATATTTAAATCAAACTTCTTGTAGTCTGACCCTATGCAAAAGCTCAAGATCCTCTCCTAGACTCAGTTAAAACATTTTAAAAACAAAAGCTTCTAGCCTAGGAAAAAGAAATATTAAAAGATAAGTAAGTTAGAGTTTCTTTTACGATGACATCTGAAATAAGTTTTCATCAACTCATCTATGACTCATTTCATTATTTTTTTGATGAAAGATAAAATATTTGAGCAGAACTGTTAGCATTAACTCACCATACCACCTATGTATGTTATACCAAAGAATGTTACAGCTATAAATAAATGTAGGCATTTGGAAGAAATAAACCATGAAAGATGGTAGCTTACAAATTCACAGATTATTATGCTGGAAGAGATGATTGTGACCCTTTAGTCTGACCTGCTGCATAATGCAGGCCACAGGACTTCTCTGAATTAATTCCTGATTGAACCAGGCCATCTCCAATAGACTCGGAGTTCAAAGGCTCCCATCATCTACCCTGAGCAGCCACCTCAATGCAGCTCCTCAATGCAGATGCTAGATTACCATACATCACCTTTGCTTTTGGATTCAGAGACAAAGATTAAATTAAATATTTTAAAACAATTTTTCATACCCCTAAAAATCCTTTAATTGGAAAAAAACCAAAATAAAATAAAACCACCAGTAAGTGGAAAAAGTTAAGAGTTTCCAGTCTTTCCTCAAAAACTAGAAAATGTAAATCAAAATGTATTTTGGAGAGGGGAGGAACAGAGGAGTTGTTGGAAGTGATTGTCCAGTAGAATAGTTCAGCTCTTTTAACCTGCAGTACAATTGCTTTAAGGGACATGAATCATTGTTTCTTTTCTGATGTGCAGTTTTAGAGGGGTCCAAAACCTCATCTGCTCTGGCCTGATTCCACCATGAAGGGCAGAGGGTTCCTCCCTCATTGTCATGCCTCTTGAATCTTGCATGCTTTGTCACAGCCATGAAAGGAGACTACAAGTGCTGTTAAGAGAGGTCGATGATAAGTACAATATTAACGAAGCATCTGGCAGTTCTAGCTTTGGACTAGGACTGCATTGTACTTGGGACTGCCCAAAATAGAGCGAAAGGAAAGCCATGTCACAAAGACAATATTTGGGAAACAAAAGAAGGATAATGTGTAACTTCAGAGATGTTCAGTGTCATCTTCTCCTAACAATGAGGGGCAGCATAGGAGAAAGCACATGTATATATTGAAAATTGAAGGATGGCCTACTGGGAGGAAACATCAACCTTTAGATATTGAATCAGGGCTGAGTGGGGACAAAACTGGCTGGACCTTGTACATGAAGACAAGTAGGACTTTTATTGAGGTCATAAAGGGTAGAGAGTCACTGAAGATCTGTAAAGAGAGGATTCTCTTGGAAACGTCCTGTTCCTGCAAGGATCTACAAAACAGTTGTTACAAAGGCCAATATTATCTCATCGTTCCCTGGCTGCCTGCACCATTTCGTTTTTTAGAAATACTATGTCATGATATGTAAAGCTGAGCCATGGCTTGGACATGTAAACTAAAAATCCAAGGCAAAGATTATGTCCATGTTAGTGGTGTGAGTAGCAAGCAGAATGGTGCTGCTGCTCATAGCAACAGAGAAAAGTCTGGGGACTGAACGCAAAGAGCTTTTTTTCGTAGTTATGTTGCACTCAAGTTGAAAGCCATCTCTACAAAGAGACATAAAGGTTTAGCTTTTCAATACAAAGATATGTTTCAGGACAGAGCATTAGAGATACATGTATATGATTCACCTGCACAGAGATGGCAGCCGAAGTTGGGTTGTGTACCTAAATTGCCCAGATATCAGATGCTGAGGAAATATTACAGCACTGATGTCTTCGAAGAGTAGAGCTGACACACAGCATAACATTGGGAGGCCAATGTCCATGGAAGCTTTATCTGGTATTGAATGTTATGGTTCATTTTATCAGAGTGGTACACTGTACTCCTAGTCCATGCTTTTCCCTGGCTACCCATCTACTGCCAGGTCAAAGTGTTGGTTATAATCTTTAAATCCCTACAAAGCTTTAGTGTCTGCAATTCTAGAGACTGCCTCTCTATTTTATGTTCCCACACAACAGTTAATCCTAGTTATGGCTGTTCCAGGTAAATGGGAAAAAGGAGCAGAGGATGCTGCTTAATTAAGCCATAACATAATTTATTTGGGAACTATATCTGCACCATGAAGTAATTTATAAATCATTCCCAACTGAAGAGAACTTCACCCTATTGAGCTACTGAACTCATTTGAGCTTATTTAGATATTAGAAACACAACTCTATACCACGATTTCATTAACAGACACCTTCCCTTAAAACCATTTCCAGTGTGGATTCATGAGGAAATCTTATCCACCATGGACTGAGCAGCTTCATTAGAGAACTCCCAAAGATAAACTTTGTTTAATAGTAGGTAACCCCATGACGGACTAATCATCCGGGGCAAAAAAACATACCCCATATTGAACAGTATAATCACAGAATCACAGAATCACAGAATCGACTGGGTTGGAAAAGACCTCAGAGATCATCAAGTCCAACCCTTGGTCCAACTCTAATCATGTGAGGCACAGTATTTTGAAAGGATCTAATATATAATACCCCCAGCTGACTATGTTGATCTCAGGGGTAGTGACCACTAATCCAGACAGGTGAACAGGATCAGACTTTGGAAAGACAGTGGAGCTTTTATCCCTTTCTGTATGTACATCTACATCCAGTAGCACAGATGAACCAAAGTTGGGGCGGGGGGGGATGGCAAGTCAGGCTGATGAGAAGGACCTTTAAACAACATCTCCTTCTGGTTCTGTCTCACTATTGAAAAAAATATATATTCTAGGGATTGTGTGTCTTCTCATGGCAACAAGACCTTAGCATTGATTCTTGGAGTTTTCTGGACTTCAGCAAAGCTCTCAGTACTGTTTCTCACAGCACTCTCCTGGGCAAACTAACAAGATACATATTGTGTGGGTGGTCTGTGATTTGAGTAGGAAATTGGATTTTGGATCACCTCAGAGGGTGTTAAACAATACTTTTTTTACTTAGGCTGGCAGCCTATCACAAGTGGGGTCCTCCAGGGATTAATACTTGTCCCCACACTGTTCAACATTTTCATAAATGGATGATAGGATTTGAGAAGACCCTCACCAAATTTGCAGATGACATCAAACTGGATGTTGAGGTGAACACATCAGAAGGGAAAACCAATTTACAGAATGATCTCGAAAGGCTGTAAGACTGGGCTGGCAAGAACTGTTTGACAAAGACAAATGCAAATTCCTATAGTCTATGATCTGTGTGGCTGGGGAGCAGCCGTGCTGAAGGGGACTTGGAGGTCCTGCTAGACAACAAGCTGAACAAGAATCAGCAGTGTGACTCTGCAGCAACAAAGGCAAATCAGACCCTGGGCTGTATCCACAAGGGCATTACTGGCAGAGTTAGAGACGTGATGATCCCATGCAGCGCTTGTCAGCCTGCATCTAGAGTACCATGTCCACTTATGGTCCTGGTAATTAAAGAAAGATGCAAACAAGTTCTAAAGGAGGGGCACAAAGATGATCAGAGGGCTGGAGAACCTCAGGGAGGATCTCATCACTATATTCCAGTACTTAAAGGGTGGCTACAAAGAAGCTCTCTCTTCACAAGAAGCCACGTGGAGATGACAAGGGGGAATGGGGAAGAGGTTTCCTCTCAATGTAAGAAAAATTTTCTTGCAGTAAGAGCAACCATTCATTGGATAAACCTCCTCAGGGACATGGTAGAGTCCTCGTCACTGGAGGTTTTCAAGATGCAACCGGACAGGGTGCTAGATGGTCTCATCCACGCTCTCTTTCCCACAAAAGGCTAGACCAGGTGATCTTTCAGATCCCTTCCAAGCTGGGATATTCTCTGATTCTACTCGGGGCCAGTAATAAGGCTTTTCCTGAAATATCAACTCCACCACATGATCCAATGAAGCATATATGTGATTTTCAAGGGACAAAAAGAAGACTTGGCTGTTCCACCTTCTTTTCAGTTAAACTTTGGAACAGTTGTCACAGTTTTCCAGTTTAAATGAATGCACTGTGTTGTCCAAGGCCACACTGTGATGTTAGCAACAAAGCTTTCCCTTTGAAATGATCTTCTTTTCTGTCTCCTGGTGTGACAAAGGCCAGAGACTTGGGTTTTATTTCTATAGTGGTTGCCCATTCATAACATAAGGATGCAGAAATCTTCCCAAATAAAGAGCTTTGATATATAGCTCAAAAAATGCTATGCTGACATTAAGAATTCATGTTACGCTATTTGTTTTTGAAGAGAGAAGCTAGAGATGCAAGTCTTACTATAACGTTTTGTAGATTGATTTGCAGTTGCTATACCTACAAAATCTGATAGATGTCTCATTTCCAGTGAAGTAAATATGGGAATAAATTTAGAAGGTTCTGAGCATGTTTAAGCAATAGGTACTTGAAAGTGTATATTATAGAATAACGGCAACTGTTTTCTGACAGATTATGCTAAAAAAGAATCCACATGAATACACCTGTATTGAGCACCTTTTTCAAAACCAAATATCTTGGCTATTTAAAATATATATGTATAATGCCAAAAGTAATTACACCATATTATGAACTAATGCCTTGCCAAATTTTCCTGCTTACTCTGCAACACTTTTCAAGTTATGCAAATACTAAAAAAAATCCTTAATAGAAAAACTCCAAACAGCTCAACCACTATCTTTGAAAATTTATTTTAAAACCTCACATCACTCCCAAGCTAAATCCTTGAAGCTCTGGATGCCAAGTTTCAGACTACAGTGTGTTTTCTTTACTATTGAGCTTTAAAACTCAGAAATGAAAGTTCATAATGCAAGTAATTATACAATCTAATTATTGTGATGCCACTGGGTGCTGCTATAATTTACAATGAATTGTTAGACTATGAATGCAAGAAAAAGCAAATAAGAACAAATATAAAATAAAGAAACATAAAGGTAAAAAGTGAATCTTATTTCAGGGAATATCCCACTGTGATAATGGAGCCTGATTCTTATCTGTTGAACTGTTAATTTACTGACCCCTTATAGATCTGTTCTTCCAATAAACCTTGTTACTTACTGTAATATTAATTCATTTATTCACATTTCATTCCTTGAGAAAAAAATCCATTAACACACAACAGTTCAATGTAATCTAAGGCAATCTAGTTAAAACAGATACTTTGGTAAGGTTAATTTAAGTTATTTCTCTGTAAAAGTTCTCTGTCACTAACTGACTAATGGGAAATCTGAAAGGTGTTGCTAAACTGTTAAATCTCTGATCCTTCATGCCGTCTGAAGCACACTCAGTTTTGTGCATGACAACCAGTATTTAGTACGTTAGAGGAAAATACAATTTTGTTGTTTTGTTGGGGTTTTTTTTGTTTTGTTTTGTTTTTCTGTTACAACGTCAGGTGGCAGTCCCATTAATAAATGACATCTGTTGAGAATAAATAATACAGGTAGGGTGTTGTCAGCTGAAAAATGTCATCACCAATTAGTGCGGATTACATTATCCAGTCGTGTTTCAAAGGATTCTGGATCCAGCAGTATTGGGGGACTAACCTCTCTCGGTTATAGCATGAGGGATAAAGCGTATCATCTTTAAGTCAAGTCGAAAGTCTCCACAGTTTAGCTATGTTTGGTATTTTTATCATCACGGGTGCATTTAGAAGCTTTAATTATCTGTGGATGGTATTGACAGATGAAACATCAAGTGTTTGAAGCATAGGCTGGTGTGAAAGCTGCACTTCCTTTGGAGAAGGTATTTAAAGGAATGTCTATTTCTGTATACTCCATGATGCGGCTCCAGATATCTGGCTAAGTGTTTTGCTCTCACAGGACTGGTTTCCTTCAGAGGGCTCAGCCCCCTCTGTGGTGCAGAGAGCTTGGCTCTGGGGTCAAGACGCCACAAAATCCCACCTGGAAGCTGGGCAGCCTAGGACTTTTTCATTCTGATGGTTTTTAACTGAAAGTCCCTGATACACAGTAAGAATTCTGCCACAGACCACCAGGGTGGAATTTTTAACAGCACAACACTAAAAGTATCTTTTGCACACCTGGGAGCATGAATGAAGCTTGAAGGTAATGATATGGACAAGAAATTTGAGGCTATTTGGGACATTAAATATGTTATTTTATCTCTTTTTAGATCTCGTCTATACCATTCATCATATGGACTTTGAACTCTCTGGGGAAGACCAAGAGAGAAATACTGTCTCAGCTTGAATGATTAACAGCACAGCCATTGCCAACAACACTGTCAGGCTATAACCCTGTACCTCTATTTCTTCTGTGTATTGCATTATTCAGAAACCTATTGATGAGAGACAGAAACTAACTGGTAGATCAGATTTCATTATACATATCAGATACCAAAAGGTCAAGGTCACTAAACTGAGTTCACCTAACTTGAACATGGTTTAATATAATACTAAAAAAATTGAAACAGTTTGGAGAAAAGCAAAAAAAAAACCAAAAAACAACAAAAAAAAAGTCTGTTCTACTATTGAGTTGGCAAACCTTGGTTTGAGGAACAAATTGCATCTTTTTCAATATTTTTGGTCCTTTGCCATAGGCAAGGTAAAAAGTCCTTGAAAATCTAAGATGTATCCTGTCTAAGCATTAACATGTGACTTAAACAAATTTGAATGCCCGTCTCCACTATTGCCATTCTGCATTGCTGGTTTGATTGTATTCCATGACCTAAGCTGGGTCTTTCAATACTCTGCACAAATCATTGCATATTTTGGAAAATCACTGCTGCGCATGTGAAGAAGAAAGAATTTTCTGCTTATGCTGAATGGCAGGACAGAGGAGAAAAATCACAACAATTTCCATACTAATAGGTTTGCATGAGTAATGTCTGATATATTTTATTAAAGTAATTCTTATTTCTAACAGAAATCAGAAGTAGAGAAGTATATAGTATATTTTCTTTATTTTAATAATTGCTTAAAACATTTTAGTTGCTTGCACTAAACCTTAATAAGATCCTATAGAAATTAAAAACAGGGGTTATGAGTGAGATATCAATTAACATAAGAATCAATTTAATGGTAATTTAAATAGCTAACTTATAATTTTTGCATAATGAAGTGGCCTGTGGGCTTGAAGTCCTAATCATGTCTAATTAATTTAAAGGATGTTACTTTTTGTTATCATTGAAATGTCTGACAGGTGATAAAACATTTAGGGTTGCAGTCACAAACTTTTTACATCAGCTATAATATAAGGCGACAGGTTATATAAACCCTTTCTCTGAAAAATGAATATTTAAGGAAAATAGTGTTAAGTATTTTGGATCAAATTCCGACATGGTAGAAGTGGATGAGAGTCCCATGAAGAAATTATGTCTGCCTACGTGAGGGTTCAGTTTTATTCTGTCTTTCAGTATGAATTGGATTGGGAAATTCTGGGTTTCTTTGCTGTACGTACAGAGTCCTATTGAAATTAATGTATGTATTATATCGTACAAGGAAGTCTTCACCAGGTGACATTTTCACAGTCAATTTTTTCTCTTGTTTTCTCCTTCTGTGAATCTGAAGAAAATTACAAGGTGATCTACTTAAATCCTAATATGTGTTATCTTTTAAAGAAAATAATTAGCTGTGGTGAAGACAACCCTAGTTCTCTCCCCCTAAGAAAGAGCAGTTGTGACCTGAAGTATGTTTGTTGCCACACCAGTTATGCATGTAGTCCATACGTGCCCAGTGCATTCAGCACTATGGCATCCTGGTGTGCAGTGTCTGCTGGAGCCCACTCTCTCCTCCACCTCCCATTGACTCCTGCCCTGATGGCACTGAGGCTAAAAAGGTTCTGCATGTCCTTTAGTTCTTCAGCTTATATGTAATCCAGGTCATAGGAATCTCTGACAGTGGGAAGAGAGGGCAGGTCATAGAGTACATGAGGATAACACATCTCATGGGCCTGTAGTCAGTGTCGAGTAGGTAATGGCATGAGCCTTCAAAGGGCTGTCTAAGATGTTCCAGTCAAGGTGAACTGCGAGCCCTCTCCCCATGGTCAGGAGTTTGTGCTTGTTGGCTTTTTTAACAGTCTGTCAAGGCAGCTTTTCCAAAGCAAGTATCAAGTCTTGATGACTAGAGTAAAGGAATTAAAGCCATATGGAAATGGAGACCAGCTGAAAGAGCTGTACCAGGCTGTAAGGAGCACCTGCAATCTAATCAACTTGTAACTAGGTGAGCCAACAGAAAATTGACAAAATTTGTCAGCTGTCACACCCAGCTCACAGACCATGGAAGCAGCTTCCAGGAGTTACGGAGATGATCCTCTTTTTTCTGTGAGGGAAACCCTATGGGGAACCCTATAGGAAAATTGCATGCATTTTTGTCTCCCTCTGGGAAGAAGGAAGCTAAAGGAGGAAAATTAGTACCTGGCTTAAGTGAAATCCAATGTTCCAGTTAGACTTCTGCATGTAAGCCTGAGGAGCTACAGTCAGCCTAACAGGTTTCACCAGAGCTGGGAAGGGTAACCTGAATTTTTCCATATGTCTTGCAGGTGACTGAAGAAATTATTGCTTTTTGCTGGCCTCAGTAAAGGAACTTTGGATGACTAGACTGTCACCCAACAAAAAATGCAAAAATCTTCATTTCAGTACTGATTAGGAAGGTATATGTGATTAGAAATCAGATTTTCCAGAGCGCTCACCATCTTTCTTTAGAATACCTTCAGCAATCTATATTAAAAGTTTAAAAAAAGTTTAACAAGATGAGACTATTTTACTTTGAAAAGTTATTTTATATGACAGAATTCAATAGCAACAATAAAGGAGAAATTAAATAAACAGGTGACAATCTGAGGAAAAAAAAATAGGAAGAAAAACAGCACTAGAGGCAGGATCAATAATTAAGCGTATTTTGAAATTCCTAAGACTACAAAGATGAGGAAACTTGTGTAGAGATCCATGAGGACATAAGTGAATATTAGGAAAGAAACACAAGTGTCAGGAATAGAGATATGGGCCATTTATACATCAGAAAAAAAGATTAAGAAACTGTTTTACAGACAGTTATGTGTGGATGAGTAGGAGGCAGATCTATAAAAAAATATTTACACCATGCCACATTGGGCTACCTTGCAAATAAACACTTTTAACACAAGAGATTCCAAAAAATAAAATGCCTTATATTCACCTACAGTGAAGAGGGAGCATGACAGACTCTTTCACTTTGCCCTAAATGCAACTCAGACAGCGGAAGAATGCAAATGAAAACCACATTTGTTTATAGAAAGATATGCAGCTAATCGTGTTCAGTTATTATCATAGAAATTACATATTCTCTGCTTTAGCTATATTCTGCTACAGTTAATAATTAAAACACAAACACATGAAACACTAATTTAGTGGCAGACTTCCTAATTACACAAGTACTGTAAGTGTTTGTTTTGTAAACATATGTGAAATTCTTTTGTACATACTGTAATTAGGAGATCATAAAAATCAGAGACTATCTCAAAAGGAAAAACTGGCCCACATTTTATTTTTTTTTCTGAAGCAACTGCAAATGTACAGGAGCCATCATCGAAACAGGTTTTTTCACAAAGCCTTAAAGTATCTAGGCACATCAGTTAGTCTATGCATGTCTATTGCTGATTCTACAGTTTACTTTTTGCAAAATAAAGGCTCTTGACTCTACCTGCTCATAGCTGTGGGAAGAAATCCTGCACCAAAGCTGCAGAGCTCACAGGTTCCCCCAGGAAAAGGCAGGGATGCCAAACCCATCCCAAAGGCTGAAGGAAAGTAACAGTGGCTCTGAGGGCAAAGACCATCATTTGAACAGTCATGGGAAAGAACTTGGATTTGCATTCTGTGGTGGGCTTCTCAGTGAACAAATTCAGCTTTTGGAAATCTTTATTTCCAAAGAACTTGTCCAGACTGCACTTTTTTACTCCGTTGTTTGGCTAGGTGTCTCTTCTTCTGTGCCTATCTCATGGTAATAATGGGGAAATAAAGCAGGTCAGAAGAGAGATCTGATAGGAAGTATCTTCCAGAAAGAAGGAAAGAAACACATTTCAGAAAGAAATGAGCCGTGCCACATGGAGAGCAAGACCCAGGCTAAGTAAACTGTTGAGGACAGAAAGGAGAGCAATCCACAAAGACAAGTGGTAAGAAGAGAAGGAATGAGAAATACCAGAGCATCTGGGATAGAGAGGAAGTTCTCAGCCAAGCGTGGAGAAAATGAGACAGGCTTCCAGTTACTCACCAGCCTTTCTTTGCCTTCGATGTTATAGTCATCCTCCTCAGTTTCCTACTGAAAAGGTGGCAGCTTGGGTGACCAAGCAAGCTCCCCTTCCCACACCACAGATCTCTTCCTGCTAGGCAACTGCTTTCCTTTTGTCACTCAGGTTTTGCTCGGTTTTGAATCTTTGAATTCTTGCAGCTGGACTTCTTTTATTTTCTTTTGAAACAGGGATGTTGTTTGACAACAGTACTATTTAAAGGAAAATGCAAGATGGAACAGCTGGACTTCTAGCCCCTGGACTAATCACCAGCAACTGGCCACAACTTTTCCAGTTCTCATTGTGCTGTGTTTTCTTTTCATGTGAGAGAAAAATCTCTGTAAAGCATAGGGACTGGGCTGACTTTTCTCTCTTGCCTGTTACACACCTCCTCAGAGGATGTTGCTGTTAACTCTGTTACTGTTAACTACTGTTACTGTTAACAGTTGGCCTTTCCTGGCTACAGAAATAGCCTCTCTGAATGAAAGTGGAGAATATGCCCCCGGGCCCCCAGAACCCAACTATCACCCATCCTGTGGTTATTTTAAAACATTAGGGTAATTTTCTGTTCAGAAGGGACAAAATTCAGATGCTGTTCTAATACACAATTAGGTTTGAGTGAACCGTTTCAGGGGTTTTTTTTAATGATTTTTTTTTCTTTCAGGTCACCCTGCCTTCAACTAAACCCATCACCTCCCCTTCAAAGACTGTTTGAAAGCCATCTCTGTCAACACACTTCTCAAATCAGCATCCGAACAACCAGACAAGCTACTTCTATTGACTTCTGCTGCTGTTTCAGCACATAAAACATCTTCTCATTTTGTATCCCGTCTTCACCTGCTCTTGTAGTCATGCAGCCTCATTTCAATGTTTCCTTTGAAATTCACTCAATCATCAGCAGCTGAAATCTTTTCTCGAATCCATCCATGCACAGTTCATGTATCCTGGTGAGCCTGCTCATTGATGCTTATCTGAGCACCGCCTTCATTGAACTAGGCTTTTACATTCACACCAAGACTGCTCTGAAGGTATACATACATACATATAAGCAGTCCTGCAAAGTGAAAACATTTCAAAAGGCAGTGTTGCAAATGCACCCACTTCTGAATCTCTAAGGTCCAGCCATTGCAACAGAGGATATGTGTTCAGATCTACATAGATAAAAGGAGAACAGCAAATGCAGTCAAATCTCCCTATCCTTATTGAAATGGAGGCATCAAAACTATAAACAAAGGATACTTGAATTTACTTAAAGTCAGAATTATACACTATTTTGGTTGTGCCCTAGACTTTTCCTAATAACACCCAACTTTCTATTTTGTGTTTGTTTGTTCATATGTTTTTAACAGCTACTGTGCATTAGGCTAATGTTTTCTTAGGATTACCTATTATGACTTTGGGATTTCTTTACTGTGTGGTAACAGTTCGGACCCCAATACCATGTTTGTAAAATTAGGCTTGTTTTTCTCCAACTGCATTACTCTGCATTTATTAGCACTGAATTTCATTTCCCATTTTACTGACCAATTACTCAATACTGTGAGATCCTTCCACAGCCAGCTTTTGTTTTTACTACACTGAATAATTTAACATCGTCAAGCTTTATCAGTCTCTACCACCTTTTCTAGATCCTGTATGAATATGCTGAAAAGGACAAGCCTTAGCATGCGTCTCTGTAGGGTACAATATTTTCCTTCTCTGATGACCATTTACTCCTACCTTTTGTTTACCACCTTTTAAAAAGATAGTCATCTGTTTGAGATACTTATCTGTTCTTGCTAAACTGATGACAAGTAAGTTTTTGCAAGCAAAGTTGGTGAATAGCCTTTGGAAATCTCCGAAGATTGTATCTGTTGGCTCCCTGTACACATGCTCAGTGATTCAGCGAGATTACCTTGTGAGACGTAAGTTCCCTGCATGAAAACCGTATGAACACTTCTCTCTATATATGTCAAATTGTTGGCTGATTGATTTATTTTATGATAATTTCTACAACTCTTCCCAGCCTGGACATCAGACTTGCAGAGCACAGAGGAGCCTGCTTTAAAAGCTGGTATTTGGAACTTTATTTTCCAGAGTCATAGAAGAAGCTCTAAGTGATAATTCATACTGTGCAATTAGAAGGTCAAGAATTTCAGTGCACAGTTTCATCATAATGTGCACCTGCACACATACAATCCCTGTCTGACAATTTGCCTCCTTTTCTGACACTTTGGTTTTATGCAGACCCTCTAAGTTGTTCCCTAGGAGGGTTTCAGCATTGGAGCTTCATTACCTCCTACACAGTGAACACAAATTGAAACAATTTCTTTAGCTTTCCTGCTGCAGCCAGGATTCCTATGAGAGTTCCCTGCACTCTCTGGTCAGCTATTGGTCTTCCAGATCATCAGAAAGGCTGTTTGATCCTGAAATATCAGAAAAGTATGGGTGATTATTTTTTATAGCTTTAGCAAACCTCCCTTACTGACTGGTTTACTGTAACAGCCCCTCCTTGATCGCTTTGGAGTGTCATTATATGCTATGTGCCCCAGACACAGTGCTGTTAATTAATCTGTGACACCTGCCAGCATTTTACCTTCTGATCATCTATGTCACCTTATGACTGGAACCAAAGGCATTTATGCCATCTACATTAGCTGGCAGCTAAGAATGGATAGGAAGATCTCTCCTGGGAGGTTTTGTGATCAGCTTGGTGACTAAGACTGACCCATGGGGCTGTGGGTCCTTCATGCTCAGCTGATGATCAGCGTTCCACTCGTCCTCTTTTCTTCCCTAAGATGTGCTCCCTGCTTATCCCTTAATATCTGTTTTTTTCTCTAGGCAATTTTGACAGAAAAACCAATAAAGATAGAGAGATTGTCCTGACACAGAGAGAAAACAAAGCAGAAAATTTTATCTTCACGAAAATCAACTACCAAGATCTTACAGCTCAGGCCACCTCTGCCTCATCACATGCTGCAGGCTGAGAGGATGTATGGCAGACTGCATGCTGTACATATACTCTGCTCACATCCTCTTCCATGCTTATACTGTTGGCCATTGTCAGACCAAGACTCTTTTGCTGAAACACTGAATCAAAATGGCTGAATTTATATTTCTACCTTTGTGAAAATATCCACTATTATGCTTCTTTAAGTGTGAACTTGAGGAACTCCCTTAAATCTTCATATCAGACACTGTGGATAAACATCACTTTTCCTGGCCACAATTTCCTGCATGTGTGTTTCCAGTGTATGGTGAAATTGCAGCAGATGTATTTAAATTTGATTCAAGTAAGCTGTATTTGATGTTTTTGATGAACTTTTGTTAGACATTTACTGGAGAATCAGCAAGAGAAAAAAAGGCAAAAATATTATTAGAAAGTCCTATTCTGATAGTTCTTTTCATTCCTATCTTTTGCCCTGAAGAATATAGCGTAGCCTTGGAAATAAAAAGGGAAAATATAATAAGAGTTAGAAATACCTGCCAGCAGGAAAAGAAGCAAATGAAACAAAGAATAACAATTTGTCGCCTGCATTGTCTGCCTTTGCCAAACAGGAAAAAAAAAAAAAAGTCCTCTTCTGCAGGGCATATTAGGTCAAAGAGGCTGGTAAAAATTCAACCAGAGTCAGTAAGGATTAAGCTATTCAAAAAGAAGATACAAAAATAGAAGTGTCTGTGTTCTGCATATCTCAGCTATATCACCTGCTTCTTTCACTGCGTCTGCTTACAACTTCTTCTCAAAACTTTTCGTCCAGCTCCTTTTCCTTCTGCTGTATACTGATTTTGCCTTTCAAGCTTCTTGGAAACTGGACTCAAGGTCCAAGTTCCGAAGCATCAGCCATGAGTTTCTCTTTCACTGAGTATTCACTTTCACGTATTGCAATTCCATTTCTACATGAGATGGCTCAGCGCTCTTTTTTTCAGAAGAAATACTGTATGGAATTAAAGCATTTCTTTTATTATCAAGTGAATTTTTAATCTGGGTTGTACTCATGAAAACTCTCATAGGAAAAAAAATCCCACAGTAGCCTTAAAAGAATACCTTTAAACTGAATATGCCAGGTACCTCTATGGGGGATTTGTTTAGGAATCAGAGCCTTCTATAGACCTTCATGTCAGATGATACTCAGTGAAGGTGTACTACATGAAACAGGAGTTCAGTTTTTCTCTCATCAGCAACATACATAGTAACTGATAGCTGAGGCAGTTTGTGAACATAATAGAGCCCCAAGAGTGATTTTGAGCTTGAATTCACTACATGGCCATCTGCTGTTATTTCAAATAGAAGTTTTATTAACTTCTGTATTTTAACCTTTGCATTTCTACAAAGGTCACAATTAAATATTAACACTTTCTCTTGCAAAAAAATTAATTTTTCCTTTTCTACTAATAACACTTGGTCTTTGCTTCTGAACATGTCATAAATATGATAAAGAAAGTGCTAGAGTGCAAAGGAGGTTTCATCAGCAATCTGGTCAGTGAGGTTAGAAAATTTGTGTATCATTTCTTGCTCTCAAGGGAAAAGTAATAAGGATGTTTTGTGATAAGAAGAAAAAATCATGCACATTTTAATCTCCATGTGTGTGTTCTTTTTTGCATATACAGAGCAGGTTGCTTTCTGAACACATTTTGAGCTAGAATTATGATGTTAAAAGTACCAAAGTTGACACATCCAGAAATGGTTCACTTTAAGTTGAAATGCAAAAGAGAATAAATACCTGATGTTTTGGTTGGAATCAGGACTGAATATTGTTCACATCCAGAGCACTTATTAGCTAATGTAGTTTAAAGTATGCGATGTTTAGGAGAGCAGTATGTCCAACAGTTGACAAGAATCCCAAAAGAACCACTTGTAAATTTTCAGATATCATTCTTGAATGCCCAGTTTAATTTTTCTTGCATATGATTTAAACTTCTGAAATAATTACCTAGATAATTTTTATTGCTTTTTAGGTAGAAACCATGAAGCCTATAAATAGATCTGTTTCTGAAAAGGTTGAATTCAGTATAGTATGAAATCATATGTATTTATTGTTTCTTAATCTAAAAAGCAAAACCAGTATTCTTAAAATAATTTCTGATTTGGTAAACATAGGTTTAGGGATTCCATGAGACAGGCAAGATATTCTGAAAACACGGAGAAAACTAAACAATGCAGGGGGTGATGCAGTGACTCTTGGATATTGGAAAATAATTCCATCAGTGTAACTCATCTAGGAAAAACACGAGTCAAGGGCAGAACTTACAGCAATCTCATCACTAGACAGGCAGTATCTCTGATGCTTAAAGTCATAGACATGCAGCACTAGCACATCTTTTAGAATTGAAAACAACCACAAACTGGCAAAAAGAACCCATACTCTGTCTCCTAAAGGCAAACTAAGGGGGAAGAGAAACAAAGGTAGATAATTCTGAGTGGGAAACGTGAGTATTGCAGTGCATCTTAGGTTGACTACATAACACTTGGGATTGTGAAAAAAGTTTGGAACCATCTCAGTATTATACTTATCAAAGTGAGCTGAGTTAGACCAGTAAAGACTGTTTAAAAATCATGCAAGTCTTCAAATGCATGTCTTATTTTTTTTAAATAAATGTTGTAACCATCTTTGAAACATTTAGCAAATATGGAGCTGGTAGTGACAATTAAAACCAAACAGAGCACCTACTATAGCATAGTGCAAGAGATATGGCTTGGTATGGAAGTAAATTCCAGAAAAAATAATCCACTAAAGTTAATTTTATATATTACAGCCACTTGGACTGCAGGATACCATGATACACTGCGAAGGATAAAACCTAGTTCCGCTGATTCCTGACAAGGACCTGGAAGACACAAAAGGCACTGTGGTGGTACATGAAGACTACCGTTTACCAAAATAGAATATTTTACCTCCAGTGGAAAATCTACCAAAGCCAGTAACTTTCTGTGGAATGCTCTGTCATCAATAAATTCTTTTGTTTTCTGGAACACAAAAATCTTGTCAGGAAGGTTTTGAACAGTCTAGACCGTGAACATGTAATGCCTTACTTCTCATTGTTTCATAGCTGGGTCGTCTTTCCAAGATATTACTTTTCTGAATAGAACGTGAGCCATGACAATGTGCTGAGGAAAAGAAAAAAATTCTGGGAAAGGGGTTTGTCCTGCCCTGGTGCTGGAAATGCCCTGTAGTTGTAGCTCTTGTTTTGCTTGGCAAGCAAACAACAAAGCAATGAATGGACTAACTAACCTTATTTTCTGAGGGTGGAGAGACTCCCCAATAGCTGTCAGCAGCTACAAGTTTGTCTAAACAGTGCCCTGAAGTGCTGAGTTGGGATCCCCATGCAGGGGAGCTGCTGTCTCCATCTGGCTCCAGTTGTGCTGTGGCATGTGCCTTCCCAGGTCAATTGCTCAGTTGTTCTGCCTTTTAGACAGGCACAGCGTTGACACAGTACTGTTTTTCTGCTTCAAATTCTGCAGTTAATTCATCTGATGCTGTCTCATATGTATCTGTGGATAAGGAAGAGATTTCTTCTTTGTTCTTACGTTTGAAGGGACATGAACAATAAGACACAATCTCCAGAGAGTTACCAGGATGTGCAGAAAAATTGTGCTGTGGACTACACCATCATGGAGAAAATATTTCACAAACTCTCCTGGTGGGATGAATAAAAAAACTTGCTATGGAGGGGTGATACTAGGGAAATAATGAAGTAGACCCCATAATGAGGGTCTAATGCAGGTTTTAACCATTGTCATTGGATACTCTGTGAGGTCTACAGAAAGGGGAATGTGACTGGCATCCATCCTTTGTTACTGGGGTTCATATCAACTCATGCAGAGTTTCACTAAAGCCACTGAAACTAGAATCAGTCTAAGTAAGTTCTCTTTGAAGTCGCTGGAGAAATGCAGAACCTGAAGTCCTAAATCATCCTCTGGAAACACCTCACCCTCTGAGTTCATAGAGTGTTGAGGGCAACTCTAGCCCTGCTTTAGACACTGCAGTCAGGTGCCTAGTATTAGAGAACTGAGCATGAAGCTGTGTTTCACACAAATCAAAGGATCACCACATATCACAAATGTGGTGAATAATGCATTTAATAAGGTATTGGAAAAATACTTGGAGATTTATCATTTGAATATTATTAGTAAGAATCCAGATTGGTGGAAATATGTTCTTTCACTTTATAATGCACATATTAAGTTACTGTGAAGACATGTTGTTTTTCTACAAATAACATCTTCAAGTCCTCTATGCAAAACAATGTATTGCTACTGTTTAATACTCACATCTTGACCATACGTATACATCAACTTTGCTACCGCATTCTTACTGCATGGGTGCCTGTTATGCAGCACTCTCCATGTTTAGTAGCACAGGGTCTCTAAAAACAGGTTATCCTGGAATGACTGTACTATAATTTTTCATATATTATGGTGAATTACTGTGCTGGTTTGACTGAAAGTGAGTTAATTTTATTCATGCAGTTAGAAACTTCCTTTCTATAACTAGCACATTTATTGTTTGGATTTAGTTTGAGAACAAGAAGATAACACCTCGAAACAGAGTTAATGTTTTCCTTCAAGTAATTTTCCAGTGTCTTTGAATTAGAACAAAGAGAATGTAAGAGCTTGGTATTATCTTAGTTGTGTCTGGAAACCAAAGTCTTTTCTGAGCTCTCTGCCTCTAGGTGTGAGGCAGATAGGAAGTGAAGCACAGATGGGACAGAACTTGACTGACATCCAGGCTGATCAATAAGAATATTCCATGCCATCAGTGCCATGCTTTATATTTAAGGGGAGTTAGGATCTTACAGCTAGTCTTGGAGCAGCTTGGAGTTGGGACAGAGATCTCTTCAGTGGGGTTCTGTCCAGGAGCTTCTATAGTTCAGTCTTTTGTCATCCTGCAGTTTTGCAGAGGCCTCTCGGCCTTTCTGCCTTTTTCTCTTGTCTTTCTCTGGGATGGGCTGTTGGGACCAGGGGATGCTTCCTGGGGCTGGCTGCTTGGTGCATGTGGAGTTTGTGAGGAAATGCATTGAGTATCTTTTCTTTTATATTCTATTTTCAATTTTATATAGAGGAGGATGAGTCATAGTAGCAGAATAACATTATTTTGTTATTTTATTAAACTGTTTTTATCTCAGTCCATGAGTTTCTCTCTTCCCTTTCAAATCTCTCCTATTTGGGGACGGAGAGAGTGAACAAGCAGCTATCATGTTTGTGATTGCTAGCTCAGGTTAAACCACAACAATTACATATAAATTGTCACACTTTTAAAATATTTTGAGGAATTTTCTCTACAAGACTTCTGATGGATGAATGACCATGATAGAGGGGGTCTAGGCGGCAGAACCCTCAGGGTGCTTTTTAGACTTATGCTTTTCCAATTCCTCAGGCTCTCCAGCCATCTTTACCCAATGGTTGTATTGGCCTTCATTCCCTGTGGATCGTCAGTAATCTGCCTAAAAATACAGGGCATTTAGGCTACATGACTGCTGTCTTTGAAACCCTGAGGTTACTGTAGCTTTGGGATTGGGAGCATATGGAAAAGCTGTAAAGGTTTATTTTTTGTCAATTTTGTTATCTCTGACTGTAGCTTTATAGTCATTATAGCCTGATGTAAATTCGCATTGCCATTAGGGTCCTTCCCTCTGTCCTTGGCAACTCATTTCTGCTATCTCCACTGTGCTGGCACTAACATTTTCATGTCTGTTCAGAGAGCTGGGTACTGTTAAGAACTAACCCAAAACCCAACCTGATCAGCTCTAGTCTTGTTGTCCTGAGCATCACTTTCACACAGGGCACATATTTATGTCAGATGAAAGTAAGAGTTGAACTACAGCCTCTGCAAACTTACACTTTACCTAAGCTCTGCTTTATAATATCATTACCCAGTTAAAGTGTTAGGGAATTCTGGTGGAGCAAGGAAAGGAGCCTTAAGCATCACTTAGACACTTCCTGCCCCTAACTCTTATTCTTTCAATTTGGAAAACAACAACAGTACTTTAAAAATAAACTACATAAATTGGATAAGAATCTGTAATGGTCTTCAGACCTCTTATAAAGACTGACATGAATGACTACATAAGCTTAAACTTTGGATTCACAAACAACTGTTACTAACATGTAAATATAGATGCATAAAACATGCAAAATACCGTAAGGTTTTTCCTTTTGTTCATCACTAATTCCTGCCTTCACAACACAGGCATGCACTTCCTCCTCTGTTAGACAAGCAGCATTCATTCTACTCCTGAATCAAGAATTTGAATGGTGCAGCCTTCTATAATTGGGATTTCCTTAAAAATATTGAACATTTTTACTATTAACTGCTATCTTCAAAATCCTAGGGCAGCATTCCAAGAGCTTTTATTTGCCCCCAAATGATTTGGTTCCCAGAATGTTTCAATTTCTGGATTTAGCAACTCTGAGCTGTGGTGCAGAAAAATATATTTTAAAAAAATCTTTGAAGCTAAGTGCAGAGAAGAGCCCAGTAGCCAGCTAGAAATTGCAGCACGCTTTATTTTATTTTTTCCGGCATCAGGATTCCAGCCCAGCAGGCATACAAACATCCAGTGTGTGCCAGAAAACACAACGAATGAACTAGATATCAGGATTTAACTTTTTCTAATAATAAAAGGGCAGAGAAAATGTGGCTGCTGATGTTAGTTGGGTAATTATCAGCTTCCACATTATCTGTCTTTTTTTCTCCCATTGCTGATGGACACAGCCTACTGAACTCTACTTTCAAGTTTATAGTCCTAGCCATAGGTAAAACTGTGTCAGTCATATAAAGCTGTAAATAAAGGTAATTTTCTTTCAATCTCCATCTCCTCATATTCAGCAAAGGGAGTAAACCCTTAAACTAGCAGTAGCTGTGTGCCAAGGATCTCAGTTTTCAAGCCTTGCTTTGCTAGTTTATGTGCTGGCAAGAAAATCAAGGGGATGGGAGAGATTATACTTAGTCCTGAAGGAAACTGGATGACTCTCCAGGAACTCCCACCAACTAAGCAAAGAGGTGATGCTGATAGTTTTTGAAAAGTCTTTCTGGGAAGAGAGAGAGTGACCACATTGTAGAAATTGGAAGCACTATCTGGTGAATTTTCTAGGAAGACACTTTAGGGCCAGTCTTATTTAACATTTTCATTAATGAGTTGGAAGTGAAAGTAACTATCCTGTAATTGCATTTGCTGATACTAAATTGAAAGGAGTTTCAAACTTCACTGGAGACAGAGAAATAACGCCAGGGGACTTACGGTAAAGATATAGGCAGACAAATCACAAAATGAGTGGGAAGGATGGGAGTAAGAGGAAAAGAAATAGAATACAATTTTAATTACTATTTTTTTTTTTTAAATTGATTTGTGTTCCTAACCATTAACTTGCTTTGTATCACATGCAGACAAACACTAGTTCCAGGTATTGAGTAGCCAGTCAGATACTGTAGTTAGGTATTCAGCAGACACCTAATAAGAATATGAAGGAACTGTAAGGGTGGTCAGAGGTCTGTGGCCGTGAGAACAGTTTTGGGTTCACTGCACCTGGATATCAGCTTCGCAAGCAGCAAAGATGCTTTGCTCATGATACAGCTTATAAAGCCCTTGCCTCTATCCTCTAGGCAGAGAGGTACTTTGATCAAAAGTGTGTGGACCTGTACTGGTAAATCCAGGGAACAAGAAATGGATGACAGCTCCTTCAAAGGAAGTGAACCCATTTTGTTCAGGAATCAAAGCAGGTTTTTTTTTTTATATTCCCTTAATCTTTTCATAATATGACCCTTGTTCAGTGGTAAAATGATGACTTGTTTCCTCTTATTATTTAGGAATTTTTGTGACTTATGTGGCAGAAAAATATATGCCTATATGTGCATGTTTGCATATGAAGAAATAAACCAGTTACAAGAATGGAAAACAAAAGAGGGCCTCTTGCTCTTCACTGCAGAAAGCCTTCACCATGCTACTAATAAAGGCACAAGATGTCAGAAGGCAGAGCAAGTATTGTAGGTTAAAATATTAATGTTAGTAAACATTGATTTGTTTAGATTTAATATAGAGGATTAAGGAATGAAGAATGAAGAAATGGGCATCAGGTAGTGCCCCAAGGTAAAATGCAGCTTCGTAGTTATGAAAATTTAATTTGACTGCATTGGGAATAATTGCTCCTGTTTGGTAGCAGGCTTATATTTGCAAGATAACAGTCACTCAAATGGACATCACCCTGTGCACACTCTTAAGTAGCTGCATAATATTCTCGACTGGAGAATGACGTTGTATCCCATTGTTATAGGAGAACCATGCAGCTGAAAAAGACACTAAATCTGTCTGAATAATGCTCCAGTGCAATACTTTTTTCTATAATGAAGCTTCTTTTGGTTTTAACATAGAAGTCTTCTTAAATGTCAGTAACTTTTTCTTCTAAAAATGGAAAATCTGTCACATTGTTAACAAAACCAAAACCCTTTCGGGTGTTATTTTCACTGAGGTTCTTCTTCTCCCTCTCCTCCTCCCCTTCCTCACCAGTATAATAACATAAAAGCCCTTTAAAGATGTGTTGATTATATATCTATATATTTAACAAATAAATCATATTTACATACAATGTTGGATATTTGACATTTCCAGGGTGGGAAAGAAGACCCTTAATAAACCAAAATAATTAAGTCGTTGTGATTAATCTGACAGATTCTCTGTTTCTAAAGGTTGCTGATAGCCTGAAAAACTTAGCAAAAAAAAAAAAATGGCATTATCTGATATTTCTCTAAGACCACTCTGAGATATAAGAGAAAATACATGAGCAAAGAACTAACATCCCAGCTGAAGGTCTACAGTAGTGAATGAATTAATTCACTGTCTGTATTTCCTATAACACTTTCTTTCATTCATCCTTTTCCTCTTCTCCTGTTTTCCACAACACTTCATGACTACTGAGAAAAGGTCATTAATAACTGATACAAAGAATCACGCATGTGCATATAGATAAACTGAGGATGACAAAATATCAACTTACAGCTGCTCAATTGAAAGCCGTATCTACACAACGGATAATTACTTTTAATTTAATTAGGACTCCTGGTATTGTTTCTATCTCATAGATTACATTATAACATGTAATGTGTTAAAGCAGGAAGATGAACTGCAAGAAGACACAGAAAATATTACCTGTTTTGTCTAGAAATACCATATTTCAATGCCTCTCTAATCACTTACTGCTCATTGTCAATAATCAGTTCCTGCATCCTGCCCTTCTACAGCAATTTGATATATTCAATACACTCAATATTATTTGGAAAGATAGTTTTTAGCTTTGTAGAAATAAAACAAATTGACATATATATTGGGAAAAATTTTCACAGATTTTATGCTCTAAAAAATGCAATTTTTAAAAGTAAACTTCAGTTATTCAGCTGCAAGAGCAAAATGTATCTTTTACAGAAATTAGTGTCAAGAATCAAATCATGCTATGTGAAATACAATGGGCCAAACTTCGTACTGGTATAAATGGGAAGAGTTGCTTCATCTTCACTCATTTGTGCCACTAGAGAATGTATCAGTTCTAAGGAGAGCAGTAAAATAAATGAAACAAAAATATCACCTATAACACGATAAAATTTTGAACTATTCATGTAAGTACAGATTTCAGTTCTCTATTTTACAGTTGATATTCTTTCAGTATAATATGATACACAATTTTTTGGATAGAGCCTAATTCTGTGCTCTGAATACAGCCTCTCATTTTAACATATAGCAGAGTCTGTAATTTTTTTCTCTTATTCCCTATTATGTGGCACTTTGCTTTCTATTTATCAGCAATTACCAATAAAAATATTCTGCCAGAAGTGCAAAAATTTTCACTTTATTATTTTATTATGCAGGACAAACAGATCTAAGTAAATGATTCCTAAAGGTTCAAGCTAGAAGCAGAGGAGGGTGACGAAGCTGCTGAGGGGCCTGGAGCACAAGTCTGATGAGAAGCGACTGAGGGAACTGGGGCTGTTTATCCTGGAGAAAAGGAAGCTGAGGGGAGACCTTATCTCTGTCTACAACTACCTGAAAGGAGGTTGTAGAATGGAGCGCGTTGGTCTCTTCTCCCAAGCAGCAACTGATAGGATGAGGGGAAATGGCCTCAAGTAATGCCAGAGGAGGCTTAGATTGGATATTAAGAAAAAATTCTTCATGGAAAGGGTTGTCAGGCATTGGAATAGGCTGCCCAGGGAAGTGGTGGAGTCACCATTCCTGGACGTGTTTAAAAGGTATTTAGATGAGGTTCTTAGGGACATGGTTTAGTGCTAGAATTAGGTTGTTTATGGTTGGACTCGATGATCCTGAGGGTCTCTTCAAACAGAAATGATTCTATAATTCTAGAATCTGGCCCATCTCTTCCTCTTTCTCTCCCCATTCCTACTCACCATCATTTAACATCCTCCTGGACTGTCAATGAAGGATGAACAGTAGAGAACATGCTATGTACTTGGTAGATTACCAGCCCAGACTACTGTCCATTTTGTATTATATCTCATTTCCATTCTCCCTAAAGGCCTGGATTTTCCTCACTTCGTGCAATCTAATAAAAGTGAACCTAATACTACCGTTACAGATGTACAAAAAATAATAATAACAAAGATCTTTTCTATAATATGGTCAAATTCTGACCTTGAAAAAATAATTTTTTTGTATGAGTTCAACTGAAAATGAGGGTAACTTGCAATTTAGATCTGAAGAACTATAGTCAAACCACCAGGGTTTCACTGGTGGTCCTTTCAGTAAATTGTTCTGTGCATTGAGCAAGTTCATTTCTCCAAGGTTGGTGCATATGTTGAAACCTAAATATAAGCCCTCATAGCACATCCAGCAAGCATTATGTGTAACCTGAATGAAAAAAATACCAAAACATCAGCCCTTCAAACTGAAGTGAATAACTCCAAACTAAAGTAAATTTCAGGAATGATCAGAACAAAGGTTTGGTTTCATAACGTCATTGCAAATTGAAACATCCATAGAACCTCGCTGCCGCTGCCCCATCACCACCCAAAAGAAATTCCATGTGAAACCAGCCATATAAGCAAAAAACCCAGTTGCCAACTGCTGCACTTCATTTATTTTCTTTTAAAATGATTAATCCTCTGAGAATTGCTTTGAACTTAAGTGAATGATTCATGCACGTCGGCAATCTTGTCCTGAATCTCAAGGTTTGTTCCTGGAGTCACTCATACCACTCGTGACGTAATACTTAATAATATTCCAGGTAAAGGAGTGATGTTTTTTATACACTTGTAAAAGTATGAGTGATTAATTCTTTTTATTCAGACACTTTAAAAATAACCAAATAACAGGACACTGAGGGATATGGATTCCAGAACATCCTGATGAAGGATGCTATCCTTCCCTGAGATGAGTGTGTTGGAGGGCTGATAAAACCCTGCAAACAGGAGATAGTGATGCTAACTGACAAACTTAGACCTTTCGGAGCTGTGCTGGCATCACAAGACATCACAATTCTTCAGAGACCAAGACTAATTAACAGAAAGAGATGAAGACCCAGGGCTCAGGTTTAATGGGAAGTTCAGAGCCACTTCACTGAATCTAAACCCAAATGTCATCAGTAAATGTCTTAAAAGCCAGTCTTGGCAAGGGTTATGGCACACAGAGTTTTGGAGACATTTTCCTTCTCCTGTTCTTTAATTCCTGTTTAAATCCTGCCTGGCTGAGGTATTCTGACAATAGGTCTGACTGTTTACCCTGACTGTCTTTGCCACTTATAAACCAAGGTTATCCTTGAAGGGAGCATTGAAATTTTAGACTGATTTGTTTAATAGAGAGGAAGATGAACTAGGCTTGAAAGAACTGATAATGATACCTCTTTATAATTCTCTTGATGATAAGCATTTAGCTATATCAAGAAAGAACGCCATACATGTAATAAGTGTACAAAATGTCATCTATGGAAATAGACTGCAACTTTGCATAGCTAGCAACATTTGGTGTCTTGGTAGGAACTACACACTCCCCTCTTGGGGAACGGTCTGCTCTTCGTTGGAAAGTGCATCTCTCCTCTCAGCTCATTCATTTCTCTCAAGTTCTACTCCACTGGTTGTACAACCTATACATGCTCTGGTTTGCACCTAGGCATTTTTCTCGGAATTAGTTCCCTCTGAGGTGAAATTCACATGTGGTCTCATGTGTTGTTTGCTCTAAGGTGAAATGAGATAGTACTGAAGCCCAAGTCTGCATCTGCAAACTTTATACCTACAAGCACCATGCCTGCTTTGTGTTTTGCCCCTGCCCATAGCATGCATCTCATCCCCAACATGCTGCTATATACACCATATCACACACAAAGACAGAGCTGTCACATCTTAGTCACTTCAAACTGAAAATAAAATTATATTTTAAAGTATATTTCAGAGGGGTGCCTATAGCCTGAAAATATCTGGACCGTGTGTTACATTATCATGACTGGGGAGCAGTTGGCCTAGATAAGTGTGGGAGATATTTTGTTCCATTTAGTCTGTAGGTCAGAGACTCTTCCTACAGCACTGTAGATACAGCCAGAAATTATGAAACACCAAAGCAAATCCATCTTGTCTTTTACTTAACTTTTCAATGCTCCTCAGCATTAATGAAAGCCATTTTCAAGGAGGTCATTGGTTTTGTCTACATTAGCATGTACCAATACAGGAATGGGTCTGTATAACAATAGGATTTTTTTTTCAAGCACAATGTCCGTGATGTGTTTCACAATGAGCTACCTCCAACTTTTCCTGCAACCAGAACATGCTTTAGCATCTGGCCTAAACCAGGAGTACTCCTTCTAGAGCCTGTCCTGGTTTGTTTCCTCCCAAGGGAATCCAGCCTGCATGCTCTGAGACCTCTCTGCAACGTCACCCTTGGCATGGTCAGGGGATTATCTCCAAAACCACATTCACCAAACAAGAATGTAAAGATGCACGTATAGCATGAGACTCAGTAAATAGGACGAGAAACGAGCTTATGATGAAATGTGGTGAATTAACCTTGACTGTCACACTGTAGTGGGTTGGAGGAGAAAATAGAATGAGAAATCTTGTGGATTGAGATAAAGACAAGAGCATCACCTACCAATTACTGTCATGGGCAAAACGTGACTGGACTTGGGGAAAATAAATTCAATTTCTTGCCAATTAAAATATATTTGGGGAATAATCACTACAGATTTTACCTTTGCTGCTTGGTCGTGTTAATTTTGAAAAGTAATGGTGATCTCATTCCTGTGCCATGTAATTTCTTCCTATCCACACTTCAAATCTTTCCAGGCAGACTATTGAAACGAATGAGAGAGAGAGATGTCTCTAGCTGTAATGACAGGTAATCTTATAGTCATGACCAAGGTGTCATGAACATTACTGATCAAAGCAGACATTAATGTTGTCCTTTTTATCAATTGCTTTTCCTGTGATGGATCACAAAGTTCTGAGACTTCTCTCTTTCTGAATAATACTCTGAAAGACTCCAGAGATAACAATAGGTAATTGTTCTTGATTCCTGAGGTTTTAATTCTGCAATTTCTTATTTAATTCCTGTATAAAACTGATGGATTGGTCAAACTTTCAGCCTATGGTTTGCAAACAAGAACTTCTCTTCTTCAAGAAAAGGATTTTGGATAATAGCACTTCTTTAGCAGAGTATCTGAAGGAGAATGACCAAAAAAAAACCCCAAAAGATACAACAACAACAAAACCACCAAAAACCCACCCAACCAAACAAACAAAAAAATCCATCCCCAAAAAAACATAAAGGAAAACTGCCCAGAAGTAAGGTAACATTTGGAGGAAGAGAAAAACCACTAACAACAACAAAAAAAGCCACATTTCCAGTGAACAAGGTCAATCACAGTCTTGGGAATCAAGTAAATTTTTCTGTTCAAGTGCATTAAAAATAATTGCAATGGCCCAAAAGGTATCTTTTAGTGTTTTTATCTTTATTTGAATTTATTATATGCGGATTATTATCAATATTTATTATTTATCCAGCAGTGAAAAAGTGACTCATGCCCTCCTTATCTGCAGGCTAAAATATATGAAAAGATAAAATATCACAAAGGAGACATGCGGACAGTAAAGCCATTCAACTTCAAACAAAAGACTTTATTAGGAGGAATCTCTAGAAACTTTCAGGAGTTCATAAATTGTGCAACATAATCTCAAACAACTTTATTAAACAGAAAAGCAATACCAGGTGAATTAAAGATGGTGAAACAGAGATTTAACAACAAATAAAACTAGAATTATCATTACAAATGGTCAAGAGATTTCTTAAGAAAAAAAAAATTGCAGGATCAGATGTTACCCATAGTTTTTGGTTTTAATACTTTGTATTTCTGCACCCAAGACCAGCACAAAACTCCAGGCATTTCTCTCAGGAGTAATCATTAAGATGCATGTCAGAGTAGTGTTAATTATGGAAAACAAAAACATAGGCCGTCAAGTAGTTCCCAGCTCTTAAATAATCACGTCTCTCAATCATGTGCAAACTGCTAACATTGATCATATCAGAGCGAATCTACTACAGTGTAGTTACCAATACAAATTTCACATGGGTATGAAAAGGACACAAAATAAATACTTGTACTTCTGGGGATTGAGTTCTGATTGACATATTGGTCATGAACCTGCCAAAGCCAGAAAATCTCAGGACAATATGCAAAGACTATGAGGTCTTTGATTTTGTCCCTCATATGTGAATAAAGAAGGCATTAAGAATGTATAGCAGTACAATAACATAATTCTTGCAAATTTAAATAAAAATATCTCAAAGACACATCTTGCCCTCCAAGATTGCAACTTTTACACAGTCCATAACCCCAGGAGAAGTTTCCTGGGGGACTTGTTATCATCCCAATTTTCATAATTTACAACTTTCCATTATTAATCTTTTCAAAGGAAAATTTGAACGGAAATTCAATGTATCTTGCAAAACATAACTAGTAACCACCCACATATAGGCAATCTCAGATGTTTTTGTGTATAGAGGGTTATTTCTTAGACGAACATTAAAGTTACTGAGTAGGAGAGTAATGGGGAAAACACAGTAAAGAAACCCAATTGTGGGAAGAAAATCAGCTTTAGAGGTAGGAGGCCCTGATACAGGAAATGGGTGAAGAGATATTAAAATGTCAATAAAGACTCTTCTGGGTGAGATAGCTCAGCTAAAATCATTCACTGCAGTCTTGGCTGCAGTTGCACAAAGAGAGGAGGGATAACACACGTGAAAGGCTATAAAACATAATGCCATAATGCATTTGGCACAATGTGTAAACCACAGATAGCATCAACGTTGCCCTTCACTGTGATCTGTGTGGCCAATATTCCCCTCCTAGACATTGCGAACAATGAGATCAGAAGCCTGATCTGCTGGCAGATGGAAGAAAAAGGCAAGAACCTTTGGGATCTTGTATCTGGATAGATCAGTAAAAGGCAGAAAAACAGATTCCAGCGACTTCAAGATGATCATCACCACCATTATCAACACTGCCTGCCATAAGTTTAACATAAGACAGAACAGGAAGTGTAATTGCAGTATTTCAGCACAACCGCTTTGAATATAAGCCGTCAGGAAAGCACTGGAAAGGATGGGAAGGAGAACGATCAGAGGAGTTCTGATTTTTACAACTTCTTCTGTGGCTCATCCTAAAACCCCTACACAACCTTTCAATGGCTTGAATGATGACCTGAACATTTCCATCAGTGACTAGAGCCCCATGGAACCTGGCTGTTTCTTTCCCTTACATCTTTCACATTTGACCACACCCTGACCCTAAAGATCTGTTTTTCAGCTGGAGGTGAAATGTTGCTGACTTGTAAACAATGGCACCAATCCATTAAGATGTGATATGAAAAAATAATAGGAACAAATTTTGGGAACTTAGAGGTTAAACAAGATAATATAACAAGGATAAAATACCCACATAAAACCAATTATGATTGCAAGCTCTGAAGCATATTGTTTAAAGGTGATGTGTTCTCCCCTCCAAAAAAAAAGGAAAAAATGTTAAAATTGCTACCTGTTGTATGTTGGCAAAATCTACTGCCACATGGAGCCACATGGGTAGATATCTAACCCACTGTCTGTATGTTAAGAAAGTTGTGTAAAGCTGAATATAAGTTCACATGACCCAAGAATAGTTATCACTGCATGGTGTGGACAATATGCAGAAGAGAGTGGAGTAACCCAGCATAAAATTGGATGCGTTACTCTCAGTACTAGCTGCTCAAAAACAAACAAACGAACAAAACATTGGACTTTGGAGCTCCTTAGCATAGCAGATTTAAAAAAAAAAAAAAAAGAAGACTGTATGGAAAAGACTGTAGATATGTAAATGGTAAATGATAAATAAATAAGCAAAGATAGTCCCATTACCAAGCTGTTGCCCTTACAGACATTCCTTTGGGATTGATTGTTGCATTGTGTTGTGTTGCTGTCGCAGTGGTGAAACTCATTTGCCAACTGGTCGTATGTTGACACATGTACAGCCATTTCTAAGAAACAACCAATAAAGAGCTTTCAAGGGAAATCAATCATCATCATTTCATATGGTGGACTATGTGTTTCTTTATAGACAGAAAAGTAAGACTGACTTGAGCATTTGCCAAACAGACAGGGTTTGGCTCACAGTGCTGAGGTGCAGCTATGTTACTGTTGAGCACAGCATAAGAAATCAAATCCTGTCGTCATTCCTGCTTTTTCTAGTTTTGTATCATAGAGACCAGATCCTTCAATATATGTCTTCTACAGCTGTTTCAGTGCCAGCTTGCTTCGTCTATGCCATTGCTAGTGCGACATTTGTGAACACAAGCAGTGATCTCAGCAGTACACAGTATTTGATCAATTGTGGCTACTATTCTCATTTCTCTTCTCCAACATCATTATCAGATGGTCCTGTCTCTTATACAACAAGAGAAGAAATTATTTCAGCTAGAAGAAAATGATCCAGTTGGTCACAGTTCTCAGTGTCTTCCTGCATGCTGTTTAGCTAATGCCGATATTAAACGTTAAAGCTGTGCACATCTATTGATGGTGCGCACACACACACTGGCTTAGAGCACAGTATGGCATAAAGTAGCTGATTTTGACTCTGAGAGGCATGACTCAGTAAAGTAGCACAATATTGTAGAAGCTGAAAACTTCTTGATTGAGTCCAGCTGTGAGGAATCAATATGGATTCAACACCTACTGAATCATCATTATTTTATCATGAACAAAACTCGCAGAAAATAAAGCAGTTAATTTATAATCACAGATATGTATGACCTGTAATTAACAAACTTTCCATCATCTTTTTCAATGTAAGAAAGGTTTTAAAGTGCTGCAGTAAAGTTTCCTTTTATTAAAACTTCATTAACTTTACAGGACACGTTCCATGCAATGTTGTACTAAATAATTAAAACTAAATGAAAAAAGAATAAAACAATAACAACAACAACAACATCTTGAAATACAACAGCTTGGACTTCAAATTGCCTTTCTTATTTTTGCTATTTACACACTTGCAAAATTCTGTGAGTCTCAAAGTTCTGTAGTGCAAATCATAACATCCCCACTATATTCCTGTACGCTAGTTCTTTTGCATCTAACAAATTTCACACAAGATAAATAATGCTTTATAGTTATCACAGTAGATATCTAAGTGGGAGATTGAGGCTATCTCCCACTTGATGTTATCTAAATTCAGTCTACCTTGAGGACTCTAATAAAAAAGGAATGACATTTTAAGAAGCAAAAGGAAAGTCCACTTTGCATCTGTGGCATGTATAGCTATCCAAGGCTGGAACAGCCGATCCACACATGAATTTACTCCTAAACCACTGTGTCCCATACAGATTTAAAAGCTGCAGTGATTCAGGAGTTGATTACTGTGCAGAGGAAACATTTCTTCCTTAAGGGCAGAAATATTTTTCAGAAATATGGGCAGATGGCTGTGGGGCAGCAACAAACTCAGCTATCCAATTTTAATATTCTACCATATCTGTCTCAAAGCTTGTGCTTGGGATCTGGACTCCCTCTGTAGACAACAAGCTGAGACTTTTTTTTTTAGAGTGTGATGAATATTTGGAGTTTCCTAGCTCTTTATTGATAACAGTAGAAGCCTGTATGACTGCCTTAGATTATACTTCTAACTCCTATATAGTTAATTTTAAGTAAAATGAATCCCACCTCAGGTGCTTTATAGTTGTCATCAGGTTGATCTTTTTTGCTTTCATTCATAATTGTGTTTCTTACCTTAGTGCTTAATGCTAACTGTGTTATAACTTGTAACTTTCACCATTTAAAAGATTGCTAAGCTTGATTTGGACATAGACATCTCAGAAGCCTGGCTGTAATGTAAGTGGATACACAGAATTCACTAAAGGTTCTAAGCAAAACAGATTTTCTTGACTGCATTTGGAAAAAAAAAAATAGTTTAAGAAAGCAAAGGGTTACATTCCTGATTTCAAAGCAGGAAACACATTTATAAAAGGAAGTATAAAAGCAAGAAAATTAAGACATGCAGTTTCACTGTTTAAACAGTGCATCTTCTTGAAGATATTTTTTTCTGAGAAGGACTCCATCCTGAATTTGTCTCCCATTTATATTTGGTAGGTTTCTTCTTGTTGCTAAATGCTAGCAAAATTCCAGAGCTTTTCCAAAACACTTTATGTTTTCTCCTTTTAGTTGGAAGGCCTTAATTTAAGAAGGAAGTTTTTTTGTTTGTCATTAAGGAGAGCACCAACGGAATATTTTTAAGACTCTGTAAGGCTGAATCTCCCCAATAAACAGTGTGAGAGTTTGGACTGATATTCCATGCCTTGCCAACTCTCCATTCAAGCAGCAACTGGATTGTAGTTTCAAATGTACATTGCAATATTCTTGTTTTAAATAACAGTGTAAAAACTTCCTGGTTTTCTGTAATGGTTTACTGGCAACTTGATTTTCTAATGTATTTGTTTGCTATGTACGATACACTAAAAGATGCTGATAGTTCATTGTAGTGTGCAACTTCATTTTATCCATGATAGAACAGTTCTAGAACACTTCCCTCAGTCTTCTGTTAGTCTTGTCAGTTTTGAGGCTTCTGCCATTACAGCAGAACTTGTTTTTCTAAATATCCTGACTTTTAAAAATATTGCCTCTCTGGAAGGCGCCAGAAATACCTGCCATTTGAGTGGCCACGGTTTCACCAGAGTTTCCACTTCTTTTCTTTTGTGTTGGAGTCAGGTTTAAACTGTTTCGTTCAAAGGATCTGCATAACCAATTTGGGACTCTCCCTATTCTGACACTAACAATGTCTTTCATGGCACTTTACAGCAAGAGCATGCTACAAGTTCCTTTCATTGACAACTTGTTAATTTCAGGTACAATAAAATGCTGCTGGCTTACACTTAAAAGCTGTAATAACACACTGTCCTTGCTCCCTCTCCCCTCCTAATTCTATCCCTCTATTTTCTCTTTTCTC
The DNA here is from genome assembly GCF_963082525.1 of Nesoenas mayeri. Taxonomy (NCBI): domain Eukaryota; kingdom Metazoa; phylum Chordata; class Aves; order Columbiformes; family Columbidae; genus Nesoenas; species Nesoenas mayeri. The sequence goes on from NC_137543.1 coordinate 21,739,637, forward strand.
TTTCCCCCTGCCCCTAAATGTTTGACCTCAGGATGAACAAGCATACACATGAACACAGATGCATTCTCCCTGTAAATGATACCCTATGGCCCCCTTCAGTTTTGACAGATTTCTGCCTCTTTGGTGGCTCCGTCAGCATCACAGCTCCAGTCAGACTTGCTCTTCACTGCAAACCTAATGGGCAATTTCAGGCTCATGATGAAGAGCAAGACAAACAGGCAAATGGCCGCAAGCACGCAAGCTTGAAGGAGTTTCATTGCCAGCTCATTATAGCTCCACTAATGAGATTTCCATCCAATTTGTGGGATAGCAGAGCTCAACTCAAAAAAGGGACAGGGCTACCCATACAGTAGGATTAGCATGCCTTATTAAAAAAAATACCTTTATTAAATCAGGACGTAGTGGTTAGGGCAGTGTTCTTATACACTGGCACAATACAAAAACAATTGCTGGATTATTTACATTATACTCATCATCTTGACACAATTGCTGAAGTTATGTAAAATGCATACAGTTCACTTAGGCAATAACAAATACATACTTTATGTACAATCTTTAGTAAAGTACTTTACTCTTCAGCACGATTTTTGCTAGCAAGTAAAAACCAGCGGTGTTTGTAAAAATGCTTTTACAATTAATCTTGGAATGCATAAAGTAAATGGCAAAAAAAGAAATTGAGATCCTATGACACTAAAATAGAAGCCTAAGAGGAAATATAAAGGCATTCCCCAATTCTGCTGTTGTATTGAAAATTTGAACAGGTTCTAGAAATTTAGGAAAAGTTTATTTTAAATTAACCCAGAGATCTGCCATTTTCACCCCCTGATTACTCCAAGTCTCAAATAAAGTGGTATTTATTTTTTGCTTAGGTATAATTATTTCTTTTTATAAAGTCAGGCCCTATGTACACGCCCTTGAAATACAGATCTACCTTTTCAAATTCTGAATTTACTAACAAAAGGTGATCACTTCATTATTCAAATATGCAGTTATTATACATTTCAATAAGCCTATTATAAGCACAGATCTAGCATGTAACCTATTGGAAAATAGTTATAAATTTGTTTGATATCTACCAGAAGTATATCTTAGTTCCCTAAACTGTATTGCCTTTGCCTTCATCAGAAAGGATATAGATGTAGTTTTCCATGTTGTGAAGGCCTTATTCTCCTGAACTTCTGAAACTAGCAAGTAATATTCAAACTGAGAACTACTGTAACATTTGTCCTCTCTGAACATTGCTCTGTCTCCATGGAGGCAGATATTTCTGTCTAAATCCACATGATTTAGGAAAAAAAAAAAAAAAGCAAAGCAATGTAACAGGATTTTTTTTCACAGTAACAAACCTCAGTTCTGTAACCAAATGGAGTCAGCCTGGTTTAATCAGGCTATCAATCACCCTGCAGAAACTAGAGAGGAAGCAAATAATTCTTTTCCATCTCCTGCAAATGCACAGAATACACCATCAAAACTTTTCAGTGTTGCTGTGAATCAAATTTGGCATGGGACTTCCACCAGAAGGTAAAAATATTGGGTGCTGTTACTTAACCCACTGCAAGTCATTTACAAGCCATGATGGGAAAAAGGGAAAGCTACATTTAGAGAACTCCTCAAAAATTCTGGAGGGTAGAAAGATCATTAGAATGTGTTAACAGATTGCTAATCAATCAGCCATTAGTCAATACTTATTGCAACAGGCTGAGGACTCAAAGCATCTGCCAGTCTTATAAGACAGGCTCTCAAAGTGGTGCACATATGCCCCAGCGTGTTATTTTTCACTCACTGCACACCAGCAATACCAGCTGATAGCTGGAGTGTCCCAGTAAGCACCAGACTTGGTGAGGAATCATCCATGCTATGGACTCTCTGGGCAACAAGAGACCTGTGCAGCACCAGCAACTGGACCCAGATTTCTTGGCTGCATTCCCATGTTCTAACCACGGTCTTCCTTGCAATAAATTGTATCTTGATCTTAAAGGTGTTTTAGAGATGAGCATGCCATACAACAGATCTATTAAACCCCAGAAAAAGCAGAAACAGGAGACTTTATTATAATAGCAGTGTTCTCAAGTGCTCTAGTGACACAAACTGAAACAATTCTAGTTTGGTGTCTAAAATAAAATGGCTTAACTGCATACAAATCTTGCAGGGGCTGCTTGTCCCATTAGCCTTTTCCTCAGGTCAAACCACTATCTGCCTTGTTGTTCAACCTACAGATATGCTGGGACATCTATTCAATATCATACTTTTTGTATTTTAAAGCCTGATGAGTGGTATTTCTACCCCGGCCTGGGGGCTGACAGTTTGCCTAAGTCAGTCATTACTATGTTGTGGCATAATGATACTCTGAGGAAGCTGGAGGAATGTGCTGTTTCCTCATGAGTCAGAAAGTAGCTCTAACATTTTTTTACAGATTAATGCAACAGTTTTATAGTTTGATGAGGAAAGAAACCACCACAATCTGCTTTGGCAGCATGTTCACTGTGATTTCTTCAGTGTGTGAACACAAAATGGAGAGTGACAGGGTTGGGGGGATTTCTCAGCCGAGCAGCATAAGTCAGAAACAAGTTCAGCTCTGGTGAAAAAATCTTCTTTGTCTTTGATTATCATGTTTTTGTGTAGCTATGAAATCTACTGGCTATAGGGCACAGTGTTCATATATACCTTTTTTTAAAAAAAAACAAAAGGGTAGTTCTTTCCGTGGGTTTGTTAATTGTTTTTCATCTCAACAAAAACGAGGAGAGAGCCTTGGCATGTTCCTTGTGGAGTCCAAAAAGAAATTAATTATATACAATGGCTTTGTGTATGTTGCTTTGGAACCTCAGTCCAATGACTCTGATGGTGAAAATATTCAGACATGGAAAACCTCCTGATTCTACAGCATTTCAGACTATTTCCCAACAAGTACTTAGGCCAACAAATACTTCAGGAGTTTGATTGTGTTAATAGTCTCAAAATTATTTTGGATCAATGCACATGTCAAAAACCATTATTATCTTGTCATTCAATAATACATTACTGAAGGAAGCCATACAGAACTGTAGGTATTGAAATTAAAAAGAACTTTGAAGGAATTCATGTTTTCCCAGGGAATTAGGTGAATATCCATGCACTTTGTAGAAAATTAGATCAATAACTCGTTTCAAAGATTTCCTGTTTCTCATAGAACCTTGTGGTAGCAGACATAGCCACTGCAGGCAAGTATGAAGTAATTTCAGAATATAACTTTTTTAATAGAGTTCAAAGAAAGACAGTCTGTTGCAAGGTACCCTTTAATGATCAGGTTACACTTCCTGATTCTTTTTCACATGAAATCATTTATTCATGACTTTCCCTGGTCTCAAACCAAAGGTGATGTGGAACTTGTTGCACTAATTTGACTGTGTAAGGTAGGATTGCCACATTGCTTGATTCATATGAAATGTAATGGACAAATATGACAGTGGAAACCTCTTCTGCCAAGGACATTCTACTTAGGTTTTCATGCAATTGTTCCTGAAGGAAGGGAATTTACCCAATTGATAAACCAAATGTATAGGAATTAGACTTAAAGAAAGTGTGTTCTTGCAAACGAAGAATTTATTCAGTGACTACAAAATTAAGAACAAAAAGTTCTTACGAGTTCTAGTTCACAGCCATGTGATAAAATAAGCCTATAAACTGCTTGCCAACTTGTCAACAGAAAACGAGAAAAGCCTTTAAAATAAGCATAGTTGCCTTCTTTCTCTACACCTGCTTTATTAACATTTTTTCCAGTCAGATCTTTCACATAAATATCTTCCTTGTTTTTACATTAGAATGGCTTGTGTCATGACTAATATTGGTTCAACTAGCTGACAGCATGGTCCCTGTCTCTTTGGATGTAGGAATCCTTTGACCCAGGGTTGGAAATCTTATGGGGTCTAGAACCCTGGTACAGAGCCCTGGAAGTGAGACAAGTAGCTCTGCTGGCAGCTCAGTTGAGCTGGGATGTGGATCGGGCAGGGAAGGGGCCCTGCCTGTGCCCAGACCCTTGTCAGGTGCTTGGATATGGTTTGCCAAAATGGTACAGGGTGCACCATCAGAGCCAGGCTCCCAAAAGAGCATGCAGCAGTCTGGTAGTTTAAACACTGGAGCCTGGAAGTTAAGGAGCCATTTCCTTGTTGTACAACAGGGTTCCTGTGTGACCATGCTAATAATACTCATTTTTTCCTGGAATAAGGACTGTTGTAAGGATATGTCCCACTGCACACAACAGGGCATTAGAGAGATAACTGAGCTAGCTTTAAACAGGAAGGATAGCTAGCGCGTGTCATACTATAAGCCTATACGCTCAAATATATTTGTATTGCTTCTGCTAGCCAGGCTAGCTAAGTTATCTTTGCACTGTATTGCAGTCTAGAGTGAAGACCTGTCCCTAGTATGGTAACATCTACCACAGATAAAACCCAACCTAAGATGTGGCTTGTAGTTATGATCATTGAACAATCACTGAGATATGACAGATTCTTGTGTGTGCAACTAGTTCCTTCTAATTTAGACTGCCTGGACCCGACAGTGTCACCTCTACCCATGGCAGAGCCACACTCCTTCTCACTGGTTTCAGTGATCCCACTTGTTTCAGACTGGGCTACTGCTCAGCACAGTTATGATGATCACAGTTTGGCCAGTAATGGGAAACAGCCAGAAACTTTTGAAAATGTAAATGAAATTTTTATCTTCCCACTGTTTTCTTCATTTGTTGTTGGGACATCTGGTTTATCTGAGTCTAACCAGATATTTTCAGTGTGCTACAGATTTTGGAAGGTGTGCACAGAACTGCATTGTGGAAGGCACCTTGGGCAGAGATAAGGAGAGATGAAAGATGGGGGTTTGAGAACACTAGGGATCAAACAAGGACGGAAATAAAAAATGGTAGGGGGCTAGGGTTCTGGAACAGTCACAGAAATAACCTCCCACTTGAGCAGCACTTAAATAGTTAACAGTTATGGCACTTCTATTATCTTTAAGTTTCACAATGGACAATCCAACTGAAAGAACCAGTTTGGTTACATCTCTGTTACAGATAAAATTTCAGGCTCCCTGAAGATTCAGAAAAGAGTATTTTTTATCTTCTCATACCTGGTGCATGCTTTAAAAGATCACAGTGATGAACATATGGTAGTTGTTTTTATTTTTTAAAGTTTTTTGATTCAACATCAAGGAGATGATTCTGCAGATAGTGATAATTATGCAGAGAAAATCCTGGGGGTTTGGTTTAAAACATAAAATAGTACAATAATCCCTATAGGCTCTCTGAACGCAAAAATCTAGGTTACCCAAACCCACTCATCCCCAGTAGTAATAATTCTGTGATCTCAGATTGTAGGGCTTTATGGGTTTTCCTTTCTGAAACCTGACACCTCTGCCTGCAGTTAACTCAAGTGACTGGCTACTTTCAAGTGAATGACATGGACAAAACTTTACTTCTCTACAGGAAGTTGGCTAGATACCATCTATACCATGGTTGAATCATAGCTGTAGTTTGGTCACTTTCATTACTTTCAGGGAATAAGCAAGCTCAGAAGCAGAATTGTCTCTTTTTACTTGTGAGATTACTGTCAGTGCTGGAATTGACAAGGGAATCCAGAGACAAGGCTGGCCATCCTGAAACTAAAGGACTGCTTCTTGTGATATTACATATGTTGCTGATCTGCTCCTGTCCTCTTTTCTTGACCTTCTCATGTAATCATACATGGAGAAGTTGAATCTGGATGGATTGGAGAAGTCAAGTGGATTTTCACAGAGTTTACCTGTCTCAAGAAAAAACACATGCTCCACCCTGGGTTTTGTCATCTAACAGCAAATCTGCCTAATCATAAGGGTAGACATCCTGGCTCATTTGTAAGGAAAGGTAATGTCATCTAGGCTCCCTTTCCTACAAAAGGTTGGATCATATGATCAACCTGGACTATTCTATGATTTTATGATTCTATGATCTTTATCTTCCATTAGGCTTCAGCTAGAGAGTCTCATTTCCCAGGATCTGCTGCTGTCATTGGGTTTTTGTGCTCAATTTTAAAGAATCCAGGATCCTCAGGGACAACTGTCAGTGTAGGACACTTCTGCTTTCACTTGTCAGCAACCTCTCCTGTTGTGTGTACCATCCACAGTCTTCAAACAATCTTTATAGACATAAAGAAATGGTCATTAAACCTTTTTGAATGCAGTGTTTCAGCTGAGAATCTCACAATGTCCTTCTGGTATTTAAGCACTGCTTTATGGAACAGCACCGCGGAGTTTACACAGGAATGATGATCCCTGAGCAGACTCTACTACTGATGTCTTTATGTTTTTGATGGTTCATCACCCTTGTGTGCTAGGTACTCAGGAAGCCCATGATACATAATACATATAAAGAGGCAATGCTGTTTTAGTCCTCTTGTGGATTCCACCACAAATAAGTTTCTGATATTTATTTGGTAGTCCATGATACTGAATTATATGTGCTCAGGATGAAGTGGTTACTAGATGTAATAATTTCAGCCTTTCAAGTCTTAACAGCTAATGTTCTCCAAAACATACTTCTCAGTCACAATGAAACAGCATGATTGTTCCAAGATCCCCACACAGTTTTATGAGAATTCACCTGGCCAACAAATTCAAACTCCACATCTAAGCCAGTCAGAATGTATTTAGTGGACTGTAACAGACAACTAACTTGTGTAGTCTAAAGTAGACATTTAAAATAGCCTCCCTAAGACTCTGTTCTCTTCTACTAAGACATTCAACTGTGGACAACTCATATGTGGAATTACTTTTGTGGAATTACTTTTACTGTGCACCCCTCTGTATACGGGGTAAAAAAAGGCTATGCAGTGACTTTATAAGCATTTGTTGTGTGGAACATAAAAGTGCGGAGGATATTAATGGGATAGTTTTATCCTGGCAATGGATAAGATTGGAGAATATAAAGGTTGTAAACTAGGACTGTTTCTTAATATATATTAATGATGGCCAGAAAGGATGAACAACAATATGCCAAAATGTTCAAATGACACAACATCATTCAGAATAACCAGCACATAATAAACAAGTAGTATGCCCTCAACTGAAACACTGTGTTCAGCTGTGGTTATGTTATCTTAACAAGAAGACGGTAGGTAGAGAAGAGGTTTACTGACAGCTGATTACTGTTATTAGAGTAGTGAGATAACTATTAAAATTATTTGGGGAAAAAAAAAAGTGCCTGATTGTTCTAGAATAAGCAAAAAGTAGAGTCACTCATAAAAAATAGTGAGTAATAAGAGATGGTGTTTTTTGCTAGTTAGCTCACATTTCAGTCGTGCTTCTAAGTAATGGGTACAAAATATTAAGAATAATGAACTATGGATAATGGAAAAAGAGGTTTGTGAGGAGACCATCTAATGCTTCCCTGCCCCAACAGAGGATGTAACATACCTAAACAGTAAATAAATGTTTGGTTTACTTGATATGAAAAAACATCAACTGGGATTGCATGATTTTTTTCATTTGTATGTTCCATTGCTTAAGAATCTCAGTTACAAAGTCATGTCTAATATATAACCAAAATCTTCTTTACAGAAAATAGTTCCAGTTATTTCTGAACATAACTATAATAGACATGAAGAACAAGTGCTTTTAGTCTTTTTGTAACAAATTTTATGTATTGAAAGGCTGCTATGGTGTCTCTCAGTCTGTTTTCTCCTAGACTAAACAAACCAAATTCCTTCAACCTTTCTTCATACACCATGCTTTCTAAACCTCTGATCACTCTTGTCACAGTCTCCTGGAGCCACTCCAAGCTCAGCTTTTCTTAAAGCATGATGCCCAATACTGGATAAAGTATTCCACCAGTAGCAGATAGACCAGAATAATTACCTCCCAAATCTCTCCTCCAACAATCCTTTTTCTGCATCTTGAATTAAGATTTTCTCTTTTTGAAACAACAGCACATTTCTGCCTCAAATTCAGTCTGTGCTGCCGAAGATGTTTTCTGCAGTACAACATTCTTTCTGTCTGTTATGCATTTATGCATTTGATATTTCTTTTCTGTATGTATCGCTTTCTATTCTTTTTCCTTGGGTTTAATCTTATTAATTGAAGATTTGAATGTTTTATTTTTATTCTTCAAAGTGTCTGTAGTCATCTTGTGCAGTTTTGACATTCACCAATTTTGTTACTCTGCTTTCCAATTCCTAATCCAGATCATAAAAATATTGTATATAGTTCAGTTCGTTTCCAAGATTTATAAAGTGCTATTGATATATCCTCTTTGAGCATTGTTTTTCAACCAATTGGTCACCTACCACATAATTATTTAATCTAGTTCATATTCCCTTGATTTTCTTGGGACTGTCATATATGACAGCATAAAAATCTTTACAAATGTCATGATAAATCATCATTATCTTTTCCAGTTTATTCCAATTACTCTGTCAAAGAAAGAAAATAGATAGGGTTGAGATCATTTTGTCTGGAAAAAGCCATGTTTGTCTTCTATGTCGTTACAGATTATTGGCTAATAATTGATTCAATATAACAAAACTAAGTCTAGAGTTTCCTATGTCCTTCTAATTATTTTTTTTTTCCATTTTACTAGTCAAGTACTCTGTTTTCCATTTCTTGGCCTTGTGAATCCCCTCCATATTGTATGAGTTCCTAAATATAATCGCTTACTGGATTGTTTTGACTGCTTTGTTGAAAAGTCTAGGAAAATGCATCTCATTTTTCGAAGTATTATCCCTCTCCTCTCCTCTCCTCTCCTCTCCTCTCCTCTCCTCTCCTCTCCTCTCCTCTCCTCTCCTCTCCTCTCCTCTCCTCTCCTCTCCTCTCCTCTCCTCTCCTCTCCTCTCCTCTCCTCTCCTCTCCTCTCCTCTCCTCTCCTCTCCTCTCCTCTCCTCTCCTCTCCTCTCCTCTCCTCTCCTCCCCTCCCCTCCCCTCCCCTCCTCTCCTCTCCTCTCCTCTCCTCTCCTCCTCTCCTCTCCTCTCCTCTCCTCTCCTCTCCTCTCCTCTCCTCTCCTCTCCTCTCCTCTCCTCTCCTCTCCTCTCCTCTCTCTGATCTATTTAACCTATATTTCATGGCACAAAAGAAAGAAAAAAAATTAGTGATATTGAAATTTGTAAGTTTCAAGTTAATGAAAATAAACACTTAATAAACACACAATAAACACTGCGGGGAACTCATTGCTGTTACATACTGTAAATCCCAATAGTCAAGTTCACACAAGGATTTGATTTTAAAAATATTAGTGACATGAAATTTGATGCTTCGAAGAAAAATCCAGCCACTGTAATGTCTTAGAGCAGGTCATCTGAAAACATACACTGTTTCTTTTCTTTTTCCATTTTTTACTTTTTTTTTTTTTTTTTCTCTGAAATATCTGGGCTTGACCACTGTCAAGATAAGAAAATTGGACTCCTAACGTGATCCAGTTCTTCTGCTTCCATGGATAATCTTGGCATTTAGCTTGTCTGCAAATTCTTTCGAGTTTAAACACCAGTAAGTTAAATGCAAACCATAAATATAAAACCATTTGCAGGCCAAAAAAAAGGTTTTGAGGAACAACTTGCTAGCAGAATAAAAACTTACAGAATAAAAACTTACAGAAAAGCCATCTTCAGACACATTAAGAAACAAGAAATTTGCCAGAGAATCTGTACAGTTGATAGAGGATGAAGGTGCAAAAGGGGAACTCGAAGAAAATAAAGTGTTAGCAGTGAAAAAACTCAGATAATTCCTCGTAATAATGTTCACTCTTGAGGAGCATAGATAGAGTCCAACACTGAATTCTTTCTTTGAAGATGAGAAGTTTGACAAACTGTCTCAAACAAAAGTGTGAATTGAAGAGATTTTAGAGTCCGTTGACAAAATGAATAGTAACAAATCTCTAGGAGCAGATAGTATTCATCCAGGATCTGTAAAAGATTTCAGTATATTGCTGAACTGAGATCTGGTACTCACTACTTAGCTCTGATTCAGTCCCGGAGGCATGGGAGGAGGCAAACCTGATGTCAGCTTCTAAAAAGTGCTCTAGGGGAACCTCCTGGCACTGTGGATCAGGAAATCTAATTTCTGTACCAGGAAAGCTGGTAGGAACTGAAAGATGTGTTAATCACTCTGTATAATGGAGGGAAAACAAAGAATAGAGATACATTCACAGTGGAGGAAAATTACAAGAAGGTACTCAAACATCTCCGTGCTGATAGAATTGAATTGCAATGAATCCAAAATAAAGTATATTTGGGGAATTTTCCTAAATATAGATAAAATAACAGTAATAGAATATTACATAGCTATTACCTTACGAAAAGAGATTCTGGAGATATTGTGGCTATTTTTTCTGGAAAGCTCAAGTCAGTGATGACAGCATGTTAAGGAGCTGTTGAATGGGCAGCCTCTTTCTCAGGAAATCCCTAATCCATGCTGAGAGTGACTGGGCATGCCAGGACAAGTACTGTTCTGTCCTTGCCCTGGGTTTTTTGGTTTTTTGTTTGGTTTTTGTTTGTTTGGGGTTTTTTTTGTTTGTTTATTTTTTTTCAGATCTGCTACTGGCAACTACTGGACATGGGACAGCAGGTTAGATGGATGTTTTATTGTCCCTAGTACAAACATGCTAACATTCACATGCATTATCACTGGATTTACAGGCTAGTCTTGAATTCGCACTGAAGAAGCAGCTATCAAATTCCCCAAATCATACAGTGATGTATTCCCCTCTAAAACCTTTTCTGTTTCTGGTTAAACATTTCAGGACTTACCTGAGAATTTATTACCAGATTTTTAAAACTGCATATAAACACATTTTTTTAGTCAGCTAATACAGCAGATAAATCCATGTTTAGGCACCTAAAACTACAGATAAAAACACACTCAGGTGCCTAAATACCTTTAAAATATGGCCCTACACGTCTTTGAAGACGATGCCAAGACTTCTGTGGACATCGTTAACATAGGGCTGAACTTCAAACATATTTAGTAGGATTCAGATAATGTACAGAGCCCATCTTGGCACGAGCTCCTCTTAAAGGTCAAGAACTAAAAAAGGAAATTCTCCTACAAAGATGGAGTGTACAAAGAATCTTTTGGGAAATACAAAGACATTTCTGGGGCCCCCTTTATCTTGATGAATAACATAAGGGTAATGAAAAACAAGGAAAGACAGATAAGGAAACAGAGATAAGAAAACAGATAAGAAAAGAAAGCCAAGGTTTTTAACATTAAATGCCATTAGAAAGCAATATGCCAACTGGAGAAGTGAAAAGAATATAAGAAGTTTCAAAAAGAATATTTTGGATTTTATTTTTTTTTTATGTGGTAGAAGCACCTGAAGAACTCCTCAGATATATGAAATATAATAGCTTTATCCCACAGAGGAGAGCCCCTACAGAAGAAAACTCAGAATTCTATACCTTTTAAGGAAAAAAATAACAGAGAAGACAAGAAATAAAATGTTAACAATAATCTCTTGCAGATTTCAATTGGAACAAACTTTGAGAAAAAAAAAATGACATGTCCATAACCGGTACTATCTGTTTCAAGATACATACCTGTTTGTAACAGGGTATCACTACTAAGCCATATTTCAATTCATTTGTTTGCAGTGAATACTAACTTATGACAGGAGAAGATTCATTGTCTGTCTCGGATGCAGTTTCACTATGCATTGTGAAAGGGGATTGTATCTCTTACTGTAGACTATGGTGTTCTGACACTAATTTTACCAATTAATCTCTGGTTTTGAGCCAGGATACTTTGTGACCAAAAGACTATTAGAAATTCTTCTGCTCTCTACATCTTACCATGAAATTGTTGTGACACACATGTGGCATTCAAATGATTTCATGCCTTTGACCCTAAAATTTGTAGCAAATTTACTTTTTAGAATTTCAGTAATAGCTTTCTACAGATATCAACTATTTTTCCAGTGAACTAAATCTAGTCTGTCTGTGATTGTGATTTTTCGCTTTTGACTTGCACTTTTTGTTACCATTTATGCCTGTGCAAAACACGTGTTCTTTCACATAGAAGTAGAAACATTCCTCCTGTAAACCATGGAGGTGTAAATGAATTCACACAGTGTTCAGCCAATAAAACACTGAGGCTTATGGGTTGTTCAAGAGGATGGCCATTTTTCTTGTGTTAACTGTTAACAAATAATACACTTTAGGAAGATCTCTAGAGATGGAAAATACCGTGATAAAATGGACTAAAACAACTCCAGGAGGGACAAAGGTGACTGCAACTCTCGGTAGATCATAATTTATTAATAAACCAGAGTAACCTGAGGGTTTTCTACAGTGAAGTCAAGAGTAATGACAATATGCAGTGGTAGCTAATGTAATCAATAATTTCCACAGATACATCACTGTATATATTATATTTAACTGACTAAGTGCAATCCTGCTACTACAACTTTCTTTATACCCAAGCTGTTTTTATTTGGCATTTCATTGGTGTTAAGGCAGCTACTTAATTGCACTTAAATAATTATTACCAGCTCCATGTTATTACACTGAGCAAAATATATTATGATAATTGTAATGGACTTTTGATGTTACTTTACTTATCAGTTGCACCATTTTAGTAGTTTTCCATGTCTGTAAATATGACACTGGTTATTCTGCGGAAGCGCTAATTAAAGAGGAAAAAGAACTTAGAATAATATATAGTCTCTGTAGTATGTGCATCCACAAAATATGTGAACCAGTTTTATCTCATTTTTTTTTACACAGCAACGACCTTAGTCATCTATTTGAGTAAAAGTTAGTTCATGTTCATTTTAAATTTCTAATAAAAGACTAAATTCCTTTGTTACTGTGTCAACATGGATTTTATTATCGTCAATTTTCAAAAATGCTTGTTAGCATTTATCATTTAGCATGTCAGCAGTTATCATAAGGTTATGTAAATGAGAAACAAACATGTTTTCATATATTCCAGACTGAAAAATAGTGCAGTATCTCAGAGCCCACCCTAGTAAATGCTTTCCCCAAGTTCCTCACTTTGTTATTTTTTTATAATTTTGCTATATAATGTAATTAAGAAGAGTGCTGAAATTAAAATATAGTGTTTGCTTATAAAGAGTGGCTGGTCTCAGGAGAGTATCTCAACAGATTTAGTACTTTAATACTTGGGTGAAATTCGTTCCTGGCTTAACTCTTGGTAGATAAATCCAGGAATGAGTTCAGTCCTTTTATTTTGCAGAAATATATTGCACTGATTTATCCCTCTTTTATTCAGTTTGGCATCTTCCAAGACTTAGAAAACTGTAGAAATATTATTGAATATCACTTTAAATCCCATTCCACTCAAAAATCCTTTGAGTAAAGTAAGGCAACTAAATTTAAAGTTTAAAATAAGACAATCCTTGCAGTAAAAATCAGTCACTTATCAGTATACTTCCATGCAGCTCATTCGGAATTCAGAATTTGGAACACAAATTTAGAATATTGAACATGGCATTATTCATTACCTGGCACACACTCATTCAAGGCAGTTAGCCAAACAAGCTATCTCTCTACTTACAGGTGAAACAACGTTTTTGAAAATCTTAAAAATTTGAAAACATTCATAAATCAAAATATGAAGGTTTCTAAGAGGAAAGCTAACATCATGCCAGTTTTAAGTATACTGGATAGAAAAACAAATCAGCAATTTAAAAGGCTTCTCTGACAGACACTTCTACTCATTCAGACAATATCAATTAGTGTCTGTAGAGTGGACTTACTGACGATGATATTTTAATTGGTGTGTTTTCCAGATGCACAGAGACCTATTTTTCCTTTTTGTCCTGGACTACATCAAAATGAACAATTAATAATTCAGGTTAGAGCATGAATCAGGGTGTAGAACAGGTGCTTCAATATAAGTTTGAAAACCTGTCAGGTCCAGAAACTTTTCCACAGTGGTCATCACCCCCCCTTGCACTGATGTTCTCTACCATCAAGCTACTTTTCTCTTTTTCCCATGGTGATACACTGAGAAGCATGTGACGACCACAGTGGTGGAAAGGGCTAGTGGAAAGTGGCCCAGGAGAAGACAGACGGATGGCCCCAGCCATGTAACCTGCTCCTGGGTGAATGGGCAGCTGTCAGCCCAGAAGCCCGTGCTGTGGCCATTGCAGTCCTTCCAGCCCCTTCAACCTTATCCTTGTGCTTGCAGCCCATGAGCGGTGTTTTCCATAGTGGTGGGTGGGAGAGAGCATTCACTGTGGGTCCAGGAGGAGCATTCCTGTTGCACCAAGTTGCTGCAGACCCAGGCTCTTCTTCCCTCCCTGTCGCCTCCCAACGGTACCACTGGCTTTTAGTAAAAGGATAAAAACTCAAGAATTTGAGATTAACATTTATTTTGTCATTATACTGACTGCTGACTAAAGGAGTAAAGCCCAAGTGGGACTTACAACAAGTAGGTTGTGATTTCCAGGGTGACCTCATGCCCATGCAGGTGAGAAGATCCAAAACTAAGCCATCAAGGAGCCCAGTAACCGTTCATTAAACTCCTTTAAATGTCTGCTGTGTGATAAACAGAGGTAGGGTTAAATTAATGGCTCGGAGGCATCCTTCTGTTGCAGTGCCTGTGCTCACCTGCATTGCCTTACCAGCAGCATAGTCCTGGCTGAGAGCAAAGAGAAACCTCTGGAACAATCTGGACAATTGCTGTAGTTCCAAGAATGGATAGTGCTGTCTGGTTAGTTTAAAAACATAAGCTGTTAACTCATCTCTAGACTATGCTGAAAACAGCCATTTCATTCACGATGTCCACAATTCCCAAGACTTTGGGCAATTTAAGCATAAATGTTTAGACTAGTAGGGTGTTTCAGCCTTCACCTTTCACTGTTTGGTATTCCTTTTTTGGGGTAGGGGGCTTTAAACAGGATCAGCCATTCATCAGGAATCCAGAGAAACGATATAAGGTTTAGATGATTAGTTATGCCCTGTGGACAACAAGTATTAAATATAATTGGCCCCATCAGTGCTTCAAAAATATATTGTTTGTAATAACTTTCTGAGAAAGCCAATAGCAAATACTTATGAGTAAAATACATCAGTTTATTATTAGATTTATGATACAGCAACAACAACAGCAAGATACAGGAGAAAAAAGTCCTAAATTCATGAGAAAAAGTAGTTCATAACAAAGAATTTAATCACATCTGCAAATATTATTCTGTCTGCTTGGAATCCCCTGGAGTTTCAGCTGGATTAGTTCTCCTTCACTTCCTGTCCTAAACATTTGTTTTATGTTTCTCTCTCCTGTTAAAAAGAAATTGCCTCTCACCCCAATGGATGCCAGCATTTCAGTAATGCATGAAGAGTTTCATGTATGTATCCTACACAGTTAGACAAAGACACAAGGATAGATGAATGGGTGAGTACATATTATGTTCATTCATATAAAAGTCAACATGTACTATGCAATGCTTACAACCTGGGTTGGATTCATATCAGTAAAAAGGCATATAGCTGCCATAATTTCAATGTTCTATGTATAGAAGGGTTAGACTGGTGTGTACCCTTCTATACATATAACACAATATTTATGTAGGTCCTTCAATTCAAAGGGATCCTAAAGTGATTTGTGTTTTAGTAAAAATCTCTTATCTGCATTATAGCTGGGTGAGTAGTACTTAGGGAATACATTATCAGAGAATTTTTACCATTTTTCACCAAATAATGTGTTCAACAAGTAGTTTTATGAGGTGTTAGAGTAATTCTATGTGTAGATGAAGATTACACCAACTTGAGTAAAGGTTTCAATAAACAATCATAATATGTATCAAATTGTGTTCAATTATTTGAGTCCTTTAAAAATGTGACCAGCTTTCATTAATTTATATGAAAATAAATACTAGTACATCTCTAATACTCAGCACTTTGGAAATTTTGATCAGGTGTTTTGTTTTTTTTTCCTCCCCAAGAGAACATCTGAATGAGGTTTCCGATTCTCATTTCTATTCTCATTTCAGAAACTGGAGATACAGAGATGTGAAACATAGACCTCAACTCAGATTTTTTCATATGCACAAAGACAGTAAGTCCCTCCTAGGAACTTTCATCTGCTTACAGCTAGTAAATGTCAGTCAATAAGATGTACATCTTAGACAAAATCAGTCAACAATAAGTACTGACGAAGGGTGGATGCTTCATACTCTGCTGTCCATTACCTCTCTCAGAGCTGGTCTGGGGTGCCTTTGTCCACCTGAGGTGCACAGCCTGGCTCTCTTCCTTTCCTATAGCTCGTCCCACCTTTTCTTTCAAATTACTGTAGTCTCTACTGGTGCAACCTACCTCTTGTAAAATATCATGGTGATTAGTATCTCAAACAAGAAAACATCAGACTTCTTTCAATGCCCAGCTCACTCTGAATGGCTTTAAATACATTTCCCACTGGCCAGGAGAGTAGACTGGTTGGCTTGGGAAAGGTAGGCTTCAATTTTATACACTGCCAAAGGACCATTTTTACCTTTAAAACTGAGCAAACAAAATATAGAGATGAATCTCAAATCAGGTCTCAGAAAGCAGTCCTCCCTCTTCTGCACTCTTCCTTCCCCCTTGTCTTCTCCCTCCCTCTCTTTCTTACCAGTTTTAGTTTGTAGGTCTTAGTTTATAGGCCCACAGTTATGTAATAATTTCTGGATTAGCTGTCTTCCCCACTTACTGATGCAGATGGTGAATATCTAAATAACTATGTACCTCTAATGTAGACATACTCTTTTATGAGAAGCGGTAATAGTTTAAAGAAACAACAGCAGACATTATTCATTAAACTCTTTGGGATCCCGCACAATGAAAAATGCCTTATAAGTTGCTATTAGCGGTACTATGATTGCTACAAAAGCCTTCTTAGTGTCTTATCCCAGACAGATTCTGGAAAGACAAGACGTATTCAGTATTTAAAAATTGTGATCTACCATGATCTTACCTAATTTTATCATATTGGGAGTCTTCTGCATACATTTAAATAACGATCAGATCTTCCTTCGTCTTTATCTTTTCACAGTGTTCCTGTAGCCAGAATGATATCAAGGAAGTAAAATTCAAGCATTATTCTTTTATAAAACAAATTTTCTTTTTCTGTAAGTGTATGGTTTAATTTCATGTAAATTAATTTCACTCGGGAAAGTATTTTTTCACTTCAAGTATCTGTTAAATGCTTCTTTTTACACCCAACCTGCTGGCAAAAAAAAAAAAAAAAAAAAAAAAAATAGAAAGCAAAAAATTAGATGATTTACAGTGAAGAGACAGGATGCCAAAAGAGAATAGTATATAATTGGAAGAGCACAGGAGAATGTTTAAAATAAGTTCAAGAACAGTGATAAGGCTAAAGATGATGTTATCTGTTGGACAGAAGAAGCCATTAACATACACCAGAGTGTTTTCAATCACTTAATCAGAAAACCCTTTTCCTGAGCACTGTTTCTTGTCCATGTGCCATGAACAAACATAAATATTTTGGATTTCCTGCATCCTTCACTCTGATAATGGGCTCTTAACTGTAAGCCCTTCCCACCTCAAAGAAAGACCTAAAAACAAATGATAAAACATGAACCATAGAGATGATTTCTAGACCAGATGAGTTACAGAATTCAAATGCATGTTTAAAATCACTTTTGCACTACATTGTTATCCCTAGTTTGATATGAATGTAATTTAAAATCTGAGACAAGGAGAAAAAGGCTGTGGATGAGGATGAAACTGCTCCCAATGAGCTAAAATGATTAAATTATCACTTACTGCCATGGTATATGTCCAGCAATGGAGGGAAAAAAAAACCAACAAAGGAGCATAACTGTTCTGTTTTAACAGCAAATACCAAATTATAGTTTTCAATGAAATAACATTTGATTTCATAGAAGTCTATTAGAAAGATACAATCTTGTTCTTTTTTTTAACCTCTTCAGAGACATTGTTTTTTGGGGGGGGAAATGTTGAGGAGCTCAGATATGTACTTATTCCAAAGGAGAACTCTGAGGGATATTGAGGACATCATCTCTGCTGCTGGAGGTTTTTCCAGCAGTTTCTGATGAGTCAAGAAGGAAATTTAGGTGACAATAACTCTTTTAGAGAAACAATGACTGGATGATTTCTATAACTGTAGATGTCCATCAATTCTTATTGCGTATTTGCTGCACACATTCACTCTTCTTTGTTAGAGCTGAATGGCTGTCAAGTATCGTGCCCCATGCTTATAGCACTGCAATCATGCACCCAAATATTGCGTCGGGAAAAAGCAGGATTCACTCTGTAATGGCCACAGTATATTATCAGAAACATCCCAAGTTTGGCAACAGCAGTATGGCTTTAGGAACTGTTTTCAGATAATTCTGACACCACTGATGCAATGTTTTCCTTGGTCCAAATGAGCTATATCAGTCATTTGAATAATAATGAACTAGAAACTGCACAGTGTGTTTCAACAAATAAATCAAAGTGGAATACTTGGGCATCAGGTGAAACTAACTTTAAGTGAGCATTACATAGAAAAAAAATAGATCCACTTTAAAGTGGTTTTTTTACCGCTTCAAATGACCAGGAGACAAATTTGTTTGCTATGTTACAACATATAAAAGAAAACACATGCCACATAGTGGATTGATCGCTAGTCAAGATTTAACTTCCTAGAAGTTATATAAAAATAAATAGTGTCAAATACTTAGCTGGTGTAAACAGCAACACTGCAATGAACAAAACCAGCTTGCATCAGGTAAGGATCTGTCTGTTCCACTGGTTCAGAAACCTGAAAGTGGTAATTAGCATGGCTTTAAAATACATACTTTGGGACAAAAGTTGTTTTAAATTCTAAATTGGACTACAAGAATATAGAATGTGTATAAACACGAAAAACAAACAAATAAAAGGTGTTCTGTCAGTGAACCAAAGTCACAGAAAATAATTACTCAGTCCAATTAAAACATTTGGTTATTATTATATCATTGAATTAATGTGCAAAATCTGCCTTTTCCCAGACAGCATATAATAGTTATGAGTTTCATACTTAAGAATAGAAGGTTATAGTGACTTTTTTTTGCCATCACAGAATGTATCTATGGGCTCACACTTCTATTCCAAGTAGAAATAAACAAAACCTCCTTGAATACATGCAAAATGCAGAATGCAGAATCAAGGTGATTCAGTGCTTTTGGTGTATGTTCCCTTTGTTTATGTGCCTGAGCTAGTACACAAGAAAATGTATGTGACTTCCAGATTTATGACATTTTCCACTTGTTTTTCTTACAGGTGAGATGCAGTTTTTATAATAAAAAGGTGGGAAAAAAAATTCTAGGGAAGCTGCAAAGGAAATCTGATGGCTCATTAGAGAGTCTGTTTCCTCATCATAAACATTTCCTCTCATTACTGAGAAAACTGCCACTAATCAAATGTATTTCTGAAGTACTACAAAAGGATTTGGCATTAAATTTCAAGATAATAGTTGTTAAGTATGGCTTGTTTCATTCTTAGTCTTTATTTTTAGTCTATTATTGCTTTATTCTTTTTCTGTACACTGGAAAATATGCAGCGTTGTTTGTTATGGAGTGCAGGACATAAATACAAATAAAACCTGTTTACATATGATTTTGATTTTTTGGGGAGGAATTACTTCTCAGACAATCAGACTTAATAAGTGCAACAGAAATGAACAGAATGTAAAGTCGGTTTGTTTTTTTCGTTTTAAAAAATGTTTATTGAATCACATCAAAATCTCAAGACAATTCCAAGATGAACCGACTCTGAGAGTAAATGACCTCTTCATCTCAGTGATAAAGTTCCAGCCAAAATATTCTCTCGGCCTGAGACGTGATTCATTAGAAATATGTGCATGGTGTGGAGCTCTACTCTCTATCTGGCAGAGTCCGGCCTGCGGACTGATAAGAAGCAAATGCAAATGTCCTGATAAGAACTGAATGCAAATATTTATGATATGATATTCCCTGGGAATTATGTGCAGATAAAACAAAGTGTATTATTTTCCCGCTTCTCTTTCAGGTTTGCCAAAATGCCCTTTTTCGCTTTCGGAATTTGCATTTCTTCAAAATTGATTCGGCTTGCGTATTATGTTAAGCTATTTGTTTGCTAAGGATGGTAATTAGTTACTGTAATTACAGCAATGACAGTTGCTAAATTGTTTTTAAAGCATTACAGTGAGCCTGTGCCAGAAGATTGCAGTATTTTTTTGGATTTAAGCAGAGGCTGGAAAAACTCCCACTCTAAGGCCAGCATGGGATTTTCAACTACAAAGCTGCTTTTCCTGATTGAAATATTTTTTTTTAAGAAATCATTAATTTGCATTGATTCTAAGTACTAACTTTAAATTTCAGTTTATTCACAGATCACAGAAATATTAGTGATAGTGGGCCCTGTGGGAAAGGAGATACAAGGGGGACTCCCATCGTAAATAAAAGTGAAAGCTGATAGCAGAGGAAAAATAGTATAACTATTACTCTGAGCCTGTTAATTAAACTCTTTAGCCTGTTTTTAGATAAATTAAAAACAATTTAAGAGTGCCTGATTGAAAGTCATTCCTGAACTTTTCTGAGGTGCTCAGAGCTAAGTAAGAAACTCCGAAACAACTATATTCACTAAGTCCTTTTGTATAGCACGTTCTGAATCAAGAGACAGCAAGAGAAGGAAGGAGACAGTTCTTCCAAATAAGCTCACGAAGTCACTTGCAAATAAAGGATTTTTCTGTGGTGGCTTGAAACTGTAGAGACTGATTTTCCATTCTTACTTACAGACTAACACTGGACACTTGCATCCTGAGTATGTCCAGGGTGAATATTTGCTAATAAACCCAGTTCGTCCTTTCCTCCTTCCCCCTAGCATTTCCTCCAAAGGAGGTATTGTCACAGCAGGAAGAGTGTGCAGCTCAGCAGTGGAAGAGCCCCAGGCATCTTAGCATGAGCTCTTCCTCTTCCAAGACATGTGGTCTCAGGAGATTAGCTGGTGTGTGTGTGGGAACCCTAAGGCTTTCACCCATCTCTTCATTCTGTTCCTCCTTCCTCTCCACCCCCGTATAATCTCATTCCCCACAGTTTATAAAAACAGACATAATCATTGCACTTTTCTTCCTTCAGAGAAAAGGCAGTCTACTTTGAGGCTACAGTTATGCTCTGTAACTAGGAAGCAGTACACCTGCAACCCACCTTCTATCACCTTTATCCTTGGATGCCAATTCACCTAGAGCCCTAACACCTGAAGTGCTGGGATTTATCTAAAGATTCCTCCTACCCCAAAACCAGCCTTTCTTGGCTGGTCCTAACCAGCAGCAATGTTTCTGTCTCTTTCCAGTCCCATTTTACCTCTTGATCCCTGCTGCCCCTCAGCTGTAGAAAGCCATTGTACAATGAGCCGCAAGCGGCACACACTGCTGCCTCAGCACATGGCTGGAGTGTGCTCTTCTGCTGAGCGTGCTGTCACTGTATTTACGTAGACAGCATTGTATGAAAGCAAAATTTGCCTCATGGGTTGCAGGCCTATCTTTTCATTTTGACATACAGTCAGTCTTTCAAAGGTGCATTGTGCTTTGCAGTGTCATTTATCTAGTCTCCAGTTAGCAGGCATTTCCAAATTATTAACTAAATGTGCAGTTCTTGCCCTGGAACACCGTACTGAATCAGCTATTGTCCTTACACAAAATTCCATTATTATGATTATATAGAAGTCTTACTTTTGTCCAAAAGAAAACAAAAAAACTAATGAACAAACAAATAAATAAATATTAAAAAAATATTTGGTGCTGTATTGTTTTCATGAAGTAGCTAAAGATCCAGAGAAACACAAGTCCCATGATATCACTGGATCGTTCAACACAGGGGAATCTTGCCGTTTCTAATCATGAGGGAACAGCATGCTAACAGCTCATGAGAAACACATGGTGTGACATTCTGAGGTCACTTTTCTATCCCATATATAAACTTACAATAGTGGATTTTGACTGAGCAGTATTGGATCAAAGAACAACTTCAGAAAACATAAGTTAAGATTCAAATATCAGCTAAGTGATTGCTTAGCTACAGAAAGAAAAACATCTCTCCTGAAGTGAGAGAGTTTTCTTGTCCTGATTTTCAAAGGCTTATTCTTTACAAGGTTTATTGGCTTATATTTGGATTATACTCTTTGCTTTGAAACTCCTACCAAGGATTTACTTCCAAGGCCTTACAATAGTTACATAGACAATATATCAGGATGTAACAGCCTCATCTGCCAGTAAATAGATTTGTATCTAATTTATACTTGTATTTGCATTACAGTGTTTTTAGAGAAAGATGAGAGAATATCTTTAAGCATCATTTTGGATCAAACTTCATATGGTATTTTCATTTTAAAATGGAAAATAAGCTGGTAGTGTAAGCATGTATGGTATGTCATGATGATTCTCAGAATCTCCATTAAAGGGGTTGTGAAAGACTAATATAAAAGCCCCAGTAACTCATTAGGCTTTGCAGCAACTCATAACTATTGATAAATCATTTATTATCACATCTAGTAAACATTTAGCACCATTTATTGGCCATTTATAAATCAATATATAAGATCTAATCAAGTGAATGAGAACTGGTCATATATTGTTATGTTTGTTGCAGAATGTGAATTGCTATCTACTTTGGATTTCTGGGAGCAACACAGTATCAGCATACGTTTATATTTAACTTACATAATAAACTAGTAAATATATTTGGTTACTTCAGGAGTAAGCATGACTGTAGAACAATTTTATTTTGGTTCATGTAGATGTATCTAATGCTATCATTTGGGTTGTGCACGCAGAGCCTTAAACTGTACTACTGCTGAGTTTGGCAGACATCACATGGTTAGATGCATGTGAAAATATGCAATGTAAAGCACACAAGAGTGACATAGATGTTTGCATAAACACACAAAACATAGAGATCTAGTTCTTTAAATCAGGACCAAAGCTGTAGAATCATGCATCTGTCCAAATCAGAGCTTAGTACAGCAGGTTATAAAGGACATAGGCAGGTTATGTATTGATAGCTTCATTTTATAGTAAAATCAGTCTTGCAAAACATGGGATACCAGATTGGTATCTGCTTTACTTGTTCCTGAGTTACAGGAGAGCGACTGGGTCAAGAGAGAGTCCTGCAGAGAAGAAGGTGTTTCATGTTCCCAGCAGCTGAGGGGCTCTTGGAGAAGCTGCTTCTGAAACCCAGTCCAGGCAGGACTGAAAAGCACAGGGAGTGACAGAGAGGATTTGGGAGACTGCAGCTCGAGAGGGGCTGCTGCAAAGAACAAGGAAGAAACAGCTAAGGTGCTGTGGTGATGGAAAAGAAAGAGCCCAAGGATTGAAGAGGAGTGTTCAAAACTGGTGCAATCCAGATGATAGTTTCTGAGTGGCCTGAACCAAGTGAGGAAGCAAAGACAGACCAGGGAGGACTCAGATGGTTGCAGGAAAGGACCTTTTCCCGTCCTTGTTACTTCTTTGCACTCTGACCTAATTACTTTCCTTTTTATCTGAATAGGAATTTGTTAAGTACCCTAGTTTAGATTACAATAAAACCTGGGATTTTGAATTAAAAGTCTTTGTTTCGGGAAGGTAAGGAGGGGGGTGTCACTTGCAGTGTATAAAATGTAGGAAGATGCCTCTCAAAGGCCTAAGTCAGAATTCTGTCACACTTGTTTTTTGTTTTGGTTTGGTTTTTTTTTTCCCTAAAAGCCTCGGTTCTTGGAACCAATAACAGAAATACATTCATTTAAAAGTATTTCCCAGACCACGTGGAGGCAAAGGAAATCTTGAAATGCACCCAACTGAAACCAAAAAGCTCAGAAAAAAAGACCACAAATGGAGGAGAAAAACCCTAAACTGTATTCTTTTTAAAATCTTGTTAGCTTTGTTTTTGTTTTGTTATTAACTGATCTCAGGCTTTTTTGCAAACTTGAGGCTGCTAATGCTTTAACTGTTTTACTTCTGTGCTATCAGGGGACTGGGAATACAGAACATTACAATACCATAAGAAGAAGTTTTACACTCCCTGCATAATAAAGTTAATGATTAAACAGATTTCTCTGATGTGATGCATTGTTTAAGGTCTCTCGTCCTGTGTGCATCCTAGAAAATGATAGGGATTAAAATTCCCCCACAGCATTTAATTAACACCAGTGCTCTGGCGACAATAAAAGTTCAACAGATAGATACAATGCTTAGAAACGGGTGTTTATTTTCTAGCTTGAAACACATGAAAAGGATTAAGTTAATATATGATTGCAACCCTCTCACTTGACCAAGGCCAATAGACCTTGATTATTGTAACAAGTGTTGGTTTTATTCTAAATCAAATATAGAAAAAGATTATATCAACACTTGATATGTTGTGTTATTATAAGGGTCTAACATGGTGAAGTATGGATGTCTTGACTGCCATGGTTTTTGGAATCTGCTGTGCTTTTGTTAGTAATGTGTCTTGCATTCCTGTCCCTTCCCAGCACAGGTTTGCTGGAATTGATGATCTATCAGGGAGGACTGAAAAAAAAAAAAGAAGAGTTATTAAGTGTGGGTCATTATCAGTGAAAAACCCATCGTCAGTCCTCTGGTGAGCTGATGACTGGATGCAGCTGTGACAGGAACAGGGTGAGGAGCAGATTGTAGAGACACCAGGGGATAATTTCTCCAATTAGAGCAGGTCACGCTAATGGGATCTCAATGGGGAGGGAGGAGTACAGGTCCCTCTGCACCTTGTCCTGACCCCACAGTAAATCCACCACTGAGCCTGATATAAGTCAGAGCATCGTTATGTTACTGACTGAGGTGTTGTGTAAGCCCTTGATTCTGTAAATCTCTCATTTCACTCTGAAAAGCTGTTTGCTCTCCATTTCAGCTTTCTGCACCAAATTTGAACTACAAATATTATTTTGGCAGGAATTTTCCTCTTAAAGTCTTTTTTTCCCTACTCAGCAAATCTTCCAAATGATCATGTTAGGCATTTCTCTCACATATATCATGAGGTCAAACTCAACTCTAATGTGTGATCATACTGCTAGTCCTCCACCATGTGACACAGAGCAAGCACACTGCACTGGGAGATGCTAAAAGATAACAGTTACAGCCTCTTAATCTAAGAAATTCTTAATATCTTTTTCTTATGCTAAGCGCTTTTTAGAAGTATGCTGCATTTGACAAGTTCTCATCAATTTACAAAAAGAAGTTCACCAGACTTGAACAGGCTATTAGTACACACTAGTTTGCCAGATTCAGTAGTTCTGGGGCAGTATTGCCTTGGACTACCTTGACCACACGGACTGGAGACCTTCCAGGTTCCTTGGCAGCTGACTGCAACTTAGAGCTACCTAAACCACCTGCTTGTGCTGAAGCTTGGATCTCTGTCACAGCCAGGAGAGTGGAAGCTTTGAAGGACTCAGTTTGAATTGTGACTTTATAGACTTCTTCCAGCTGTGAGGCAGAGGGCTTCTCTGAATGGACTTCCCCAGAATGATGCAGACCTTTCAGACAAGTCAGGTTTCTCCAGTTAAGCCCCATTAGTGAGAGACAGCTTCTCTGTCCTTTGACAGGGGAAGGTGCACTGAATTCCCAGGAGGTGTGACACTTGGTTTCTTAACTTTTTTCCTAGAAAAATGTAACAAAACGTAAAAATTTATTAAAAAAAAAAAAAAAAATGGGGGTCAGAATCAGTATGAGGTTAAGATAATGTAATTTGAGTATCTACACATAAACCTCCATGCTAGGTATCTTGAGACAGTGCAGTTCAGTATACTGCTTTGCGTAGTCTTGTGCCCTTTGAGCTACTCTGGAGTGTCCCACTGCTCTTCCTGCTGCCACTACAGAAGGCTCTTGGTCTCCTTTAGGCCTCGTGCCACATTCCTCAGTTTTTGAACGTGCCTGAGATAACTTGGGACACCTCAAATGGTACTAGTTATCTGTCTAAAGGCAATTGAATCAAGCCCACCAGAATCAGCCAAGCTTAGATATTAATTTGTTGAACACACAGTAGGTCTCTGCTTTAGAAGAGGTAAATCACTCTTTAGGCTCTATTAATTAGATACTCATTAACTGTAATGAAAGCTTAAGCACTTAATGTCCATGTAGGCATCTGGCTATAGAGTCCTGAATTTAGGTGACTTAACCAGAGCTGACTCCACTAAAAACATGTTATATCAGTACTGTGTAGATATTTACCACCAATACGCTTAGTTCAATGCATATTTCAAATCACATAAAGGGGAATTGATAGTGTAATCCACAATTCACAGCTACATCAAACCATTCAGTTCAAGAAGGACAGGGAACTGCTGGAGAGAGTCCAGTGCAGGGCAACAAAGATGATTAAGGGAGTGGAACATCTCCCTTATGAGGAAAGGCTGAGGGAGCTGGGTCTCTTTAGCCTGGAGGACCTCATTAATGTTTATAAATATGTAAAGGGTGAGTGTCACAAGGATGGAGCCAGGCTCTTCTCGGTGATAACCAATTATAAGACAAAGGGCAATGAGTATAAACTGGAACACAGGAGGTTTCATTTAAATTTGAGAAGAAACTTCTTCATGGTGAGGGTGACGGAGCACTGGAACAGGCTGCCCAGGGGGTTGTGGAGTCTCCTCTGGAGACATTCAAAACCCACCCGGATGCCTTCCTGTGCAACCTTATCTAGGTGTTCCTGCTCTGTCAGGGGGATTGGACTAGATGATCTTTCAAGGTCCCTTCCAATCCCTAACATTCTATGATTCTGTGATTTTATATAAAACAAACTGTCCAATTTACTTATTTGCAAGATTTTCCATTGTTACCATAACAACACCATTTGTGGTAAAATAAAGTCATTTAAGAATTATTTTAAAGATTTGTGATAGATTTTTGATGACTCTTTACAGGTATAAGGCATGTACTGTTATTTTAACTTTCATCTGTGATCTCTGAGTGTTAATTGCACATTGTGTTTCATCTTAACGTACAATGAAGACCTATCAAACTAGGACAGAACGAACAAGCTCAGGTACTTGTAAAAATTCAGCTATGGAAGATTAGAGGTCAACATTATCTGGTATATCCTGCTTTTCTACAGTCAGTTGGATATATACATCCTTATAGTTTTACAATGATTTATGTTTAGGATTGTGCTACAAATACAATTTGTATGTGTACAAAACACAGTAGAATTTGCCAAGGAAGATAGCCTTTCTGATCAAATCACTAATAAATGAGTATAGTCAAGTCTAACACTGGATGAACTCTGAAGTATCCATGACATGTTGAAACAAACCAAGTGCTTGCTGGCACAAATTTGAAGATGTCTCTGTTGTGTTCCATTAAGAGGATGAATGTATCCTAATCACAGGTCCTAAAATAGTCTCAAACTCCATCAAAAGACATTCATTCAGTCCAGGTGCACCTCTTTTCCAATAAAGTTTTGATGGTGGATGATAGATGGTAAATATAAATTAGCTGTACTGGATCAAAGACCAGCTGTAATGATGGGGAGAGAAGAATGGCTGCATTCATCAAATCATAAAGCCGACAGAGACACAAAATGGTACTAGTTAAGCTGAGCTAAGAATATGTGAAGGGAAGAAAAAGGAAAGGAAAACTAAGATATAGAAGAGAGACTATGAATCATCATGCACAATCAGTACCCATATCTCAAAAAAATGATCACAGAAATGTGAAAAAGCTATTATTTTCCGAAAGGACTGCAGATCATTTGAGATCATTTCATCGTCTTCATACTGAAACCACTATATATATTGTGAAAAGAGGTTGCATCCTAGTTTGCTTTTGAAATATTGCATATTTTAATATTAACATTAATTTTTATCAAAATATAAAATCCAAATACAAGCTGTCAATAATTTTAAAGGTTTTGCTGAGAAAGCAATCTGCCTATAAATGAAAACAAGACAACTTTTGCACGATAAGAAAAACACATATATATTATGGAAATTTAAGCATTTGGGATTTTTCCATGTGAAATAGTTCTGATTTGTGAAATCTTATACTACAAGGAAAAGAATCAAATGGGAGATTTATAATTTGACTTTAATATTTAACACAGGTAAATGATGCTCAAGACACAGTGGGAAGCAGAACACGAATTGTGTCCTGCTCTTCTCCTGGACGTCATTCATCTGTTATCAGTAGTTCGCTTTCCCTAAGAATCTGTCCATTTACACAAAAGCTTTACTCCCTCCTGTAGTGCTCAGTGATTCAAATTTATTATGCAAAACTATCAGCATTAAGATCCAGTCTCTGAGTTTCATCAAGCCTGTGGCCACAGGCCCCAGAATTTGAAGGACACTGAGAATGTAAAGGGGAATATAAATTGCTCAAGGTAAAATGGTTGACCCCTTGTTGGGTCTCAAAGGCTGAAAAAAAACATAAAGATTTTCTGTAATGTTCAGAACTGACCAGAGAAAGTTGATTTGAATGGGCAGGAATTTCTTACATTTGCATTGTCTAGTCACAAACAAACAAATAATCCATTAAATGTAGCATACTCCAGCTACCTTTATATACCAAACATTATTGATTAATACAGAAAGTCAGTCTTTCCTTTCTCCCTTTTCTGCATATCTGACTACTACTAGGGTTCATTGTTAAGTGAGGCGGAACCAGGGAAGATTTTACAAAATTTGTACTTCATAAGCCTTGGTGGCAGTGACCTTTTGTTTTTATATACCTCTTGCAGAAGTGGGGTCCTGGCTTATCCTAGAGTTGGATCAAATAATTATAATAGCAATAATAGTCATGATAGTGGTAATAACAGCCTATCAGGCTCACCTGACAGCTACATGTTAACACGCTTGATGATATTTCAATTGAGAACATGATCTTTGAAGCATTTGAAAGCTCCACTGGTGTTACGCGTGATTTCTTTGGTCTTTCTTTAAGAGCTATGCCGAATAAGGACACAATGGATCTAAAATGAATAGATAATTCATTTCCACGCTTATGCAAAACAGTTTAACCTCAACACACAGTAAAGTCATTGAGGTTTTATTTGTGAATTTCTTTGTGATTATGTCTTCACTGTGAAGAAACTCTGCTGCTGACCTACCTGTACCTGAGAACAAACTGTTTTTTCCCAGGGCCTGTGAGCTACCTCTTACCTCATCCAAGACATAATTTATATATTAAGAAAAAGGGTAGTATTTTATGCTCCTCAACATGAACAAGTGATGGCAAAAGAGACCTATTCATTAGAAACCTCCCTTTTTCACAGCAGAGAAGTACTTAAAAGGTTAACCCTACTTCTGATTACCTAGTAAAGAAACATATTCTTCCTTCTGATGAACTGTTCAAGCCTACCTAGAAACAGTGCAAAACTAAGTTAATGGTTCAGCATGTTTCTGGTCTGACTGTGTTTCACAGGTTTATGAAAGATTTCTGCCATGCTATACATGTTCTAAGGCTTTACTTGAGTTTCCTTCAAAAATTATGGCAGAAATTTTGCTACATACTAAATATTTTGTTATGTTGATGTAGTTTAGTGCAGAATGGCTGAAGTAATGAAACACTAAGAGGTTTTTTTTATAGCTATAAATCATTTCCCAATACCTAGATACTAATACAACAGAGAGAAACTTTGTATGATAGGAATTATTTTCCATATCAAGTGGTTTTGATCCAAGTTAAATCAGTAACAACATTTTGATCATTTTGATGGGTGTACTTAAGCTCTAACTCAAACAAAAAACACATGTAGGCTTCACGTGGCTTGTTTTACTCCTCATACCTAGAAGACAATTTCAGCTGCTCATGTCCTGCCTCCTCAGAAAACAAGCCGAGCTGTACCCATCTGGTGATTTCTTGTTTATTTTAACCATTTTAAGGCCATTTTAAGGCTATCCTCAATTATGCTGCTAGTGCTCCCATGGGAGCCCAGGAATGAATATTTGCAAACAATTGTTCCCCTACTCCTCATCCATATAGGACCTCACTTTCTCACCTAGTTGTGCATTTGGATATATTCTAAGCAATAAAAGCATCATATGTTTATCTCAAATGATACCAAATCAAATGCATACAAGTGAGAGCTGTGATTTTCATCTGATGGCTCATTTAAGAAATCTCAGTGAACTTTTGATTCTAAAAATGTGATGACCACTTTGGATCCCACTAAATAAACATGTCAAGGGTTGAAATTTCTATTCACAAACTTTTATTGCCTTAGACAAACCAGGTAGCTCAACAGAGTAAAATCTGCCTATATTTCTTACTTTCTAATACTTTGCCAACATTTACACAGTTGTCTTGCCAAGCTACTCTCTTTCAATTGAACTGAAATGCACAGCTTGGGAAACACAAGTCATTCCTTTTTTTTTTTTCTTTTTTCCTGAGAAAAAACATCATTCTGTTGGTTAATAGTAATCAGAAGTCATTGAAGTGTTTACTAGATGGCTAAGCAATGAGACTTACTAATAGCTCTTCCTTCAGAAAGGGTTATCAGACCCTGCTTCACTTTCATGTTTTGTGTCTTTTATCTGAAAAGCACTTTTCAGGCCTACAATTCATGACAAACATAATGAAAGACCATGCAGATTTCAGATTGCTAATCAACTCACTTAATTTGTCAATGAATGCCAACCTATCATATCTATTTAATGTATAGCATGCTTAAAATAAGCAGAACTGCAGTGTATATTAACACGAAAGGGGTATTTCACTGCCAACAAAAGACTGTTGTACACAACTTTTTAACAATGTGTTACTGATTCCCAAATGGTGTGTTACTGATAATAAAACTAGCCTTTATAATCATCCCTACAATACATAAAGCCCAGCACACTTGCATTTGCTGAGGATTACTTAGCTGTTTGTCTTTGAGAAAACAAAGAATATCAGACTATGATTAAAATATTTAGTAGCTAAAAATCCTCGTTGCTAAGTTAGTAGTTGATAAATCCTTTACCAAAAGATGCACAACTAAACTAGGAATTGCAGACCTCCCAGTGCTGTAAAAAATATCATACAGTTATCATAAATGAAGAAGAAGCTACACCATCTATTTCAAACAGATTTTGGACACATGCAGATGTCCTGCTTTTATGTTAGAACTACCATATCTGCTGTTACTAAGAATCAAATTTTAGCATTTTTTATAGAACATATGAAGGGTTGTTATCAGACTCATTGTACTTTTTAAAATTTCAGAATGCTTGTATTTGAGATGCTGACTAAACAGTCATTTCAAATACAGACTTAACATTTTAAAACCAAAACTGGACATTCATGTACTCTCTCTGAACACTTGTAAAACCAAATAGTATTATGGCAGGATTGTCTCAGTAAAGGAAACGTGACAAATACCCATATGTTATTTTCTATGTGTTTTAAAAGTGAACACTGCTTAGTACATATGTAATTCTTTCCAAATTATCATGTAGTTCTGCAGCTAGTCTGAATTTCTGTAATACCGTCTTGTATTGGCATATCCACACATCTGGCCAGAAATACTGAAACAATAACGTGAGCTGTAGTTTAAGAACACTGTTCATGTAAATGTTGTTATAATCCTTCCCTTGGCAGTGGGTGTTGGAAATTTAAGATGCTTTAGACACGTTTAATAGTATAATTTCAAATTTATTAAACATATTAATGCAAAACCCTTTGTTCATTTAGAAAATTTTCTATTATATGAACTGCCCTAGTGATTTCAGACAGGGATGCTCACATAAGAAAAGCTCACTCCTGTGAGTAAATTTAGTAGGACAGAGGCTTGAGTAAGTGTTTAAGATCCTTGTGTATAAAGGAAGTCCTGAAACCAGACTTTCTATTGTGGGCAATTTAGCCAAGGAGGTAAACTGTCCTCTTCTAAAATGCAAAAGCCACAAAAGACACAAGGATAGGAAGGATCTTGTCAGTGCAAAGCTCTATCTCAAGTCCATGCATTTTGGCAATAAGCTTAGCTTTGCTGTTGGCTGTGACTTGGAATAAATTATATAGCTCCTCGGTACCTGAGCTTCACTTCCCATAAGTGAAAAAACAACTCTTTTTCTACTGTGTACTAAGATATGCAATGCTTATAGAACACAATGTTTTCCTAATGCTCACAAAACAATGTGAAAGTCTTACACACAGACTAGCATGAAAGTACAACATACTCTTTCAAGGACAAAAACTTCCAATAAATTATTCAGTACAAACCTTATATTCAGACCACCCACCAACACACATAATAAATGTAGGAATACTATCATAACTACTTCTTTATAATATTTTAACATCATTACCAAGTCGAAGATGGAGTTGTTTAGGAAGTTATGGTAAGCCAAGACACTCTAAAACTGCTATTCCAAATACCTGCCCTTTTACAGTTAGTGTTCTTTTTGGGGCTTAGGGCTGTTCAATAAAAAAAAAAAAAAATAATAATTAAAAAAAATAAAATAATAATAATAATTTAAAAAAAGAACAAAAGATTGGAAAACTGAGAAAATTAACAGAAATGCAAACCAAGAATATTAAGCCGGTATTAGAATTATCTTCAAAGCTTGCCTGTTGGTATTATTGGCCTTTAAGCATACATTTGCAAGTTACACAGAGAAATAAAAAAAAAACCCACCACAAATGAATGTTCCAAACCCTAGTTGTTGTAACTTATCCATGAATTCCAGCAGAAATTTTCAGTGCTCTTTAGAAATGTTTGTTCACTTGCTGCAAACCGTGTCACAAATCTTCAGTGCAACAGCTAATATTTTACAATTGATCAAATAAGCTAGGATATGTATTCTAAATATGTGACTTAATGAAAACAACTTAAAGATTTATGCTCCATTTAATGTACTTAGCTCAAGTCTCATGGGATTGCCAAAGGAGATAAAAACTGCAACATGGGTTAATGCTTAGTTATCTTTTGGTTAACTTATATAGCTTAGTAATCAAAGGACATGAAAGGAAAACCTTTGATAAAAATTAGCCTATTTTAAAATTCCACAAAAGACAGCTGTCTTTAAATATAATCGGATGTAAACTTTATTGCTTTCAAACAAGAGCTCATAACTAAACTTAATTTGCAATTTGTAGACAAGAAAAAATATTCTTGGTTGCTTGGTATCCTATAAAATGTAAAAATCTGTTGAGGGAGAAAAATGAAGAATATGAAATTATAAGTAGTGGTTATATGTGTCCACATTTTCCTTTTCCTGTCATGCAAAAATAGTGGAAAACAAGATTCTGTAATGTAGAAGATTGCTAAAGAAAAAGAAATAAATGATGAGTAAATAGTCATATAGGTCTCTTTCAAATTCTCGACATTTGCAAACTGAAGTATAAAATGTATTTGCTTAATCAGTCCAGTGAAGCACAGTGTTATTGATTTTTATAATTATATCACCTAGTGGGTGAATATTGCTGTCGTAAAAAGGCCAAGTGGTATAACATTGCTGTTACAAATGTTGAAACAAAAATTGCTTCATAAATAAGAATCATGTCTGATTGTTTCTGTGCTTGAAACCAACATGCCAGCCCTCTCAGGATCCAAGGCAGGCCACATACTGCAAATCTCAGTCTTTCAGTCTTCTTAAATGCAGCGTTTGTGTTCAAATCCTGCAGAAAAACCAAGTGCACATGTAATTAAGTACCGGTGAGTGAAAGACTGTCTTCCTGATATAGGTCAGTCTAGATACTAAGCAACAGGCATTAGAACAAAAAGACTTCGCTTGATGCCGTTAGGCAAAATATGGTGTGAATAAATAGAGCATGAATCTATAGATAAACATTCCTCTATCAAGTATTATATTACAGGAAGAAAATACCTGATCGAGACAAGTCACTCGAGGCCAGAAAACAAAAAACCAACATGTTTGAAATTTTTCTCTATGGCTGTTTTGGGGGAAGGAGGTTCAGCTTGGTCTCATATTTGTTTGTGTATCTATCTGATAAATTAGTTTACTGTTTGTCCATGAATCCTACCTTATCTTAATTTTTGCATCTCACTTTCGCAAAGATGGCAGAAAATTATTACTCTGTTATTACTGCAGTTTATTTGCACTAGTGAGTATAAGGCTGAGTTTACTGGTTAATAGTAATATGTTACTACAAATCATAATAGTGACCACTGAAGTTTAGCGGCTGCTGTCAAATACAGCATTTGCCATTGAGAGACTTGTGAGATCTAAGAGAAGAAAAACTTTGGAAGAGCTGTAGGACTGTGTATCTTGTGATATTCATTCTGAAACTCCATTTTGATGTTCATGGTTGTAAAAGGATGGAGTTGAGGAAAAAAATGTCTTTCTGGCAGTCCAGACAGTCAAGAAGAGATGAGAGGGCATGCTGAGAGGCTGTATCAGTAACACTAGGCTTCCCCCTTGATGGCTTAATGTCAGCAGGGCTGGTCTTGTTGAAATTAATCCAGTCACAATAATGGCATAAAGACATGCATTTATACCTCTATTGACTTTTCACGTTCACAGGATAATTGTTGTAACATTTTCTTAAAGGCCAAAGACCTTTTGATGATAAATATATCTCATTACATGGAATTTTATATGTAATCATCACATGAATCTCAGTGTAATTCAATGGATGCATTTGCCATATGTTAATCCTAGCATAACAAGCCTTTAACCTATTTGACTTAATTATAGGCATGTCATCAGATTTACTGTAAAAAAGCTTTTTTTCCCCACACATCTGCTTTTAAAAGCCCTTTCATTTTTTAACTCTATTTCTGAAGTACGTATGAAACAGTGCATTTTCTTCGCTTCTCACCTTGCTTGAACACAAACCCCAGGAATGCACGACATCACTATTTGCGCTGCTGATGTGGAGATAGGCAGAGCTAGAGAAGTTCCTGAGTGAAAATTTTGAATAAATCTAGACCTGGCAAAGACTCCTACTGTGTTTCACTTGAAATACCTCCCAACTTGGCAACATATAATTGATCAACTCTAATGAGATTTTGAAGTCAGCAGTGATCATTACCTTTTCATTGCTTATGGACATGACATGTAAGACAATGTTTAAAACCTTCCTAAAAAGGAGAAATATTGATGACAAACTATCTTTTCACCTCAAATCTATGGACAGTTAGAAGTAAGCAGCAGATACAATGAAAAACTGAAGTAACTCAGTTTTTTTAGTTTAGAAGAAAATCACTCATGAAAGCCTAAATTGTGGATAAATGTGAAAATGTTCAAATGTTCTCCTTGACTTCTGGAAAAAAGATGAGATCACAGAATCACAGAATGGTCAGGGTTGGAAAGGACCTCTGAAAGTCATCTAGTCCAACCTACCCGCTCAAGCAGGGACACCTACCCAGTTGCCCAGGACCACATCTAGACATTTTTTTAGTGTCTTTAAAGAGAGAGGCTCCACAACCTCCCTGAACAACCTATTCCAGTGCTCAGTCAAACTCACAGTATAAAAGTGTTCTTCTATGTTCAGACAGATCCTCCTGTGTTTTAGTTTATGCCCATTGCCTCCTGACCTGTCAGTAGGAACTACTGAAAAGAGCCTGTCTTCATCTTATTTGCATACTCCCTTCACGTATGATGAAGTTGCCTCAATTTGCAGGGTGGAGGGGAAAGAAAGAAAAAAAAAGAAAAAAAAATTGATTGTTAAGAAAAAACATTCAATAATCGGAATTGTGAAATACTGGATTTTGATGGAAACTACATAATGAACTGGTTATAAGATGTCAGCTGGAGCTTATCTAGTCCTCTGTGATTTTCCTGCTGTGAAAGTGGTTGTACTGTATGATCTGCTAAGGTGTCTTGCAGCCTTGCAGTTGAGTAATTCCACTACTTTTCTCCTGTTATAATAGTTTCCCCATCCTATTTCTTTTGACCAGTTTTAGAGTGCTACCTTCGCTTGAGCATAGACATACTCCTAGGAGCCAAAGCTTTTTTAAACTAGTGCTTGTACCGTATGGCCTCTTTAAAATGTAAACAAATTTTAGATATTCTTTCAAACATACACTTCAGCATGGCAGAAAATAAGCCCCATAAAAACAATGCTTCTTTCATGAAAATGCCATATTCATATGATAGTATCAGCAACATAGTAAGAAGAAATCCAACAAAATATTTATTAAATCAGGTCAAAGACCCAGTATTTACATAAGTTACATGTATTCAGGTTTACAGTGCCAAATGGTATTCAGCCGCTAGGCTGTAATGATCTATGTGAAGTAATCTCCAGACCATCAGTGATTGCGTCCAAGATTTTGTCAAGTATGGAGGAGGTTTCAAGGAACTGAGAGGACAAATATAGTAACTGTTTTTAAAAAAGCTGAAAAAAGGTCCTTAGAGGTATAGCCCAGTTAAAGACAGCCAGAAAGACACAAAAATGAATTATTAAACAGTCCAACTGAAAGCACCAAGAAGATAAAAAGGTAAAAAGAAACAGCTATCATAGATTTGTCAATAACAGATCACATCAATCTCATTTCTTTCTTTGACAGGATGACTGGATAACAGCAGAGCAGATAGCAGAAGATTTGATAAATCCTGTCTTCAGTGGGGCTTTCAACACTGCTCTGCATACTGTTCTCATAAGCAAGAGAAATGTGGTCTGGATGATTTCATGAAAAGTGTGACCAAGTGGTTGAAAACCAGTACACAACTTAGAAATTAGTACTGACTCTCTGTCAGACTGGAAAGTATTTGAAATAGGATAATGCAGGAATCTGTCCCTGTGCCTCTGTTCTAGCATGATTTTCACTTACAATCTTGATGGTGGGATGGAGGACACAGTTGTATTTTTTATTCTTGACATTCGTGGGTAATGTCCAAAGAATAAGTGGAATGAGACAAGAACTGCAAAGCATTTTGGCAGTTCAGTTAGAATACAAGTCACTCTTCAAGTCTTGGAAAAGGCATCCACAAGTGAATATGGAATGCATCCAACATACACTCAAAATACTAAATTGAAAGAAGTCATATGAACAATTGTTAAATGAGGAATAAATAGGCACTATTAATGTAAACTAAGCAAACATAGTGGGCCACAAATTAAAGTATTTCTTCCTGTTGCAATAAAGTCTGGAGCTCAAGTGGAATTTAGAAAGGTTGCATATAAGCTATTAGAGGTGATGTTCTGTTCTCCTTGGATATTGCTCAGATTGCAGCTGTAATAATGTTCCCCATCTTGGTCACCACATTTCAGGAAAGATATAGACAATGCAGAGAGAATCCAGAGAGCAATGGGAATGATAAGAGGTTTGGAAAACGTGACCTACAAGGAAAGGTTGAAGGAGCCGGATTTGTTTAGTCTGGAAAAGGGAAGACTGAGGGGAAGCGTGATAACGTCTTCAAATATATAGAGCTTGTTAGAAAGAGTACGGTGATCAGTTATTCTCAGGGCCTGACTGGGATTTGTACAAGAAGAAAGCAATATAATTTGCAGCAAAGGAGATTCAGGCTACAAGGTTTCCAATTGAAAGAGCAGTTAAGGGTTGAAATAGTTCACTGAGGCAGGTTGCAGATTCTCTTTCACTGAAGGTTTTTAAGAACAAGGGAGGAATGTCGTGTTTGTTTTATGTACAGTCAGGATAGGGAATGAATTAAGTTATGTCTGTTGATACCTTCTAGACCTACATATCTGTGATTCCCATGACAATGAAGCACTGATTCCGCAGACACACAAAAGGATACTGTGGAATATATCTACAGACTGCTTCTGGACAGTCATTTGTGTGACTGCACTGTG
The DNA here is from genome assembly GCF_963082525.1 of Nesoenas mayeri. Lineage (NCBI taxonomy): Eukaryota > Metazoa > Chordata > Aves > Columbiformes > Columbidae > Nesoenas > Nesoenas mayeri. The sequence continues at coordinate 21,777,225 of NC_137543.1, forward strand.
GACTGTCCTGTGTGTCCCAGAAATCAGAAAGCTCAAATGTTCCCTATAAAAGTCTCTACTATGCTAGTTCTTCAAATAATAAATAACGTGACTTTAAGCACATGGATAAAATGAGTAAGAAGATGTTCTATTTACTCTTCACATAAATGAAATGAACACATTTCTCTTGGAAATATGAAATACAGAAATACTTTGTTCCTTGGAAGAAAAATGACTGCTTGTCAAACCATGAACCAATAAGTGTCTAAAATGAACATAAAGACATTTCCCACTGGGTTGGTAGCCTCCTCTCTCATTACACTGAATTAGATATCCATAAAATTCTGTGATTTTGTAGCTGATAACAATCACCACATAAACTAAGACAAACACCACTGTCTTTGATTAATGGCAGGAATTCACTGCAGCATCTGAACCTTGGAGACTTAACATAACTGTTCTTGCCATGTTCAGATGAATGTCTAAATATAAACAAAGTCAGGGTGATGTGAGACAGAATGTGAACTAAGTACTGCTTGCTCTAAGTATGTGTAAGTGGTTATTTTGCATTATCATGAAAATCGTTAATGGTAGTGAGAGCTGAACTGATCCCATGAGGATCCCAAAGGGGGAATAGCCCTTCTTCAGTAAATCAGCAGATAGGGATGCCTGATGCTGTCTTACCAATACCAAGTACTCAACACTCAAGAGTAAGACCCCTAAAAACCATGAAATTCACTTTAAAGCATTTCATTTTCTTTCTGAGTTTTGAGCCTGCAGCGTAGACCCAGATGACATTTTCAGTTTTTTTCCAACAATCACTGGAGACTAATAAGCTTTTTAAGTTTTGTAGGAACTAGGAAAATAAGTAAGGAAAAATATATTTTTGCAATCAAATCTTAATCAATATCAGCTCTTGGGATAGTTCACTGTTCTTCCAGATGTAGGTGAGCTGCTTTGCCTTGGTCCACATGGTGACAGCCTGGTTTTGAGCACCATAATGCAGGCAACTACACTGCATCACTGTCAGGGTACTGCCTTGCAAAATTTCCTCTCATGCAGTGTAGCTTTGTCTGTAACAACACCTAGACACAGTTTATGTGACAATACAATGACCAGCCTCAGGGCAAAACAGAAGAGAAGCTGAAATTCTTAAGAAGGACCAATAGCATGCTTTTGTTTAAATTTCACTTGCAAGAGAAAACCGTACAGCCTGTGTGTATCACCTCCAAACAAAGCTAAGTGACCAGCACACTTCAAAATCCAGATGCTGAATGCTCCACTTAAACTGTTATGTAACTAAATAAGAAGGAAACCCTGCTACCATTAAACTCCTACTGGCAGCATTTAACCTCTGGATTTTCATACTAAGCCTTATTGAACAGGAGTATTGCTGCTGGGAGAAAGAACAGCAACTACTTCAAAAAGGAAGGAAAAAGTCACTTTAAGCTTCTCCCATGCTACATCATAGTTTGTAAGGCAAGCTGGACACCACAGCCTTCATATAGAAAATAAGATAATACATTGAATAAATGCGAAGGAAGGTATTTATATCACATATAACCATGTGCAACGTATTAATAAGTAAGTGTTATGCATAGACACCTAGACTGGTGTCACTTTTATATTTAGGTATAGACATACACATACAAACAAAAATATGTGACATATGTATGCTCCACAGTAACCCTTCTTTATCTACAGACCACCTCTCTCAACAACAGCAGTTTCAGCCTTTCTTGAAAGCTGTTTGAACTTGCCCTTTGCTGTGAGGACACTAAATTAACTTTAAACTAACCTCGAATTTGAGATTCATTGCATACAAAGTAAAGTCAAAAGCCAGCAGGTTTCCACCAGAGCATTAGAGAACATGGCATCTTCACTGTTCCAGTGGGTGGGGACAGGAAGCTATTAACATGTCTGTAACACTTTACTTCATACACAACTACCCTGCTTTTAAATCCAGCCTTGGTCACTAAGGTCAGGCAAGACAGAGCTGACTAATAGTGTTGCTTTCCTACTGCCTTGTGCATTCAGCCCTGTCACAGCACGACAGCCCAGAGCTGGAGGGGTAGAGTAACACCTATGTGGGCAGAGGGAAAGAACCGCTAATCAGGGCTTTTCATTAAATGGTGAATGTTAGGGAATAAGTGTCATACCCCCATAGCTGTAAAGCTGCTGAAAAGAGAGCTACTTAGCCGTTCATGAAATGCTGTTATGTTAACACAATAATCAATAGGACAAGGTCACTTATTGTCAAGCAGGTGGTGGACTTTCACTCTGCGTGAAGGCACCTGAGTGCCCAAATTTCTCTAAGTGTAGAGAAGCTAACAAAACATAGCTGCCAGCACATTATTTCAAGTTTAAAATAAAAGTATATGTAATTAAATGCTCCAACAGAAATCGAATCCTCAGACATTCCAGTTCATAAATGTATCCTCTAGACTGCTCTGTGCAGTGGGGCCTTAGTATAAAGGTATAAGCTAGTGGAGCATGAAACACTCATTCATTCATGTTGATTTTGAATATGAAATAACAGCAGATCTTTTTTTCAGAAATTAATTTAAGCATTCCTCGTCACTGTGGTTGTATTTGTACCTGTGGTCATATTTTCACCTGTCATCCAAATGAAAAATGAGCCACTCTGTAAGGGACCCTTCTCAAGACTACTCCATGGGCCCACCAGCAAATAATAGTGCAGAGGAGTGAGGGCTGTGGGCAATCCTTGCTGCCTCCACTCTCCCCTGGCTTCCTAACTTTCATGCTCCATGCTTCAATGTGGTTAAAGTATCCAGCACCCCCTACAGAAAACTTTTAGCAGGGATGCAATGTGAATTTCCCCCACAAAGTTGAGTAGTTTGGCCGTAGATATTATGGTAACTGGAAGACATGACTTGGAAGAGTCTGGGCCAAACATAGCAACATGGAATTGAATCCATCTCTTAGACTCAGAAAAATACCTAGACCAAGGAGGGCTATGCTTCTTGAACAAAAGAGATTGGCATCATGAATACTTGTGGCCAAACCCTTTTTCACTACTCTTCCACAGTAATTCAGATTTCAAAAATTGGAAGGTAAGTGGTGTTAATTTTATAGGTGATCTTTCTGATTCATATTATTTTAAATCCTTTCAAGATTTCAAGCAATTCAAGATCCAATTTTCTCTTCCTAACACAGTTGGGTTTTTTTTTAATCAAATACAGAATTAGGTCATTTCCATTCATCGAGATCTGAATACGCCTCCCTTAACTAATGGGATAGAATACTTTCTGCTAATGTACTTGATATAACTAAATTTGTTACTCATGCTTATAATGTAATTATTGATGTAATTGATAATAAATTGGAACCATAAGAAATTTTCTAGAAAATATGTCTGGGACTCCAATAGCATTGTGAAACAGGAGAATTGATGTACATTTGCATAAAATAGAAGAATTAATGCAGAACCTGATTTTTTTCTTAAATTAGTGATCTTTACTGGAAAAATACATTTGCTTATGGTACATGCAGGATCACCCCTTTAACTTACAGAGAAATTTAAGACAATAGAGTCACAGAATCAAAAAATTCAAAGCATGACAAACACTTCTAAAACACAGGGGAAGAAAACAGAAAAAAATAATTAACAGAACAGCTCAAAAAAATCACCAGATCCAAATCGGTTCTCTTAGGTATTCTTCCTGAAGATAAAACTTTTTTCTTCCATCAGTAGAAACTTCTGGTATTTTATTTTCTCCATGAATATCGGAATATACAATTGAAATGGAAAAAATATCATAATGACTCTAAAAGGATTTCAGAGGTGTCATAGAGTACCCTATGCAAAGAGCCAGCCAGACAAAACAGGATGGCGAATTAAACCAAAGGACTGAAACTCGCAACAAAACAGATTCTTTCCTGTACAAAGGAACAGGTAGTTTCTCTAATGTACCCATGTGGAGAAGACTTTCCAGTTCTTATCCCTTACTGTCTTCTAGCAATTCTTTTCAGCTTGGTGAACTCTCAAAAGAAGGTGAAGGACACAACAAATGGAGTGTTTGCCTAGCCTTTATTAATTAGAAATTTATTTTGAACAATTATTCCTAGATTTAAAATTGGGCAGAAGGCTTTTGACTTGTCCTCAATACCGGATGATTCATTTTACTTTCTCTAAACAGGCTCTGGATTAGATAGATGTTTGTAGAAGGTGATATGCTGGGAAGAAATTACACATTCAGTAAGAACTTCTATTCAAAACAGACAGAGCTGAAGCTTAGTGAGACCTCTGAAACTCTGCATCCAGTTTTGAGACTCCGGTGCAATGAGGACACTGATAAACTGGGGCCGGTTCAGCACGGTGCCACTGGGCTGTCCAGGCTGGAGCGCTTGTCCTGTGAGGAGAGGCTGGGGGAGCTGGGCTGCTCCAGCCTGGAGAGGGGGCAGTTTCAGGCATCTAAGACCATCACGCCAGTACCTGCTTAACCCAGTAGAACAGGGGGACTGACTGACTGATCTTCCTTAGTCTATCATTCCTTCTCCTAGATCTCATATAATCAATTTAAAGCAGGAGGATTCTGAGTTAGCCAAACTTGAATTTTGCCGTGATATTTTCATGCACCAATGGTGTTCTCATAGGATAGCATGCAGATCCTTGGGAGATGCTTCAGTACTTCAGTGTAACAGTGGGAGTTTCAAAGCAATCCCTCTTGCTACATCATTTAAAAAGCTTGGAAGGTCCTGCATAATGTGTCCAGTTGTACTATTAAAAGAAAACACTTTTCCTTCCTAGAGTGGAACTATTAAATTAGGTCCAAAGCCTCCTATTACTTCACTGAGTCAACTCTAACACTAGACTCTATTCAATTCTAGAGCTGCCAGCAAGGGAGAGGAATCACTTCTCAGTTTGAATGTGTGAAGAATTTAATAATTTGTATAAATGTAGAAAAATTAATTTTTCATTTTCTTTGTGAACATTCAATTTTCAATGTTGTCTTTGATACTTACACTCAATAAATCAATTAAAGGGAACAGTGTGTCTATTAATGAGAACTGCAGAATTAGCACAATGCACATCTGGATTTACTTAAGTCGAGTCAGTCTGCGTTTACAGCTGTGAGGATGAGCACAAAATCTGGCTGATATTTTCTTTTTCACTAGAAATTTTCAGCTAAAGAGTGACACCATGGCCATCTTCATGATTTTAAATTGAAGTATTTTCTCACCTGTATCATAGCTCAGTTATCAGTGTTGGACTCTGAGTATCAGTTGGGGTTCTTACAGCAAATCAAAGTAGCTCTTCTAACTACAGATCTGGGCTACTGTTGGGAAGTGCAGAAATCCAGGCTGAATACAATCAGAAACACCTGGGCTTCAAACAGCCCCCATCAGGGAATTTATCTTTCTAATGAATATTGATCTACACTCTTTAAATGCCACTCATCAGGATGGGAGAACTAAAAGACCTATTGTTCCTGCATAGTATTTTCAAAATAATGTAGATGCTTGGTCAATCATTTCTGCGGTGGAACAATTATTTTGAAAACCATTCCTTATATTTGATTAGTGTCTCAGAATGCCAGAAGAGGTATTTTTTTCTAACTATAAAGCTATTTGTAATCTGCAAACGAAAGCCATGAGACATAATTTGTTACATATATTATTTGAACACACCAGCAACATGAATTCATTTTTTTTCCTGCTACTAATAAAATAAGGAGTTTCTACAATATAGCTAGAGTAAATGCTAACTATCAATGAAACATAGGCCCTGCAGGAGAATGACCAGATGAATATATTTATTTTTGCAAGGCTCACCTGCTACACACCTTAAATATTGCAAGTCTTGTAGCAGAAACAGTCATTATAGAGAGTAATGGAGTGTTCTCCATACAGAGTCTTTGAAAAAGCTTCAGACACAATTCAGAGTAGTTTGAATCAGCAGTGCAGCCTCACTTTACCTAAGAAATGTCTGTATGTACATGGAAACACGTGTATCTGCTATTGGGTCTTCAACATATTTAGATTTTCTGTTGGACTGTGCATTCAGAGCTTTGTTCTGGGCATCATATTGAGCTGGGGAAGAATCTCACTGTCAGAGTGGCATAGACAGGATTGTTTCTTTGGTTCAGGTCTCTCTCCCACCTCTCACTTCTTGGGCCAGCACATTTTTCATGACCTGGGTGTTGATAGCTGCTCCACTCCGGTTTGCTTTGCTGAGAAATCAGAATTCAAAGCAGGAACAGGAGAAACTGGGAACATAACTGGAAGATCTATAATGATATAACATATTGTACTGAAAGGAAACAATCCTTTTTTTCTCATTGTGTCATGTCAAGTTTAGTGAGTCTTGTAGAGCCTCAGCAGTACTTGCTGGCCATGGGTTAATAAGGTGCATGTGTCTGAAGTAGAGGAAAACCGGGTAGGCAGGGAAATTAAAAGCCATCAGAAATCCTTTTTGGTATAAAAAGAAGAGTTCTGGTGTGGAGAGTTCCCCTTGACTAGCTAAAATGGGTAATAATGGGAAAGATATATGGGATAATCTACTGACACACAGTCCCCCACATATTAGTACAATTATGACCAAGTTACAGCAAACCTGTCATAACTTGTCCTTTCTTTGCTGGTTTTCATGATAATTCATGGTAATAGCTAAAAAAATAGAAAGTCGTTTCTAAACCATTATAATTTTGAATACATTACCCCATTTCAAACTCATTCCAACATCACCGAAGAATTAAAGGAAAATAGGAATTTTAAGTGCACACTGAGTACAGGACTGCAGAAAAATAAAAATAAGGCAGCTGACCAATGCCATGAGTGTCACCGATAGAAACTCTTCTTAACTTTTGTCATTCCACTTTGCATGCAATAAATTGTGGCTTAACTTTCCTATCCAACTACTCAGAGTAAATCAGTGAGATTTAGGCATCACTTAGGCATTGCTAAGAATATACATGGTGGATACAGAATCATCATAGATTTTTCTAGAATGACAGTAGACACTGTCTAGGCATGAGATTTAAAAAAATAATTAGAGGATATGTGAGTCTGTGCCTTACAAGTAGGCAAGTATATCATACAAAATATATGTGAGTCAGGATAAAAGGTCCTATTGAACTAGATTGCATTCTGGTATGGCAATTCTGTGAATAACTATTTTGAAAGTTGGTTTAGAAAATAATTAAATGTAAAGTCATTTTAATATACAAATGTCTGACAGGAACTTGAAGTCCAACCCTTAACCCTGAAAAAAGAGATAAAATAAATTTAGATTAAAAAAGGATTTGAATTTCTCTAAAACCCACAGAAAATGTTACCATTTAGTAATGACATTCCCTCTCCATTTGACCCTAGCTTGACATGCTGAATTGCTCTGAACATCCACCACCATGTACAGAAAGTCTTACTTCTTAACTCTTGCTATTCTAATTTGCACACAAAAGTACATTAAAAGGGATGTTAAGGCTGTGACATAGAACAATAAAAGCAGCAAATTCATAAGTAATTAGGAAACATACTATACAAAATGTTCTCCAGTGCAAAAGGGCTGCTAATACATCACAGAGAAGACAGAGTTCTGTGAGAAAACAATGAAGTTTTCTGATACATAATGCCATGTCCTCATTTTACAGGGTGGGGGGAGAATAACTGCAGCTGGTAAACAGAAACTAGCACAGCTATGTATGGTTATAAAATATTATGGCTAATTCAAAGATGAGGCCAGTACCATGCATTCAGAGGTGTGAAAAACATTTTAGACCTCTGTTCTCCTGTGTAAACTATGTTTATAAAAGCATGAAAGGCACCTTCAATTCTTTCCTTTATGTTTCCTCATTGTTTGCTCCAAATCTCATTGAAATCAGGTGGAAACAAACAGGGAACAAACAGTAAAGAGGTGGGAGTTCTTGATTCTTCATACATATGGGTGACTGTCAGCTTTCACGCATGGAAGGCTGAAGGTGCTAGCGTGATGTGAACAAAGGCTTAAACACTTACTTTAGTCAGGTGAGTAGTTCTACCAGCTTCCCACAGGCTTCAGGCACCACCAGAGTTATACACTAACATGTTTGTCAGAAAGATGGCTCAGCAAGTAGGATGGGATTTGGGTTTAGCCCACTAATGTCGGTCAGACATAGGGCTACACCACGGGCCTCTGGAAGATGACATGGCAAGCTCTTTGGGAATCTGCTTTGAAGAAAGGGAGCAAGAATTGTTTTGGACTGGGTTTCTTATGTATTTGTAACACCCAGCACAACTGTAAGAGCTAAAAGATATATTATCTTGGCTCAGGGACATACAAATTCTGCCCAAGGGAAAATAAATTGATTATAGTACTAGCTACTTTTGGTATTATCCCATCTACTTATCAAGAAGGCATGAGGTCCAATTTCACTGAATATTGTAATAAACAACAGGCAATAATTTTTTGCTTGTATTTCCAAGCCTCATTTTGCTACTACCTTTCCCCAGAGGTCTTTCATAGATACTTTCTCAAGGCCAAGCTGTCAGTGTTTCTGCAGATGCAGCCCTGCCACAGCTTAGGACTGTCCAAGTTGGAGTAGCCATAGTTACAGCCATCCAGAATCATTAACAATGGTGACCCAGTGAAATGAGCAGTGATATGAATGATAATAAAACTGATTTTTTTTCTTTTAACAGATTAGTTCATTCCCTGAACCAGCACACAGAGCAACTTCATGACCAGGAATAAGCAACCAAGAGCTGATGAAGGCCATTACAGATCCCACCTAGATGGTATTATACCACTGCAGAACTGAGCTTTGGGTCTCCTTCTCCTTTCTTGAGTTCCTGCTGTTTCTTGTCATTGAAAATTATTTGGTAAATAAAAGCTAGTGAAACCCTTTGTACTTAAACTTTGCAAATATTTTCTGGGTAGACACATCTCTCTAATCAAGTTACATAAAAGAATTAAACTCTTTGTTATGGATTGCAGGCCATTAAAGATGTTGGTTATATATTCCTTCTTCAGAGGAATCTGACTCAGCCTAAAGCACAATCTTCAGCATTTGTTGATGGTAATTTGTATTTTTTTCTGGGAAACGAAGAACAATGAAAAACAGATTCATTTTTTTCCTAAATGAACAGATCAACCTTATGCTTATTCACAGGGTCATGATGTTCATTTCTTGCAAGTAATCAGATGATCATCTAGTATTTGTAAAAATGTTACCAGTTCTAAAATTGTATGAACAGCTCTTGTCTGGAAATTAATATCAGTACTGTATTATTTGTATTCACTGTTTTCCATATATCATTGTTTCTATTTCAAAAATGTCTTCCAATCAAAGAGCAGAAAAAGATCGTATTAACCCAGGTGAAAAATATCAGTCTTTGGTGTCAAGGAGCAGCAAGCACGAGGCTGCTCCAAGAGGGAAGACAAGATGATGATCCCAGCACAGGCAGAGGCAGTGCCCCACCAATGAGATGCAGACAATTTTCTTAAGAGAATAATGGAGGTAAGAGTCAAGAAAAGCCCTTGGGCCAAATTTTCCCTCTAGATGTCAATAAAATAAGTGTTTTACCCTAGCTGATTTTGAATATCTTAAGTAGTTCTGTGATGGTCCCTTGTAAACACTTTCTGACTGTCATAAATTTGGGAGTTAAGATTTTATTTGCGGTCCCTTAAAATTTACTACATTTGGATCTCTTAATCCCAGTAGGTCCCCTAAATTATTCATCAGCATTTTTAATTTATCGAGTAAAACAGTAAAATCTTTGTTCATCCACTGGCAGCTGAAATACACATACTCAGGTCTGGAAACTCTTCCTCTTCATTTAATGCTTCTGGAGTCTTTTCTTTATCCCAGGTCCCATATTCCTATGTGCATCTCACTTATCATCCAGTTTACTTTCTTATATCACTCCTTCATCTCTTATTCTATAACCATAAGGTCTCTGATGTTATCACTCTGATATCTCTTGTTCTTTCACTCTAAGGTATCTTGTTCTCTCACCCCTAAATATCTCTTGGTATAGCAGGTTTCTCCAAGTTTCACCCACTCCTTAAGCCTGTTGTTGTCTGTTGTCTGTTGTGTGTTTTGATCTGCTATTGCAAGTGTGAAACAACTAGAAAATTGTGTATTTTGTTTGAAAGATAAAGTAATTTTGTTGTTTCCTTGCCAACATTGCTAACCTCTCTATGATCCTTTGTATCTTTTCTTGTTTCTTGCAATATCTTTCAGCCAGCTTAGTATACAATAATATTGTTAACATGCTGACTGCTGCTTCATCTCGAGATCATTAATTACATTATTAAAGGCTGGAGCTACTATTTAAGAGTACCACTGCCCTCCACAGGAGAGAATGTCAGACATACTCAAGTGTGTCCAAAATACCATCTCTGTAACAGCCACACCTTATGGAGAGTCTTCTTCATCTCATCTGGCAGAAACCATTGATTGATAGTGCAATGGTCTGGAAGGGCAGAAATATGACAGTGGTATGTTCCACATATTGGTGAGATAACCTAGGGAATAAAGATTCTCAGAAACCCTGCCCATCTTTTCCCAACAGACAGTGTCAACTGGCTGTTGATTTTTTTGCTCCTAGGTAATTCTGATATTCCCTCCATAACTTTCCTACTTGATCAACAGCAGCAAGAAATGTTAATCCTTTGCTCTTCTTGTGAAAGCCCGCATCACGCAATTTCTTCCTGTGACTTGCCTCTGTGTCTCTATTAATCCATATCTTCCAGAGTAAACATTCATTGTTCTTATGAGATGCTTATTTTTCAGAAGATCCTCGCTTGCAGAGATGCCTTACTGTGTAATTAGAAACACTTTAGTCTTAAAGCTGATGAAATAATTTAGTGGACCATTCTCCTGTAAATCCAATGCAGTAATCATCCTACCACTGAGAGATCTACACCTTCTTCCTCTCAGCTTTATCTTTACTGCAGACTGTAAAACCCACTTTCACAGGGTCAGTAGCTGGTACTGAACCAGATCAAAAAGAAGAAAGAAGAAAGCCCTCTTAGTACCACTTAGTCTTCTGAACTGTATCCTTAGTTTGCTGTTACATAGTCCTGATTCACCACTATTCCAAGTCAATTATACTGGAGTATGGTAAATCCTGAATAACTGAATTTGAAAATAGGAAGTATTTCTCACATGGTAACATTTCTTCGGATGCCTGAATATTTTTCTCTTTATCTAGGAGCTACTGATTAACTGCATTACAAAAGATCACTTCCCAACACACAGAATTAGGACCGGCCACATCACTCTCATCAATATTAACAGATGTGCTCATCTATAAAGTCATTCCTTCTTTACCTTTACAAGTAGTGAAGTATTCTGAGATAAGACCATCACAGAGGGAAAGTGAGTAATATTCGCTTCTGGTTTACCCTGGAGTGAGTCTACCAACATCAGCAAAGTGTTGTCTCTTTTTTTAAAATTTCTGTACTCCTATAAATGAACAAGACAGTGGCCAGTTTTGCTTCTCATTATTTATAAATAACAATGCAAAGTGTTATCTCAGAAGGGAATTTTGGTAGTGAAGTTACATATCCTTTACAAGAGGGATTTGTAATGGGAAATATACAGAAAGAAGCTATACCCTTGGTATTGTAATTACGCTTTTAAAACATCTGATAACTCGGTGTTATTTGTTTTTCCTTTCTTTGATGAACTGATAAATGTCACTTGAATATTTGCATGAGCAGTCAGTAGAGAAGCTGGTTTTCTTCAAAAGAAAATAGCATGCACACTTATTCCTCCTCTACTGTATATAAATTCTAAATGGTACCTTAGCAGAATTATGAAATAAAAATGAATGCTTTTAAAGGCATTCGTGGAGTCTGGGGAATAAATGATAGAATTTTCTTATATTTCTCATATATGCAGATAACAGATACATTTAATGCAAGAAGGAAATAGAATTTTAATAGAATTTTTAACTAAAGATCTTGAAACAAAACTAGACATACATTTTAATTGAATTTCTGGCTCAAATTACAGCAAACCATTATAAATCATTAGGAATCAGTTTTAAAACTGCTTTCACTTTTACCCGTATTACAAACACAGAGGTAAGCTTTTACAGCTACAGATAAGTGTTAATAAATTACCCGAATTTCAAAATTAATGGCTGCCCGGCTGCTTTGGGGAGATATCATTGTGTTTCATGAATATTTTGATTTTGTGATTAGATCAAAATGCAGTGAATTCCTAAACAGTCATAACTAAGGTCTGCTGATCATAAACTGTTCTTTTTTAATAAATTATATTCCTCACAAATCTGCTGATATGGAATAATTAGAAATTGGTTGCCTGCATTTACTGTAATATTTGCATGACTTTAGATCTCCACCTACTGATCTAGTGGCTGGCAGGAAATGTACATTTTGTACATTTCTAAATATACCTTGCCTGCAGAGATAATGGTTTATATTGTGATGTTAAGAAGGTTTTTATTTGCAAAAAACAAAGAGGTGTCACTTGCCAGTTCTGGAAGACATTGATTAGGCTGTTTATGTCATTCCTATTCAGAACTTATTATTTACAGCTTTCCTGTTTCCTTTCCTTTGTAGGAGATAATGATCTGTCTCTTGTAAACTGCTTAAAGTGTGCCTATTTTCTCTTTTTCTAGGGAGTCTTGAAATACATTTTATATAAGGCAAGCATATTGAAATGGAATGTAAACGGTGTAAAATACAGCATATTAATCGAAAACGATATCTGTCAGTATAATCTTTAAATTAAGTGGTATACAAATATTTATAGTTAGGGAAAATGAAAATTGCAAATCCATTTTTCATTGTGGAAGGTACATGTATCTGAATGGTATCCTGTCAGACATATATACTCCATAATTAAGTACACTTACATTTTGGGAACTATGCATTTTAACAGGACTGTACATGTGCATATATGTTTTTTGCTACAGATCTTCATTGAGGGGAGTGTACGTTGTTATATGGCGTTCAGCTCTCTGAATGGCCTAAGCACACAGTGTCCCTGTAGATTCTTCATAACCAGGTGCTTTAGGGTACATTTCAAATATAGAAAGGTGTTTTCGCTTTTCTGGCGTGTGCAGTAGAGATTTAGCACATTTGTTAATGCTTACTGTACACTCTGCATCAAAGAGTCAGGCTACAGCCTACTATATAACATACTGAAATAAGAGGAGAAAGACAGTATTTGGGATATTCACATGCTAAAATTAGAATAATACATTAAAAAAAAAAAAGGGCAAGTAGAAATTGTTACTATTGCCATGGCTCTGTAATGTGAACGATAGATCAAGGAGAAAATACTGATGACAGGCAAAATCTTCAGCCAGTTCACAAGACTTATAATTTATTCTAATGATATTATCATCTCTTTTTGAAGAAAAGTTCACCCTGCTGCCTATTTTCTCCCCATTGCTACTTCAGTTGTTACTGCAGCCCAGAGAACAACCTCTTCTTCCCACACTGGACAACTGGTCCTGGAAACCAATAGATTATATAAAGCGATCTAGGACAAAGCTGTTAATTGCTCACAATCATACTCTTCTGACATTTCAGCCAAGTCTTTGTGCTGTTTATTAAATGGATATTTATCCAATTCTGCTTGGCAGTGTGACTTACTTGCATTAAAACTGAATACTGAGTTTCATTAGCAATGTATCATATACCAATTTCAACTCTCCCCCAAATTAAATGTATTTTCCTTTTCCAGATAAACAAAATCAGTGTTGTAGAACAATTCCAGTGCCTCCACTTGTTGAATCACTTGTATTGATTGATTCATACTTCATCATTAGCCTTCAAAACTGCCACAGAAACTTTAATATGTATAGCAAGTGCTTCTTCAATCCTGAAAAATCTCACAATCTGGCCAATCTTGGATTAATAAACGTGGTGATAAAAAGGAATAAAAATGAATCATACATGTTACACCCTTTGCACTGATCATACTAGAAAGCAGATTCCCTGCCCAGATCCCAGCCCAGCCCACAGACTGTAAGTCCCTGATTCGGAGCCCGGTGGTGTGTTGGCCCTGCTTCAGCACATTGTTTCTATCCCATTAGTAGTTTCTGGTCAGGAGCAAACCCAAATGGCAGGGTATGTCATGTGGAGGGGTTTTTTCTGTCTATATAGGTAGGGCAGTTTGTCTTGGCAAGGGGATATGTGACCCTTTGTCATTAAAGACATAGAAAACAATAAAGGAAGGGGCTGTCCTAGCACCAAACCCTAGGTACTTTAGGCACCTAAACTGGAAGTCTTTGGTTCTAATAAAGGTTTCTTCAGCAAATGGTCAGGCAGGAAATTAGCTCAGGCACCCTGAAATTTCCTCAAGAGGAGACACTCTGTCTTCATCACCTACATTGAAAGCTGAGGAAAACCAGCCTCCTGACACAGGCAGGTAAATTAGGCATCCCAAGTTGGCCAAGGAGAATACTAGTGAAAAGGAAAACTAATTATACAAGTAACTAATAACTATACAAAGACAGCACACAACGAACCATTAATGATTGAATTGAGGTGGGCTTTTTTGAGGGGTTGGTTTTGGTTTGTTTTTTTTCCCCTAAACTGTTAAATTAGAATCTGGGAAATAACATTGAATGCAAGACTGTAATAGGAACAAACAAATAACCAGGCTGCTGTATCCACCCGGACTCCTGACATCCGAGGAAGATTTGGTGCTCTGTAGAACATAGACCTATAGATACAAAAAGCACACATCCTAGAGTCATAAAAAATGTTTTACTTTATAAGCTCTGTTTGACCAAGATATTTTTTAAAAGTACTATGTAGGACACGAGAGCTGCTATAGTTACACCAGTGAAGATTGTTTTATTTGAACCTAAAGATTTCTGTGAGAATCTTAATTCTACCCTTAGCGGATATTGCTAACTCCTATTGATGTTAGTTCTTCATGGGACAAAGTTTGGGCCGGAGGATTGTTAACTGGTATAATTCTTATGAAAAGAGAATATACATTTCTTCTTGCAAAGAAATAACAAGGGATAATCTGAATTGCTTTAAGCCACCATCAGGAGGAAGAATTATCTTTTCTTTTCACAAGAAAAAAAGAACCTACATTTAAGCTAATATTGACAGATCTCTGCAGACCAGAAGAGAAACAATCCTGCAGCCTAAGCAAAGCAAAGAGATCAGTCTCCGACATCCATTCAGAGACCAGCTGCTGGTGAAAGAGAACAGAGAAAGAGCCGAGAGCCAGAGGAACAGATGTGTCTGATGAGATGTGTGCAGGGCATATTCCTGGGACCCAGTAAGTAGGTCTAGCTATTTAGCAGATTTTGTAAAGTACCCTTTGTGTGGAGAATAAATAGACTAAAATATGATCCTGAAGATTTCAGGATCATACATGGCGTAAGAAACTTGGGTAGCATCAGTGTTCTGCCGCTGAATTATTTGTACCTGCGCATGTTTGCATTAGCGATAGTGACTTCAAAGCACTGTGGTGACAGTCATTCTGCATAATGCCAAACAGCCAAGCGTGTTTTAACAAGGGGGCAGGATTACATTTTCAACAGTTCTGGTGCTGTTTGCTTTGTGCAAATGCTTAATTGTATGCTAAATTGACTGTAGACATGATCTATTAAAGCTGGGTTTTTCAAGGGTACCTCGGGGAGTTAGCGTCCACCTCCCCGTGACATGCAGTGTGATTAGGGCAGGGAACTCCCTCAGGCTCGTGTGAATATCCCAGCCTCATTGTACATTTCTGGGCAAACATGTGGCAATCATTGTCCTGATTGGGGTGGGCTAATTAGTTAATATTTATATTGTGTTCTGCAGACTGTAAAGTAGGAGAGAAGTGCTAACTGCTGTTATTATTATTACTGAATTACAAGAAGACAAAGCCAGGGAAACCTCTCCTGGGCCCCTCAAGTGACAGCTACAAGTCACAACCCTGTTTGCATCGAGGGGTTTTTAAAACACGCAGCCCCAGGAATAGCCTGGGCAATCCTTTAACATCATGTGTCTCCATGTGCTGATGGCTTCTGTCCCTGAAGCCTGGGATATTGAACACATGTGAGGTGAAGAAGCAGCACTATCCCCTACTTCCAAGGAAACAAAGGCCAAATACCTTTGCCTGGGTCTCAGTGAAATGCAGCATGAAAGACAGAGAGCCCTGGTCTCTAGTATTGCCTAGCAGTAACTAAACTGCAGGACTACTTCAGTATATAGATAAAAATAGTGCTTACTCTGCACCATGCTAACTTTGGGCATTCGGAATTTTGCTTCTAACTTTCCTAAGTCCTTCCTCAGGACACAGACTGATCCTCTTGATGTCCTCCATTCCTATCTCGTCAGCCAGAGTCTTCTTTCTTCCATCACTGGCCTGACCCCTTTCTCGGCAGATCTAAGCTCCCTGGACATGGTCTTCATGATGAATGATCTGGTCTGGAGATTGGGAAGATTGTTTTCCCCATATGGGTCTGTGTGTCATGGATGACAAGTGAAGGAACAGTCAGGATTAAATGAATGTTGATGTTAGCAGAAGACATAAAAATATTAGGCATGTTGCTATTCCAGTCCCCTGCAAATGAAGACAAAAGAGGTCAGTTGCCAGAGGTAACTGAGATATAGGGCTGGTAACATTTGGCATATCAGAAGTCCCTCTTTATTTACCTCTATTCCATCAGGGCAGAGTGCTCAGAAACTAACAGAATCTTTGGGACAGGATGAGAAAAGTCAATCTCTACTTAACAGTTATGTGGTATAAAACCTTTCAGCTCTCACTGGAATCTATTTAGTGCTTGATGTGTGTGAGAACATCCCTATCATTATCAAGTTAAAATAGTGTGCCTTCTGTTCAAATCCATCTTTGTGTCTGATTTTGTGCATATTAATGCACATATTATTACAATGACACAGCAAAGTAAGATCATTTGGCAGTGTAAAACAAGATCAATTTAGGAAATGAAACCCTGGCTTCTCCATACTCAGAGGCTTTGCAACAAATTAAGTGTTCCATAAAGCAGGAGAAACAAAATGTTGCCTCACACATACTTGCATTTTTAGAGTATCCACTGGAAATGGCTAAAGAAGGGTAAATTATACTTCTGCTGAAAAATTCAGATGTGCAAAATACTGACGCATTACCCAGATTCTGCCTCATCAGAGTGACAACTGGATATGGTAAAAGCAAAGTCTGTTGAATAAGGGGAGCATTACCTATGAATATTTATTCATACGCATATGTGTGATAAATTTCTTTAAACTGCTATAGCGATCATGACTGGCATGTGTAAAAGAGTTCACAAATCTGAAATAGACTGAAGTTAGGTAGAGAAAATCAAAGGGAAAAGGAATGTCTTTAAATAAGTTCAATTCATGAGAACAAATAAACCCAGGAGTAGAACCCTCTAGCACAACAGTGATCATCCAAGAGGCACCTGTGTTAAGTATGAGCTGGGACATGCACCCAAGCAGCAAAGAAAGATGCTGTACGAAGATAGTGCTTTGGGACTCAGAAGGAATATCAATAGTGTTGAAGATCATCCCTCCTGATGCCAGAGGTAACTCCCAGCTGCTGGATGGGCTCACTCAATGTTATTGTACCATGTTGTGCAGGTGTTCATTAAGATCCTGTAGACAATGTAGATGCACGGGAAATCCCAGTAGTAGTTGACCTTGCTGCTGCCCTGCCTCATGGAGTTTTTCTTGCTCTGTATGGGAATAGGAGCTCCCTGTCCCTCTGGCCAGATTCCTTCTCTCTTTCATTAACCACTTAGCATGTTTTAGGGCAAGCTCCTTAGGCAAATATTTTCAAAATTAAACGCATCAACCATGTTAGGCACATCAACCACTTGAAGCCATGTTAGGCACTTCATAGAGTGAGCAGATTCCTCATCATGCAAGAGCTATAGCTATCACAAGATTGATTTGGAGGTATTCGTGCTCAGCAGCTCTAAAAACTAGGCCATTTTTATTTAGAGTCCTAAAGCTAAAATCAAATACTCAGCTTTAGGCAACTTCATCCTGACCCTTGGTCCTAATCTCTTATTTAACTCTCTGCTAAGTAGGAGGATGCAAATGGTTACTGTGTACATAAATCAGTGTTGTTTCTAAGATTAATTAGGGCTTGGAAAATGTTATGCAACATGTTACATCATACATATTTTTATTCTGTACAGACAATGAGAATAAAAGATAATCACCTTTATCTAACTTTTTCTATCACACACATCACAGTATTTTTCAAGTTGTACATTAAACTTATGTTTTCCATATGGGTTGACTCCCTTTAGAGTGAGAATGGAATTGTTGTGGGACAGTTGCTTTGGATCATGGTTATTTTGTTTTAAATATTAAAGCTTCTTTGGGTTTCTGTTAGAGAATTCAATTAAGAGGAAGTTTTCTATTTGCTAAGAATTAAATTTGATGAAGTTGACATGAGAAAAATCAAGAAAACTTTTACTTCTATAGAGGAACATTAGCATTTACTACATGAATAAATGATAAGAGGACCAAATAAAATAATACTAAATATTTCATTTGTATCTATATCTAAACAAGTCATGACTAAGTCTTTATTATTTTGGACCGGTAAGAACAGATATAAAGATTTTTCCAATCTTCAAAGAGTTTAAAATCAGAGATATGATGAGAGATTTGAGTAGAAGTTGGATTAGAGAGTTTACTGTAAAAATCCTGGAATTTTGCCAGTAAATAGTGAGCAGATCTTGGTGGTAAGAGGGTAAAATAATTTAAGATTTGGAATGAACCTATCTACATGAAATAATCCATTCTTAAATTACACCAAGAAGAAGTTGAATGGGTTCACTGGGTAGGCTCACATAGAAATTCTGTTGCACGAATAGACTGAATTTACTTCTAGGAACATGGCACATGGACAACCGTGATGAGCCAACTGGAAATACTTTTAGGAGTAATTATTTGCCAACAAGGAGCTTATAATCAGGCTCACAGTCTTTTTGTAACAGTGATTGCTTTGATTCTGCATACCACCAACAACCCAAAATTGGAAACTCCCAGTAGCTCCTGCTTATACTATTCAAAAAAAATCCCCACTTTTTGCTAGTGTAAAGCAATCAAGATTGGTGATGCAGCTTTCTCTCTAGTCATGAATATTCATTGTTACTCATGTACATTAATTAGCCCTTTTCAAAAAGTAGAATTATTTAAAGAATGTAGAGAAAATTATGGATTTGAGGAAATCATTCAAAGGAACATTGTCCAACAGAGGGTCAGGTATTAAGTATTGCTAAAGCTCTTTTTCAGCTGATTTATGGTCTAAAAAGTGTATTTTACACAGAGCTCTTTGTTTGTCCTAATGACTAAAAAACCTTTAGCATCTCCAGGATATAATAATAATCTTTCAGTATGCTGTGGAGTAATTGCTGGGTGGTACAAGGTCTTGGTAGAGTTGGGTATCTCTGACAGCTGGAAACATCCCTTTTACTTTAAAGTATCTCAAGGTCATATATTTTAGCCCAGGAATCTAGAAAGATAATATAAAAAGGAAGATATATAACTTTATTAACCATAATGGAATATTTTTCATAAGAGGTATTTATGTTTGAAAGTTTGGCAATCAATTTTATATACCTAAAATAAAAAACTATGGTGCAACTGAACAATCACTCATAACATGCAATACGCTAGTAGAAAATAGTGCTTAGAGAGTACACACTTTAACACGTATTAAGCTAAGAAATCCATCTTATCACACCTGAGAGAACAGGTCTCTTCAAATGTATGTACCAGTAAGATGGATTTAATTCAAAGCACTGCGTGTTGTAATGGAAATTCTATAGATCAATATTTATTGATTGAAAATAAATATTCATTTTCAAAGTAAATTAAGTATTGAAATATTTTCAGCATCCTTCCAAATCTAAAAAATTATTTTAATTTGGTGGCCAATTCATGCATTCCCAATAAACACATGTAATGTAATGCTAGAAAAAATCATGTTCATTATGTCATCTGACCCCTCACATCAGGCAGGTATGCAGAAGTTAATATTCTTTACAATTAGGCAAGGTTGTAATAAAAAATTACAAAATTCCATAATTATTTTCTCTTTATTGAAACACTCTGCAAGACCCCTAATTTCAGGCAGAGTCAGAAGGGATAGTAACAAATAGTTTTTGTATTATGCCATGAAAACGATCAGTCCTTGTGGAAATTCTCCATATTGAGACAATGCTGGTGGCAGTAGTTTTGCTAAAAAGTCGTACCACTTTAGCCAGAGGATTAAAGTACCATAATTACAGACTGAGAAAAATATCTGCTCAAAAAATCCTTTTGTGGATCTGAAGAGGAGGAATACTTAGTGAAATTCCCAGCTTTTTAAAAAAAATATTTCAACAGTGCTGCGAAAGCAGCCTCCTGCTCCTATTAGAAATCTTTTGGCTGATTGAGCTGCACATGAATACTTATTTCAGAGTATCACTTTTGGAATTGAAAAGACTCCACACACTGCCCCCCACCTGTCATCATTCCCTCCTTTCTCAACAAGCAGCTTTGGGGTAGGTCTGAAAATAAGTTGCATATCACTCTAAAATTTCTCTACTGTAGAGAAATGTCCACTGATCTTATTACGGCACTGTCAAAGAACTGGATGCCCACTTCTTGAAAAATTGAGTTATTAGTGACTTAAGTTAGGTTCTTAAATCCTCTGAAGGAGGAGCTGTCTTGAGAATACATTAAAGTTGGATAAATTTTTGAGGCCTGAAATTTTCAAATGAAGACAGAATTGGTCATAAGAAATGTGACAGTTTTCTTGCATCAGATGCTAATTTGCTTACAAATATTTAATAAAAAATTTGGTGAAAAACACTTAAAAATATTTTAGAATGCTTGGTTTATTTTTTTCAGTGTGAATTTTTAATTTGTAATTATTTCTACATAAATATTCATCTCAAAATACAAATATGCTTTAAAGATACCCAAAATATTTTCAATTTATTGAAAAAAAGGACTCAAATGCCCATTAATGAAATTTTAGAAAATGGTCTCCTCATTAATGATCTGCTTTTCTTTTATATGAACCCCCAGGAGATGCCTTCACGTTCCTCTGTACGCAGCTCTGCATGTTTCCTTGCTGCTGCAAGATGACCACTCTATTCCCTTGTAGCATTTAAACTCTGTCCTCTCTTCCCCGAAAATGGTGATTAGTGCCTGCAGACAGCAGCACAATGCAGATAATCAATACTCAGTAATGTTTTCTGAGGGACTGAAGGTGAATAACCTGCAATCTAGAGTTTTTCCCACATTCAATATGAGCCTCACCCTTCTCTTCTTATTCACTCCCTGCTTTCCTTTACCTGCTACAACATCATCATTCTCCTGCGCTCCAGACCTTCCAGCTGGTGAACACATAGTGAAGAGATGGTCATATTAAAAGCCTGTTAAAGTGAAGAGAATAAATGTAGAATAGACCAGACTGTCTCAAGATGGGACTGGGATATTCCATTTTTTAAGCCTTTAAAATAATTCCTCTGACTTCACAAAGTGTGTCTCTGCCCC
Source organism: Nesoenas mayeri (assembly GCF_963082525.1). Lineage (NCBI taxonomy): Eukaryota > Metazoa > Chordata > Aves > Columbiformes > Columbidae > Nesoenas > Nesoenas mayeri. Next base: position 21,798,661 of record NC_137543.1, read on the forward strand.
ATAGATAATTTTGAGAGGATGTCTGCAGAGCATGACATACCAAGAGTTTATCAAAGGACTTACTGAGTAGTTTGCAAAAAACGATGATGCCAAAAATTAGCCTGTAACTGTTTGCATTTGAAGTTCTGCATACGCAGAGCTCACCAAGAGGCAATGATGGTGTTGGCACACCAGTAAGTACAAGCAGAGCATGGGGCTGACTGAGAAAACCACTGTCTCACATGTTACCGCAGTGTGCCATATCCCAGGTGGATACCATTACGCTGACTTCAAAAGTAGCCACAAAGTTATAAAGCAACTATTATTTTGAAGTGCATTATGGTCCAGTTGTTTTCTGGTGTTGAAGCTGTTCTGAACATCTGGCTTCTAGTCCTCTATGGTGGGAGCTTCAATGTGAAGTAACACCTGTCAAACAATCAGTCTTAAAAAATTCTACTTCTCTAAAGCTTCTCATAAATGTGCTTTTTAAAATACATATCTTACGGGCAGCAGAAAAACATTTTAATGAATACTAACATGTTTGTAAACACAATGAAAATAGTACTTCCTACCGAGCAGTATAAGATAATTTAAATAAAATATCTGCCTTTGGACATCAGACCCTGCTGGTGATCCCAATAGGATTTGTGCTTCATTTTCCTATTGGAAAACACATCATATATGGACATGTTTTATGAGAACTGATAAAAAGAGAAATCTCTAACACATGCCTTATGTACAGATTTCTCCTTTTTAAATCTGTGCATCTTAATAGACTTCCAAAATTTGTCCCTGAAAATGTGTTGACTTGTTCTCAATGCCTCATGCTAAGAGGCAAATATCAGTATGAGAATTCATTATTTTAATAGAACTAAAGTTTGACAGAGGTAGTAGAGCAGAATGCAAATGTCAACATTGCTGGAGGTACCAGCAAACTGATAAAGCCCATTTATTTATAGGACTATATTTTCAGTACAACAGTGTCACTGGAATATCTTCAGTCACTTTATGTTTATTCTAGTTTCTTCATGAAGTGACTTCCATCTAACACCAGAACCCGATGTTCAAACTCAGTAAATACTGAGTTCTCACTCAACGAAATATTTGGGCTAAATTCTGCAACTAATTAAAACTGTGAACAAAGTTTGCAAACAAGTTTGCAAGGTGCTGAGCCGTTCTGCACGGTCTGAATACCCTTCACTCTTTGTCAGTGAGAACTACAGGTGAGAGAGCATGAGCACATGAAGGTGACCACTGAACCTCCCAAGGTTTGGACTCCTGGTTTTGGTGGGGAATCTGAGCCTGAGGCCCCTGTCAGGCCACCAAGCCCAGCCACCTGATGCCACCAGCTTTTTCACACATCTGCTCTTAGAGACCTCCTTGTTCCTGTGGAATCCGTGGCCTTGAATTGTGCGGCTCCTCTCCCTGACCCCATTGACAGGCAGTAGTCATATCTTTCCTAAATATTGTAGACAATGCAAACAAAGCTTTTCCTCTTCTGAAAGAGTTTCTATTCCCCATACCCTACTCGTAGACCTTTAACACCTGTTCCAGTTCATATTATTTTTTTAAATTTTGTACAGGGCAACAAATTTACCTTTAAGATCTCTTCTGTATTTGTCTTCTTCATAGCTACATCATCCCAGCAGTCTGCAGCCATCCTGGGATGATCTGGTACTCCAGGCCCTCCTCTGCTACAGGCATTTCCAGCTGGTGACCTCTGAGCTCTCCGGAGTTTATGATCATATTTTTCATAATGAAGATCAAGCTGAAACTGATGCATGACTTTAGAAATGGCCCTGTGGGATATGAACTGTAGGTAGCTATCAAGTAGCTGTGCTTCAAACAAATTTACTTTCATGAGTTACAAACTGTTCAATCTATTCAACTCACTATGTATTTTAATTTCTCTTTCTTAGACAAAACATATTTAGAGCTGATTTTTTTTTTCTACATTACAAATATTATTATTCTGCCCTATCAAGAAGAGCGGGAAGATTTAAATACATGTACCCACAGCAACCATATCTACTGGTATTTGTACAAGCCATTACTGAGGTTAACGAAGGAGTATTCACATTAATTTCAGTGGTATATATTCAGTAGCATAATTTATGACATTCACAACACTGGATGGCTACCGACTAGGAAATTCTAGCTATGTGAGATACAGCACTGAAAAAAATCTGAGGGAACACATTTTTAAACGCAAGGTCTGAGTGCTGATTGACATGCTTTGTACGATAGTAAAATCTGGCAGGTGCATTAACTTGCATTCCTCTGATCTGTACACATCCACACTTGTCTTCTTAGGGTACTTGGTAATAAGCTTCTTTAAAGATCCCTGAGTAAGCACTGAAGATAATATCTGGAGTATGTAGCACTCAGTCCTTTTAGAATGGCTTTTTCCTGCTCCTTTCGTTTTCTTAAGAAAATGTCAGTTTAATCATATCTTAATGCTTTGATAATGCGTTTCTTTACATAGCTGTAGAACACTCACTTCAGTGTTTTAAAAGAATTAATGTAGATGTAAAAATGCCAGTTAAATGAGATTTCTTCCAACAGGCTAACAAAACTGAAGTGCAAGGCTTCAAAACTTGCAAGACATTTGCACAGCCACACAAATACACCATAACGGAGCCCACACTGCATTTATCATTGCAGAAGAAACTTGTGTTCCCATTTGGCCACATGAGAGAATCTATATACAGGTTCACCTACTGTCAAATGCTGCAGCTAGCTTTTTCATAAAATTTCACTACTGATTTCTACCTACCAGTCCACAAATGTCAACAACCCAGCAACTCCAATGGCTGGGTTTTGAGACTAAATATCAGTTGCCAGACCTCACCAGCCTCATAACGGTGTACACTTTTGTTGCTGAATAATGTAAAGAATTGTACCATGTTTTCATTGGCTTCTTCTGTATCAATAAGTATGCTATGAAACAAAAATATATTCTCTTAGAAGATAACATACCAAGGCCCCAGTATAGGCTGTCAACAAAGAGCAGACACACCATAGATTGAGTTAAGGGATGAGCCTTCAGAAGCAGGTGCACATTCCTCAGTTGAATTCTGCTTGGTTCACAGGGTTTCTACAGATACACCTCTAACTGCTTATGTGTATTAGCAAAAGTAGCCATGATTTTAACTTCTCTTCTTACAATATATACTCAAATATAAAACCAAAACTTTCTTATTCACTTGCAATATAAAATTGAATATTGCAATGTGTGTTACAATTATGTATTTAGAAAGCTATAGCATATTCATTTATAAATGTACAGCAACATAATCAACAGGTGTGGTGGTTTTGGATGGGATAGAGTTAATTTTCTTCATAGTGGCTACTATGGGGCTATGATTTGGATTTGTGCTGAAAACAGTGTTGATGGATGTTTTAGTTACTTCTGAGCAGTGCTTACACAGAATGTTCTGCTCCTCACACCACACCACCAGCAAGTGGACCGGGGGTGCATGAGGAGTTAGGAGGGGACACAGCCAGGACAGCTGATTCCAACTGACCAAAGGGATATTCCACACCATATGACATCATGCTCAGCATATAAAACTGGGGAAAGAAGAGGGAAGGGGCAATGTTCAGAGTTATGGCATTTGTCTTCCCAAATAACTGTTACATGTGGTGGAGAGCTGCTGTCCTGGAGATGGCTGAACACCCACCTGTGTGTGGCTTTTGATATACTTATTAAACTGTCTTTATTTGAAACCACAAGTTTTCTCACTTTTACTCTTCTGATTCTCTTTTCCATCCCATAGGGGGTTGAACGAGCGAGCGGCTGTGTGGTGTTTAGTTGCTGGCTGAGGTTAAATCATGACAACAGGAATCATAAAAACACTCTCCTTTTTTTTTTTTTTTCCCCAGGCCAGGGAGGATTTATGCTGTTTCACATCCACCTTATGGAATCCGCATACTTAGGAGATTCTATAAAAGTCCTTCTTCACCATTAGACTATCACTAGAAATCCATTTTTTATTACTGATTTGTAGACTCAGCTCCTTTAATAGGCATAATTGAAAGGTTTTTTGAGTCTAGTGCATTAGTTTCTAAGATTAAAAGAGGTCCTTTTCTCCAAGAAGAGCATAATTTATGACGTACTGTAATATACATTGCATGAGATAAATTGACAACTTGCATGTCTTCAGCTGTAGTCACTTTCTATAAGAAGAAAATACTTCTAATTCCTTGCATGTCTTGTAAAAAGTAAATATCTACTCTGAAATCCAAATGCAATTTGGCAGAATGCAACGTCAAGTACAATGATCCTATCTTCGGTATTTTGCTTGAAATGTCAGCCAAGACTCTCCAGTGTTTCAGTAGCTGTAGGAGAAAACCAAGGAAAATCCTCTTCCATACCAAGGTGAATTTAGTTACTTTAATGGATGAATTAATACATGGATCTGGAATATTTGTGATCTGATATTATTTTTAAAATACTCTTAACTGTGTATTGCTTTCATATGAACAAATATTTGGAGGATGTTTTCTTTTTATGTCCTATGTGAGAAGCAGCATGGTCAAGCCTATAACTGTAATAGAAATAATGAAGGGCAATGATTCAGAGACTTTACCTTTCATTTATGCCCTTACCTAAAGCTTGTGAAAGTTAATAAAAATTTTTGCAATGATACAGTAGTCTCTGGATGAAGTCCTTACTCAGGCATGATTAAAAAAGAACAACCACAACATCTAGAAAGTTACACAGTTGTGTAACAAGTGAAAATGAGAGAGAATCAAGCCCTCCTTAGCTGTTGAAGAATCATTGTTTTTTATCCAGGGCACTTAAAAAATTATGTATTATACTATAATATGTTTTAAATCATGTTTTCAAATGCATTTTGTAAAGCAGTGATTGCAGCCTTGAGCTGCTAAAGGAGAAACTATGGAGCAGATTATTACTTGAGCAAATTACATCTTTTCCTTTTGCTGCAAAATGTTGTTTTATTCCTATACTGATCAAATCTTTCACCATTTTATTTTATGATATGTGAGCTTGATTCCAGCTTCATTGTTTAATGTCTATTCTTTTGGACTGTTTCTTGTAGCTATACAGGCAAGTCTGGTTTTGTTGGCTCCCATCATACCTGAGAGAGCACAGGCTGGATCTATCTTTACTATGTTTGGTTTACATTAGGGGAAGACCATCTAACATCAAGAAAAACCATTACTTCTTGGTGAACTCTAGGTGGGCCACTGCAAAGGTTATTTTGAGAACTAATAACTGGACTTCTTAAGTAACAAGTCAAGATGCAACTGACAGCTGAGAAGTAGCAAGAGCATTTCAGAATAGAAATTAGAGTAACAAGGTTTTTGTCTTTGAACTCTGATATAGATATTCTGACAAAAAATTCTTTGCCTGGAGAAGACATGTTTTATTGGCAATCCCAGAACTACAATTTCACTTAGATGAGAGAACAAAGCTCAGATGCTTAATGCAGAGTAGCAGAAGAAAAGAAAGAACTGCCACTGCTGAAACAAAGAAAGTACAGAATTTGACACAGAGATTAAGTCTTTCAAATAACTAACTTACAAGTGCTCTTTAAGTTAATTTTTAGCTCTTCTCCCCACCCTTCTTACCCCTTTAAAACTCAGTAGGACTGAGCCTGTGCTTATGTTCATGTAGGTGAAAAACATGAGCCCAAAGATATCTAGATTTAGAGGTTCTATTTTGCTCTGTATCCAAACATTATAGTTGGTTCTCATTTATAAAGCAGGATTAATTAAGATTGCAGACTTTAAAAGTAAGTCTCAGTAAGTTCATAGGACTTCAGATGTTTGCAACTATACTTAAAAACTTTGCATTTTCTTCTCCTAAATGATGATCAAGGTCTATACTTGGTAAGCAGATCTCTAACTAGGGTTATTAAGTTCGAATGAAATGTACTTAAAACATCTAAAGAAAATATTTCATCTGTCTGTCTCACATAAAGGTGTCACAATTTCAACAAAAAATGAGAAATCTCATCAAGTCTAATGAATGCAAAGTCCAGTCCTCCAAACTTTATCCGTGCCTTCTTCACAAGTGCTTCAAGTCCTTCACTGAGCCAAAAATTGTAAACAATTCTGAATCAGCAAATGAGGTGTCAGATTAAGGATGGGACCTTTTTATCATATCTAACACATCTAACATTTGTTTTCTCCTGCTGCATATTACATTGGCCTTACAATGAGCAGTAAGTTTGCAGGGCATACACCACAGTATTTGGACTACTGTGTTCTTCCAATGAAAATCCAGTCCTTATGGGACTTACCGTTGCATATATCAAGCAATCTTAAAAACTCAGTAAATTATGATGTTAGTCTATCTGATTTGCCATTATTACCTCCAACTGTTTTAGCTTGTACTTTTTCATGCTGCATAAAACTGTCATTATATTTGTATGCTGTTTGGATTTGTCACTATAAAACTACCAAAAAAGAATTAAGATATCAGATAATTCAGTTAACTCACTCTTGCCCTGTTTCAATTAGAGGTCCTAGCTATTCTAAGGAAAATTTCTTAAGCACTCTACAGATGAGAAGCATGTTTTCCAAGGTGAAAATTAGGGGAAAATACTTACTATTGGTAATTTTTCCTTAAGAAAAGACAGACTGTCAGAAGCATTCAAGTATGCATTTGTTGGGTCCTTACTCGATAAATCCTCTCCTGACATTAATTTTCTTGCCAACTATTGTCTGATTGCTAAACCTCCCATTTCTGAGCAATATTATTGAAGAGATGATAGATAGCAAATAGTGTCTAGCAGGATCTGTTCTTAATTTTTAGACACCAATCAGTCAGGCTTCAGACCTTGACATGGCATCTGAAGGGCATCAGTTTCAGTGACTGAAAATCTCCCTAGAGCAATAGGACAATATTCAGTGTCCTTACTAATAACTCCAGGTCTTAGTGACGTTCTTTCTTGGATTCCAGAGGCAGGCAGGTGCTGTTATTTGACTGTGGAACCTGATGAGGGCTAAAAAAAAAATCAGTGTATCTTTTCTTACACTGGAGAGGATCTTGCTGAGTTATGATCATTTGCTTTCCCTCTGTAGGGTCTTTGCTGGGGCTGCCTCTGAAGTACAGCACTGACAGCCTCAATCATTTTTTTTTTCTGTGCTAAGGGGAAGGCAAGCTAAGAAGCAGGAAAGTCATTTGAGCAAAGTTGGGCAAATTTGCAAATATAGAGATTATGATATTCCATTTGGGCTACTATTTTTTCCAGATTCTGGCCCTGAATTAAATTCTACCAGGTAAAGGTCTTGCTGGCATGGAGTCAACGTTGGCAAAGGAAAGCCTAGTGGCAACCCAGGGAAAAATACAACTGCTCCATTTAAGAAGACTATTTTCCTGCACATTTATAAGGTGACGTGTAGATATGTGGTCATGCTAAATTCATTCTGTTCTGGCTTCCCAAATAAAAAGGGTCCATATACATTTCTGTTCTGCACTTATGGCAGAGGCAGATGTCACCATTCTCAGCCATACTTTCTCTTTTCCCTGGGCTGCACCGCAGCGTGCCTCACATATGACCTGCCATGAAATGCTGGTGACATTCACATACAAAACTCAACAGTCAAAGCCCACTAGACTGGAAGAAAGTGCCTTTCTCCTTCCAAACCCATCTGCCTACTGCTGTGCCAAGTGGAGCCAACCAGAGAAGGGGCAGTTTGGGCAGTTCTGGATGCTTGTTCTCTCATAGCCTTATGTGCAAATCAAGTTTCAAAAGGCCAGGATGAGATGCAGTGAATACAGGGGTTGCACCCAGGTGTTAGCAGTGGTGTTTAACTTGTTCTGTTTTCGATGTTTCCTCCCTCTCTGCCTGAGGCAAAGCAGACCTACCTGTGCCTTCTCCTGGGAAACATTTGCTTTTTTTACTCAGACGCAGTAGTGATGGGGAAGAGAGAGAGAAGATTAAAATATGTTTTAATGTCAACCAGTGAGATCAAAGTACGAAGCCATAGATTTTAAACCTTAATGAGAAAAACAGATTCTGAAACAACTCTGAAAAAACCTTGTTTTTGTTCAGGGAAGCGTAAAAAAAAATCTTGCTGCTCTCTCCAGGATGTATTTTATGGACATTAAGCATTTGTGTAGCATTGTGAACCCTGAATGCCATAATGACCTTCCATTTGTTTCTCCCTTGCCCCGGTGACAGTGTCTTGTGTGATGAACATTCCCCAGCTCTGCATAGTTGTAACGTGGCTGTCGGTGACACTACTCACCAGTCCTGGTCAGAGCCTCCTGCCCATCACATCTGGGACACATTAAGGTTTTGGAAATCTAAATCCCACTGCAATCTACAATATTCAGGCTTCCTATTCTGGCTTCACAAATCCAAGTGGTTACAGAAGGCAGTTTATGTGTAATCAGAGGGAGATCTAAGAATATGTGTTTAAATGTAATTATGAGCTGATTCCAATACATTCTTCAGAGTCTGCCTAAGGTATTTCTTGCAGTACGTCAGTGACTGCAATGCACTACACTGGGAGATTTAAGGCATGTCATATAACGAGAAGGGAGCAGGAGACTAAGTGAATTTGCAAATAAATAAGGAACACAGTACATGTAGCATTATAGATATTGCAACATTATGGATTCTGAACAACATATACCAAATTGTATTGAATTTGAATCTTGTTTTCCCCTTTTAATACCTCTGTTTGTATTGTATCCTTTAATGTCCAGAAATTTACTGTAAAAGAAATCTGAGAACCTGAAGAGAACAGCACAGAAAAACATACGAAATACCACAGGGTCACACAACCTACAAATTCACCTAAGGTATTTGTACCTATAATTTGACTTGAGCGAAATCTTAAATTCATGTCCAGACAGAATAAAGTAAAAATAATCTCCTCAGATATTCTGACCAAAATTTTGTTTTGCAGACACATTTTTCTAGCATTAAATTGTTCTAAAATAATTAGAAATCTTTGTCGGTTAGAATAATTAAGGGAGGCTAGCATAACTAGCTGGAAAAAATTAATAGCATATATTTTTCCAACATAACAAGGAGTTCTTACCAGATTGATAGAAAAAGCTAGACACGAACAGAATATCATGAAAAAATATTGAACAATGGTGTGTATTATCCTTTGCAGTGCTCTCTGAAGGAAAATAGACAAAGCTCCATCACTTCTGTCTCTTAAGGCTGGATTGAGGAAAACACAAATACACTTTGGGAGGAGGAAACTGCAATTGGTAGATGTGGAAGACTAAACATTTCTAGCAACAGATCTTGTCCGTCTCCAGTTATTTTTTATTTATTAGCATGAGAAATACAAAGATGCAGAAATATGCATCACAGCATAGTGTTGCTTTCCACGGATAGAATTTCTCTGATGAGATTTTAAAAATCCTGATGCTACACGGGAGAAAACTGAAGCTTTCAGAAACCAGCCTGAAACCTGAACAGCATGTACCCAATTTCCAGTCTGATAATTCAGTTCCATACAATTATGAAAAATGAATAAGGACTTGTCTATTGGAAAGTCCTTGATTACTACAAACAATTCCAGGGCCATGGCCCAATTTAGCTATTTCTCTTAAAAAAATTGTTCGGCTTTTGAACTGTTAATATTAACCTGTATTTTTTGCTTTCTGCAACAATTACTCCATCAGTATTCCTGTTGTGAAGAATGTATAATAAACACCTCAATAACTTGAAAAACTATAGTTTCAAGCCAGTACTCAATAACAGTCTTTCAGTCTAAGTAAAATTTTGTACAAGTTACTGATGAAACAAATTAATTTACAAGACACTTCACTACAGAATCTTTTTCTCTGTTGTCTCTGCTGTTGTTATTTGGTAAAAAAAATCAATCCTAATGGTTAAACTGTAACAGGAATATGCATCTTTATTCACAAATCCAATATTTAATAATCTTGTGTACCCAGCAAATCATGTAATCACATCTCACTTCATTCCCCTACAAAATGGGTGATGTCCTCTGTCCTGCCTCATATAGCTCAGCATCAAGCTTTGAGACTTAATTAGTCAGAGTCAGTTGAGTGTTTTAAAATTCATAGACAAAATGTGTAGAGACAAACTAAAATCATCCTTGTTTTTTGCAGGTGTCTTCAATTGCAGTAAATATACATGGAACATTTATTTGAGTCATATTCATTTTATTATTTTCTGATTCTGTCAAGGTTTTTTCCTTCTGCTATTTTAATATCTCAGGTTTAGGGCTGGGAGAATAAAAAGCCCCTGTGGATGTACACAGTGTGTAGCAGCAGCTGAGATACCACAAAATAAAGGTAGAGTCAAAGAAATACACCTAAATAAAGAGGTGCTGGCAAGAAAAGTCGGTGAAAACCTTTACCCGTCTTTCCTTGGAAATAATAAGAATGGTATCAAAAGATTTCAACATTTCAGGATTTCAAAATAACTGGAATTCATAAGTCTTAAGAAAAAGGACTTTGCTAAAGTGAAGTAAGTTCAGTCTTTGCAATGTAATTCAAATTGCACTTGTAATTCAGGTCCTGGAATTAACCCACTGAAGCAAAGCTTGAAAAGATTTAGATTTACTCAGGCTACCAACAATACAATAATGTCTTACAATTTCACAACTCCCTGTCTATTGGTGATACTGCCAAACCGCCGTAATCTGTCAGTCTGAGGCTCAGAGTTGCTAATTGTTAAAAAATGAACCTGGACACGTTGCTGAGTTTCTCTGGCTGAAAACTTATACAGACTCCAGCACTTTTTCATCAGGATGAGATAACAACTGAGCTCTTCATTGAGATGCCTGAGGAATGATTTTTACTGTTGTGGTTAAGTCCCATTTTTTACAGGAGAAGAGGATTGTTCGGAAGAGAATTCCTGCACTGTCCAACCATTTACTCTGATGAAAAGAGACTCTCTCACAGCATTGTTCTTCTGAGAAACCATTCATGTCACCTCAGCTACCACTTTATTTTCTGGGGATGAACCCCCAGGGTATTGAGCATGGGGACATTATTTTATATTATTATTATTTACTTATTTAATTATATTTTAATTTTCTTATTATTATTACTACTGTTTATTGGAACGAGAGAGGCAGCCATCAGGGAGGGAGACGAGAAAGGGAGGAAGGGGCTGGGAGAAGGACTTGGTCAAGGATATCGGCGTGTGGCAGAGCCCAGCCAGGCAGCCATCCTACTGCAGGGCTGTCTCTGGGCTTTCCATAGAAGCAATTCAGGCTAACTCTGCCATTGCACCTTTATCAAATCTGGCAACCATTCAGACAGCAACGTAAATCGAGTATAAATCTTCATTTTTAACAGGTATGCTCTTTTCCTGCTTGCCAAACAATGCTACAAAATAAGTCAGATTATTGTGGGGAGGAACATAAAATTTCAACAACTTATCCAACTATTTTTAGAAGTGTTTGTGATTATTTGGAAATCCATCTGAATCTCCAGGGAATACTGAAGCAAACTCTTCATTGTCTTAACCTCCATCCCCGATGGCAAGTCAGGTTCAGCTTACGGGGCCCCTACACTGATTTCTTTGGATCTGCCACTCTCAGAGTAAGAGAAAGCTTCAATAATGTACTAAAATTGGTGCTATGTAAACAGCTAAAATAATAGGAAAACATAATGAGTTCAAAATTACACACACATAGAGATAATAAACAAAATGCTTTGTGCAGATGCTATTCCCACATGGAAAAAAAATTACTGGGAGTAGCACAAGGAAAACATTGCTGGTGAAATCAGAATTCTCTTTCCAGCATTTTATATGATACCCCTACAGGGACGATATTTACAATCACAAAATATGTGTACTTTTTGTCTCACAAATAAGATATAATTTAGTATTAGAATATTATATTTTCTGCTAAAAACACCCTATGCAAAGCAGTTTTACATATATTTAGCTTCCTGCTTTTTCTCTTTTAAAACATTTATTAACCAGAAAGACCTCACTGACATGTAAATTTCATTTTCTATGCCCAGCAGATTAAAATACATCTGTTTCAGACATCATTCACTAAAGAAATAATTTGAATAGTTCATTTTATTAGAAAAAGATTTGTGTCAGCATTCAACTATGACAAGAGAGGGGATAGTGGCATGTGCACAATACTGGAAACAGATTTTCCATGAAAAGTATCTGTATTGAACAGAATTGTGCCAGAAATAACATGGACTTTCTATGAATAGGTTAACCTACTAGGTTGTGGACACCGGTCTTTCCAGGTAAACGTATTCTGTTCCCTCCCTGGGCATATCACTCAGGCTCTTGAATTACCAGCTGGCTGAATCCACGTACATTTAATACACATTAGGAGAATGTGCATGATGAGGTAGATGGGATCCAGTCCTGTTTGGTTTTATTGAGCTCCATGTGTTGAAGGTGAGAAATTTTTTCTCTTGGGGGTTTTATTGTGCTGCCTCAAGAATAATCCCTTTTATTTTATTTTTAAGTATATTTTGCAACAACACCAGTAAGGTAGACGTCTCTTTCATAAAGGCATAGTAAATATAAAGCATAATAAATACAGGAATAACACATTAAGCTGCAGTATCCTGTGCTATGTGATCTGGCAGCATATTATAACACACTGGGCTATGAAAGGTGATAAAGTGCCATGCATGACTAGGTAGTTTAGGGAGTGATAATAGAATAGAGATCCTATCTTATCTAGGTCACTAGTCTGAAGGCAACCTGTTTTTTTGTGATTGAAAGTCATTGCTATCCAACAGATTTTTAGTACTCTACGTAGGTTGAAACCATGATAACCTTGTATTTTTAATAGAAAGTGTTCCCCTTAACTTGAGTTGAACTCTGGTTTATTTCAGAGATGGACAAAAGTGACTACTGTGTTTGTAAATATTTAATACTTTTAAATGTCGTGATAGTATGCATGCTGTCCTTCATTTATAATGTAAATACTAAATATTTTTTCAATTCCTGGGAATATCCACACCAAGTTCAGAAAATGCTTGAGCATGTCAAAATAAAAGTATGCTTTTCAGAACTTGCATAAATACAGAAGATGGGAAGCTGTCTTGAATGGGAGCACACAAAGAAAAGACGAAGTAGAAGAAAGGAGGTATCTGTTGAACAACTTCTTTAAAAAAACATAATAATCACAGCATTCAATGACCTATTATGATTGTAATTAAAACATACTGGTAGGTGGATTCAGAAGGCAGAGGTGTTTCTGCACCTCTAACACAGTCGTACCGTGTTAGTAAATCTCAGCTGCAGGTCTAGAGACTAAATTACCACAAAACCTCAGATGCAAAATGCAAAATAAATATATGTCACACTGGCTGAGCATATTGCAGCATTGTAATGTGTTCCTGTTCATACAAATATTTGATAATAGTGAACAGACAATGCAGGCTGATATAGAACAAGAGCATACCAAAACAGAGGCAGGAAGAGACGAACTTCAATACAGCCATCATTAAAGCTTGATAAAAAAGGACACAATTTAATTTTTTTTTTAACTAAGTTGCAAATCCCTGCTCATGGAAGAGATCTTTTTAAACATATATGGGATTAAAATACACTGACTTTACATACCTACAAGATAATTAAATAAATCTCAAGAAATTAAATATATATATAGATCAGACTGAGAAACTGAACTAATAAAATATATATAGAAGTAAATTTGAAGGAGAATGGTAAGGGCTTTTTAAGCACTAGTTATGGTGTTCAGTAATCACCATGTGTGTTCTTTACAGCCAAAAGCATATATAAATTTGCCCCATGGAATCTTAAAAGATGTAAATCTCTACATTGCTCTGGTTCCACTCTACTGAACAACTGGTAAGAAACTGAAAATCTGGTTTGTTTCAAAACCTTCAGACTCAGCTTTGAATTTGGCTAACTATGGATTTAGAAAACCATTCCTCACTTTGCAATACAGTTATATATATGACCACTATTACTCGTGAAGGAAATCTTGATTTTGTAAAATATTTACCATCTAAATGCATTGAAATTCTCTCTTAAATAAATTTGTTGCATTGTCCTTTAAATATTTACACAATGTATTCCCCATATGGATCCATATTAAATTCTGTGTAGTTATGTTCAGAACATATACAAGCTAGTGTGAATAGTGAGCTTATGTTTACTTATATATTATGTTCTGTATACAAATACAGAAACACAAATCAGAAAATTTTACAGACTGGGATCAGTTTTACCCCAATTTTATGCTCCTGTATGGAAGCCATGACAATATATTACTAGGGTATATGAATACTTCCCTATTTTCACATTAAAAAATTGGAGTAATAAATGAGATTTTGACCACATTTTCCTGCCTGCAGTGTACTGCAACACTTGATTAGAGATCTCCTGAGAAGGACATTTGTGATAAGAAGGTACTTACTGTATATCTCAATTTAGGGATCATTTCCCAGTTAAATAAACCAAATTAAACTGGCCATAGCAAAATACCAAATAGGAAAGACTTCTGTACAATGTCAGACATCTGCATCCCTCCTTTTGTCATAGACACGATTCCCAACTGTTTGTACCTCCTGAAGGATTTACAGTAAAAGAGAAGTAGAGAAGATGGTCACTTCACTGTGCGGGAACAGGCTGGGACCCGTACTCCATTTATTTCATCAAAGAAGTCAGGTACGGCAAGTTCTGGCTAACCCATTCCTGCTCCATGCAGTCCCTGGCTTATTCAATGTAAAACAGCCTTGAAGAAAGCAGGGTAAAGAAAATCCTCCTGAGAACTGTGTATTTAAAGCTGTTTCACTTAATTCAATTCTTGGCGATAAAAAATACTTATTATTAGATCTCTGAATTAGATGCAGTGACATTATTCCTAAAGGACTGCAATCTGTCTCACAGAGCACGTGTATGTGTTTGTCATGCCCACAGTTCCACAAAGAGGTGAAATTATCTGTCAGAAAATTTTTTGGAACAATGAGGAGAGTTGCCTTTTAACACTGGAATGAAAAAGAGTGCACAAAAACGCTGCTTGGCTTGATTATATTTTCCTCATAAAAGAGGAAAATTGAGGGAGATCCCATTGCTTGAAGTCTGGAAGGAAAGCCCAGATCCAAAGCGCTGGTGCAGGCAGGTGGGGCAGCACAGCTGAGGTCACAGGATCGGGCCCAAGTGTGCCGCTGCTCTTGGGGATAAATTTGCTCACAAGAGCTTCATCACCCACACTTCCAGTTAAATATCGTTCAGTTATTAAGGCCTGTAAAAGTAAGAGAGACTAAAAGAAGGAAGAGATCTCGGAAAGATCTGAGGGGAAAATGGCATTTTTTATTAGTATAAAGATTATTTAACTTTGGAGCTCTACTAATGATAATTTCTGTGACCAAAAATGTCCCCTTATGATTAATCAATTATGCAAACTATCCCCATTTCAAGGCTAGTAAAGACTTAATTAATGACATTTTTCATGCATCTCATGTCTTTAATATATTATTTTTTCCCTTTGCTCTGACAGAGCAATCTGCTCTGCAGAAGCAGCACTGTGTGCCATCAAATAAAATCATTCCCCATATCGAGAAACAATTGTTTATTCATAATACATTCTAAAAAATGATCCTTTTAAAATAACTGACTCGGTGTTGAGCTCGTTTCTCTGCAGCACAAATTATTTCTCCACAAGCGTGTTTCAGCACAGAGTGTTACAACAGTAATGGCATGAGACATTGAAAACAACGGGCCTACTGCAGGGGTTTTTTGCTATCTCTCCTTTCTGCTGCCCAAGGAATTATACCATCTCACCTTAGACATACCCTAGCTCTAGAGATGCAGCAAGAAGTCATTCAGTCCCTTTAATAATTTGTTTCTGGGTATTTTCTGGGCAGAGACTGGCAATAATCCAAAACTGCACATTATATGGTGTGGACTAGTGTGTCCCTACAAAATAAGCTGAGACAACTGAGCTCATTTTAGTTAAGGTCAGTCCACAGCAGTGTCCAAAGGCTTGAAGTCAGTGCCTTATGTCCTACTTTGCAAAGCAATTTGCAAATGCCCAGTTTACTGAAGGGAGGAGAAAAAAATACATTAAGAAAGGATCTACTTAAGACAATGGCTCAAAATATGCTTCATATTTTATGGCTGAGCTTGACATAGCATGAAGGAAAGAAGTACTTATTAAACACACAACAACATGTTAACAAGAGAGATTAATTTATTGTGTATATAAGTCATAGGGAGATTTGGGGAAGATTGAAGGACAGCAGATTTCACAGTTGTATTGCTCAGGTTTAGTTAGCACACAAAGATCCCATTTACAGAAATAACAATGCTTGGGTCATTAGTACAACTGCAAGTGAGTGACTGCACCGTCTTTCCCCTTGTCATAATCTGTGCTACACAGCAGTAAAACAATTGTGAGTGTAAACCGCGTTCCACGCTGAAAAGTGAAAAAACAATTGCAATGTGCCATTGGAATTAAACAAATAATTAGGACGAAGAAGAGCATGTGCTCTACAGCTCCAGATGTATTTCTTTCTCTTTTGAAAGATGCAGTGTAACCTTAGTTAGACTTGAATGTTTAAAAGTAAATATTTACTTGCTGTAGATTACCCTTGCCTCCCCCTCCCCCCCCCCTTAAAAAAGAAACAAAAAAACCACAAACAAACAAAAAACAACGAAAACTTAGTAAAAATATAAATGCCTGAAGAGTAAACTTGGCATTGTATGTACTCTGTCCATGATAAAACAGATTAAAATAAAGGAAAAGCAGGATAAAGGAGTCTCTGGCATGGCTGACTCAAGATCCCCATCTAGCGTCCAGATGAAGATTAACAGAACCTTTTAAAAACGAGTGCTGGAAATATGAAAAAAAAAAAAAATCTTTCTCTGAGGTTTTAGGTCTCTTCATTCTATGGTAAACCATGATCTAGACACGGTCATATTTCATTTTATGGTCACTTCTTGGTTTTCTTCATGTCATGAGTCGTTTTGCTTCTATTTTTTTCTATTCTACTTTATTTTATTCATGTCCTTATACTGCCTTCCTCACCACTGCTTATGAGAATCTTTAAGGAGTACACTAAGTGATATGCCTAACATATGCCATATATTTTTCTCTCTTATGTTCTCTTTAGTAGCAAATTATATTTAGGGACTTGTTTAACTAGGCTATATCATGGGGAAGAGTGGCTTGTAAATCCAGCTGGATTCCTGTTAATTGCTTTCTGCTGTTGTCACGGCATATGCACATATTGGTCTGAAACGTTAACACAAAAAGCAAGATCAAAATAAAGTGCTGTGTGCTCATGGCAGCATGGTTTGGGAAGCTCCTGTGTTCTGTTGCTACCACTTGGACCTGACACATTCCTCTCTCATGGAAATAACCGGCCTGATGCAGGGTGCGATGGTCATGGGATGCTCCCACACATGATCCAGCAACAGACAGCAACGGAGTAACAACAATCACGAAAACAAAAAACCTTAATATCTAATCAAAACTTATCATACACACTAAAAATAGTCTCTAAAAATACTACTATGAGTTGAAGGGAGGGATTCCTCCCTTTCCCCTCATGGTTGTTCTACTCCTCTATGCTTCCTATAGTTTGGGGAGGAAAATGGATGGGATTTTAAAAATCTTTTTGCAGTATGCGGCACATACCTCTCAGACAGTGTCCTCTAGCTAGCAACACAGGAAGAAACAGCAGCGTGGACTTCAGCACATCTGTTCACACAAAAGAGACACTGTCTCCTCAGCTGTTCAGCCCTGGTGCTAGCTCAGCTCAATCGAAAAGTGCTGGCCCACACCTCCTGGCTGCCGGGTAGATTCCTACAAAGGCTTGTTTACCAAGGGACACACAGGGTTGTTCCTCTTCCATTTTATGGTCCTGGATGAAGGGGCCTTAGAGCACATGGTACCTTGATGACTACATGGCTCAGTCTCTCTCAGGTATGAAGTTCTGGATGTATCTTCAGTGCTTGCCAAAATCAACTCAGAAGGAAGAGCATTATGGGAATGTCAGTTGTACTTGAAAACAAAACAGAAAAGGCTGAGCTGCTGAGAAAGGAGGGGTTTTTTTAAATTGTTTCCAACAGGTTTGCAATAAGTATACAAAAATTTGTAAGAAAATTTCTCCTTCTGAGGTACACCTGTACTGGAGCAGTCTGGATGAAATGAGCCTGCAGATACCTGGTGCTTGTGCTCCTTCCCTTCATGTGACCTAGAACACCTGATAAGCACAATTACAAAGCTGACAATAATTTTCATTATTTCATAGAATCACAGAAATATTTAGGTTGGAAATTATGCTTAAGATCACTGAAGTTCCCTGGTTTTTTTTCAATATTCCTTATATTTATAGTAGTGAATGCCCCTAGAACTGGTAATATTTCTGAAAGTGGAATCAATTTTTCAAGAGAAGGACCGTAACTAAGCACATTACAGCCATGCTGAACTCAGCAAGTGAACAAGTCTCTCTGAGCTGGCTCCTAAATCCAAGTGGGTATTCTATAAGGCAAGGATAAAATACTCTGTTTTTTCTATATTTAAACTTTCAGATCAGGAGTGAGCTTTCTTATGCACAAAGAACACATACTTCTGCAATATATAGACTACTGAGGCGGTGCCTCCCCGCTCTGATCAGAGGCTTGTCCTGAGAGCTGCAGGAATGCAAAAGAATTAATAGGAGTGAAGCCCACAATCCCTACTAGCTAGAAAGTTATAAAGATGCTTGGAAGAAGATGACAACTATTGCAGGTGATGGACAAAGTTATCCATGTATCAGTCATCTTTACAATGTCAGATTGTCCTGTAGACATGAAGGTAAAGGGGCTTTAGGGATAGAGCTCAAGGAGACCATTCTCTCAGTCATCTGAGGCCAGCATAAGAGAAGAGAGGTGTTTCTGGCAAAAGGTAAAAGGAGGCAGCAACAGCTGGCACTTACGGGATGGATGGAGGTGGGAATCCAACATGTCAAAAACAAAGCAAGACATGGAGGATGAGAGAGAGGATGAGTACCTGATGGCTGAAATGCAAAAATCACAGGAGCAAAAAGAGGTGAGAAGGGTAAAGACCCATCAGCTTAGTACAGCCAATGCACTTCATGGGGCAGAGCAGTGCCTTTCTTCCTCTATGGCATCACTAAACCACCAAGAGCTAAGGATCAGGCATACTTTTGGCTGTTATTAATACTGTTATTTATTTCTCAAAGTAAGAATCAACTACATGTTTTAAAGAGTAATCAGAAAATTATAAATTCATGTGTAATTACATTCTATATACCAATATTTTTGGATTGTTAGAAGCATAAATATCTCCAAAACTTTCTACTTTCTCCTATTTTTACACAAAATCTCTTGACTTTTCCCATCTTTCTGTCTCAAAGTACTGTATGGTATATAAATACATATAGTGCATGTGTGTTTAATTCAAAAATTCTTAGCTTTTCTTTGTCTGTACTTGCATAAACTATTAAATATTTTGTTTAACATGAATGATGGGGAAATGTCAAACTAACAAATCAAAGTAATATTAACAAATTTCCCATGATTTTCTATGTAACACTGAAATAGTCACTTGGTCACTGGCCACTACATCTCTTCCATCCATATTTATCAACCCTTGTTATCTGTGCTCCTGGTGCTTTTAAGAGGAGCCTTAAAATCCAGATTTCTTTCTTTTTCAGATGAGTTCTGGAATTCCTTCTCCACCACACTTTGCTTCCCTCATTTCCTATGATTACCCAAATCAGGTCTCACAGCTCCCCGTCTAGTATGTAAACATCTCCCCATTAGTAGTTTGGCCAGGATACATTTTGTGGGACTATGTGGTGCTGTTTGATAAGATAGCAGGAAAGAAGCTATTTTCCGATTTAAAGATAGGCTATCTCTCCTGACGGTTTGTGTGGCAGTAAAAAAGTTCTAAAAACATTTGGATTCCCATTAGTGCTCTGATGGCAGGGCACAGATAAAACATGTCACATTTTATCAACATGCAAAAATTTCCTCAGTTCTTGAAGCGTAAACCAGGCCCTACTATATCAAACATTCATTCTTTAGGTAAACCAAAAGTCACAGAAATGAAGGGATATGTAAGGTGGAGGAGACTTTATGACTAAAAGGCACGGGCAAATTCTGGCCTCATTCACAAAGTTTTTGTCCAAGAAAGGGCTGGCAGGTGCAGAGTGATCTCACCGCTGTTGTCAGTGTAGCCACTTCGCAAGGATTTCTTGGTGAAGAAGCTTTCAGCTGTAAAAACTGGCAATGTTTACAGTTATAAATTGATTCTCCAGTATCCTCAATATCTGACCACCAAGCATGCTGTCTCGCTTAGCCTTTTATAGGAGGCCTACTGGGATAGTTTTCCTGACAGCATTGTCAGCAGTAGTTTTCTGGCATTGTGGGCTTGACACACACAAGAAGTATTTGTTTTCTGTTGAAATTAATTCTTCTTATAAATAATTACATCTCTAGAGTGGTGCGATGTCATTTCCAAGAGTGGATTTGAGGGTCTGCATCCCATTTTATTTGTGGGAATGGCTTTGGTATTTGGGCTAATATGGCTTCATAGATCATGGGTACTCTCTTTCTTGAGCACAACAGCAGTATTTAATAGTAGACTCATGGCCTTTTCTAAGGTTATTCATGCAGATTAAAAAACTGCTGTACTTTTTGCAACCCTGTAATATTTTCCTCGGTCTTCTTCTATTGACTTGATATCATTAAGATTATACTTATGTGCCCCTTAAGCGGTGTGCTATCACGCAGTACCAACACAAATATAGACAAATGCAGACAAAAGCTGTCTCAGACTCCGAATAAAAACAGAACGTAATATGCCCAGCCTTCCACACTGCCAGTCTAAAGCTAGCTGGGGTGCAGCAACAAAAACTGTAGTCTCAGCTTTGGGCTGGGAAACTCTCCCTGAGTGCTCTTCATAACCCAGGGAAATTGTTACGCAAATCGGGCTATGAACAGCCAGAAGCTGAACTATAGTTATATTTAAAACAGACATTGTTTATTCAAAAGAGAGAGAGAGAGACAGAAGATAACGACGAAGCCAAGAAATAAAATAAAAGCCTGACCAGAGCCTTCCTAGAGGAATCTAAATATCATTGTGAAATAGTGGTAGTAGTAACCTTCCATGGCTCTGACTCCCTCCCCAATATCAGCAATCCCTGACAGGTTGCCCAGAAGGGAAGTTGCTTTTCTTCATCTTCCAAAGTATTTGGTACTTGCTTCCAAGAAAAGGCTGTGGTAACACCGCCCTGGCTCCCTCATGGGCTCAGCCAGGGAAGCAGCTCTGAACTATGCTCATCTCAGCCCCAGCAGCCGCCACTGCTTGAGAACTGCTTTAAATCAACACGTCCACCAGATGCTCAGCCCCGCCAGCTTTGGCAGCTGTACCATCTGTCTCAGTCTTCATGATGGAGGAGACTTGGTGGGCTACTTGTAACTCCCACGGGTCCCTCTGCACAGAGAGTACATCGCCAGAAAAACACAAGGAATTAATCCATCTGAATGTCCTGGGGCAACAACAAGGGTGATATCTGTTAAAAACTGTTTCCCTCAATCTACATCCCAGAGGAGGCAATCTTTATTTTTATGTATAACTCCCAGTTTCAGAAGAGACGACAGCCTTGGATTTAAAATCTACAAAGGCTTTTTAAAGTTCTACCAATTCCGTCTTTTTTGTATCTTTTGGCTGAAGTCTGGAGAAATTGTTATCTCTTGCCCTTGGAATTCAGTGCTTCTCTCTTTCCAGGCTGCCTGAAGGATCTTCTCCTTATCTCTCATTTCCACTAAAGTCACAAGCATTGTGTTCTTGGAAGGAGTACCCTTGAGTTGGTTTTGGGTGAGTATTTCACAGCATCAATCAATACAGGAAACATCCTCATTCTCTGGCACCTCTCGAATAGCTGACTGTCATTTTTCTAGGAAATCCACTAGATCTTTTCTGTCAGTTCCAGAAGAAGATACCAAGATTTATCCACACTGAGGGTCTGGTTTAAATACTAGCTTGTTTCTGAGAATTTCAGCTCTCTGAACAGGGATTATATGGTTCATTTTAACAGATATTTGTTTAGCTTTCATGCAGAAGGCTTTTGTGCCTGAGTCATTGATCTGTGCAGTCAATCAGAATTTCCCCACATCGACACAGACCAGTAGTACGCACTAACTTTGCTAGAAGCCAAACACCATCCATAAGACAAATCCAAGGTCTGCATTAGTAATCAGGATCTAAGGAAGCAATGTTGCTATTCCTTTCTCATTCTTTTCCTGTCACTTACTTTGGAAATCAGTGAGTCATTGGCAGGGGTGTGAGGGACAGAGCAGGGGAGAAGAGAGGATTGGCACGAAAGACATCTTATGATATGTCATTTAATAGAATCAATTCAAACCTCTGAGGTACTTTTATGATCCAGAGTAAAAGCCCAGGGATGTAATGGCTTAGCAATATGCAGAGCTATAAATTATTCACTTTATTGGGGGACAATCTCAGTAAATAGACAGAGGAGGGCAGGAGAAGTGCATTCTGTTTCTGCCACCACCACTGACCTGTGCTGGGCAAACCACCCCAGCTGTTGGTGCATCCTAGCCCCCTCCTTCTTTTATGTATTTATATTGGGGATGGAAGGACATTGCCTGTGGTTTAAAAAAGGTTTCAGTCTCTGAGATTGCTTACAGTGCAAATTACTACTAATCATAAATTCCAAGACAAAGAGCCTGCCTGACAGGCTGCAGTGGCTCCTGGCTATACACCTAAGGGATGCACACAATCTCCCAGCATGGGATGGTGGGGAGTGCAGTGGACCTGGCTGCTTTCCCCATGTTTGCCTCTGAAAGGTTTGCAGCCAACAGGGGTAACTGAAGGAAGAATGACGAAATTAACTGCCTGTCCTTTGGCGATCTGTTCATGCAGAAGTGGGGACAGAGGGAGGGTGTTACAGCCATCCTGCTCTCTTCATTGTCACCTGTGAGTAACAAAGAGGCAAAGCCCGCTCCTGTCACTGGCTGCAGACGTCCTGGCTGGGCAACTGCACCTATGCACAAGCCATCAGGATGGTAAAAGAAGCAGAAATGAGACTGTGAGTGAGCAGAAGAGGACAGGGGACAAAACCCTTAGGGAACTGAATGGCAGTATGGCTGAGGGCTGTGAGGATAAGAGAGAAGATGATGTAAGGGCAGAACAAGGGCAGACATCTAATGACAAACTCTTTTCTATGAGACTTTAATCACAAAAGCTGACAATTTCTATTGAATGCTATGGCCTTCTGTTGATGACCACAGTGCCACTATATTCATTAGTTTCTTCAAGTCATAGTTCATTATATTTATTAATTGTCTCCTTTTTCTCTTATTTTCCTCCTGGATTCAATTTCTTCATTTCTCTTTCTGCTTTTGCTTTCTGATCTTCACTTTTTCCTCATCTTTTCAATTCCATTAATTGGCTGAGATTGCAAATATTTTGTAAAAAGCTTCTGTAAAAATAAGGTATCCCTCAATGAGTGCCTGACAAGATGAAATGTTAGCACAAGTTGGATGTATTACAGGACTGACATCTTTACTGCAAGGTTCAAGATATCACTGTGCTGAAGGAATTGAGCATGGAGAAATGCACAGATTCTCATTCTGTGACCCTCAGATGTGCAAAATAAAATCATGAGATGGGTGCAATGAATTCTACAGTATCACCTCTATGGCATGTCGAGTTTACATCCAACAGTCCCTTCTTTCCTTGGATGTGCAGAGAAGCAGTTACACGGGGAGTGTTGATCTGCTGGAGGGTAGGAAGGCCATACAGAGGGATCTGGACCGGCTGGATCATTGGGCTGAGGCCAGTTGTATGAGGTTTAACAAGGGCAAGTGTCAGGTCCTGCACTTGGGTCACAACAACCCCAGGCAGTGCTACAGGCTCGGGGAAGAGTGGCTGGAAAGCTGCCTGGAGGAAAAGGATCTAGGGGTGTTGATTGACAGTGACTGAACATGAGCCAGCAGTGTGTCCAGGTGGCCAAAAAGGCCAACAGCATCCTGGCTTGTATCAGGAATAGTGTGGCCAGCAGGACTAGATAAGAGATCGTGCCATGGTACTTGTCACTGGTGAGGCCCCACTTTGAATACTGTGTTCAGTTTTGGGCCCCTCATCATAAGAACACTGAAATACTAGAGAGAGTTCAGAGGGGGGCAATGAAGCTGGTGAGTGGCCTGGAGCACAAGTCTGATGAGGAGCAGCTGAGGGAACTGGGGCTGTTCAGCCTGGAGAAAAGGAGGCTGAGGGGAGACCTTATTGCTGTCTACAGCTACCTGAAAGGAGGTTGTAGCACGGAGCGGGTTGGTCTCTTCTCCCAAGTGGAAAGTAATAGGACAAGGGGAAATGGCCTCAAGTTGCGCCAGGGGAGGTTTAGATTGGATATTAGGAAAAATTTCTTCATAGAAAGGCATTGTTGTCAGGCATTGGAACAGGCTGCCCAGGGAAGTGGTGGAGTCACCATCACTGGCGGTGTTTAAAAGTGGTTTAGATGAGGTTCTTAGGGACGTGATTTAGTGCTAGAGTTAGGTTAGGTTATGGTCGGACTCGATGATCCTAAGGGTGTCTTCCAACCAAAATGATTCTATGATTTTATGATCCTAGGGTGAGATGGAGATAACTGCATGACTTCTCTACAGCCCAGAGCTCCCCTGCCCCAGGGGCACCACTGCAGGCATCTCCAGCTGTGAGCACTTTCTGTGCAACCCATCTCTACTACCTTGTCACAGGCTAGATCTTCATCAGGAATAAATCAGTTTAGCTCCAGTGACTGCAGGGAAATCATATCAATGTAAATCAGTTTGGAATGTGATAAAATCTTCTTGAAACTGAATGAAGTGGGCTTCATTATGAAACTTTCAAGGTTCTAAATTGATTAAAATTAGGAGGTTATTATTTGAAATAAAAATACAAAAATCACATATATGGCAAATTTTACTTTTTCCCATTTACAATTTAACCACAAATGAGTTATGAATTTGTCAAATATGTTTATTATTTGAAGTCAGTGGAAATTTTATGAATAATTTAATCCTCAAATTGTTTATCTCCAGGACTTATTAAGAATTTGGTATTCACAGTCTCAGATATTTATTTTTGTTTTGGCTGAACATACAGATCAGTGATGGATTTCTGCTCATTAGTATGAATTTTATGTTGTTGCACATAAGATTTACTATCCCATAAATAATATCGGCAAACTCATTTGTTAGTATAGGCTGACAAAATGAACACAAAAAGAGTATAAGCACAGCTGAACATAACGTAGTTAAAAAGTGGATATTCACAGCATTTTACCTTTTCAAAGCCTTTTTGTATGAGTCCAGTTTTAGTATTCTGTAAAGTAGTCAAATCTCTAGTATATTTTGGGGGAGATGTGAATTTATGTTCCTTTACACCTTTATAAATAGTCTCAAAGGGAATTGAAACTGTGTGCTGATGAGTGCTGAGAAGGTAACAGCTGAGGGAGAGGTAGAAACAAAGAGCTGCGCAGAAGGTGGACCTTGGGCACACGATGAGAAAATAATAAAGTAAATTTAATCTGTAAATATGCTGTGGACCACATGGTAAGCCAAGAGTGAAAATAGCCATGGCTGGTTAGAGAGATGGTTAGAGAAGTTGGGAGTTATCTTCTCTTTTCCACCCTTGGCCTCAAGCTCTGCCCATTTTGTGCCACAGTTTCTTTTTCCTGCAGGGATTTGTAGCAGCCATGGTCTCTTGCTGGAGGCTTTTCTGAGCTGAAGTAGCTTTGAGGTGCCACCAGGGCCGAGCCTGAGCTGGGGTGTCAGGATGGTGACCTGCGCCTCCCCAGGGAGCCTGTAGGGCTTTGTGGCTCCCTTGGGGATGCCTGTGCCATGATCCGGAAAGGAGTGTGTCACTTCTCCTGAGCCAGTTTGCTTCATTTAAAGCCTGTTGGTTTTGTTCTTGAAATAACTTCTCCTGCACTGGAAGTCTCTATTTCCTCTCATTTTATATCAGTTTTCTCTGGCAGTGGCTGTTTGGTACAGCATTACTCTGATATTGCAAAGAGTATTACGGCTATCTTGAAAGCAGACACCTTCTGTCCAAGTAGTTTCAGACTTTGCTGGGAGCTCACCTACCTGAGCTCCTTGTAAAGGTATAGCACAAGGTAAAGGATATAAATGGCTAGTTTCTTTCCATATGCAAACATGAAACTCCATGTTATGTTTTAGAACTACATGGGGAAAAATCCTTCTGTGGTTCTACACACATTTTTAAATTTTTTTTTTTGGTCTTTTCCCTGAAGGACTTTGTCAGATGTTGGCATTGAGGGATTAATACTTCTCTCTGTTCTCTAAATTGGAAGTGTCATAAAGCACCAGGAAGCCCAGTGCAACAAATTTACTTTGTTATGTGTGGTTCTTGATGAAGCTAGAGACTCTGTACTCAACTTACTTTCAGGGTTTCTGTCTCTGATTCTGTTCCTTGATGCTCCAGACTGTCTCTTTTCCTAGATTATTTTTATTTGAAGATGAGAAAAATGAAAAGACCCAGCTTGCAAAGCATTTGCAATCTCAGCTGACAAATGAGTCATATCATCATGGACACTTGCCAATAATGCCGCAAGATTTGTGTGCAAGATTTGTAGTCATAGTTGGTAGGAGAAGAGAGAAACTAATTGTAAGTATATGTTGTTGGCAATGTTTCTTGATGAAAGAAAGATAGAAATACTGTCAAGGAAAAATTAAGCTGGAGAGATCTGGTAGGAAGGAGGATGTAGCTGACAAAAAAAAAAAATGGGGGAGGCAGGGATGCCCTGGAAAAACTGCATCCTTTTGGACTCAGCCTGTGTTTGGAATTCCTCCGAGAAGAGGCTGTTTGCATATCCCGCTGTCAATAAATAAAACATTCACAAACTAGGTCAAGATTAGAGCTATGAGACACTAACAAAACTGGATGATGAGCAGCTCTTTTATGTTGTTGAATAAATACACCAAGACTCATGAGCTGAAACTATTAAAAATGGCTTATTATTAACTTTAAAAGTCCAGGGGAAAAATGAAGGCCACACGAAAGAGATCTCTGGAAACATTCTTTGGGCAGAATAAGTACCCAGAGTACTGTTGCACAACTTTGGCTAAAGCTCTTCAGCTTCAGGAACTTAAACTTTGAACAATTTTTATAAGCATTAAAGAAGTTACAGAGATCTGTACAGTATATTCAGCCTCTAATGTAGAAAGAAAATGGGAAATTAAATGGAAAACCATTCAAACAATCACATTTTTTTAATTGTACCACTACTCAACCTGTATGATTCAGTCTACACAGTGTACAGGACTGTAATGAGTGGCTTGGCAGAATGATTGGGAGCAAAAAAGTGTTCACTATCAGTCAACCTGTGATGAGCAAAGCAGATGTCAGCACACTGGAGGCATGTTATTGCGCAAGACCTATCCCAGGACACTGCTTGAGTTTCCACCATGTTTTAGTGGCAGGCAAAATCCTTCTCACATCTTCTGTCCCTGTGGCTGGGAACAGGGACAGTGCATTGAAGTAATTTTCCAAGACAGTGATAGCAAACAGAGGATCTCTCACAACAGTTTAGGAGACATCACAGATGGGGACTGTTGGCTGGGATTAAACTTAAGTTGTGGTCTGGTTCTAGATCCAGACAACGCAGGCCTGCTATAGCATTGTTATGACACTTCAGTTAAACTGTGGGGTTATTACTGTTTCATTTCTCATTCTACAGTCTGCGTGCCTCTGATGCTAGTCTCACACACTACTCACACTTTGATTTCAATTTTTCTACAGTCTTAAGGACAAAAATCATGTTTATTGAAAGGTTATTCAGTCTCCAGCATGATGCATGATGTTCTCAACTAAAGTGCCACTGTCTGCTATGCTAAAACAGATGACCAGACTAGTGTGTTTGTAGAATATACCTCGAGGTCTTGATCCAGAGCTAGTCATGTATAGATTTTCACTGAGACTGATAATGTCATGTCTTGTAGAATGTGCTCCACTACCCAAATATATCCTTATGAAGAACCACTCCTGCAGCTCGAGTTGCTTCAGCACATGTAAATAATATTTACTGAATAGCTCAATAAATTGTAGATGATGAAAGCTAAGTGTTAAACACATGGATTCACAGATCTACACATCTGCAGAACAGACTTTGAATTTGGTCAGAAAAATGCAAACTCTTTGAAAGAGAAAACATAGTTTTATATCTTCCTTGATTTCTGGCAGAACACACTATAAAGTGCTTATCTGTTCATTCACAGATGAATATGGATGTACCTGTTTAACATTAGTGAAGGGACACTAATCTGAGACATGAGATAAACTGTTGGCAAATTAGCAGCTGGCTGCCACTGCTGTTCTCTTCAGCAAGTTGTCTCACTCTCACAGCTCCTGTTTCCCTCTCCCCCTGTTTTGCTTGAACAGTGAGCTTTCCCCAGCAGGATCTGTTTCTGCATCTGCACACAGCCAGACTCCAGATGGGGAGTGCTGGAATATGGGAAATTGTTTCCTGTAAGAATGAAGTTAGTAGCAGCCTGGCATAACCTACTTGAATAGGGACGAACTGCTGAACTGGGCTAAAATGAGACTGAGACAAGCTTAGGATCATAGAATCATTTGGGTTTGAAGGGATCTTCAAAGGTCATCTAGTCCAAGCCCCTGCAATGAGCAGGGACATCTTCAACTAGATCAGGTTGCTCAGAGCCTCGTCCAGCCTGGCCTTGAATGTCTCCAGGGATGGGGCATCTACCACCTCTTTGGGCAACCTGGGCCAGTGTTTCACCATCCTCATAATAAAAAATGTCTTCCTCATGTCTAACCTGAATCTATCCTCCTTTAGCCATTATCTGTTGTCCTATCACAACAGGCCCTGCTAAAAAGTCTGTTCCCATCTTTCTTATAAGCTCCTTTTAAATACTGAAAAGCCACAATAAGGTCTCCCCAAAGCCGCCTCTTCTCCAGGCTGAACAACCTCAACTCTCTCAGCCTGTCCTCACAGGAGAGGTGTTCCAGCCGTCCGATCATCTTGGTGGCCTCCCCTGGCCCCTCTCCAACAGGTCCATGTCTTTCCTGCACTGAGGGCTCCAGAGCTGGACACAGGACTCCAGACAAGGTCTCACCAGAGCAGAGCAGAGAGGCAGAATCACCTCCCTTGACCCGCTGGCCATGCTCTTTTTGATGCAGCCCAAGATACGATTTGCCTCTGGGCTGCAAATACACATTGCCGGCCCATGTCCAATCTGTCATCCTCCACCAGTGCCCCCAAGTCCTTCTCGTCAGAACTGCTCTCCATCCCTTCCTCCCCCAGTGTGTATTGATACTGGGTGTTGCCCTGACCCAGGTGTGGGACCTTGCACTTGACCTTGTTGAACCTCATGAGTTTCACATGGGCCCACTTCTTGAGCTTGTCCGGGTCCCTCTGGATGGGATCCCATCCCTCAGGTGTGTCAGCTGCACCACTCAGCCTGGTGTCATCTGCAAACTTGCTGGGAAGTGTCTGCTGGGCAGTGGGCATTCTATTGTCTTTCTCATTCCTTTGGCCTATTTAAAAAGCCACGTGATTGAGCACGCAGCACTAGCCGGTTTCTGGCAGTTGACACTCGGTGTTTGGGGAGGGGGTGTAATCGTTCGCCAGCAGATTTTAACACGCGGATGCAGAACACAAGCTTAGGGAAGCGGCTGCAGCGGCTTCGGCTCCTTCCCCCCACCCCCGCTCGGAACCCCCGGCGCGGGGGGCGGGCGCGGGGCGGGGCGTCGCCGCCAGAGGGCGCTGTGAAGCCAGCGCTGAGCTCCCGCCGCCGCCGCCGCCGCCGCGCGCCCGCCCCGCGGCTCCCGCCTGCGGCTGGTACGCGGCGCGTGCTGCGGCGCGCGGCTGCCGCTGCTGGGGCACGAGAGGCGCGCCGGCGGCAGCCGCGCGGGAGGTGCTGCGGAGAGCAAACCGGACTGCGGCACGTCTGCTTTTCTGTACAAGATTCCATCTCCTATAGCACTAAAAAATACTGCATATACGTATAACCTACGGGACAATTCTAATCAGCTATGCCATCTAGGCAACCTGGTATTTTCCTGAAGCCGGTGTAGTATTTACAACACAATGAGCAAACAGAACCCATGCAGCGAGATTATGTACAGAACATAGGTCTCGCATCCCAATTATTACTTTGCTTCCCCTGCAGTGCCCCCTGAATCAGTGACTCAGGCAGGCACAGTTCTGTTTATGTATTACTTATTTGCACAGCTCTTGTGGACACTTCCCTTTCAGACGCTTCATGTCAGCTGATCGAGCAAAAGCCTTTCCTATCTCTGCACATCACAGGGCTCTCACTGATGGGCCTTGTGTGCACACTTATGGTTTTTTAAAAAAATTAAATAAAAGGAAAAAAATAGCAGTTAATTTGTGCTTTAATGTGCAAACCTAAACAGTCCAATATAGATACCATCATGAAAACTAATTTTCAAATCAAAATTCTCTCAGGACAAATTTTTCTAAGATTATTCACACATTTACAGTGAACTCTACACTAAACTAAACATGAATGCCTCTGTGTGGCAGTGCTCCAAAATTACATTTTTTAACAAAAAAGCAAGTTAACCCCATTTTCTTTTTTCCATAACAGATTAGAAATTGTTCCTGTGAAACTGAATATATAAAAATCTATTAATTTTCAGAATTTTCCTTTACAATGACACAATTCTATTCAGTAAATATAAATATGGATCAGAATCTTAATATAATGGCAACAGAATTGGTAGAAAAGGGTTATGCATAAGCCACTGCATGTGACTTTGAGCCACTCTGCTGTTGCTGAGCCTGTTGCTTCTTTCAGGGGTCAGGCTCTGACCATGATGTTCTTTGCACAGAGATATTTTCTGTTGCTGCTGAGGGAGATTCATTACTTCTGAAGTTATCTGTGTGTATTTCAGTTAGCCGAAGACCTGTATCTAGAATTTCGGAATTGTCCTTTGGAGACAACTTCAGTTTTACAGTTCATAAACTATTGTTGCCAACAGTATCTGGATGCCTTAGTTGCTGTTTGGATATATGTGTACCCAGTCCCTGCATGTGACAACCCCACAGTTCACTCCATGTGTCTGAGGGTGTTGTTCAGTCTCTTCTTGAACACTGTCAGGCCTGGGGCCGTGACACCTCCCTGGGAAGCCTGTTCCAGTGCTCCAGCACCCTCTGGGGGAAGAACCTTTTCCTAATGTCCAACCTAAGCCTCCCCTGGTACATCTTCCTGACATTCCCTTGAGTTCTGTCATTGGTCAACAGAAAGAAGAGATCAGCACCTGCCCCTCCTCCTCCCCTTGTGAGGAAGCTGTAGCCATGATGAGGTCTCCCCTCAGTCTCCTCCAGGCTGAACAAACCAAGTGACTTTAGCCATTCCTCATATGGCTTCCCCTCCAAACCCTTCACCAACTTGGTAGCCCTCTTCTGGACACTTCAGTAGCTTTATATCCTTCTTATCCTGTGGTGCCCAGACCTGCACACAGTGCTCCAGGTGAGGCCGCACCAGTGCAGAGCAGAGCGGGACAACCACCTCCCTGCCCGGCTGGCCATGCTGTGCTGGATGCACCCAGGACACGGCTGGTCCTCTCACTGCCAGGGCACTGTTGGCTAATGTTCAGCTTGCCGTCGACCAGAACCCCCAGATCTCTCTCTGCAGAGCTGCTTTCCAGCATCTCATCCCCCAGTTTGTATGTACAGCCAGGGTTGCTGTGTCCCACATGCAACATCCGGCACTTGCCGTTGTTAAACTTCATGCAGGTGGTGATTGTCCAGTTCTCCAATTTATGCAGATCCTTCTGCAGGGCCTCTCTGCCCTTGAGAGTGTCAACAGGTCCTCCCAGTTTCGTGTCATTGGTGAACTTACTTGGTATTCCGTCAAGTCCTGTGTCTGAGTCATTCCTGAAGACACTAAAGAGTACTGGCCCTAAGATGGATCTCTGTGACAGATAGAGCTTTTTCTGTGCTTTGCTCTACATTAATTCAAACTGATGGGGATCACTGTCTTTCTCTTCTCTCTTTCCAAGTTGGAAAAACTACTGAGAGATTTTTGCATTTTATTTTCAACGCTTTCTCTTTTAGATGTTGTGACTTCAAGTTACTTTTTAGCTTGCATACAGGCCTAAAATGATTTTCAAAATTAAGTCAGAAAGCAGGAAAAATGAAATGAACGCTGACATGGACCGGATCATTGTCATGGACAGAGGAGTTTGAAAGGAGCAAAACCAGTGATCCACTCTTTCAAAGAAGCTTTCTCTGCTCCTGATGGTACTGAGTGAAGGAAAAAGGACAATTGTGTCCTACAGGTGTTTAATTCTGGTTTTATCACTTTGTTGGGCTCAAAGGTGCTTCTGCAAAACCACAGGGAATGTTATAGTGAGACAGTGTAGGAGAAAGGGTGATAGGACAGAAGTCTGTGTACGTTGGATCTGACCTGCCAGCTCCTGATACAGAGATTCTGAGACAGAGAACATTTCAAGTGGATGGAATAAAACATTTAATTTCAAGTTTCAGCCTTCAATTGAAGGTAATTTTGATAAATGCTCTGATTTTATTTTAAACTCAGAATCGGTTTGTCTTGAAAATATCAAAAGTAAATTGGGGTAAAACTTAGGGAAGAAATCTCAAATCTACTTCCTCCCTGCCCCAAACAAACAGAATTGTTTTAATCAAATTTTTTCTTCAGCTTTCTAAAGGGACAAGGAAGTTTACCTAAAACAAGTGTGTGTTTTTTGCTTGCATCAGCTCATCCCAGTGTGCACACAGCATATAATCCAGAGGTGCAGCTCATGGAGTGATTAAAAGTGGGAAGCAGGAGGGATAACAAGCCTAGCATTTGAAAGGAGGGCAATGTACCACTGTGCTGTAAAGGCACAAAGCAAGTCTGGAATATAACACTATTCTCAAACAACCTGAATGTTAAAAATTAAAAATTACTGAACTGTGAATTATTCTGCAGAATGGCCACCTTCCTGTAGGATTGGGTTCCTCAACTACATTAGGCAGAAAATGGTCTCTTATCTGGTTTGTTTTTTAACAGGACACTTTGATGGGAAATGGCACCTACTCATGCAATATGTCATCTTAACATGCAGCCACACTGATGTTTAACTGAAGACTGGAACCCTGTTTTAAGTAGCCATACCCATGAAATATCCTGCCCTGCATATAAGAAAATCAACAGGTGACTTCAGCCTTTCTAGTAGTTTCAGAAAAGTTCTTTCCTTCCTGAACACTCAGTGCTTCTTACCTCCATCTTTTTCTCCTCTTGGCCTGCTTTTCTTACTGAAGTATTTGAATGCCTTCCAGTAACACGTTAAGTGAATTCACTGATACCTGTCACATGTTGTTCTTTCCATCTTTCTCTCATCCCTTCCTCACAGAAAAATATTTATCCAACTTGTTGATTCATGTAGTGATGAAAGGTAAACAGCAACATTTGAAGAACGGTACACGGGGTTTTGCCTTTCATCCAGAAAGTCTTTTATGGACAGCAGAGTAGGAATTGAAGTATGAGAAATGCGTTCCAAAATACAGCATCTCCCAGATTTCTTAATGCCTTCAAAACCCACTGAGACTAAGTCATTGTAGCCATTACATTGTTTTTCTGTTATATCAGCATATAGAAGGAATCAAAGTGTGTATAAGCAGAATTCTGGTATTGTATTTCTGTACCGATATAAAATAGGACAGGAAAAACCTTCAGAAGAGTAAAAAGAAAGGACACAGGCAGAAGGACACTCATAACACTGTTTCAGAAACAATGCTAAAAAGAGTTTCTGGGTATGTTGCCCCTAAGCTTCAGCAAGTTATCCTAGGGTGTCCCAGCAGAATGGTGAGGGAGCACTGGGCTTCTTGGCTGTGCCTTTGCTGCGTGCTTTACTTAGCACAGAGGAAAAGGAGAAAAGGAGAGGCTGCTGTCCTTAATGGTTAGATACAGACAGCAATTTTAAAACCACAAATGACAGGGAAGTGTCCAAATAAGAGAGACTTTGAGAAGAAACATGGGTTTAATAAAAAGAAATCATTCAGGATCCCATCTGGCAAGGTGGACATCAAGGTACACAATAGCTGTTGGATGAGCAACCTACCAACAAACAGAGCAATGCATCAGGACAGTGTAAACCTGTGGTTTACTTAAAACATGTGTGGGTAGGGAAAGCTGACACACCAGCCTGAGGCTGCCGTAAGCCTGCTGCCTACTCAGACCCAGCTGGGCATTTTCTGCTGAAGGTGACACTATGCCTTAGGGGAATTAGAGGTTCAGCACCCTCTCGGCCTGAAACAAGTGTGCACCTGACATGATCCAGAAAATGACTGCAACCACTGGGATGAAATGAAGCTTTGGGGAACATATTTCTCCTCCAGCTTCTGAAGAACTGCTTCTGTGGGTAATGCAAGCCAAACCCATGGGGTCAAAAATGCGAGTGCCATAAGAAAGTGTGACTGTAACATAATGACATAGATTGTCTATGCATTTTATACTAAACATTTATTAGGTTAAAATAATAGAAATAACCCAGGGAACAAATCCTTATTATTTTCCTGTTGAGCTGACAAGTTCTTATCACTGCTGATGCTTATTTTGGAATTCGACAAATGAAAAAAAAAACATGTTCTTAGACATGGAAAAATTCAAGTGAGAAGTTACAGGAAACTTTAATGGTCATAAAATGTGCAGTCTTTCAAATTTGGCTGACAAAATCACTTCAGCTGACAGCTTCCATTGTTAGAGATGTAATGGGTCTAAAAAGAGATAGGAAGCAAATTACAGGCTCTCTACAAATCAAACCCACCCATCACATTTCTGTAGTATGCAGCAGTCATCTCTGCAGGTCTCTGCCAGGCAGAGCCTGGGTTAAAAGGCATGCTGCACCTGCAAGAGGCTGATGTGCGACATTTGTGAGACGAGTACAGTCAATTGCCAGAAGTATTTTGCGGGGACATGGAATTAAACTCGTAAACTTTTATCCTCAGTTCACAATGTTTAAGAATGTATTTTTTGGACAACAGCACTTGGCACATATTTTTGAAGGGTTGTTCCATACCGTCCCTGTATAGAATTCTGCAGTTTGCCTTGCTTGGCTAAGATATATTTGACATGACCTTTTCTGCTCACCTCCAGTTTTACTTTGAAAACCCCTTACTGGTAAGGCACACTTGTTGCTGGGGTGCCAGTGAGAAGGGAGCAGAAAGCAGCAGGAGGAGGCAGCTGGGCAGAGCTGGAGCAGGAAGCCGAGGGTGGTTTATTCAGCGCCTGCTCCCCTCCCACTGAGGACACTGGGGGCAGCAGGGGGTGGAAGATGCATCAGCATCTGCTGCACAGATGTGAGGGTGTGAGTCCCCTCCTGACCTCTTCCTCCACTCACTAGTGACAAAAAGGTTGTGACTGGGTTTGTGGCAATAATTCACTATTACCATCCAATTTAAAGTTGCTATTACAAACAGCATGCAGGGCTCATTCCTGGGGCAGCCCTATTCAAAGTGGCACTTAACTGCACTGAGTGAATGCTGATGAATGCTCTTTAATTAAAGTGTTATATTAAAAAACACAGAACATCTGTGCCAAGGTGCTAAGTAATCTGTCTAAACAGATGTCTAATTTTAAGCTCAGTCATATTGCAGAAATATTATATTAAATTTTCAAATAGGAAATAGTTGCTGCTTTTCATATGTGCATCATGTTTCTCTTTACTCAGTGTCAGTCTTTTCAGCTTGTCTTTGGTTTTATTTGAATTTCAGTGAGCTGTTCCCCTCCTTTGGGTTTCTAGTTAAGCAGCTGATAGGCTCTGTTGATAGAAGATAAAAAAACCTTCCATTTTCTTTTATGGTGATTTAACATCCTAGTATTTGTTATATTTAAAGTACTGGAACCAAATATAGACAGAGACATGAACTTTTATGATAAATTTGATTTGCAGAAAACATTTGGGATTGCTTGTATTGCAAGCAATCTGTTTTAAAAAGACACCCTTAATTGAACAAACTGATAGCTCTGCAGTGCACCACCAGTCTCTCGTTTTGGTAGGGATCCTGTGGGCTCCAGCACGGTCTGACCACTGACCAAACTGCAACATAATCCTGAACTCCGCATCAGAGAGGCAACAGCCTGAGCTCTTCTAACAGGTGTCTTCTGCAAAACACTGGAAGATTTGATCCTGTATGAAATTATGTCAAAAAAAAGAAACTTATTTCCAAGAAAGATTGAGCTGATATTCACAAGCCAGATTCACATATCAACATTCCTTTGTTCTGCTTATTTTATAAACTTATCTTCAGAAAGGAAGTTATAGTCTGATGTACCTGCTGCTCCTCCTGTCACTAAAACCTTCCCAGCACATACCAGTCACTGAAAAATATGATCACACCTTCCACCTTTAGATAAAGACTTCTCTTTACCTTTAAGACTTTCCCTCTGTTTGCTCCAGCCTTGGTATCACAACTCATCTTGGGGCAAAATGCCAGCTCCGGTAGACTTCTGCTGAAAGGTCAGAGCTCTGGAAATAGTCAACAGCTGCCTGGGCACCGGGGAAGCGCAGGGTGCCCTGGGCAGCAGGGTGCGCTTGGTATGGTTTTGGTAAAAGTTTTCTGGGATAAAGCCCTCTGCTGAAAACAGCTTTGCCTAAGGTTTGTCACATTCTGATGCAGTTTTCCAGAAACCAAGAGAAGTAAAAATGTGTTTTGATTATGCTTCCCCATGGCTGAAACTTACCCCAACTAAAGCTTGTCACTCACTACAGGGAGAATAATATGAAGTAAACAAAACAAAACAAAACAAACCTAAACAAAACAAAAAAACACCATGGAAAAGAGGAAAAGGGAAGTTCTCTAAGCAGGGGAGCATCAGCCTCACTTGCAAACCTAGATGATAATGGGAGGCAGAGGTATCACAGTATTACAGTATGTTTGAGATTAGAAGGGACCTCAGAAGATCATCTAGTCCAGTCCCCCTGCTGGAGCAGGAACACCTAGATGAGGTCACACAGGAACATGTCCAGGTGGGTTTTGAATGTCTCCAGAGAAGGAGACTCCACAACCTCCCTGGGCAGCCTGTTCCAGTGCTCTGTCACCCTCACTGAGAAGAAGTTTCTTCTCAAATTTAAGTGGAACCTCTTGTGTTCCAGCTTGATCCCATTACCCCTTGTCCTATCATTGTTTGCCACCGAGAAGAGCCTGGCTCCATCCTCATGGCACTCACCTTTTATATACTTATAGACATTAATAAGGTCCCCCCTTAGTCTCCTCTTCTCCAAACTAAAGAGACCCAGCTCCCTCAGCCTTTCCTCATAAGGGAGGTGCTCCACTCCCTTAATCATCTTTGTTGCCCTGCGCTGGACTCTCTCCAGCAGTTCCCTGTCCTTCTTGAACTGAGGAGCCCAGAACTGGACACAATATTCCAGATGGGGTCTCACCAGGGCAGAGTAGAGGGGAAGGAGAACCTCTCTCGATCTACTGACCACCCCCCTTCTAATACACCCCAGGATGCCATTGGCCTTCCTGGCCACAAGGGCCCAGTGCTGGCTCATGGTCATCCTGCTGTCCACCAGGACCCCCAGGTCCCTTTCCCCTACAGTGCTCTCTAATATGTAATTTCCCAACCTATACTGGAACCTAGGGTTGTTCCTGCCCAGATGCAGGACTCTACACTTTCCCTTGTTAAATTTCATCAGGTTATTCCTCGCCCAACTCTCCAGCCTGTCCAGGTCTCGCTGGATGGCAGCACAGCCTTCTGGCGTGTCAGCCACTCCTCCCAGCTTAGTGTCATCAGCAAACTTGCTGATAGTGCATTCTATTCCCTTGTCTAAATTGTTAATGAATATATTGAATAATACTGGCCCCAGTACTGACCCCTGAGGCACTCTACTAGATACTGGCCTCCAACCAGACTCCACACCATTGACTACCACTCTCTGGCTTCTCCCCTTAAGCCAGTTTGCAATCCACCTCACTACTCTATTGTCTAGACCACACCTCCTCAACTTAGCAACTAGGATGCTATGGGAGACTGTGTCACTTTGCTGAAGTCAAGGTAGACCACTTCCACCACTCTGCCATCATCCATCCACCTTGTTACATTCTGGTAAAAGGCTATGAGGTCGGTCAAGCATGACTTACCCTTAGTAAAGCCATGCTGACTGCCCCTAATAACCCTCTTATCCTTAATATGTCTTGAGATGGCATCAAGGACAAGCTGTTCCATTACTTTCCCAGGGACGGAGGTGAGGCTGACCGGTCTATAATTACCCGGGTCCTCCTTCTTGCCCTTTTTGAAGACTGGAGTGACATTTGCTTTCCTCCAATCCTTGGGCACCTCTCCCATTTCCCAAGACTTGGCAAAGATGATGGAGAGGGGTCCAGCAATGACTTCAGCCAGCTGCCTCAGCACCCACTGGTGCATCTCATCTGGACCCATGGATTTATGGATGTCCAGATTGCTTAATTGCTCCCTTACCCAGAGGTAACAAAAGACCTTTTGCCTGCTAGTTTTTATGTAAGATGAGTATATTTTTCCACAGGAAAGTGGGAATGACCCTGACACTCACCCCAAGGCAGTGGCTGCTGGAGCCATAATCAGAAAAAAAGTGGGGGGGAAATACGTTTCTTGTGTTCTGGGGGAAAAGTGATTTGGGAAGGTGAGAGGGGGAGGGCAGGGGGTGTAAAAAGAGGTGTAGTCTGTGTACAGTGGAAAATTCAGAAAATGTGCAGTTGTCAGAAAGGACAGAAATGGTGCACACAGATGACAACATGAATGGGACAGAGGAGCTGTGTGCAGTATGGGCAGAACCCTCTGTAGGTCAGGAGGGCAAATAAACACAGATGTGGGTAGAGAGAGAAGCTGGTGGAAAGCTGACTGAATCATAGGGAGAAGTGTAGGGGGGGAAGAGGCCAGCAGAATCAGGAAATTCAGAGAGGGCTGGAAGCTGGAAGGATTTGTGCCCTTCTGTCCTGATGGGCTGAGTGATCCCTGGGTCCTCTGTTTGGGTGGAAAGGTTCTCTTCTAGACTGCAGCTACTGCATATTTAGGATGCATTCTCCTCCTGCCTGAAAACTTTTCCCAGGTGAATTTTTAAATTTTTTCTCATGTTTGTCCCAGATTTCCTGGAATGCATCAACCTGATCAGAGTAATTCCTTAGGTATTCCAGCCCATGTGCTGTGTGTCTCCAAATCCTGATCAACTCCACTGCGGAGTGACTGCCAGCACTTTGAGGAAGCAGCAGCTGTGCTGTACATTAACTTTTCTGCGTGTACGGGAAATGCAGTCTGTCCCAGGCCCGTCTGTACTCACTGTCTGTGAACAGTGGAGGTCAGTATGAAGTTACTGTGGAGGCACCGCACAGCCTCTGCCAAGAAGTCTTTGCATAAGGACTTTTTAAAAAGGTTGAGGTTTGCTTGTTTTAATAAGATCTTCCTAGTTTTTTCTTGAGAGATGTAGAATTAACTCATGCTTCTGGCTGTCGATCAAGTAGGAAACATCGCCTCCTGGGAAAGAATTACTGAGGCATGCAGCAAAAAGCAGTGTGTCCAATTTAATTCTTTTCTCCTTTAAGTGCTCCTAGGCCATTTTCCTATGTTGCCTGAACATGGGGATTAGTTATGCTAGTGCCCCATTTCCTGCCCTCTATATAGTCATGCTCTGCGACCTGCCCCATAATACCAAAAAAGAAACCACTCCAAGGAAATAACTGCTGATCCAAGGAAATATCAGCTGAGCAGTTACAGCTCTCTGCACATGGCAGCAATAAAAGGGGGGAGGCAGAAGCTGGGGGAGCAGATGGTTTGGCAGGATGGGAGGACAGAGCCTGGCAGTCATCTGGGTGACATGTCCTGGAGGTCACCTGATTGCTGTCCTGGCTGGGCTGCTGGAGCCCTGGACCATGAGATCCAGGTGTAGCAGCTGCCTCTGATTTATGTCTGCAGTAAGAAAAGTGCTGGGCAGCAAGGAGCAAGTGTTCCTGCATGAATTGTTTCTAGAAGGCAAACGGCTTGATGGAATGAGAGGAAAGGAGATGAGCTAGAAAAGCTGTCGCTTGATTTTATTGTGCCGT
Organism: Nesoenas mayeri; assembly: GCF_963082525.1. Classification (NCBI taxonomy): domain Eukaryota; kingdom Metazoa; phylum Chordata; class Aves; order Columbiformes; family Columbidae; genus Nesoenas; species Nesoenas mayeri. The sequence goes on from NC_137543.1 coordinate 21,838,622, forward strand.
TGACCCTGTGAGGATGTGGGGGTAGACAACCTGATGTATTGTGTTACGTCTCTACAGAGAGCAGCTTGAGCTTTCAACAGAGCTCCTTAATCGATTCAAGTGCAAATGGAGACCCAGTTCCTTGGGCTGTGGTATTGCAAGCAGCAACACAAACAGGCAATCGTCTCTCTCCTTCCGTTACTGTGTCTTAATGGTACAAGCTTATGGGGCCTCAAGGTCTGAATGGATCTTACGTCTTTGTGACTGTTCATCATCTGGTCTTTACGCTATGTCAACCTTTTTCATTTGAAGGATAATACCTTTGTCATCATAAATTTATGGTAATTGCATACAATTCCTGCAAATGTACTTCTGCTCTTTCTGTGCTCTCCATAGATATTCATCCAGCCTTCTTCAAGTCTACCACAAGATATACCTCTGCTGTTACTCTCTTCTACCTGATTACAGCTTGGCTGCTAGTGAACTGAGACTATTCCTTGTTTTCCATAAGGACAAAAGCAACAGAAGACACCGCAAATCCTATTTCAGTCTATTCCTTCAGTGTTTTGCAACTTAGCATTCATAATTCTCAGAACAGCAAGCTTTCCAGAGCAAGGATTTTCTTTTCTTCCTGGTTTGTGTAGTTTCTAACACAATGGAGTCCAAATTCTTGATGTGTGACGTATTATAGACCAACAAGTTACCGTACTTTTCTGGTAGTAAAGAGAATGAAGCAGACAAGAAGGAGATGAAAATTTATTTTAAAGGGCAGTGCAGAGGAAATGACTCAGAGGAACATTCTGTGGTCCAGTGCACCTGAGTTTGCAGGTAGTATAAATGATTTCTTACAGGTCTCTTTGTCTTCATGCACACAATGCAGGAGCAGCATACTAGAAAAAGAAAACATAGCCTTAGGTTAAGAAATGGCTAGCACAAAGAAAGAAAAGGTCTCTTATCCCAGCAAGAAAACTCTTCAGGGTTCTGCATGGACTTGTGCTTGGATCTTTGCCATTTCTAACCTATGTGAATGGATCTAGACAAATGTTCCAGTGTGAACCAGCTAAAGTATTAAGACTGAAGTGTTTCAAGAGCAGAATAAGCTATTTGTGTATTAGCTGGAAAGGAGGAGATATATGGAACAAATGAAAATATTTTCTGGGAGTGTGATGTAATGGAGTACAAGAGAGGAGGTAGATACCTTATTTAAGTAGACAGTCTTTGTCTCCTCTACTGTTTTTATCCTTTTCTACTACTTATTTATCTGAGAAAGTAATTCAGGAATTCCCTGGAACAATGTAAGGAAAAAGTGATACTAATGGAAATCAAATGCTGATTGTATTTGCATAAATGAGTGGGCACAAAAGTTTATGCACAAATGTATGTAGATCACTTTGCATATCTCTGCTTTTCCTCTTGTTTATTAAGAAGTTATAACTTAAGCAGTGAAAAAGCATATGTCTAGTTGCATCCAGTTCTGCTGCCTTTTTTTTCTTTTTTCAAGTGGAGGCGATTCACCGTGTGATTTCTGTTTTGCAGAAACGTGGTAAGTATTTGTGTAGCTCAAAGCCTTTCCTGGTACCTGGAAGTCATGTTTGTGCAACTGACAAGTCATAACACACTCATTTTTTATTCTTACTGGGTCCTGAGGATATTTAATCAACAGTGTAGTCTGAACAAGTCTAGAAAAACAGTGTTGTTAATTAAAATCTATTTCTATTACAAAGATTGAGACGTTTCCAGTCAACACAAGTAGAAGACTACTATATAGCTTGAATATTTTCCTATTTGATTCTACTTCAAAAATATAAGTATTTTATTTAAAATACTAGAAATAATAATTTTTTTCCAGCTGCTGTGGTAAATAAATCCCATCAAGCTATTAATAATAAACTATCTTTTCAGTCTGCAGTTGTTTCTGTTTGAAAACTATCCACAAATCATCTTTACGTCTGAGAAATGTTTGTGTGAGGACGTGTAGCATGTATGACAGCCCAAGGCTTCTTCCTCTGCTTTGGCTATTTGTTCCTCACTTTGTGTTATGGACTTTGCCAAGTCCTGCCAAATGGGATTGCTTCCGATCTCTGGTCAGCTCAAACTTAAGAAGGTGAAGGGAATCTGAGTATCATTAAATATAGCTGAGTAAGCAGGATGGACTCAAATACGTTTTTGAAGTCAGCAGGTTAGCTGCCCAAATACCTCAGTTAGCTAACTGTGTAACTCCACTTCCAACACTGTTCATGAGTGGTTCTATAGCCAGTTTGACAACAGAGAACCAGACATTCTCGTGAAGCTATTTTAGAAAGCAAATATAACTACGAGTGAGCAAATTCAGGGAAAATGAATTTGATAATAAATGTGGAAATTAAAAAGGCCCTAAAATCAGCTACAATGTATTTATTTTCCCAGCTGTATTATTCATTGTACTTTCTACTAACAAAGGTTCTTTTTTATATAAAATATACACCTGACTCATTGATATTAAACCATGTTCTTGCTGTTACCTTACTTCATCATCTGACTTGTTCTGTCTTCATCATGCATTGATGTTTGTTGGTCTCACCAGCTGCACAGTCTCATTCTGCATGGTGCCTGCACCAGCTGGGTGCCTGCCTGTTGTCTTGCATAACACAGCTCCCACTTGCTCCAGCCGTCTATGTACACCACAAAACCAGTAATTACAGTTACTGTGCTCTACTACGTGTGATATGTTTGGAAATGAAAAATTGTCATAGATCTGTGAATTTAAAATGAATTCTGAGTGTCTGTACAATGTAGTGATTTGTAGCAACTGAGTATCTGCCCTCAATACCTGAAACAAGGCTTTTTTGGGGAAGCAAATTGAGGATCTTTCTATTATAAATTGGTTATGCATGCTTCTATTTTTTTTATTGTGCTCATGTATGCAATGCTTGCAAAAATATTGCTTGATGCATTCAAAAGGTGATACCAGGCACTGATCCTAGAAGTAGGAACTTGTCTGCCATGGGGACATCTTGGTAATTAAACTCCATTGGCAGCTGTGGGGAGGGGCAGAGCTGGTGCTTGCTCGGGACAGCAGCTGCTGGACGCTGTTACACAGCTGTGCCCCCTGGCTCACATTGCCTGTGGCAGGATGGGGAAAGTCACCAGTGGAAGCAGAGCTGCCACGTGAGGTGGAGGGTGCAGGTAGGCAGCCCAGCCCCATGGGAGTGCCCAGTCCTCTCCAACAGCAGCAAACCCACCAAACTTCGTACCTTCACCAGCTTCCCACAGTAGTTCTACCCTTTCCTGTGGTTGAAGCCCTGGTTCCCCAATCCTTGGAGTGGCAAAATTTAATTTTACTAATGCATCTGAGGATGCAAGCTGTCTCTGTATGCTGCAACTCCACGCTTATGATTAAAATCTCTTTTTCATCCTTCTCCAACACAGAACTGTTTCTGTTGATGACTTCACAACATTTTCTGCATGGCTTCTTTGGCCTGGAAAGCAGCACACTAGGGATTACTAAACTGCAGAGTATCCAGATTTTATCCAGCATTACAGATGATAAAAAAATCATGGACATTTTTACCGTTATATGTGAAAATTGGTGATGTTGTACCTAACAAAAAATAATCAAGTGTCTTTCAATGAGTACGAACAGCTAGGTAGATAACCCCTTGAATTGCATAATGTAACCAATAAAAAAGTTAACACAGGACTGGATGTGAAAATAAGAATTAGCCAAGAGCTGATTAGATCATCATAACTATTTATTTTAGCTCATTTGACATATTTGTTTGGTTTACCCTGCCATAAAGATTGTTAGACTGCATATGCAAACAACTTTTCACTTGCCTGTTAAGGCTAATGGGGAAGAAACTTAATTAACTTCTACTTTGTTAATGTTTATGCATGATTGTGGTCTCTTATTAAAAGAGACAGACTTGATATAAAATCCAGATTCTAAATCAGGAGCCAGAGACGGACACCCTTAAAGGTCCATACTTGCTCAGAGCCAGCCTGGGCATTAAGCTGCTTTCTTATTCTTTCTCAAAGATAACTAGGCAGAGTAACTACACTAATTTTCAACACCTTGTTCTCTAAAGTATAGACACAACAATTCAGCGTAAGTTGTTAAATTCCAAATTCTCTTAAAATAGATAAATGGCTTGGCATCAAAAGAGGCCCATAAGACAAATAATTCAATACCATTTTATCATGAAGTTTGGAAAACCTTTGCACGACTGATTGTTTAAGAGCTATATAGATGCTTCAGATGGTCTTGCAGAAATGTATGCAAACAAACTTCCATATTTAGTGGAGTGCTTAAACATCTGCATGAGGGTAATTCACTTTCTTGCAAGGTTCAGGTAGTTGATGGATGTAAAACACTGACTGTGCCAGGCCTCCTTTTGATCCTCGTCATACTTCCATGGAAAGGATTTTGCCATCTCTCTTCAGAAGGTAGTGATAAATTCCTCTTGCTCTGAGGGACACCAAGATTTCGCCTAGGACAGGTGACTGCTGCTGGCAGGGCTGTGTCACCCAGCCAGGGCCTGGAATGGGTGGCCCACCACCTTGGCATCGACAACTCCTTGGACAATGAAAAGTATCAAAATGCCTTTGAGATATCTGGGGGGTTTATTGTTGGTTTTAACTAGGTCTCAATTAAGCCAGTAATCACTTAGCAAATGATACAAAGATCCATCTGGAGGAAAAACCTGTAAATGAAAAAGAGAGAAGCATATTTAGCCTTAAAATTATCACTGAGTTTACTGCCATCAGCATTGCCTCTCATCTTCTTTATGGCTTTGCAGTCTAGGAAAGAATAGTTGCTTGACTTCAGTTAGGTGTATATTGAATGCAATTACCTTGGTTGCTCAGCCCATCGGGCCTAAAAGTGATTTCAAACGACAGAGCATGGCATGGAGTATAGTTATTTTGCTGTCTAGTATAACTGTTCTTGGACTTCACAATTCTGAACTAGTTATCCAAGCAATTTCTTAACTGGAAAGGGGCAGAATGAGAGGATATAGGAAGCTATAAATCATGCAGCACAAGCCCTGAGGGGTATAATTGTGTACTTAAAAACTTTTGGCCATATAACATCTTCCAACTGCTTTTACGTGTGCTATAGTTCATTGTATCCCCCCTGATGGACACGATCCATCTCTGGAAATGATGTGTTGTGGCAGTTCTAAGGGAAGCTGACACACAAAATTCTCTTTCCCTAGGGAGATCTCAGCTTCCAGTGCTCTCCCAGAGCAAATGGGGAGGATGGGCGCGGCAACGGGAACCTTGGGAGAGCAGCTGCAGGTCCTGTGCGTGTGATTGAAGAGACCTTGGCAGATTTGGTCTCTCTGTTTTGTTTGGTGGGTTGAAGAACACAGATGGAAGCTGGGAGGACCCAATAGCTTGAATGCCATGCAGATGTCTCAGGAATGTGTTCTTCCTCTCCCTGAATGAAGGCTTAAAGAAGAGTCTGGAAACCATCACTTAATCCCTCGTTGGCTGCTAGATTTCTGGGTGCCATTCATTTCAGCACGACAGAGAAAAAGCTAAGGGCTGACTTGTTTCCCAACCACACCCTGTGATGGTAAATTGATAAATGTGGGGTTTTCCGTATTGGAGATGAAGATGTAACTGCTAGCCAGTAGCTTATGCTCAACAAAATCCATCCAAGAAATTGAACCCAGATTTGTCCATCATTTGTTTCATCATTTCTTTGTTATTGTTTGAACGCTGAAGGTAAACATTTAACCAATGAATTCTGTGGGTTGCCTACCACATTTTTTTAATAGATCTACACCATTTAAAAATATCTACACATTGTGAAGTGATTGTTTATTCAAGAATATTCTATAGTCTTGTCCATAAGAAAAAGATATTATTGCAGTGGTTCATTCTAGCCTTTTATTCTGGAATATTTTGTTGCTAATTAACATACGAAAGAAAAATTATTATGTATCAAACAAGAGTTTAATTTCCCACAATGTCTGCTTTCAGTCTAGTGGGAGGAAAAAGAGACAGGAAAAAGATACACAAACAAATACCATGTGAACTAAAAATAGGATGTGCATAATGATTTTCAACTGGTAGAGATGTGGTTTGCCTAATTCCCACAGAACAGGGAAATAACATACATCAGCCATTCTCACAAGGTCAGTAGTCACAGGGTGTTTCATCCTTACTCTTCCTCCCTGAAATCCACCCAAGGAAACAAAGCATAAGGGCTGAACAAACAGAAAGTGTTTGCTGCTGCCTTGTGAGATTTGAAGTCGTTTCCAGCTCTTGAACACTGTTCTACACAGCTGATCTTTTCCTCTCTGTGTGACTGGGATTGTGCACATCTCAGTCCAAAATGGCAACACAGAGTCAGGATAATCTTTGCTCTAGTAGCTTCAAAACCCATGTGTGCACCTACACATTGGTTCCAAGCTTCTTTGTACCTCACTCTGTGACCTTAAGTGTAGTCTCTTATGCTTGTGTAGCTGGTTCATTTTCATTTTGCTATGGAGTGCCCCACCCCCTACCTATGGCACAACAATTCTGCTTTGAAATCTTAAAGCCTGTATAAATATTTCTGTGAGGGTTTTAACATGTGCTACCATGGTGCCCCGTCTCCAGTCACACCAGGATGCGGTTGTGTAGCAACAGCAGAGAAGCACAGGGCGAAACAGTCCCTTTCCAACATATTAGCTGCTTAACTAGCAAAGTACTTTCCTTTCATCTGACAAATGCAGAGTTATGGCACAGAAACATGAAGCGAATTGGTAAATACAAGAACTGGCTCTGGGGTTTCTAATTGTCAACCCAGGCCTTCAATCACATGTTGATCCAGCCAGTCTCTCTACTGGCTTTGAATTGTTCTTTGTTTAACACAAAGCCCCTTCTTCACTACTGTCTTTTTGATTTTTAAGTGGCTAATTTGTGCAGTAGTTGCTGCAGAGACCCTAATAGATAACGCTTCCTACAATGTCATCGAGTGGTTTACTATCACTGCTCTTGTGTGACTTGGGAAAGGGTGAAAGATAAATAATGATGAGCATATGCAAAAGGACACTTATAAAACAAAATTTATTTCCGTCTGGTTTTTTTAAAATATATATACATAAAAACTTTCTGAAATCAGCACTTTTGATCTAATGATATATTAACTCAAAGTTATCTTTAATGTAAAAGTTTAATTGATACTTGTAGTGTAGGAAGAGTGCTAATGTTCTTATTAGCAATTATACAAAAAGATCACTTAGCATAGTTATAAACTATTGCTTTGTAGGATTTAAAAGCAGTTTGCAACTCTTAAGGACCATGTTATATAGCTAATCTTTTCTGTTTGACTAGAAAATGTACTTCTATAGAAATGTATGTAAATTTGACACATCAGGTCAGTTCTAAAAAAGTAAAGAAAAAAGATTAGCAGTAAGTAAATTGAATGAATTATGTACTTACTGCAAAGAACACTGGTATTTCCTAATCCCTTCTAAGGCTTTTTCTCTGTGTGCAAGATTATGGATATTTTTCCTGAACATAATGATACGTTTTCAAGGGTCCCTAAAGGCTGATGCCTGAATCTTCTCACCTTCTAGAAAGAGGAATTATTTTTTTTAAGCTGTGGGGCATTATTAACACTTTCAGACTGGTTCAGAAAGAGACTAGAATGTTATACCCTGCCAGAGGAGAGTCAACATTTCTGAGAACAAAACCTACCTCCAAAGAAAACTAGGGGTCTTGTGTGGGGTCAATGTCTTTGCAAATCACCCCAGAACGTGTTTAGGTTGCTGGAATTTTGGCTGGTAATTACAGCTAACTGAAACTCTTCCTATAGAAATTTACTTTACATTCACTTTCTTACGGGTCAAACACTGATGAACATGGGTTTTTCCAAAGCTCAGCAGTGCTGTTATAAAAGATGGACAAACCGTTGTGGTTTATTCTAGACTTTTAGTTAAACTCTTGATGTTATCTTAATGAAACATTGGATATCTCTGGCATTTTCTTCATTAAGTACAAGTTTCATGGTTATTAAATATGCTGCCTCCTAAAACATTTCAATGAATACCCAAGTACTGTTGAGGGGCCCAAAAGTGAACACAGCATTTGAGGCGTGACCTCACAATGATCCTAATAACTTATGATTCACATATGAGTCTAATAATAACAACACTCTGAAGCAGCCTGAGATTTGAAGTTGGAAAACCTTATGGAAATGTCAAATACAGTTATAATTCAAGCACTGGGAAACAGTTTCATAAAGAAAATGAAACTTCATATTGCTATAAAATAGTGTCGACAAGCTAATTTTTTTGATAGTTTGTTTCCTGCTTATAAACTTCTACCAATACCAATAAAGAAAGAACCAAATTGAGCTATAGAGAACCATGAATTCTTCTCTGGACTTTTAATCTCTCTGGCTTACTAAAACAGTGCTAGATTCAGGATCAGTTATTTCAGGAAAGCCTCTGTCATCATAAATATTTTGTTAATTAAAACAACAGATAATTTCATATGCATTGATAATTCTCACAATAATATGTAAAGAGTAGATAATTTAAAATGCATACTAGTAGATAATTATTGATTTCCTCTAACACTGTGCAATCAATAAAACAGAGTTATTCTTTTAAAGTGCTGCAATTAACCTTTGGATTTCCACCAACACTATAGTTCAGCAGTAGAGTGAAACATGAACCATTTACAAACCTATGTGTGACAGTCTCTTGGTTCAGGAAGTTCCATAAAAGATCATTTTCTTCAGAAGGTGAGATTACACTCGCCTAACAAGTTTTATATTGCATAGGTGATCATGTTTCAGCTTCATATCCTGAGGATTATATCTTGATTTTATTCCCAGGAACCGAAAGGATCTTCTATATGGTATTTTGTGAGTGTAAATGACTCAGAAATAGTTTTCTTCCAGAATTGCAGGAAAGAAGGCAAACTGGCATGTTAGTCCAGACAATGGGTGGCCTCTGACAAGAGCTGTCTGGCTTGCAGGGGGAGCATGACATGACTAGGATTTACACTCCTCTGTTCCTGGGCAATTTTGGGAGCCCTAGCAAAGCACTGTTGGTTCAGTTCACACTTTATTTGTTCATGTGATTTATTTTCCAGATATGACTGAGAAAAAAAGGAGATGCTATGGTCTTGCTTCCTTCATAGCCACCTCTCCTCTGATAGAATCATAGAATCACTTAGGTTGGAAAAGAACCTCAGGATCATTGCGTCCAACCATTAACCCAACACTGCCAAGCCCACCACTAAACTGTGTCCCTGAGGGTCATGTTTACATGTCTTTTAAATAACTCCAGGTATGGTGACTCAACCACTTCTCTGGGCAGCCTGTTTCAACTTGACAACCCTTTCCGTAAATAAAGTTTTCCTAATATCCAATATCCTAATACCTGCCCTGGCACCACCTGAGGCCATTTCCTCTCGTATCACTTGTTACATGGGATAAGAGACCGACACCATCTCTCTACAGCCTCCTTTCACATAGTTGTAGAAACTGATAAGGTCTCCCCTCAGCCTCCGTTTCTTCAGGCTAAACAACCCCAGTTCCATCAGCTGCTCCTCATAAGATTTGTTCTCCAGAACCCTTTACCAGCTTCATTATCCTTCTTTGGATGCACTCCAGGATGAAGGAGAAGCTTCATCCCTCCCCACGGGGTCTGTGAGTACCGTCTCACAGCAGCACTCCCCGTTCACTGCATTCCTCCCTATCACACAAACAGCCTGCCCTCTGTCTCAGAGATAAAATCATTCCAGGTGCCAAGCTGATAAACTCTATGCTGGCCTTTTGTACCTACTGACAATGGAGGATGTGCTTGACGCTGCTGTTGTGTTAGACACACATTCTAAGCATGTCCCTGAATAATGGTCAGAAACAGCATTCATCAGTTCATATGGTACAGACAGAAAAAATGTTGCCGGACTGGAGACAGGAACTTAAAACTTTACCCAAAATGGCCCTAAGTAATCATTTCCATCATTGCCATTTATGGCCTTAGTTAAACATAAATAGTCACATTTGCTATTGGCCTTTTGAAGCATCAAAATCTGCCAAACTTGTGTGCTATGGGCAGATCTATGTTGTGGTTTTTTAGGTGAACCTGAGAACCTCAGCTGAGAACAGTTGAGTCAAAATGAGTTTCATGTGCAAAGTATTTTGACACCTCTGTTCAGGTGCTGGCTTTTAGTGGCTTTTCATAGTAAGCAGAGAAGTTTCTTTCCAATTCTGTCCCAGAAGGGCTTGCTGCCTTGTGCAGCAAAGGCAGAGCTGGATCAATAGGCAAACAAAATTCCTTTCAGCAATGCGGATGTAGGGAAGGGCCATAAGAAAGCTTTATTGTCAGGCTCATATTTCTGCGCATAGTGTAGGAATAGCCAAAGTGGTATTTCTACTCAAAACCATGAAGCTATGATGATAATTTTTCAAATAGCACTATTTCATTTTTTAAAGAAGAAAGCTAGAAAAGTCGTTGTCTGAATACTAAGCTAAAAGAAATATTAAGCTAAAAAATGTCTTGTCTGATCAGAATACTTCTGATCTAAATTAAAGTCTTTGGAACAACATCAAAACTTTTTATCTGAAGTCGGTTCAACCTTTAAGTGTTATGGATGGTTTCAAAGATTTATGCAAATATTTTGTGGCCTTCCTTTCCTCTATGGCCTGAGCTTATTGCGTCTACAGCTCTCTCATGATGCACTATGGCATACTGTCATGGCAATCATGCACTGCAGGAAAGGCTGCCTAGCCCTTAGGCAGGAGGGAGGGCTAGAATGGCAGATCCCAAGAGGTACTTCAACATCACAGGCTGCTGCAGCTTCATGTGGTCTTCAATCAACCTTCCTTCAGTAGGTTTTAATGCAAGAGAATTCAATATGTTGATATGAAAATGCAGAAATGTCTCTTTCTGATTTGGGAAAAAACAAGGGTTTTTTTCCAAAACATTTCAAACATTTTCTCAGAATATTTTTGTCTTTGGGCTGTTCATAGAAGAAAAGTAACATTGAAATATTTGAGCTTAAGAAACATTTGAATGAATGGTCATGGGAGCCTCAGTTAGTCTAAAGAGGATGAAATGCTCTGGAAGACAAAAAGAGAAAGAGGAATTCCAGAAGGACAGAGACAGCATCATTAAATGTTGGATACACAAACTGGATCAGGCATTTATGTGAATGACAGCGAACTGCTGGTCATGTGCAGCAGAGCTGGTGAGACTGGGTGACTGAAATCATCTTTGCTTAGCCTTTTGTCTAGGATGTGCTACCACTTTTTTCCTCTGTGTGGCTATACATCCATAAATCCTCCTTTGATACCTGTACTAGGCTATGATTTTATTTAGCTGAGTCTCTTGAGAAATTTGTTTAATTATTATTTTATTTTGGTGACCAAAGCATGCATTGAAAGTAGCTGGTTAAGGTTTATCACAATTTTGACTGTGGGAAACTGCATGGATGGACCATTATCAAAGAAATACTTTTACTTTTGGCTTATCATGGAAACAAAATCATACTGCCTTTGTGAAAGCATATAGAGATGTGGGTTCCCTTCTCAATAACTGTTGAGCTTATTGTCCTTGTGGAAATCAGCCCTCAGAGGTAATTACACTGTGAAAGTAGGTGACTTGTTAGAGGAAGGAGATAACATACATTTCCTCAGGAAAAGATGTTGGGTGAGCTCACCCCCTTTTAGACACTAGGTAATCAACAACAGAGGATGATACACAAATGGGCTGGCCATAGAAGTTTCAGGTGACCTTGTACCTTTATAGACAAGTAGAACAGAAGAGACAAGCTATAGAAATCAGGCACCATCAATTACAGTGCCTGTAATGTTTCAAGAGAGGCTTTCTTTTCCCCTCTTTCTGATGCTACCATGGTACTCATTCATTCATTCAAAGGGTCAAGTTCTGACCCTGAATTAAGGAGATGACAGAGAAAAGTCTTTGTGAGATATTTGTGTTCCCACAGTTCTTTGAAGCTTCCAGCCACCTTGCAGCAGTTCTAGCTGGAAAGTGTAAAGAGAAGAAAAGTAACTAAGAATACATGTTAAGTATAACTAATCTATTTGTCTCCTCTCTGTCATGTAGCTATCTCAATACATCATCAAGGGATGCTCTGGTCTCGGTTTATATCACAGTGCTATGCTTGGAGCAGGGTTGCTACAGAAAGAAGAGTTGATACTGAATAGGATGAGGGTTATGAACTCTGCTTTTTTTCCTTCTTGTTTTGACATCCTGCTGTCAAGTAGGTCTTCTGAGGAAAAAGAGACGAGGCTTTTAGACAGGATTTCTAGGCCAGACTGGTATTAAATAGAAGGAGCTAAAATACTTGCATTTCATAAAGTTTGGCGTTCATACTCCATGACAGTTTGATTTAAAATGTAGCTTTGTTTCAGAACTGGAAGACATTTCAGAGTATTTATTAATACAAAGACCAGGGAGTGGAAGTCCCAGAAGGACCAAAATCCTTTCTTTAGGAACAATGCTATGCCATAAAAACTGTGCTAATTAAATTTACATATTCTGCAAAGAGAGCTGAAATAACAAATTACTAAGCAATGGGTGTTGCTGAGTCAGATGTTACTTTAATTTTAGTGTAAATGTTCAGCTAAAAGCTTTTGCGTGAGATTTAGATCTTTAAGAGTCATGTTTCATGTAGCTTCTAGGGGGGCAAAAATTCAGAGATTTTAAGATTAGCAAAGGTGATTTGTACTCATCTCCATCTGAAAACCACTAACATTGAAAGTTAGTCCTCATCTATACTGTGAACTGACCCTAATACCCATCCAAAGTAAACACTAAATCTATGAGGAGGTTCAAATCAAAATACAGATGCCATAGCTTATGTGTAATGTCTAAACTTTTCCTTCCATAGCTGGCAATGTCTTAGATTTATCTCTATTATACTGCTGTCAGTGCTCATTGGTTTTGCACACTCCAGCTTGATGGTCCATTTAATTACCATTAATCTGTTTTGAATATACAGCCTGCATAGGTAAGATGTGTACACTGCAGTAGCCAGTTTCCTGTAAAGTACTATCTATATACAATTAATTGTTGATAGTCTATTCCTCATTTTCAGATCAGCTCCTTATAAAATTCCTGTAGTGTGGCAATCCTTATTGTAACTCTTTTTTTTTTCCTAAATGCAAGGTCATTGGCAAAGTTGTTGGTGTAATTTCTTACTGTAAAGGTTGACTTCTAACACTAGTCTGGTAACTGGACTATACAGCTGGTTCTTGAAGAAAGGCCCTTGCATCATTTGCCATCTGGTTATTTGGAAGTTTATGGAAAATGAATTTAGTGTCATTCCCCAGATGTCCAGCCTCTTTTGCCATTTTTGTTAATCGGCCCAATTCGCTGGCCAGCTCCAAAGAAGAGACAAAATATTAATAGATTTTAGAGATCAAATTCCTTTGTCTTTCACAGAAATGACTGAAAGGTTGGCAGGATGGAGCAGGAGAGCCGGCACTCTCATAATTTACTTTCCAAGAGGATTTCTTCTTGCAGTAGTCAAGGAATTTGTAGAAAATCTGAATTAGATTTTTTTGTTCATATTTAAAGAAAAGTTTTCATTCCCAGGGCCGATGGTGTCTATTAGAGCAGTGGAAATGCACATTCAAGGTGAGCAAGCAATATTAGCCAAGCTGAAAATTATTGTAATGTGTCACAGAGGAGTAGCTGATTATGATTTTTTTGGTCCTATTATCAAGGTCAAGAAGGAAGAACAAAAGATTTATTCCTAGTTTTTCATGTATGTCTGGAATAAAAAATTGTTATGTAGGAAGAACAGGAGTTGCCTACGTTCTCAATGTAAGTATCAAACTACAGAACTGCACTATCTAATTTGAATCATTCTTTAGGAAGCAGTGAATATAATGACTCCTCAGAATTCTGGAAGGTGAACTTACTGACTGTAAAGAACATTAATATTAGAAATATGAAAAGATTTGTGGTATGCCTACCTCTTATGAAAGCTAATCTCTCAAGTCACTGGGGTAAAAAAATGATACCAAGTTTGTGATTTCTAGTTGATTAACCAAGGCCCAAGAATTTTGCTAGGAGGTGAACTTGAGATATGGGAAATTCAATGTTTCTAGGATGCTGCTTACATGTCAGACCATATCATTACAGTGATAATCATGGGAGGCATGCACACTCCCAGAACTCGATACAACAGAGAACTAAATACCCACCACATCAAAGATGGAACTTCACTTCAGCAAGTACAAGAAGTAAATAATTAGCTTTGCCTCGGGAGCTGATTTCTGGGTTTTTTTTAAATAGGATTTACTAGGCAGATCTGTGATCCACATCTTAATCACTGCTTCTTTGAAAAACTGATTATTAAATGCTGGCCTGTGATCCATATGGTAATCACTTGCAAAATTGTGGAGGGTATTCAAGGCAAACAGTCTAATGTCAGGTCTAGATCTAACATCTTTTGGTATTTCACTGTCTTTTTTGGTTTATGTGGGCAAAGACTCCAGTGATACACAGGAAATGTTTACCTCACAGGGGCAAAAGGATGCTGGGACAGGAATTGGCAGGGCTTATTTGGAGAGCTTTAAACTAGACTCCAAGGGGGATGGAGTTGTAGCTGGGCTTGCATCAGTGGGGCAGCGTTCTAGAGTTGATGAAGGCTGGGAGGCCTCCCATACCCCTAGGGTGAAATCAGAGTGCTCAGCTTGCTCTCTGAAATGCCTGTACACCAATGCACGCAGTATGAGGAATAAGCAGGAGGAGTTAGAAACCTGTGTTCGGGCAGGAGATTATGACCTAGTGGCAATTACAGAAACATGGTGGATCAGCACCCATGACTGGAATGTGGTCATGGATGGCTATGCCCTTTTCAGGAAAGACAGGCCAGCCAGGTGTGGTGGTAGAGTTGTTCTTTACGTGAGAGAGCAACTACAATGTATTGAGTATTGTCCAGGCATGGATGAGGAGTGAGTTGAGAGTCTGTGGGTGAGAATTAAGGGGCAGGCTGGCAGGGGAGATACTGTTGTGGGTGTCTATTACAGGCCACCAGATCAGGGTGAGGAAGTTGATGAGGCCTTCTACAGGCAGCTGAGAGTGGCCTCACAGTCACTGGCCGTGGTTGTTGGGGGGGATTTTAACTTCCCTGATGTTTGCTGGAAGGAATACTCAGCCGGCCAGCCAGTCTAAGAGGTTCTTCTAGTGCCTTGATGATAACTTTCTGATATAGGGGGTGGAGGAGCCAACTAGGAGAGGTGCACTGCTGGACCTAATCCTCAATAACAAGGAGGGTCTGGTTGAAGAAGTAGAGGTTGAGGGCTGCCTTGGTTGCAGTGACCATGAGATGGTGGAGTTCAGGATCTTGTGTGGCAGAAACAGAATAGCAAGCAGAATTGCAACCCTGGACTTCAGCAGGGCAAACTTTGGCCTTTTCAAGCAATTGCTAGAGGAAATCCCATGGGCAAGGCTGCTTGAAGGTAAAGGGGCCCAAGATAGTTGGTTAGCGTTCAGGGACTGCTTCTACTGGGCACAATGTCAGAGCATCCTGACACATAAGAAGTCAAGGAAGGGAGCCAGGAGACCTGCGTGGTTAAACAGGGAGCTGCTGGGTAAGATAAAGTGGAAGAGGAGAGTTTATAGATCATGGAAGGAGGGGCTGGCCACTTGGTGAGAATATAAGGCGATTGTCAGAGGGTGTAGGGAGGCAACTAGGAAAGCTAAGGCCTCCTTAGAGTTAAACCTGGTGAGAGGGGTCAAGGACAACGGAAAGAGCCTTTTCAAATATGTGGCAGATAAAACTAACATCAGAGGCAATGTAGGCCCACTGATGAACGAGGTGGGTGCCCTGGTGACAGAAGATACAGAGAAGGCAGAGTTACTGAATACCTTCTTTGTCTCTGTCTACTCTTCCGGTGGCTGTCCTGGGGAGCCCTGTACCCTTGAGGCCCCAGAGGAAGTCGGGACAATGGAAGAGTTTGCCTTGGTTGATGAGGACTGGGTTAGGGAGTAATTAGGTAATCTGGACATCCATAAATCCATGGGTCTGGGTGGGATGCACCAGCGGGTGCTGAGGGAGCTGGCTGAGGTCATTGCTGGACCACTCTCCATCATCTTTGCCAAGTCTTGGGAGATGGGAGAGGTGCATGAGGACTAGAGGAAAGCAAATGTCTCTCCAGTCTTCAAAAATAGCAAGAAGGAGGACCCGGGTAACTATAGCTGGTCAGCTTCACCTCCATCCCTGGGAAACTGATGGAATGACTTATCCTTGGTGCCAACTAAAGGCATATCAGGGATAAGAGGGTCATTAGGTGCAGCCTACATGGCTTCACCAAGGGGAAGTTGTGCTTGACCAACCTCATTGACTTTTATGAGGACACAACGAGGTGGATAGATGATGGTAGGGTGGTGGACGTGGTCTACCTTGACTTCAGTAAGGCATTTGACACAGTCTCCCACAGCATCCTTACTGCTAAACTGAGGGAGTGTGGTCTGGACGATCGGGAAGTGAGGTGGACTGTGAACTGGCTGAAGGAAAGAAGCCAGAGAGTCGTGGTCAATGGGCCAGAGTCCAGTTGGAGGCCTGTATCTAGTAGAGTGCCTCAAGGATCAGTACTGAGGCTGGTATTATTCAATATATTAATCAATGATTTGGATGAGGGAATAGAGTGTACTATCAGCAAGTTTGCTGATGACACCAAGCTGGGAGGAGTGACTGACACACCAGAAGGTTGTGCTGCCATCCAGTGAGACTTGGACAGGCTGGAGAGTTGGGTGGGGAAAAATTTAATGAAATATAACAAGGGCAAGTGTAGAGTCTAGCATCTGGGTAGGAACAACTCCAGCTTCCATTATAAATTGAGGAATGACCTATTAGAGAGCAGTGTAGGGGAAAGGGACCTGGGAATCCTGGTAGACAACAGGATGACCATAAGCCAGCACTGTGCCCTTGTGGCCAAGAAGGCCAATGGCATCCTGGGGTGTATTAGAAGGGGGGTGGTTAGTAGGTCAAGAGAGGTTCTCCTGCCCCTCTACTCTGCCCTGGTGAGACCCCATCTGGAATATTGTGTCCAGTTCTGGGCCCCTCAGTTCAAGAAGGACAGGGAACTGCTGGAGAGAGTCCAGCGCAGGGCAACGAAGATGATTAAGGGAGTGGAGCATCTCTCTTATGAGGAAAGGCTGAGGGAGCTGGGTCATTTTAGGTTGGAGAAGAGGAGACTGAAGGGTGACCTTATTAATGTTTACAAATATGTAAAGGGTGAGAGTCACGAGGATGGAGCCAGGCTCTTCTCGGTGACAACCAATGATAGGACAAGGGGTAATGGGTTTGAATTAGAACACAAGAGGTTCCACTTAAATATGAGAAGAAACTTCTCAGTAAGAACACAGGAATAGGCTGCCCAGAGGGGTTGTGGAGTCTCTTACTCTGAAGACATTCAAAACCCACCTGGACATGTTCCTGTGTAACCTCATCCAGGTGTTCCTGCTCTGGCAGGGGGATTGGACTAGATGATCTTTTGAGGTCCCTTCCAATCCCTAACATTCTGTGATTCTGTGAAAGATGAAGTTAAAAGAGGAAAAAATAAAGCAGATGAACAAGTGCTACGCTCCTTAATTATGTTCTGGAGAATGGTAGCAGCCATGTGAGTAAAAATACTTTTTTGCTGGTGTAAGCAAGGTTGTGGATATCCATCTCACATCTGGACTGTACCGACTGGAGATATTATTGCACCCAGACTGCTCTTTGTTTTCCTGCCCCTGTCAACAGCCCCGCAGGTGAAAATAATCATGCCACCACTTCTGATCCAACTGGATGTCCTGAAACTGGAGCCCTGGATGGACTGAATCCACTGGCCAAA
Source organism: Nesoenas mayeri (assembly GCF_963082525.1). Classification (NCBI taxonomy): domain Eukaryota; kingdom Metazoa; phylum Chordata; class Aves; order Columbiformes; family Columbidae; genus Nesoenas; species Nesoenas mayeri. The sequence goes on from NC_137543.1 coordinate 21,856,404, forward strand.
CTGGGAGCAAATGGAGAGGGGAAGTGTCCCCTGATTTTCTGGCCTGCAGAATGGGGATGGAGACAGCTCCCAGCGAAGAGCGGGCAACAAAGAGCTGGAAGAGCGATAGCACACTCAGCCTGCAAGGCTGATGTGTAAAAATGTCAAAAGCTTATTTCAGGACGGTGTGCTGCTATGGTTGTTCCTATATAACAGCAAGGTTTTTCTAGAGGAAACAGGTCTAAAATATTCCATAGACAGTAGCACAAAAGTACGTGTTCAAAAAGCCTGCATGTAATGAATATGCAAGAGGTTGTGCAGACACATTTAACTTTGGCTGGTTTTGCAGTCTCTATGCATTCTGAAGATAGCTTTTATATGGAATGTGTATATACCACGTACTTAACATAATCCAATGCTTTTTCTATATGAAAGAGCATAAAATATCTTGACTTTCTGTGATGAAAAATAGAAAAAAAATCTCAAAACTAATGTACTTGAATTGACTGATATAAAATGGAGGCTTTTTTTAAAAGGCTCTGAACATTTTCAGCAGTAGAGACACTTTAATTCACACTCTGTGCTTAACTAATGGCAGCTGTATTCTCCAAAATTGTACACTTGGTCCTGTCCTCCCACATGCTCTAACAGTGAACCAACGAAAGCTCTCAGGGGTTTAAAAATACTCTTACTGAGCTCAGGGCAAAGGAGACTTTTACACTGATGATATGCTACATGCCTTTTGTAAATCAATTTATCAAACCCAAGATAAAGCTGAAAATTTAGAGATAAATTTTTAACTCTAATTATGCATGTGGTAATTATTAATAAACTGATGGACAGCAGCTGAGTATTCATTAGGTACTGAGTAGTCCTGCAACTGTCTCATTTATGTTGCTTTTAACATTCAGATATCAAAATAAATCATTAAAACTGCTATTGGCGTATTTAATTAATGATAAATCTGGATGATTTTGACAGAGCCTTAATCTTCTGGAGAACTGATACTTCTTATCATCACTGATGCTAATTGACTGAGACAGTGAGAAGTTTCACTGACCACAGTTTTATTTACACAATTAAGTTTAAGTAGCCAGGTATGAAAATAGGGTGCCTAATTTTTTGACAGTGTCGTGTCTACGACAGCATACTGCTCAAAAGACAGACATTTTAAAAAATGTTGTTCACGGTTGGTACAAATGGTCATAACAAAGAGAGAGGAAGAAATCGCCCCTTTTCTAGAGGGAGCATTTATGCAGAAATTATATTTATCAGCTGTACTTACTATGTAAGGACATATGTACTGGCACATGCTGCCTTATAGTCATGGTACCAAAAATTCCAAGAAACTAGCTTGCAATACAACCAGAAAAAATACGCCAAAAGCTGAAAAAAAATACAAAACTTAATCTTATTTTGCTGGTTGTATTTTAGATTTTCCAAGGGTTTCCCTCTCCATGTGGATGCATGGCACAGTTCCCAGCTGTATAGCAGCCCCTTGCCACTGTGTGACCCTTTGTGCCACAAACAGCTGGTGACCATGTCACAGGCAGGTTCTGCCTTTGGGGTGCCTAATCAGCTCATCCTTCCTTCATGTTCATAGATGTGCTGTGACTATGCAAGGAATGCACAGTCAGTTCATCGCTTTTATCACTTGAACATACAGGAAAATGTTAGATTAGGTTGACTAGTTTTTGACTATTGATCTGCATTTAGCTCAAGAGGAGTTCAAGCATAGTGCCTGTACCACAGCCACATCATACAACCAGAAGCAGGGCTGTGACACTGCCCAATGCTGTTGGGTAGTCCATGTGCTAGATCGGGCTCATTCTTGGGCCAGTGGTACATCCATTCTCAGTTTGTAGCTGGATCATTGTCGTTTTCCTCTTTGTTAACCACTGCATTCAACTCTTGGTCTTTTAGCCAAGGGAAAATTTTGATAGACACTTGTTAGGATCAGAATTAGGATCTGTGCTGCCAAACACAGAGGATATGTCCTTTTTGCTGTGTAACAGCCACTAAGAGAAGCATCAGCCCAATGTCACTTTGTGACAACAAAGTACAGTAGGGCCAACAATTTTGTCATCAAAGGGCTTTCATATGTCAGATGTTCACCCAGAAAGATGTTGGGGGCTGGAACAGAGCACAAGTCTGGCAAAACCCAGACATTTGGTAGCCTAGCTCACAGTCAAGAGTGTCCCAGTTTAGCCTTTGATTCTAATGTAGTGTTGCAGCTTGCTACATGTTATGGGAAAAAAAAACAGTCACTCTTTATAAGGTGTCTCTTGGTGCCAAATGTGTCCTCACAGCTGCAAGCAGCAGCTTTCCTCTGGCACCTTGACCCCATATGTTGGAGGTGTAGCTGAAGGGGAGACACCTCTACATGTGTAAGTGCATGATGCAGAACTAATTGTGGAGTTTCAACTCTTTTTGAGCCTGAGTCTGCAATTTTGATCCCTGTAAGTATGGGAGTCCAGTTCCCCCCTTGTGTTGCTATTCTGTCTCCATGCCTATGAAATGCTGCTGGCTGCTGAAATCAGAGGAGTTGCGATTGAAAACAGGTGTGGTCCGTGGTGAATCTAAAATGGTTTTTACCTGTAAGAAATCAATAGAAATGAGCTGAGGGAAAAGGGACATTGGACTAAGCAAGAGAATGGGGAAAAGTAGGTAGAAATGCATGGCAGGAAGCTAGGAAAAAGAAAAGAAAAAAAAAAAGAAAAAAAAAAGGCAGAAAGAAAGAAAAAGCCTGGGAAAAAATAGGGAGGAAGAAAGAGGATGGAAAGGATGGAAACAAAAGTATCACTGCTGAAAGAGAAAAATGCATCAAAAGTGAACTCACAGACATTGGCAACACAGTGGAAAAAAAGGAGAAATACAGAAAAAGAGGGAAATGAATAATGTATTGCTCCATTTGCACTTCAGTTCTGGAGTGGATTTTGGAGTTATTACAGCAATCTTACAGTTTTCCATCTGAATTGGAATCAAGCCCTCACTTCACCCTTCACATCCTATTAGGCAGTTCTTAGATCATAACTTATTTATAGATGCTCATAATCTCCCATCCTGGCTATGGTAGCTTTGCTACAGCTTGACCTTCTTGAGCCTTAAATGTCTTCCCTCTGGCACAGACCAGACGCAGCCACCTCCACACCTGTCTGAATCCGGCCTCCCTTTTCAACCTCTTACTCTGAGTTTCCTTTTCTCTACTAGAACCTTTCTAACAGATTCTGTTTACCTTACACCTTTTTGCATCATCCCATTGATTGTGTTTGTGAGGCAGGCTTCCATGTACAATGCCTGTCACATCGTATATCACGTTGCCCTTTATGCCTCAGATCTCTTCTGAATACTCCCTTCTTCTATGAGTCAAGAAAATACAAACTGATATCATCAAAATGTGTTTTACAGAGTAGAAGCTACATTTTAATCGAAGAAAATTTTCCTGCCAAGTTCAGTCACCAAGATGTAGCCTATTGTAAGATGCATCATTTCAAATACTATTTGTGAATTTTATGCACTTTGGGACAAATTTTGCATTTTCTCTTGTGGTTGGAAAACACCTACCATATGGGTACAAGTAAACCACTTCAGAAAGTGCTGAAAGTCTTCATGAGTAATGGCAACAATAAGCAAGACCTGACTTGCAGCCTGGCTCACTAAGCTTTTGCTTTAGGCTACTGGATTCTCTGAATCTCTCCAATAAAAGGAAATGGAGAAGCAGCACAAAGGTAATCTCATTTACAACTGGATGAGTTTTGAGAATAAGAGAAAGCTTGATTGCTCACCTCTTATCCACCTCTTGTCCCTCTTTGGCCCTTCCACTGCCTTAACCTCTCCCTCCAGCACAGAGGGATCTAACTTGTTGTACGCTTCATTATTTCATTGCTTGATGTAAAGGAAAGGCTTTGACACCTTCATCTGCATGTGCTGTATAATGCAGGGAATTAGCAACAGGTGATAACACTCATATACCCTCTCTAATGCTGGAGAAGGGACCATCAGTGCAACAGTTCACTGTTTTTGCAACTAGCAGATTCCTGTGTCCTAATATCTTTGGTGAGCCAAAACAGTCCTCACCAGAAACAATCTGCCTCACCAGCTCTGCGTCTGTTCACAGAGAAGACGTCAGGTCCTGTTCGTTGCACTCTTCACCAAGAGAGGAACAGCTGATCGTGTTCAGTGAGAAATTGAATTATAGCCACAGCAGAAGTCCTGCTGTAATTTCATCTGTTTCTCATTGCATTCTTAAAATTGTTTTGTTGTTTGCCTTGAAGTTATTGTTTGGCTTCAGTAATCTGGCAGTCCAAAATATTTAAAGTGATCTTTTAAAATACAATAATAAGATACAGATGATAACATGGTAAATATGACTAGCATATGATTTCAGCCTTTAAAATAGGAAAGATATGGGCATTGACAAAATGTCTGTAAGTCATCAAATTAAGTTGGTTTTAATAGACTTAATATTTTTAAGGTCACTGAAATAGTCTTGCAAGCTGGTGCAGTTTGGATTTTTTAAAAATTGAAAAGATCCATTTGTGCTTTAGAAAATTGTCTTTGAACATTTTAATGACTAATGACTTCTTGTAAAATTGTTTTGTATGTCTTTATAATATTCTGACATTAATGGAGTTGCCAGTTAAAAACAGAACCATTAAAATATATGTGCACAATTAAATGTTTTATTTGCACCAGGAAAGTCTGAACTGTAGTGAAATTACCTATTGTATCTGAGGAAATGTGATGTTATGAGCAAGTCTGTTAAAGCCTGCTAAGATATTCAGCCTGTATTTCTTCTAAGTGTAAGAGGAAGCAATTATGGTGGGGGAGACGGTGCTGTTTAATATTTGGCCACAATCTAAAGGCCTTACTGAGTTTGTATTCAGTCATTTTTTGAATTAAGCATCCATTGACTTTTGGAAACAGTGGGACTACTATGTATAAAGCCTGAAACTTAAGTACAAGAGTGTGGGCTATGTCTTTGGTGATAATACTAATTGTCTGGTCTTACATTTCATCTTTGGCATGCACTTATTTCTGGTAATTCAGCTTTCTATGCTGGTCGCATCAACTGGGACACACTGAGATGCTCTTGTGGGTCCTACAAACCTTGAAGCCTTGCAGGCTCACCTCACTTTCCCAGCTTTATCTGCATCCCAGCCTTATCCACAGCCCATAATCACCACAAATCACATCCAGCCCTTCACCAGACTGTTAAGCAATTGCTTCACCATGCTGCCCAGTGCTCCAACAGCTGACAGCAGATCACAAGAGACCTGGGACTGGAAGGCCATATGACGCCTGCTCCTGGTTCAGCTGGACTTACCTTTGCCTCAATATCAAAGGGAATTAATGCAGGTTATGCCACGTGGTAAGCTGCTTCTGCCCACCCTACACAGTCAGCAGCTCTGGAGAGCCACCCTCGGTGGAACTGCTACTGGGTAATGAGACACCGCCAGCTGCTGAAAGGACCATGTATTTGACCACTCACACCTCTACATCAGGAACAACCACCATTATGAATTACCATGTTTATGTTTTTTCTTTTTTTTTTTTTTTGTTTGTGTACAGACAGCTGATCTGAATGTATACCATTAGATTCATGAAGAATGTTTTCCCCTCTGTATATAAATGTCAGAATGTCAGCACCTGTATTTTTCTTGGCCACCTAGATCATGCAATGAATGGACAAGCACATATAGATTTTGACTCACTTTGGCACCTTATACTATTGTTGTTTGACTTTAGAAAAGCCTTAAGGTATTTTACGGTTCTGTAAGCGCTTACAGTTTAAGTATTTGGCCAAAGTCTCCAGTTAAGGATGGACTAGTGTCCCAGATGCTCTTGGCAGTTTTAGAACAGGGAAACCAAACACACCAGTGAGACCACTTGTCCTGCTGCATCTGCCACAACCCACAGCGTGCACAAAACCCCAAGAGGGGAAAAGTGTCCTCTCTTCTTTCTACCAAGAGCCAACTCCCACGCAAAACCAAAGAGCAAACACTCTCAATTCAGCAAAACAAGAGAACTCTGCCTCATTACCCGTAAAGAAAAGCCCACCTTTTACATCTCAGCGAAGACGTATCTGTCTCTCTTAGGAAAATAGCCCTATCCATGGGGATGTGTGCTTTTTAACTGTTCTTTCTGAGGCATCTGTACCCAAAAGGCAAAAATCTCATTATCCTTCTTTCTCCTTCTTGGCCTGGAAATCATTTAAAATATTCCCTCTGGAAATCAGGTTCGTGAATTTTGGAACATATGTTTAGTGTGGCCTATTACTCTTTTAGGTCTTAAAAAGGCCCAGATGCTTTGTTCCTCCCCATCTGAGTGCTCTCCCTGCCAGAGGCTGCTGCATGGGCATGGTGGGTGGGGGCTGCAGAAACCATGAACCTGCTGCAATGCATCTTCTCTGATTATGGACAGTTTAACAGGAATGGGCAAAAATCAGGCACAGAAACTTGGCACTAATGTTCATATTTTTCATGTCTCCTATTTCATCGCCTTATCCTGCCAGTTTGAGCCTGTACTTGGAGCTGCAAAGAAGTCTCCCAGGAGCAAACACTCACTCTGCTCTGACTCCCAATATGCTGGAAAACAGAAAAGGGTAGACTCATTATTAGAAATCACGCTCCTGCCAGATCACTAACCACATTTCTTTGCCAAGGCTGGACTCATTTCTTTGCAAACCTTGTCCCAAGAGAATTGTCTGGAGAAGATCTCTGGTCCCAGGTGGCAACACCTGGGCACCTGGCAACAGTAGCTGCCTCCTTGATGGCACATGCTAACGGTACTACCTGTGGTGGTTACATTTGACCCACACCCCCCCCCCCAGCCAAAGCAGCAGCAGTTTGGTCCAGGCTCCGGAGGAGGGAAGGGCCTGAGCCACAGCCAGGCCAAGAACTCCTTCCAGGAGACCCACAGGGAAGCAGAATGGCACACTGAACACCCGTGGCTTGTGGGCGCAGGGAGTCTCATGCATACTTTTCCTACTGTATGCAATCTGACTACAAATCAACCACTTCATTCTATAAATACAACAATCTGGATGAACCCACTTTGAGCTCTCCCTGCTAAATAAGTGAGCTGTATGGCAATGGTTTTACTACTCAGAGGTCAGTGGATAAGCCCAATTCGAGTTCAATATTAATCATTAACTTAAGCAGATGCACACCAAATGTAATGGATTATTTAGAGATATAAGGTTGTGTGATTTTTAATATACTCTTTGATTCATGTTACTTGGTAGACTAGATTTGCTAAAATTTTAAGCTCGTATTTACCAAAAGCAACTGCAGACTACACTAAACGCCTGCAAGATAAAGTCTAGCTTGCATTTTGCTGGGAAAAATGCAACTAGCTGGGAAAACAACGATTCAGAGCTAACGCAGAGACATTACAACATCTGCAAAGTGAGGCCTATTTTGCACTTCTCTGAGAAAAAAGGATTTATCCAGACAAAACACCAGGATATGGATATGGATATGGATATGGACCAAAAACAATGTCAACAACTGAACAAAACAAAAGCCCACGTGGAGTCAGGGAAAAAGGGTCCAATGAGGAGCAAAGGACCTGGTGGTGAAATACTGCTATTGGACTGAATTACGGTGTGAATGGTCTGTAAAGATATAAAAGTTTGTAGTTTTCTGTGCTTGGGCAGACCTCTGCGCAGGTACCCAGCTTGAGCCAGCCCTCCTGCTCTTCTACGCCTTTAAATTTTTATTTTTCTAGGAATTTTGTCTCCTGAAGGTCAGCTCTGCATATGGTTATTGGGCCTCATCTGCAAGTTTGCTACTGAAGTTCTAAAATACAGACTCCAAAGTGGATGATTATCAGGGAGAGAATAATCCTGACAGTTTACACTGCAATGGATACAGGCCTTGCATGAAAGTTTGTCTTTGGAGCCCCAAAACACAGACTCTGGAGTGAATGGTTATCAGGCAGGGAAGACACCTGAAGGTTTGCTTTGTTAACAGCTATCAGGTTCCTGGAGAGTAGGTAAGCAGCATTTGGCTTGGCATATTTCCCCCATGCAGCAAATAATAGAGTGAACCCGCCATCGAACTCTTTTAAGTCGTGCTTCTCTCTAAGAAATCTAAACATTGTTCTGCAGCAAGCAGAGCCCTAATTACTCCCTTCGCGACACCAGTCTGCTGTCTGTCTTAGATGCTTGACCCACTTCTATGTGGATAGAGAACCTGTGGCTTCTTCATATGTGCTTGGAATGTAAAACGGGCATTTGAGATTAGTGGAGTGATGGTGTGCTGTGGCTACAGTACATCTGCTTAATTCCATATTGACCCACACTAGACCAAAGAGTGTTCTAGCTTGGAGCATTATAACTACTGCAGGCTGTTGACCAGAGCCTGCAGCTACTAGAACTTGAAATTTACTGATTTATGTGGCTGAGGCATGAGGACTAGATTTGCAGTACAGGTCTGAGGAGCTGCAAGTGTGACTAGTAAAGCGTATAACCCCTTTACTGTGACTGCTTTACTGCTGGATCGATAGAGAACAGTAAAGTTGTGTAAGTGGAGGTGACTGGGAGAGGGGAGTCTTTTGGAAAGCCTTCCAAGCCCCAGGCACTCAGGTCTACCCACTGGCTGCCAGTATGCCCTCCATGACCAGAGGTGTGCAGAGCATGTCCCATCCCAAAAGATGACGTTGCCTTCCCTTCAGGCTGGCTCCCCCTCATCAGCAGCATGCAAACCCGCATCACCACGCTCGCAGAGCTGTGCCTCAGAACTGCATGGGTCAGGCAGCTTAGCTTTGACTTGCTCTGGAGTGGAAGAAAAGTGTTACTGCTGTGGCCACAGACTGGCCTTAGGAGAAATACAAGGTGTTTCAAAAAGTTGGACCCAATTTGATATCACTATGTCTTTGAAATTGAGTCCATCTTTTTGTAAGTGTCTTGAAAATGAGTATAAGCAGGATGAGTGGTCTGGCTTGGTCATAGTTACTTTGTAAAGGTCTTGTCCAGCTTGTGGTAGTAACGATAAATCTGCTGAGCTGCTCCAGGCAGAAGGTTTTTGTCAGGGGAACTGAACATGTTACACGCTGGAGTTTTATTTTGAAGTGAAATGTTTTGCTGATCTGTGCGTACCAAACCATCACTAGTGGGAAGCCTTTGTTCATCCTCACTACCTCTGCTGCTGTTCCAGCAGAGCCGAGAAGGCAAGAGCTGCTCCGTCCATCAGTGCATGTCACAGCATCGGGCACTGTGCCTGCACCTGGAGGTACAGGGCGAGGAGGGGTCAGATATCTGGGGGGCAGGCAGGGAAACTGAAATCCAGCAGTGTGCTGTGACTCTCTGCAGGCACACTGAAACCATCTGCCTGCCTCCAAACTTTTCCTCACAGACATATCAACATATAGGCAGGATGGGGGACTCCTGCAAGAAATTCAGTCCAATAGCATACACAACCTCTCAGTACCTATTGCCAGTATCAGTAATAAGAGAACTTAATTCTTATTTTGTTTTTCAGGAGTCAGGTGATAGATACCTGTACTTAGGAACTTAGCCACAAAGCATCAGAATTTATCAACAAGATCACATGAGAAATTCCGATGTAATTCTGATATATGGGTTTTATGCTCTAAAAAATTCTCTCTCTCTTATGAAGTTTTGTGAGTCAAATCTTTGCTGAAAGGAATCCCAACTGCTTTTCCATCAGACACACAGTGCCAGCGCATATGTTCCTCTCTGAATTGTGAAACGGAGAAAATGGAATGTGAGACAGCTGTGACGAGGTTAATAGTAAATTAGCATTTTCCTATTGGAGTGTGAAGAGGGAAGTGAGAAGCATTGTTAATTCTCCATCTCCCTAAAAAGTCTTAAGAAAACTAGTCAGTTATCTTGCAACTTAACATTTTGAAATGCTGCTTAACATTCAGCTACAGTAAGTGAAAGCCAGCACTGGCTACTGTGCTATGCTTATTAAAGCTATCAGAGCATTACAGAAAAAGATTTATGGTTACTAGCAGGGAAGGAGCGTATGTTTCTAAGCAGAGGGAAAAGAAAATAATTCATAGTGAAAACATTACTTTTAGTTAGTTCGCATATACTACTATTTATCTCATGCCCCAAATTCAAAGTATTAAGTGTTTCTAAAGAAAAGGAACCCTTTCATTAAAGATATGTACTTTCCTGTAAACAAATGAACCACACGCAGTACAAATAAAGTTTTATTTTACTGACCAGTTGTCTCAAGCCTGAAAACACATCCATAAATTTGGACACATAAGAATATAAACTGCCCTAAGTTACAGAGACTAATTTCACTACAGTTAGTGAAGTTGCTTAGTGTTCTCGCCTGTATAAATGAGATCTTTTGTTCTTATTAAATCCTCATGCATTCAGGTGATACTGTACTATTTTGATTGTTGCATGACAGTCTACTTAATCTCGGAATAAAGCACAAGGAAATGTGTTTATTGAATAACAATATTTCTTTAGTGATGTATTCTGAGAATAGGGCTTTATCAAAAAGTCATATAGATGTATATGTACATAGAATCTTCTAAGTCCCCGGCTAATTGGGTATTGGGGTGCTAGAAGAGACAAGTGATATGCTTTGGCATAATGCCAGTAGGTGTGGAGGGACAATTTGGATGGTTTGTGAGCTGGAGGAAGCAAGTTGATAATGACTCCATTGCTTGGCTGGAATCTCTCCTGATTCTTCATTCTTCTGTGCCAATAGAGGCCTTCTAATGCTTCTCCTTTAAAAACAGTCTATGTCTTCCACACTGATGTAAAGATAAATAAACCCTTGGTAAGAGACAAGCATTCCTCTTACGCCTCCACCCATTTATTTGCCATGAATTTCCTGTTTGTTAGGGGTGATTTTCCCACATCATCTGTATTTGAACTTAGATTTGAAACCTGAGCAGGCATGAAAGAAATCTGCTGTAGGAAGGCAGACTATCTCTAGTGTTTATGCTTTTCACATACTGGCAGTAAGAAAGGAACCTCTGAGAACGGTGGCAGTGAGCGCTGGGGATAAGGCCGGAGAAGAAATAAGTTTTGTAATGTTCCAGAATAGGCTTGAAAAGATTCTTTTAGTAACCTTTCTCTCAAGCTCAAAGCTTTATCTTGTTGCTTTTTGACTCAAGTGCTTAGCCAGTATTCAGAGCTGTGCCCAATTACTCTGCTGGTAAGGGAAATTGATTTTTACAATAAGGCCTTTCTTTAGTGGAATTCAGCTTATTTACAAAGAAATCTACACAGTGTCCTGCTTGTGTGGACACACTTAGACCAAATAGCAGCAGGCAGTTCAGTTCCTCACATTTTCCAAGCTGTCCTCTCCAGTCAGGTTCACCTCGGGACCTCGGTTTGCTCTGTCACCACATGGCTGCAAACACGGCTCCTTGGGGTGACGATTCTGCCCTCCCTCCCTCCTTCCTCGTGCCCTGGGTCAACAGACGCACCTATCTGCTGTCATTTCATCTGCTGGCCCGGGCGGCCGAGCCACGCTCTGGTCCTGCCATCCTATCTCCTGCCCTTTAGCTTCAGCTTCATTGCTCCTCCACCACATAGGAACCAAGGCCGTCCCACCAGCTCATGGGCTCTGGCCCGGTGTGCTGCTCGTGGCAAACATTGGCTTCTCCCAGCACACCAGCACGAAGGCTTCCTCCTAAGATTCCATAATTTCACTGTTAGGAATATTTTTTTATTTTTGTGTATGTTATCTTCTGGCTAGCACCTGCAGGGAGCATAAGAGAAGTATCATACTGACTGTTCCAGTTGGTGTGTTTATTGAATTTCTTAATGTATATTTATATTCACATGACACAATGTATGCCATCAAAATGAAAAAGGAGACCCTTTGCACGTGCAGATTAAGAAAGCAATGTGAACACCAAGTTTGGGAAGAAATATGCGTGTCCTGAAGTCAGAGACACAATTTTGGTGTGGACCACCAGTGCTAACAGTTCTGAATTCCCCAAGATACAAAAAATAAGAGTGAGGGATATTTAATTTTATGCAAGAGGCTTTATATATCCAGACTCTTAAAAAGCACAATTGAATCACTTAAGAGAAAATACTGCAAAGTGTAAAGCAAGTGTGAATGTGAAGGTTCCTTAGGGAGGGAAAAAATGGGAATATGGGAAAACTTCTACATGAGAAATGAAGTAAATGTCTTATTTGGTAATAATATCAATGACCTATACTTAGAAACATTTGTTTTTATTATTTTTAACCTGGTATCATTAACCTATTACTGTTTACAGAATGAAGCTAAAGAATTTAAGTTAATTCAAGTTAAAATCCTACCTGAGGTGTCATTTTTATTTTACTTTTACTTTTTTGTCATTGTATTTTACTTCCGAGACTGTTGCCATCATGTGTATTTATAATGAATAGACATTTTTGTAAATCGAAGAGCTATGCAAAGAAAACTGGAATTTTTATTTCAAAATTAAGATACCGATATTTAGTGGTAATGAACAGACTGAGTTATATCTGTGATACTGTAGTTGTTTATTATTTTAATATCATGACTAAGATTTCAATGTAGATGTAGTATGAAAAATACTGACTTTTAAAATATAGAGTATGAATGGAGTTGAGGAGACTACCTCACTTGTTCATTTACACTGAAAATTTTCATGGTGCGACTTTCTCTAGATTTCACACTGCAAAGCACATTATTGTTGTTTACATAATGCTGAACTTTGTTTTTCCTGCAGGGAGTGTATGACAAGCTGAATGTTTTGTAATAGTAACAACTAAATATGATGGTGTTTAATTTTCTTGCATTTGTAATGAGACTTTGTTGACTGTTTAGTCTTGAATTCTTTTATAAAATATTGCCTGCTGCACTGGAAGAAATCGTGCCTGCTTTCTTTGTATACAGATCAATTAAGAACAGCATTTCAGCAAATGCTACAACAGATCTATTATCAGTATTCTCCAATTTATAAAATATAAGATGACTGTTATTTTGGTGCCCTGCAGAGCTAATACAATCTCTAAGTACACCATTTCAACTCAATATTTAGCAGAAAGACACAGTTTCAGAGTATTTCATTTGAATACCTTTAGAGTTTACTGAAATCAATAAATGGTCCTTTTATTTTTTTGTTTCCATCATTTTGTATCACCTGATCGCTGAAATTCTATCTTCTGTATTCAACCAGTGAGCAGCTACACCAGCATTTTGGGTTGGTTGTTTTGTTTTCTTTAAGAATTATGACAGTAGATCAAATGGTAAACAGGTTATCTAACAGATGTTTCACATTTTTCAGTTTACCAGTCTTTGATGATGTCTTGTTTTGAACAGTATTTTTCTGATTAAGACACTGTATGATCCCTTTGTATTTCTGTAGCAGTTAAGTCGACTTTTTAGATTTGTCAGTAATTACTCTTAAAGGACTGTTTGCTGAGCAAGCTAAATAAATGTTGGTAGTCATTCCACCTGTGGTAAAACTCAGAGGTCATGTAGTATAATCAGTACAAGCTACTCCTCTGAATTAAAAATATATGAGGAGGAAGATTCTTACAAGTTAAGCAACTTTGGAGAGCATAAAATAAAGGTCAGATAACCCGGCAGATGAAAGACTGGCAATGTAACGTTACGAGAGGGAAATGGGATTGTGAATTCCCTTCTCCCTGCAGCTGCTCTTTGCTAGCACTGGCCAGCCCATCGTACATACAGCCAAGCTGGTGAGAGGTACAGGTATGGGCTGAGACCTTCTTTTTGTTGGCAGGCTCTGTACATCAGCATCATTGCAGAGCTCCTTACAGCGGCCAAATCTGGGTGCCTGCCACGTGGCATATGGGCCTGCTTCCAGATACACTTTACCTCCTGCATCCACACCCATTGCAGTTTTTTTGGTAAAGAAGCACTGGAGTTACCTGGCAGGATATTTCCATTTCACCTTCAGAGCAAAGCCCACCACCCACCACACATTCACTTCTGTCCCAGGGAAGCAGCTGAGCAACCATACGTGACAGAGGGCAGTCATCTTCCTAATCCCCTGCAAGATACTCAAAGACCACAGCAATAAACACAGCATAAAAATGTATGTTGAATAAAAGAACATGAAACATTGTCTGCTCCCACAGGAGTTCCTGGGTATTTTGCTGTTGACTTGAAATTCATGTAAATTCCACCTACACTATTTCAAGCTAATTGGAAAGTTTTCTTGAAAATTTCTGTCAAATTCAATTTTTTATTTTTTTTTACTGAGGGCTTTCTCTATATTTAACAAGGTGTTTTTACTGTTAGCATTGTACTGTCTCGCTGGAGAGGGATCTCAAACTCGTGTTGCTATTGACTATGGAATCACTCCTCTCCATGACTCCTAAAGTCCTATGAGATTCTACAGCTGTATCTAATAGCTATCTGATCAAATTCTGAACTAAAATATGAAGGTGTCATCTGCATCCTTTGACTTGTCATTAGTCCTCGCTGGTGTAGATACATATAAATTTTCTTATTTATTACCTTAATTAAGTTTACTATAGTTTAAGATATATTTAGTAAATTTTAATTGCTAATATTTCTTTTTATATAACAAAAAATTAATGATTCCATCTTTTCATTTCCAATTCCTTAGATATGATTCTGGCTCTCCCTTAGCTTACAAAATACAATTACAAGTCATTCAGTAATTTTATTAGTGAATACCCCAAAGACCACGGGATGCATATCTTCTCGACTGGCTCATCTTTATATATTCCGTTTCTTCATGTATTCCCTTACCTGCCAGATCACCAGATGTAGTGACATAATATTCATTACTTCATTATAATTATTAGTCAAGGGGTTTCTACCCCAGACATATAGCTTCTGAGCAGTCTGTTGAACAGATTAGCAACAGGTTTGAAAAATAAAACATTTGACACTGTGAATATTGTCTTCTAGTCTGCTAAGAAGAACAGTAGGAGAATTAATACCTATTTATTATTTGGAGAATGCTATGTAATGAACAAGCACAAAGACAGAATGACACCTGTATGTGCATCCACTGCTAAAATTTATTTACTTTTGAATGCACTATGGTTTAAAGAACTTTTAACATATAAATTATGCATGTATAAATAGGTTTAACCAAAATGTTTGTGTGTTCCTTATGTGGGCGTTTCTTGAAAGGCGGAAAATAAAGGGAGGGGTGGTGGGAAGGAGCTTGAAATGCCAGGGAAATCTAATTTGCAAGCAATTTGCACTTGCAGCTATAAATTTCACTTGAGATTTCCAGGTGTTTGGTGCACTCCTATACATGGGGAACATTTCTCATGAAATGAAACTTAATGGCCGCAGTAAATGAATCAGAGGCCTTATCTTGATGCAGGATACCTGCATCCCTACTATCTGCGAATCTTTACTTCATGGATGATTCTTCTACTTTTGCACTCTTCGTTTTTTTGAAAAGAAAGCAGATGAATAGGCTTTCTACTAATGAGTTACACTAAGATCCTGCTGAATTTCCAGACATGCACTTCATGGATGTACTTGTCTTTTATAAAGGCAGTTATTTAATTCATTTTACTATACACATTATAGCATACTTGAAATCAGAATCCTTGAGCTACGGGTGCTGAGCGTTCAAGCAATGAGACATCCACCATCAAAATAATCTCAGTTTAAATGGGAAAGGCTGGCAAAGAGGCATTATCTCACTCTATACCTTGGAAACTGAGACTCAGAAAGACTTTGGGTTTTCTCAGGGTCACAGAGGATAACTGTGGCAGAGTGAAAAAGTTATCTCTTGATTTAGTGCCAGTTTGTGCCAGCTCCCATGGAAGTCCTGTCAGCAGCACTCCAGGATTGTATTTTTCTTGTCCTTTCTTTCTGTCTTTTCTGGCAAAGCCTAAATGTCACAAATTGTCACAGATATAAGCAGATCTTACAGTCAGGCTGGACTGTCCTATGCAAAATGGTCTGTACTGAGAGCGAGACTTTAGTCTGGGTCTGTTTAATAAGTCGTTGAAGTAGGCAGCAAAGTGAAATACAAGTGATTCATTCCACTTCTCCGTGCTACTGGTTGGAAGAGCAAGAAATTAGTAACTAATGAGCAGAGCTTTAGAGACCACAGAAAAGTTGCAGCAATACGTGGAACTTTCTGTGACCTTTCTTTTGTCAAGGACATTTTAATCCTTAGAGCAACAAGCACCATGTCTGTACCAAGCCTGGCCAGCAGAAACCAGGATGTCTGCTGCAAACAGCAGCCAAGCTGGAGGTTGCCTTGATAGGTTTCTTGATGCCCCAGATTGTTGAAATGAACAGTTCTGCCCCAATTTTAAGCAGGTTTTATCTCCTCCTACAGGAAGAAACTGCCAGACCAAGACTAGGGATTTGTTCCTGCACTTTATGTCCACATTCAGGCTAGGCAGTTGAAGTCTTCCAAGGAAGCAACCAAGTGAGTTTTATCATCTCCTCAGTGTCTACAGCAGCTTCTCTAGAAAGCTTTATCTATTTAGGGGATTTAGAGATTAACAGCATGGCCAGACTGTATACTGTCTCTGGGCACACAGATTAAGTGTGAGGAAATATTGGCTTCCTCTCAATTTTTATCCTTCCAGCTCTAGATCTGTGATGAATGGCGGGGAGGGCACACAGAGACGGGTGCTGCAGTGTCAGCTAGCTGGGTTTCTGTGACACAGACCAGTCCTCAGAGACAGGATTGCAGATAGTGATGGACGGTTTATTACTGGTAGAGCCTCTGACTTTACCCTTTTGCCCTGAACAGTTGTGAATAAACAAGTAGAATTTGAACACTGAGAAAAATAACAAAATGACTTTCTCAATTTTAAAAGCCTCATGTGCTAGCTCAGAAGAAAATTATCCCAGCTGCCAGCATTTCCAGGAGTTCCAGATATCTCCTGCAATGCAATTATGCAGGCTCGGTAGAAAACTATTCTGCACATTTGGAGCTAAAGGACAATATAATAAATGACTGCAGTGAACTACATTGCTATTGCATCAGATTGCATCTGAAACCACTACTAGTGGGTTTTCTGGTGCTGGAAATCTGCCCTTCAGGATCTCATTGTCCTCTTGTTTGTTTGCTTACATCCTCCTTGATACTGCAATACCAGTGCCAGTCCAAGGTAGATTAGAAGCAGCTGCTTTGTAGCAAACAAACAAAAGCCTTTGTCTATAGCCGTTATCACTTTTTTCCAGTGGGAAAATAAAAAAGAAAAAAAAAAAGCCAGCTGTCTGTTTGCAGACAAGCAACTTTTTACACATGGAAAATTCGGAGCTTGATCCAAGAGTGATTTCAGGAAAACCCTATATTAGTGGAGCTTCATTTACTTTGGGAAACAACACTAATTCCTGCAGTTCATGATACAGCCAGCAGTTCTAAAAGCTCTGAATATTGCCATGAAAATATTACAGTGTTACTGTGCTACTGCTCACTTAGAGTTTGTAAAAGACTTCTACAAGCTTGACAGGAATAAATTGAAAACATAATTCCAATAAATAAGCAACATAACATAGAAGGAGTAAGCTTAAAAAGGAAAAATGAAGCACAAATCTGTCTCACATAGCAGAAAACTAAAATGTAAACCGAGTCTAGTCCTAAAGGCATTTTTAGTATATTTAAATGCTTCTCCAAATAAACACGCTACTTCTAACCCACCGATCTTTGTGGCTACAGGGGAACAGGGAATATGAGGCAGTCACTTCTGCTGTGGATCTCGCACTCTCACTCCCAGCAGATGCACTGAAAGATGAAAATGGGATTTAGACACCAAGGCCTTAATTTACTCCTGTAGCTCTAATGAGTAGACATAAAATGCACTGTTGCTATGTTCTCTGAAGAATTGGTGACAGAATGTGAAAGTCATAATCTTAATCTTCCTTTCACATTTTCTTGTATTTTAATTAAAAGATGAAGAAATTAAAAAAAAAAAAAAGTATCTTTCTTCACTACAAGATATCACATTACCACAAGGTCCAATTAAAATATTGAACTATGAAGCTCACAACATTTTAAAAAATAAAGGTCAGTTTGTAGACTAGATTTCAAATAAAGGTAGTTTTGTCAGACTACACTAGAATGGTCTATAAAATGCCTTTGTAAATGGAAGCAAATGAAAAAATAAACTAAGTGCTTTTAGTTCTAACTCACATGTATTATTTTGCATGTGCTTCACAACTGAAAAGTTTGCATTCGTCCTGGGGACTAGAGAGCTCTGCAGTTCCCTGGCACTCCTAACGTATTATCACATGCTTTTTGACTTAGCTTGAATGGGTGAGCATATGGTGGTACTGCCAAGTTTTATGAGCCAAGTCATATGCAACGTGTTATTGAGAGTCTTACTATTTTTTAATAATCATGTGATTTGGGGCAAGGCAAGGTGAGACCTAGAATGACTCCTAGACTGTTTGGAATAGGTACTATTAGGATTAAGGTACCTAGATAAGACTGCAAGATGTAACAGTGTATAAGAATATAATACATATATACATATATATATACACACAAGTGTGTGTGTATATGTGTGTGTCTACTACCATTTTGGACCTTTGCCAGAATAACTGCCATGTTCACAAGTTTAGGCAGAAAAGTGTAGTAGTCCTTGGAACACTCTTGCTCAAGCCAGTACCTGTCAGTTACTGTGTCTGTATTTTGCAGCCTGAGAGAAGCTCTTAGAAGCCCTTTCCTCTAACCTTGGCTAACCTGTGGGTGTTATTAAGTTCTTACTACAATTAGATGGTGCGACTCACAGTTCTCACAAACCTTTACCTGAGAGATATCATTGCTTTCAGATTTAACACTGACGTTCCTCTTGCGAAATCCAGTTCTGACATGCATTTAGAGCCAAATAATGACTTAGAAGCATAGTTTCCACTGGATGAGACAATGGAAAGGAGGAGTAACACTGAAGTAACATAATGCCTCTCTGAATATCTAGCACCTGTAGGGGTTCTTCCCTTTGAAACTAGCAGCTATCCTACAGAATGCTCATGCCCACCTTTACAATTTGACACCCCGTGGTTTTATTCAAATTGCAACTCACATCTACAAAATGGCATTAGTTATGCCTAAGCCAAACAAAATCTATTAAGAATTTTAAAACAGCAACATCTCAACAGCTATTTTGTCAGAAAAACAAAGCACTTCAGTCTTGGTCCTGAAGAAATGTAGAAATCGGTTTTAGCACATATTAGGCCTTAAGTTCCTGAATGTGCTAAAGGGCCACAGAGCTCCTCCGGCTGAGACCCTGCCCTGCAACTCAAAGTCCTCCGTTTGGAGGTTATGGGCGTACATGACAAACAGATGATCTGGAACTGTGGCTAAAGATTAGCTGCACTCAAGACAGTAAAAAAATCTATTTTAGCAAAATATTAACACATCACTTTGGTTGTGTTTTCTTCCAGCCCTGTCAACATGCAGAACATGATTCCTGCTATAAAACTAGAGTTCGTTCTGTTTCTTTGAACTTTGAGCTATGCTCTAGAAGCAGCTTACTACTTCAGACTTCATGCTATTTCTGTCTTAATGACCAGTGGGGACATGATGTCCATGTGCAGGCCAGATGAAGGAGGCTCTAATTTAAACTAATTAAAAATCAAGAATATTGCCAGTGTCAGTATGGAGCTTGAAAAGATAATTGCTTCAAAAAAATGTGTGTAAGAAAAAATAAATTGAATTCAGAATATGAAAAATTCCATAAAAAAAAAACCCTGTAGGCTTTTTAATAGCTCCTTCCACACTAGCTAATTAGCCTCTTAGGTTTTGAAAACTGCTCATGAAATGTTCTGTTAGTATTGAAGAGATTTTTTGGTTTTGTTTTGTTTTGTTTTTCAATCGTGAAGTCTTTTGTCTTGGCTTTTTCTTTCCTTTGGCATATTCAAGTTTTTTCCCTTTCTTTTCCCCTTGATCTTTGGGTTTGTCTGCTCTAAAATAAAAAATAGTATTAATAGTTTAGTTCTTCATTCTAGCCATGAATCAGCTGAACAGTTGTGCTCATTTTGTGATTGGATAATTATTCAAAATTATTTGAAAGTTTTATACAAATATCTTTGCCTATAAATCCATTGTTTTGACTGGACTTTAAACCCAAGCTTTTCTTGCGAGTTTATTATAAATGATTTATAGAATAATGTGTATACATGTGTAAAAAGCTTACAGGTTTTAAAAAGATATTGTAGTAATAGAAGCTTCTTCCAGGTATCAGGTAGCAGATCCTGAGAACCTAAATCCAAATGTAAGAGAATGGCTGCTAACAGCAGCCTTAAGTACCTCATGACTGGAGTGAAGGACTAGATCACCTTCTGTGATGTGATGTGATGTGACTATGGACTCAGATTGTCTCCTGTCTTCTGATGCTATTCAACCACTGCAGATAACCACTGATGCTCCTTTAGTGCACTGGAAATCCTGTAGTAAAAGAATGCCAATATAATGGTTTTTCAGCCACTTCTGGGGCTGTTATTAAGGATGCAAGCAGAGGAATGAAGGTGTCACCATACTTGTTGATCTTTGCCTGCCACCTAGGTCTGCATTGTCACAGTACCAGCTAAGCTGCTTTAGTTAACAGTAAGGGAAGAACAAAAGCAGTTTTAACACCAGTGGTGTTATCATGTTGTAGGTGCTCATCTAAGCATTATGTTACACAGTGTAATTGCAGCTGAATTAGGTCACGTTTTGTCACATGGCTTATTCCAAATTGAAGTTCCTTCTGTTTGATTGTTCTTGCAGCAGCAGCAGCAATGTTCTTTAATAAATGAACAAGCTCGGGAAACATTTCCAGAAATGTCTAAAACCACAAAATTAGTCAATAGCAATTCGTGCAGCATATGACAGAAGTGCTATTATTTTCAGGGAAACATCAGAGTCTGTGACTACAATTCATGATTTAATCTGAACAGTCAGTCGAACATAAAACAGTTGTAATAATATTTAAAGCATAATATCTGATACATGTTAAGAGAGACAGTCCAGATTCAGATGAACAGTAAGAAAAAATAGCTACTATTACATTAGGGACATGAATTACTTTTGACTGGGGCAACAAATTTTGTAGGCAGTTCTTAAAATTTGCTTGTACACAAATCCCTTTCTCCTGTGGGGGATCCAGTTACTCTGTTTAGATTCTAGGCAAAGAGATTACGAACTGTCTACAAATCTACAGTCCCTAGGCAATTTAGCATGGAAAAACAGCATGGACTTACTCCAAGTGCTCTGCAGTGGTTTGAAGAAACCAATGTGAATCCCAGAAGCAGTTAGCAGACCACACTGCTTTAACTAATATGCCCTGCAAAATTTTTTGGGTGCAAGCTACAAGGATGCAGCTACATTATCACTGGCTCCAGACATAGTTCATTTGCAGTTAACCGACCTATATTTGGAGTGGTTTGCACTGTACAATGTACAGCATGTCCTATGTTTGTACAGTCCTCAGCATAATGTGACCCTGCTCTTGATTGGCCTCTAGACTGCACAGAGATACTAATAATAAATACCAGGGAAATAAATGATCAGTTAACACATTTGATATATTTTCTCCAGCACACAACAGTAATACTAATATGTACACCAGCACAATACAAGCAGATTCTGATATATGCTATATATTTTTAATGCGATGGCCTTGATCCAGACATTTCTGGCATCATTTTCCCCTGTCTTTCATCATTTTGCAGTGAAGTTATGGAGGGTACTCTAGATCTGAGATAGCTGTGGTCTAGTATTACAAATAATGTAGAATAAAAATCTAGTTTATTAGCACTCTAGGCAACTGGTGTGCAAAGAACTGGTTGTTAAAAAAAAATAAAGATCACTGACTAGATTGAACAAGTAATTATTGTCCCAGTCTTCATATGCTGTGCTGTAAAACAAATGCAAGTCTGTGAGAGAAATCTATTTCCTCTTCTGCCTACTTTTTTATACTTTATAAATAATTGTTTTGGAAAAATTAATGTCACAAAATAAGAATATTTAGAATTCCATTGATGCCTTTTTTCTGATAAAGTTCTCAAGTTGTTCTGCAAAAAACAGGTGAAGAAAAATTCAGGTGTGGTAGAGGTCTCACCAAAAATTAAACACTGCTACTGAATACACCAACATTTCTTACGACCTCACCTGAATGGAGGATATGGAACAGAAAGTAATGAGATTGGCAAAGCAGAACTACTGTTACTTCATTTAGCTGAAATCTAGTCAACAGCTTAAGTGGGTCCCCATTCTCGTGTATTAAAATGATGCCAAGAGGTCCCAACCAGGCCTTGGCATTAGGGATACACACTGTAATATTGTCTCCTACCATTTTACAGACAGAGCGGGAATAGAGAGAAATGAGTGAACCAGGAAGAACATTTAAAATGGGTCATAAAACTGCTGTTAAATCTGTGGGTAGTACTTGCTAACAGCATAGTCTGAAGTGACAAAAGAAAGGGAGAACTGGTGATGAACAGGTACGAAGAGAAAGAAAGAAGATGGTGAGAAGAAAGCATGTGTGGCAGGTAGTGGTGTGAAGCTGAATTAACTGTAAACAACCAATTGTTAAAGAGAAAACAACATTGAAAGTAAAACTACAGGGGAAAAATCACATGCTGATATCACCAGTTGGTGCATGGTAATTGTTGCTGAAGCTGCTTCAGTAGGTTCATATGCCAATCTTGAGGTTCAGACAGAAGAATGACTGCTGGTTACTACAACCTTGCTTTGGTTCAAGGTGAATCGTGTGCACTTTCAAGATATTTTGTCTTCACCTACCTTCAAATACAAAAGAAAGATGGTGTCAGCTTCTGTACCAGCTTAAAGTGATTCCTAGTCATAAACTTTTGTTAGTCATCTTCAGATAAGAGTAAAAGCAAACAAACAAGAAAAAAAATGCAGTCATAGCTAAGTTACATCTATAATTTACTGTGTACTTTTCAGGCATAGGATAAACAATCTTCTTCTCCCCAAACATCAAAGAGATTAAGACAGACAGCTCTCAGCAGAGGCCAACAGAAGGAGCAGGGGGGGGGAAAAAAAAGGCCAAAGACTTTTTACTCAGATAACTTTGCTAGGAAAAAAAAATCTTTTGAAATACTTTGAAGTTCACAGCTTTGGTGAACTTGCTAAGGGTATGACATGGGAAGATGTTGCTTGACATCTTGAGTGTCTTATCTGAACTACTAACACATTCTCTTCCCTAGACTTACAAGATGCAGCTCATCTCATATGCAGGCAAACTGCTCCTGCAGAGGTTTTTTCTCTAGATTATTACTTCAGTATCTCACCTTTTGCTTGCCAAGCTCACTTAGTGCTGAGGCAGGGTTCTTTTGCATATCATCCTTCACTCTTCATCTTTGAGAACAATGTTTAAATTAAGCACGTGATGGCAGGGCTTCACATTTGCTCTCTGCTTCCATGAGAGCAACATGGGTACATGGCAAAGGATAGCCACCTGTTTGTGCAAGTGACTGAAAACAGTTTTGGCAAGAGATATTTGCATTGTTTGGAACAGCATTTAATCTGAAAGATAATTACTGTTGTCTTCTTTGTTATGCAACTAGAATCTATGGAAAGAGAATCATGTTGCATCTCAACAGTATACAACTGGGTGGTAGAAACTGGGTTGAACTAGATAGACAAAAATAACTTTGGGTGGAGTGGAGGAAGGCTATGGATCATATGCTGATTTGTTTAATGCTGACCTGTCTCTATGGCAGAGAGTTTAACAGGTTCCAGTAAGGACTTGCATGCAGCACATACAGCTATAATTACTGTGGGAGGGTTAGAAGTCCATGTGTGGCCACAGGCTCTGTGTGGTGCCTATTCATAAAAGCAGTATTCCTACTCTCTGTGACTACAGACCAGGCTTCATGAACGTCTTCACAGTGCCCCATTGTTAATAATTAAAAACAAAAAGAGGAATGGGATACACTGGGTGAAAAAAAGGATAGCTGAGGTTTAACTGAAGAAGTTGGTTAGACTTGCAAGTAGAAGGAAATCAATAAGGTTGTTGGCTAAGACGCTGTCAATACTTTACTTACTTGTATAAAACTATAAACAAAGGCTGTTGTTTTCTTCTCTCTTAAAGTGTTAATTCTGCATGTGCACTCATGGCTTCTGAGAGCTGAACAGTCACATCCCCTAGAGGTTCAAACTATGACTGGACAAATTAACTGAAGACTAATCCATTGAGAATTATTAAACTTAACGATACCATCTCTAGTACAGGGTGTTCCTGCACCACAACTCAGACAGTTGGAACGCGTTCATGTTTGTCTGGTTTACTTTCCTTCTTTAGTGACTGTTATTAATTCTGCATCTTCATCCAGATGTTCACCCTTAAATAAACCTCTCCTCTCTCCCCCCCCAAAAAAAGACATCCCCTCAATATGCTTCTCTTCCTTTGCAAGCAGATGAGGACTGGGAAATAAACGTGGGAGAAATCAAGAGAGCAAATGATAGGAAATGGCCTCAAGTTGCAGCAGGGGAGGTTTAGATTGGATACTAGGAAAAATTTCTTCACAGAAAGGGTTGTCAGGCATTGGAAAAGGCTGCCCAGGGAAGTGGCTGAGTCATCATCCCTGAAGGGTTTTAAAAGATATGTAGATGTGCCACTTAGGGACATGGTTTAGTGGTGGACTCAATGATCTCAAGGGTCTTTTTCAGCCTAAATGATTCTATGATTCTAGATCAGTTGATCCAGTAGAACAGAGGCAATAAACCCTCCTCCCATTCTGCAACAGCACTGCAAAATTCAAGTTAAATATAGAAGTCGTGCTGTAAATCCCACTTGTTTGTGACACTTGGTTAACAACTGAGTGTGACAGATAACCATGTGCAACAGAAAAATGGTGTCATCAGAGGGTGAAAGATGGGCAATTGTAATTGAACTTAAAGTGTCACAAGGAATTTCCATGGAGTCCATAATTTCGGGTACTATGCATCTACAGCATTTATGGTTTTTGCTCTCACAGTAGTTTTTCAGTCTCAGTGGTGAAGTGCAGATTTCGCGGTCAGAAACACGCCAGCTGCCGCGGTGGCTCTGTGCTTTACAAACCGGGTTTGATTTCACACAGTTTTGCTCAGGACAGCAGCCAGGACGCACAAACGCCCGCCTGGTTATTGCACGTGTGAGCCGGGAATCCGGCAGCTCTGCCGCCGCAGTGACGGGAAGATGCACCCTCCTTCCCTCCCGCGTCTGAACCCTTCTCCTCGCAGGTCGCCTCCACGGGTCAGCGACACGAAGGCGCGCCCTGGGCGGACAGGCCGCCCCACGGGACGCGGCCCCTGGGGACGCAGCCTCCGCGTAGGCGGACACTAACGACGCTGCCCGGGACGGGGCGGGCGGAGCGCTCCCAAGGGCGGGCCGAAACCTGCCGGCGCCGAAGGAGGAGGAGGAGCGGGAGGTGGCGGAGGGCGGAGCGCGGCGGCCCGGTCCCTCCCCCGCCGTCTGGGGGCCGCTGCTCCGCCCCGCTCGCCCGCCCGGCCCGCGGCTGCCGGGAGCGCCTCCATGCGCTCGGGCCGCCAGTGCGCAGCCGCGGCGGAGCGCAGCCGGGGAGGAGGAAGCGGCGCGGCAAGAGGTGGAGGGAGGCCGAGGCCGGCGGAGGTGGCGGCAGCAGCAGCCCATGGCTCCGCGGGCGGGCGGATGAGGCGCGGGTGTGCGGGCCGCTAGCGCTCCCCGAGGCGGCTGCTCCGCTGGGCGAGGCGCCGCCAGCCCTTCTTGCGGCCGCGGCGGCTCCGGCTCCGTGTTGGGGGCAGGTCCGGCTCCTCGTCTGCCCTGCGGGCTGGTGTTATGGCCCCTTGGGGGAGCGCAGAAGGCTCCCCGGCTTGGAGGTCTGCGCAGCTCCTGCTCCTGGTTGTCTCTTGCTGCGGTAGGTACCGGGGCAGTGACGCCACCCGTCCGCCTCCGTCTGCCGGGCCGGGAGGCGGCCGCCCGCCGCGGGGGAGGGGGAACAAAGCGGCCTTTCTCCCGGCCGGCCTCCCGCGGCGCGGCGGCCCGGCCGGCGCGGGGTCCCTCGGCCTCCCGGGACCGCCGCCGCGTTCCCCGCGGAGACCCTGCTGGTGTCCCCATACTTCCCCAGCCCTGTCCTCCCCTCCGAACTCGGCTGCTCCGGGACTCGCTCCGGGTTTTCTCGTATCTGTGGAGGTGGGCGGAAATCTCCTCTGGGAAGTCCTTAAAACGGAGTCTGGGATCTGGCCCAGCTGCCCTCTGCTTTCTCTCTCGCAGATGTGCGTTGCCGGGAACTCCGGAGTTGGCGTGCGGCCGCGCAAACAAACCAACCCCGAATGCTCTGAGTCACCAATAATCGCAGTCTGTGCATAATGGGGATGCTTGGGAGATGTTCCGCGTCCGGTCGGGCTGGTGTGTGGGGACAGGACGAGCCCCTCGGAGGGGCTGCGGGGGGTCTGGCCCGGTGTGCTGAGTTTGTCACACATCAGCACAGGCCTTGGAGCCCTTCCAGGGACCGTTGCTTCTGCTCAGCCTGCTTTCAGTTCATGCCTGAGTGGCATTTCGTTTATGGCTATAAACCTGTCTTTAAAACAGAACTGCTAATGAAAAATACTTGTGTAAATGTGTTAGGGAATGTACTTACGTTGTTTTTCACAGTACATAAGTGGGCCAGTAATACGCGATAAATTGAAACACTGATAACGTCGCATGTTTTCTCACAGAGTTGTGTTTGTTTTATGAACTTGAGCGTAGGTTGTGTCCGTGGGCCCCTGACGTGGGAAGCAGCCTTTGGCACGGAGCTGGGCACGTGCCTTGCACAGAGGACAGCAACAGGGGCCCGCATTTAGCAGTTTAAATAGGTGCCTCTGCTTTAAACACGTAATTGAGTATAAGAAATATGTTGTGTTTGTCTATGCAGAGGGCTTTGTCCAGCCCATGCCTGTGCTGCAGAGATCCATGTGAACTCTCGAAGTGTAGATGTACCATGGAATTTGTAAGAACATTTCATACTTACACGAGTAGAAGGTAGGCTGCCTCGAAAAGAACTACAGCTGCATCAGTACCTGTAATTGCATAGTTATACTGGTGTAAGTTAGTTTTTGAGGGGCTCTACTTGCATGAAGCAAGCAAAATAGCAACTGGTCTTTTAAATACACACAAAGTTAAGGAAAATAATTTTAATGTCTAGTGGGCTTTTAAAAATTTGATATGTCAAAAGCTAAAGTAAAAACATAACTGGAAGAGAGTTGGCTTATGGTAGAGCAGGAACTGGTAGGGAAAAATCTCAAGTCTGGATAATTAAGCTGTCCTTATGTTTGTATACTTGAGAAATTAAACTTCTGTCCAAGGGCTTTTAACAGACTCTGTATTTGTTTATTATGACAAAATTGAAGTAAAAAGCAAAAATTACAGTTGTCGTGATGTGCCTCATCAGCCTGACTTAAGTATATAGATACTTAGGCAGCATTGTCAGCATTTTCACTATAAAAAATTAAACCACAAGCACAATCTTTAGTTAGAGAAAAAACAACAAAATAAAATTCTTGCTGAATAACATTTTCCTTAGGCCTTAATCAAGGCTTTCCAAATTTCAACCAAGAACAAAGGCTCCGTAAGTTTATTTTGTCTTGCTGGGAAACCTTCGCCATCCATCACCACTACCGGGAAGGAGAAGCTGCTGCTTATTTTGATCAGTGTGCTGCCTCATCCTTGTGAGGGATTAGTTTCTCCTGACAGGTTTTGTTACAAATATCTGAAGTTCTGACCAGTTTCACTTCTCAAAGGAAAGGAATGCTAGAGCATCCAAAGTGAAAGTGAGCATTCGCTGTGCAGTGTAGCCCTATCTTGAGCTGTCATTTTGGTTTCTCTTGTTTGTTTCTTTTGGGAGAAAGAAGTGGGAGTGGGAACTATTCCCTATTAAAGCATTTTACCTTCCTGTACAACTGCTTTTAGCACTTCCAAACTAAACTAATATCAGCATGAATTTGATGGAAGGTACTGCTGACAGCAGAGGTCTGGACTACAGCACTGATCCTCGGCAGAGCCTTGTGGATATCACGATGTTACTGCCTTTTAAGGCTTTGAATACAGTAGGTGCTACTCTAGGTAAAGCATGTTTGGAAAAGCAGTAGTGCATCACTTGGGTTGCCTTTGCTGATGCAGTTTCCACAGCTATAATATCTAGAATTTTCCACTAATTAAAATACTAAATTCACCAAGGTTGATATGTGGGCATTGAGTTCTCCAGAGAATGTTTCTCTGTTTTCTTGTAGTTAGAAGGATGATGGAAGGAAGGTTTTAAAAATTCACTGATGATGACTATAATTACAAAAATTTGAGAAGGAGGAATACTGATGAGTGAAATATTGGAATAGCAACTAAAGTGAATTGTAGCTTGGTGGGGTGTTGGGCAATGGTATATGTTTTCACTGTGTCTGGACTTCCTGTTGGCTTGAGAATCTTACATCTAAGAAATAATTGATTGTATGGGCATCTGTATAATCTTGGCATGGCTTTTAGTGGGACAAATATGGAGGTATTTCTGCATAACTCAAAGGCCCTAACAGCTATCTGAGTTCAAAACAGAACCGTATGTGGTGGAAAGTGGTTTCTTTAGGGGAGAAAATTCATTTGAGAAATTGGCCCTGCTCTTGAGGGTAGTGTTTTTCAAACCAAAGTTTGATGATTGATCGACTGGAAATCAAATTAATCTTAGTCATTTTCTTGTTAGAACACAAGCTTAGAACAGAGAATATAATTCCTAATGTTACTATTTTGTTTGATTTTTATTTAATGCTTAGCAGGATGATGCCGTGATGCTGCATTTTCAGGACCAATTTGGAGGGATTAGTGTTCCAGAGCAGAGGCTGAGTTATGAAAGGGTCTCTGAGGTGGCACAGTGCAAAAGCTAGGATATGCTTTCCTTTGGAACAGAGTCTGGAAGCATAGGTACTTGGCTTCTTCAGATTTCTGGAAAGTTGAATATTTTGTAGTCTTAACTGTACTTGTCACCACAATATATTAATTGGAATTTGTCCCCCTGAATAGAGGGCTACAGGGAGCTGTGTTCTGTACAGTTGGTAGTAGTCAGGGCAGTAGTACAGTAGGTAAATTTCCCTGCTTCTGGCTTTGCCAGATGTAATGAGTATCACGTAAAAACAATTAAAGTAGTGGGACAGCAAGCCTAAAACAGTCCGAAGGTAGAAGGTAGGCGCAGGTAAAGATCAGTCTT
Source organism: Nesoenas mayeri (assembly GCF_963082525.1). NCBI lineage: Eukaryota > Metazoa > Chordata > Aves > Columbiformes > Columbidae > Nesoenas > Nesoenas mayeri. The sequence continues at coordinate 21,885,467 of NC_137543.1, forward strand.
TATTTTCTTCATTTCCAGGATGGGTTTGGCATTAGTGAGTACTTCTAGAAGCACCGATGATTGAGAAACATTAGCAGAGGTCAGAAAATTATTATTGCCGAAAATTTTAGTTGTAACAATGTTGTACGTTACTGCTGAGACTGCAATGCTATTGACATTATTCTGTCCCATTAAAGACAGACATATTATCCTTATATGAGCTTTAAAACACTTAGTTTTGGGTTAGAGCCATTTCAGGTTTCTGTGGTACAAATGTTGCTTGATATTACAATGAGACTATATATATGAGTAATTCTTCAATTGGTTTTAAGATAAGGCAGGCAAAATTGTCATAAAAGTTCACTGGTCAGGACCCAGATGTTACTTATAGATCAGTTTGCTAATGATGGTGTGAGGAAGAATAAATAATTCTTCAGGTTTGTTCACCTTGTTTGACATAATAGCCTGAATCATGTAAGCAAATAAAGCCTGCCAGCCAGTTTATTTAATTTTCTAAAGAAGTTGAACTATAAAGCCGGAACAGACTATCCTAAAGGAATGGCTTGGCTTAAAAAATAATAGTACCTTAAACTCTTGAATGTCACTGTTAAGTGATACTTTTGTGATATATTGAACAGTTACATTTTGCAAAGCTGTAAATCACATTATTGGCAAAACTGCTGCATTCAATTTGCTAGAATGGTTTTGTAGTCCTTGAAGTGAAAGTGTCCTAATTTTAATGCCATAGAAATTTATATTCTCTAATAAGTTGATCATATGTCAAGTTGTGCATGTACATCCATATTCAGCTGGCTGTGCAGAGTCACAGTTAGGTCTCTAGCCCAAACATCTCTGAGGTCACATGGACAATATTTAAAGCAGTGTTCGTTTGAGAGAAGAAGTAAAAACCCACATCCTAGAAAACCTTGTAGCAAAAAGAGTATGAAAATTACATCTAAGGTAGTTGGTGTGGTTATTATTATGCACTAAATGAGAACATTGTCAGCCAGAGAAAGAGCAGAGGGGTACCTGTAGCCAAAATCAGGACAGAAGCCACCCGACTCCATTCCTGTCATCAAAGGAACACAGATAATTAGTGTGGCTTTTTTGATTGTTCTTGTCATTGCTAGGAGAGGAGGAGCTCTGTCGAGTTAATGTTCGAAGGGCCCTACAGCTGAATCTATTTGACTCCTTTGCTTTAGTCCTATGTTAGTATCAAATAGATGTAAACTGTATGGATATTATTTTCAGCTAAGCCCTAAGCATATTGTTTTATATTTATCCAGGCTAAAACTTGCAGCTATGATCACTCTTGTGGTTCATTCCCCAATCTCATATTTTAAACTTAGTATCTTTGATACGTTAGGTACATACCTCCACACATCATTTATCTTTTACCATACACTTCAGTTTCCCAAGCTGTAGACATTATTTTCCTACTTGTTAAGTATAACCTATTAATTTCCATAATTTTTTTTAATTAATGACTACTGTTTGTACAGTAAAAATAGTGTGGGTTTTCTTTTGTAGATGTCTCTACATTTTCCAATTTTAATGTTCCATATTGTCCCAGATAGTTAATGATGATGTTAAATACCAGGACAGCTGAGGTATCTAGCTAGGCATTAATGAAAGAGTGTGATTTGTCAACAACCTGTGATTTTTTTGGCTTGTATGTGTTTCAGAATTACTAGCTGTAAGATTTTGTAGTACCGATCGCTTCTGAGGTGTCAGTCAGCAAGATTCAACCTGCTTGGTTTACGTGGTTGTAACAGAATACAGGGTACTGATGCACTCAATACTGTGGAGGTTGGTTGTAGATCAGAGTTCCTGTGTTTATCCCCTCAGTACAGATTAATGCTCCAAGTGGTTTATAGCAGGGTATATAATACCGTACTCTGGAAAATTGTATTGTTCTGACTACATTTTTTGTTTTCTATACTTTTTTTTTTTCTGCAGTTGCTAGTTTACTAGTGCTTTATTACATGAAGGTTTACAGTTGCGTTGAAATACATAGTATTGATTCTTGTCAGTTTCTAAGTTTAAACTACTAAATTTAATATAATTGACAGATCAATGTGAATACTTTGAAAAGCACTATTCTAAATTGTAGTTCCAACTTGTTTCTCTGAACAGATGCTTTAAATTTGAATATACTGTAACTTTTGCTATATTGTTACTGTGTTGATGGTGTCTTTTTAGCAAGACAAGCATATTTAGTAGTTATCTGCTAGATTTTTTTTTTCTTGCTATTCTATTTGACACTGAATTTTAGGTTTTGAGGTAATTTCTGTATAACTTTCTCATCTCTTTTGCAAGGAAAAACTTTCTGGAACTAGTCAGGAAAAAAAAAAAAGTAGTTGTCAATCTTGTTCCATCCCTCTGACTTCTTTGTTACTGGATCAAAAGTAAGTTAGCAAGGAAGAATAAGAGCCCCCCAAAATGAAAGAAAGCTTACAAGTGGAGCATATTTTGAAGGGGAAAAAGAAAAGTCATACAAAATCATTTGGTTTAGTAGCTAGAGTTGTCATAAGATGGTCTCACGTTTCATTTAAGCATCTCATGACTTGTTGGTACTTTCCCGGATACCTTTGGTGGGTTGTGGAATTTTTTAGTGTGCAAGAAAACTGAACTTTTTCATTCTTAGTGAACTATGAACTTTCCACAAAGCAATGAAAGTGAACTAGTTGTGTTTCTCTGAAAGTGGAAAGTACACTTGAACTGCGTATTAGGATGTGAACTGCATGTTTTCACCCGTCTGATTGTGTGTCTGTAATTCATGGCTACCCTTCCCATAACCTCTGAGATGTTTCCTCTGCTAAGTGGAAGCCCCTGGCACTGACTCTGGGTAATCAGAGCAGACTTATAAAGTCAGTTTCATCGAGAAAACAGTAGAATGATCCTCTAACAAGCAGCGTGCACACACTTTGGCATGTGGTGCAAGTCTATAATGAAGTTGTTTGTGTTAGAAACTTAGGAAAAAATGACTCTGGTGGAGGCTTCTGTAACTTGGTTTTACTACTTCAGCTTTGTGTGAACCTGTTGGGAGATGTAGATAGGTCCCTCTGAAAGCACAGATTGTGAGAATAGTTCTTCCATGAAAAAAACATAGGATTTTTGTTTTCCTCTAATTTATCCAGTAGTACTAAGTAATAAGTTTGTTCTAGTCAACAATGTCTATTAAAAATTCAGTGATCTTAATAATTTAGAGAACTACTTTTTTAGGAAGAACTTCTTCATAACTGAAGGTGAGCACGTTATGGCAGAAGATGGAAGTCTTGTTGATGTGTCTGGTAGGGGGAATGCATGTGCTTACATTTATCTGCTCTGGCTTCTAAATTTTAGATATATATTAATTTTCGTGAGACTTTGTTTAGCACCTTTTTTCTGCACTTTACGAAGTGTATTACAATCCAATGAATTAGTATACCCCAATAGGGTGTTTTCGTTCTATTGAAATTGTGTTTTGAGTATGTAAAGTAAAAAAGCAAAAGCTTCAATTAGGAATATTGCAGTAACTGGGACTAAGGTAATGAATAGGTCACCTGCAGTAGATGAACCCATATATATCAGTCTTCCTGTTATCATACAGTATTAAGTGGAGGCTTTAACCTTCCACTTCTTTTTTCCTGGGCGTAGAGCTAAATGGAGTCCTTTCCAAAGAAAGAATGAATCCAGAGACCTAATTAACATGCTATTTTATTGATAATATTCTGCTATTTACTCCAATCTGCTCATCATACTACTAAGCAATTACGTTTTTCCATTTGCTCTGTTCTAGAGAAGTGTTCAGAAGAGTGCATAAGGATTTAACTCAAAATGTGTTTTTATACTGTATGGAAGTATTTGTAACTGGACTTGGGAGAGTACATACTTCTTTTTTTTTCCTGAGTTGATATTTATTTAAAAGTATGGAGATGGAACATTTCTCTTTTCCATGATGCAAACATCAGTTTAAATATTCTGAAAGAGAGGCCTATTGGTGAATTAGGAAAATTAATGATAAAATCATCAGTCACCTATCTCTTGATCACAGTGTCATGCAGCTGGAAGTACTGACTGGGATGGATTTGAGTAGTTGTGTCTTTAGTAGAAATGGCTTTCTTCATCAAAGCACGTTCCATTGTTCATGTTTCCTATGTAAAGGTACTGAAAGAGCAACCAGTTCCATGGCTGAAGTTTAGCCCATGTCTGTGGTGAGGGGTATTCATGAAGACAGAAGAGCTCGGGTGGCGGGGGGGGGGAGGATTGTGACGTCTTGGGAAGGTGCATTCACAGCTGAAGGCTGCAGAACCGTTCTTATGTGTGGAAGAGGAAACCAAGTGGTCTGGGAGAAAAGCTGTTGTGTCTGGGCTGTGCAAGTGGAAGGGAGGAAGGGAACCAGACCTTTTATCTGAAGGGCTGTTACAGTGGCTGAGTGAGCATCTAATCGGTGTAAGAGGTTACTCTTAGGAGTTACCAGCAAGCAAGAAAAGGAGTTTAAGTGCAGGAGGAGCCCAGGAATTGTGTGCATACTCTCAGGCAGTGGGATGCTATGGATTAATGCATTTTACCTGTGCTTTAGAGAATAAGTGGATGAACAAAGACAGATTTTTTGAGTATTTTGTAACTCAGCGTATGGCTTTTGTCAACATTTTGAAACATCCTTTTTTGTGACCCTGCTGTGTGTTCCTCTTTCTGGCTGATAGTGGCATTAGGCAATTTTGCGCTATTAGCAGCTTCACTGCTGGATGTGCCTGGGAGTTGTGTGATTCTAGATTCTAGTTACTACTGACCTCAGTGTTGCTGCTGATCCAGCTAACACTGTTTCCAGTGCCTGTTGCCTAGGTGTTGTCTAGCTTGCCTCACTCCTGTCCCTCATTTCAAATTATCTGTTGTGTCTGTCATCTGTGAGCGCTGTAACAGAGCTTCAGTGATATCACAGTTCTAATGTAAATGGCAATCTAATATACCAAAGCCAAGTGATAATGTTACTACTCTCTCGTTAAGTTCACAATAGCAGCTCTTTCTGTTTCTTCATCCATTGTGGAAATCTGTGGCAGTTCTGTACAGCCCTTTCACCCTTGCACTGTAGATGAATAAGACTGGGAAAAGGACTATACCTTTACCGGCTTGCCATAGTGAGGAACACAATCTGTTTTTCCCACTCTCTGTTGGAACCACAGAGCTTGCAGGTGGTGCCTTTGGGGTCCACGAGGAGTTTTCCTGCAATAAGAGATCCTGTGTTCTGAATGTGCAGATGAGGATAAGCAGCAGTGCTGCAAACTGTCCTGTGCCGTGACATCTCCCAGGGATTGACTCCCTTGCAAGTCAGATCTGCTCAGAATGAAAAGTTAGTCACAGCTGGGGAGTTGAGAAACACCCCGCTGTGCACTCCTAACAGAAAGGTCTAGTAATATTTGACAGTGACTTTTTGGAATGAGTATCATGAAATATTCAGATGTGCATCTGTCTAAAATGTTAATTAAAAGCATGGAGGCCAGGCAGATGTATGTGGCAATCGAGTGAGTAAGCCTACAGTTGAATGTTTTGCCATTTTTCTGGAACTGTCTTTAGTTTGTGGCTTTACAAAGGAGGTGGATCTGAACTCTGGACAGCCATTTAGAGCATTGGACATGAAGGAATTTGACATGAAATGCAATAGGTTTCAGAAATGATTAATGACCAAAATAAAGCTGAATTTAAATTTTTTGTCTGAGATCCTGCTTGCTGACATGCTGCACATTTGAGAGCCAGTGAAGTCTTCAAAGCACCTCAGTTGAAATAAGCATTGAGGTTTCCCAGGCATGTGTGTGTTAGTCAAGTAGAACATGGGAAGGAGGTCTGAACTAGCTTTAAAGTTGTGAGTTGTTGAACATAGTTTATAAGTTATTGCAACTAAAGTAAGGATCATGGCATCAGATTAAGGAACTCCTTCATGCCTGTGCTGAAATACCATGTACTTTTGGTGTATTTTTGAAGCGTCAATATATTTAGACATGTAATCAGAATTTATGTTTTGTAGTTCATGGAGTTCCATTGTTTTGGGCTTACTTTTTTCCCTATATCTGTAAATCTGCTCTTAGAACTAGAAGGATGTGCACTTAAATGAGCCATATACTTTGTTATATAAAAGCAGAGAAATAGAAATTCGAACATGTAGGCATTATGTCTGACATTGATCTTGTACTTGTCACAATGCTATGTCACATCTTTTGCTATTTTAAAATTCAGTGTCTCCCTTTAAAAAGGGTGTAGGAGCAAGTGCTGAATTTTGTTAGCAGGTTGGCTTTTAATAGAGTGGAATGTCTGCCTGTGTATGTAACTTTTTACCCTTTATTTTACAGCTGAATTAGTGTGTTGAAGCCTAATTTACTCATTTTTCTCTTCAAGCTACATTCTTTTAAAGGAAACTCATAGCTATTTGAGCCTTAGAACCTTTCTGTAGCAGTGTAGAGTGAAGCATCCCCTGTTGTAGCATGGTCATGATTATTTAAAAAAAAAAAAAAGGATTACCAAGTACTGTATTCTTCAGTTAAACTTCTGAAGATACAGAATTTTCATATTTGTGTATAACTTCTGTCATTAATCTACAACTTTGTTTCCTAAGCCAAGACTAACTTGCTCTGTTGTCTCCTGTTTTGCTGACGACCGCATTAGCCCTTCCTTAGTGAAGTTAGCAACTGACTTAATCCATAATTCTGTGGCAGCAGCAGTTGAGAAAATCAGGGTAAATCTTTGGTTTTCCAATGAGTGTATGATTTTCTGTAAGTACTACTAAGTCCTGTGATTGCTTTGAATATGTATATACCTGTTTGGAAGGGAGGGAGTGAGTGTAGAATTTTAATCCACTCTCAGCCTTGACTTTGCTGTGCTTTGTTGTGATCAGTTTAAATTTTACTGCTGACATCAGTAAGATCAAAGTCAAATCCGAATGAACTGATTTTAAAAAAGTAGTAAAATTATTACCTGCACTTTGATAATTGTAAGCAATGAAATTAACTTTAGACCTTAGGAATTTTCAGTAGCATGTTTATTAGCTCAAAGTTATCTTTATAAAAAGTTACATTTGAAAGTTTTATCCATCAAGTATTATTGTAGACCGTTTATTTCTGTTGTTGGTCCACATTAGTAACCTATACGGTTTGTTTTGCTTTGAGAGGACAAAGACCATCAGGTGTGCCATCTGTACCACCACTTCTAGCTGCAGCAAGGCTAACAGTTACCTTTTGGGGACTGAACCAGCTAAAATACTTCAAGAGTGAATACACAGGTCTCTTGAGAAATCACATTGTCTTGGTGCCACAGCACTTGTAATGACCAAATCCATGTAAAAGCTGTCTTGAAATGTCAATGGATAACAATCAGTGGTGAAGTATAAACAGTGTAAGAATTTGCAAGTATTCTCTCTTCATAGTATGTACTTTATCACAAGACTTGCTCTTCAGTTTTGCAATCTATACCAACTTGGAAGGACTTCCTAATTTTAGAAAGCGGTGTATGTATATACTATCAATAAAAGATGAGGAATGGAAAACTCAGATACCATGAAATACTCCAGACTTCCTTTATGCTTCTTTCCCAGAACTGTACCTCTTGTAGTGATATCCTCTTCCTTTTTTTTGAATAGCAAACACACAGTGAAAACAGTGCCCTTAAACTGTGGCATATTATTCATTAGGCAGTCGCTCATGGGTAATTCTAAGGGGTGTAATCTGCTTTCATCAATGCACAAGTGTTACAGTGCTTTTCATGCAAATTGAAAAGAAGCTACAACTTCCTATTGAGTTTGGAAAATAATATTAACACAAAATACTACTATCTTTTTTACATAGCTGTTTTTCCAAACATTCCTCATCCCTTTCTTCAAGAAACCATTTTGTTTCATTCATACACTGGTTGAATCTTAGTCCCCCAACAAATAGCTGCTGTTTGAGTTTATTTCCTTAGTTGGCTGTTATTTCATGTACAACATCTCTTTGTAGAAGAACACTTGGGTATCAAGTGGTGACTTGCTGGTACTGTGCTTTCTTCTTAAAAACAGGCTTATACCAAAAGAATATTATAAACGTAACTCATATCTAAACTTACTGTGCTTTACTGATGTCACATACTTGGAAACAAGCCTTCAATGAATATTTTTCTTTTAAAATATTTTTTGTGTAGTTGCCTAAAAGGTTTTTATTATCTGAGGTTTGAGTATTAAGATAGACTAATCACTCCTCATGCTGCCAGTATTCCCATAAAATATTGTTGTTCGCAGGGTAGAAGCTGAAGCCCAGAAAATAAATAGCTCTTCATGATTGTGCATGAATAGTTTGTTACTGCACATTTCTGGCCCTATGCTGATTTTATGTGGGAGTGCGAAGTGGCGAGTGTTGGTTTGCCCTAACTGAAGGTGGAATCAGTGTGGGAAAAGACAGACTTATTACAGGGATGAGAGGCAGCGGGGGGGTGACTTAGTGATCTGAACTGCTCTTTGGAGAAGTCACAGTCCTCCATGCAGGCAGACTAGTCTGTCCCTCAGCTGGAAAATTGAGGGTGAAGAGTCGTCCTAAAGCATTTAAATGCAAACAGCACTGTTTTGGGAAAGATGCAGTTGCTGAGTTTCCGTTGTGAAACTGGAAATAGGCTACTTTGAGAGCAGTGTTTCTGTACTGCTTTATTTAAAACTCCAACTCTTATCCTTGGCTGTTTGTACAGGTGTGACTACCAATTAATTTCTCTCATCCCCAAAATGCCAGTCCTTTTCTGCTCATAAGAAACACAGTCCATTGTGCGTTTTGGCTGTTGTTTCTTAAGTGACTGGATGCAGGCAGCTTTAAAAGGTTTAGTGATGAGCTACTGCTTAGAGAGCTCCTTCAGACCACCTGTCTCTTATTGGAAACAGACAGTACAGCATTTTTTCTCAAAGATTATTGTATTCTATATGGAATTGCTTACATTTAGTAACAAGAAATTGTACAATGAAGCCTTAATATTGGAACACAATGTATTTTTTTTTAAATGAAATTCTTATTAGCTGGATTTTTGGGACTGTCACTCTTAAGCCAAATGTGGTAGACATAGTCCGAAATATTTGGAAGTTATGGGGAATGTACAGATGTGCACATCTGCTCTTATGCTGTGTGATCCATGTGAAACCGGGGTCAAGTTGATATTCAGATCACCAGATAACAGTGAATATGCACAAGATAAACAGCTGAAGTGGCTTTTGGAGTATGGGGTTGAACTCATGGACAAAGGGATAGGCAGGAATTACGTAACTTGACCTTCAGTTAAGGTGTTTATCTGAATGATGCTTGGCAAGGATTTCCTTGGAGGAAGAGCTGAAACATGTTTTGGTATAGTATCTCATATATTTAATAAGATTTTTTAGGAAACTAGACTGCAGAAAAAAAAAGTTGTTAACTGTTTTCAGGAAGGAAGTTAATGACTCACGTAAGCATATGTAGTGAGAATGTTTTTTTTGGTCAAGAAAGGAATAAATGAGAAGAGGAGGCAGTGGAAGAGCTTTTGTCAAGGCAAAAGTGCAGATAAGGTGTACTAGGTGTAGGAGTAGCATACAGGAAGGTAATTACAAATATGAATGTCAGGGTAAATAGCGATAAGTATTTTGGAAATACCTGTTAGGTCACATTCTTTTCTCCAAGGTTTTAATTCCTCTCATTATGTTTAAGCTTCTCTTCCTATTTCTGCTTTTGTCACGGGAGCTCTGTCCTGGAGAGCGTGTCTGTGTGCGCACACATGACTACCTGCCTTTTCCCCGTGGGAGGGCTCATGGGTTGGTAAGATTTGTCAGTGTACCTCTCTGTGTTTTCTTGGTGAACATCCCAGGACCTGGAGGGGCTGGGGAGTGTGTCTGTGTATGAACCCCCTTTCCTGTCTCCATTGGTGGGACTGACACACGGGCAATCCTGCGAACACGGCTATTGGAAATTGGGAGCCTCACACCATCTGTATTGAAGCAGAGAGGGATGGTGCAGCCCCAACTGTGACCATGTTTCTGTGGAAGGAGACAGCTTATTTCTTTGTCACTTATCTCCCTAGGGCTTTTTTATTAAGATGGTAACATTAGGTAGAAGCGAATGGGCCAGTTCACACCTCTCTAAATGTGCCTGTTTCAATTATCTAACTTCTTGGAAATCTATTTGCTCATTTGAATTGCTGTGAACTTACATCTAAAACAAGAAGGTTCAGAGCACAATGAATCTATAATGAATTTTATAGACATTTCCAATTTCTTGCAAAGCGCTCCGATGGAAATGATGATCCTGTGGCCCTGGGGTACATGCATGTGGTGGACAGAGGGTCAGGGAGGGCGTATCTGCACATTGTTGAGAAGGAAAGCAGGATGCACTTCACATTCTGTGTTACAGAAAAGAGTGGGATAAAAGTGAAGGATGCAGGACTTCTCTTGCATGTTTAGAGCTACTGCAATGTAATAAAACTTGGGATTTTGTGACTTGTACAATGTGAGACTTTTTTTCTTACTGGCTCTATAGAGGGTAGGCATGGAAAGTGCATTTAGAGTCATACAAGCAGCCTTTATTGTACACTATGGCATCTACACGTAATTGTGGTTTTTTAATTTCTGTAACAAATACCTTGAAAAAAGTCAAAACCAGAATCCGTGTAGTAAATTACCCGTGTGTCTACTTTAACGCATTCCACTTTTTCCTGTGGTAATTTGTGTGTCTCAAGGATGTAGTTTGACAGCAGGGAAAAGATATACTTAAGTGTTTTGAAAAAAACTTTGTTCTGCCTTCTTTGACTATTGTTACGTACTCCGTGTCTGTCTCGGAAGTGCCGCACTCTGCTGAACTGCAGCTGCCTAAACTGGCTGTCAAGTCGAATGCTTATTCAACTCTACAGAAAGGATTTCTTCACTTCATTTTGCAATTGTGGAGTCATAGTACTATACAACACTCTTGTTTCTAGTTTCTTGCAGTAAAAGATTGTGCTTATCTTTTCTAACTACTGGGAATCGCTGTGGCAAGAGGCTCCAGTACCCTCCAGTACTGTGCAATGTAAAAAGAACTGTTCTGGCTGTCAGATGTGCACTTCTTTTCATCACATATTAAGGTGTAAGTGTTAACTATCTTTATATTGCAGTTACTGTTTTGTGACTGTTTTCACATAAGCTTTCCTCTATAGCTGCCCTCATTACAATTGATCTAATTGAGACTTTTCTAAATGCTTCCTGAAGTTTCCACTTTGGAAAAGGGACAAGTGTGATGTTCAGAAGTTTGAACTTTGCTCTGAGCGATTTGGGAGGAGAAAGGGAAGATGAGGCACGATGAGGAGTGTTAGCACAGGACACCTGTTAAGTCAAAGTTCTGTTTCACTTGGTTTTACTATCCTGTTGATCTGCAGTGGTTCTTTAGTACTGATAGCTTTATCACTTATTAACGTTACTTAAGTTTATCTATTCTTTCCTTTGTGCTTCCCACCACCTGGGCAGATCTGTCCATGGGAAACACAAAGCCATCATATTTGCTTTCTTCAAACCCTCTTGATTCTGCTGTGGTCCCTATAAAGCACTGCCATCTGATTGTGCTTTGGCACCTTGTGGGCTGGGATGTCCAGTTGTTCTATGTGTCTTGCTCTTTCTACTGTCCTTTCCTTTACTAGGTAAAAAATGCAGCATATACAGTTCACAAAGCAGTGAGCTCTGTGGAGCAAGAGTTGGTTTTCTTCTTTGTACAGTTCCTGACACAATAAAGTTATAATCATGATAAATGCTTATTTGTGCTGTTATGAAAAATTGCAGCAATATGTTACCATGTTTTACAGATATAATAAGGAAAGTAAAGAAGACTCCACATTTTTTGAAAATGTATTTTTAAGATACTGCATAGTGTCTGAAATAAAAGCGTGTTACACTCTTCTACAGGTATACTCATGCTAATGTGTGAGGTATGGCACCAGCATCATTCTTGCAGGACAAGAATCACAGGATTAATAGCAGATAACATGGAAGTGGGGGAAAAGGAAAGATCTCCTTTCCAAAGAGAGGGAAAGAAATACTGGTTTGGGTCTTAGAGATTTACACCTGTTTCTCTATTGTTTTTTAATTATACAAGATGTTTCAAAAAATAGACCCAAATTTAAAGCAGTAGTGATTTCAAATTGGGCACATCTTTTTAAAACACCCTGTATAAATACATATAGGCTGCTACTAGACTTAAAATACCTATGGAGCTTCCTGAAGATTTCTATTTTAGACTCAACAACTTGAATAAATGCAGTAGCTGTAGCAGAGTTTTCTCAAACTGCACATAGGACTTGGATAAAACACAAGTTTTACTGGATTATAAATTTTACTGGACATTTCCGTATCATTTGTTTATTTTAAAACTAATTTGTTTGAACAAAATAATGTTAAAATAGCAAGGCTGTCACACACAGAATTCTTACATGGTTGCAGAGCATACTCATGCAAGTGTGTGTGCACATATGTTCGTACCTGGAGTATGCCTTGGCTATTTTAGGATCTGATTCTTAATTAAAGAAGCTATTAATCTGAGTAAAACCAATTTCATATCTTGCAGGCAATCTGTCGTCTTTGAATAGAAGCAGTTCATGGTGCATTTTGAGGAATGCAGAATGTTATAACCGGCAAGTTAAAGCAAGTTCAGCTCTTCGTCTTCCTAAGTCCTGAAGATATTTAATAAACAGCATAGTTTAGGCAAGTCTAGAAAATTGGTTCAGCTAGTTAATAGCCTTTGCTATCATAGCAATTGAGATTTTGAAGCTGAAAAGTAACACTAGAGTTATGTGTATTGAATGTCTTTTTAAATGGTGAGAATGGAAGCATCTATATGTTGTGGTTCCCTTGAAACTCAGTGACATCTCCACTTCTGTCTTCTATAATTAGAATAGATCACATTAATTTCATTATTCTGAATAATTTTGCACATGGCTGTTTGCATGACATTAACAAAAAACTTTGTTTTACAGATGCTGAAGGATCAGGCGAGAAGTGCGTTGCCTTAGGAGTTCTCAGCTCCTTTGGCTGTGCTTTTTACTGTGTTGTTGCAGTCCATATGAATGGTGGCATGCTGAGTTAGGAATGCGTGCAAGGTTACTCCTACAGTTTAATTTAGGGAAGCATTAATAAAAGACAGACTTTCCTGTATTACTGGAAGATAGCTGGACAGATTGTATGACGTTTCATGTAAATTCAGTTTCAGTCTGAATAGGTGCTAAGGGTCTAAAAAGGCAGTTGACAGACTTTGCATAAACAAGTCTGCACAAGTATTTGCAAGGTCTGTGGTTTCTGTGAACTTTTTTTGTAAATCAAAGAAAACAAGCTTTCTTGAGAACTCTGTAGTGCTTTTAAATTCTATCAGAAAGAAACTAAAACACATTAGAGAGTATAAAAGGTTGTCAAAATCAAAGTTTTATTTCTAGCAATAAGTAGCAAGAAGGGAAGAAAACACAGTTTTATCTTTCATGTGAGGATATTTTTCCTGATGCAATAAACATGCTGTGCGTTTATGATTTTTATATTTGATGTATGTGCAAAATGTGCATGTAAATATACTGTTGCTTCACCACCCTTTCTAGTAAATGGCTTGCATTCAGTTCAGTTATGTCATTACAGGGAATGTGCTGGGATGCTTTGCAGTTAATTCTGATTTATTGTTGTTGCCTTCATGAAGGTAGAGTTGAAACTCAGCAGGTATATACTGTTGACTCCAGTATTCCCTGGTTTGCTCAGGCCAGTATTCCGGAAAAATCTAGCAAATCTGGAAATTACTGTTAGATTGCTTGATTCCCCTGCTTTTGCTCCAGTCAGAAGCATGAAATTTCCTCCTTGATTCATGCCTGAACTGCGACATTTTAGCACATCTGTTGAATAAAGACTTAAATAGATTTTGTAATTTTATTTTATGAATCCAATGAGCTTTCTGGATTTCGATACCATTATTCTCTGGATAGATATTAGGCAGTGATTTTTATTTTTTTTTCCTTCTAACATGACTAGAATTTTTCTCTTCTGTTTTGAGTTTTTGGTCACATGAAATGTAGGCTCTATAATAAAGATGTAGCAGTGGAGCAGTGTTTTCCTTCTTTTCAAAAATCCTCGTGATTCTCCCTTACCCCCCAATATCAAGTACTCCTACACTACTTGAGTCTTTTTTGGAAAAAAAAACATTTGAAAACTGAGTCATTCCGTCACCTGGAACTAGAAGCTTGAATGTTTTGAGGGTTCCTGGTAGGTATTCATGGGCTAAGAGCAGATAATATTTTCATTTCTGCAAGCTTTTAATAGATTTATGATGAATGTTGTTATTAGTTTATGAATAATTATTTCCTTTCTTCTGTTAAGACAGAACGGAGTCAAATCATTTGAAGAAAACAGGATAAGCAGCAGTATTATATTTTAACAATATGTATCCTGAGCCCTGCTTTAACTGTCTTGCTTCTGATAGAGATCTAAACCCTTCTGGCTGGCTGTAGATGCTTGTTTGGGGTTTTTCTGTGGTGTATTTTGTTCACTCATTTGTTCTTAATATAACATACTAGCTGTATGTAGACTCTTGCCTTCTGCCATTTGTTCCTGTAGCTCTAAGGAATTAGGATGCACATCAGTCTAAACCTGCATGGAGCAAAACCAAAACTAAGTTCTTTACTGTAACAGTGATTTAAAGAAACTGTAGTAGACAAAAATATAAAGTGTGTGGAGAGTATCAATCAAATCTGAAATACTCTTCCCCCTACTGTATAAGCACCATGCAACCCACACATGGAAATTTTCCCCTAGTCTGGCACTTCTAAAATGTGAAATACTTTCAGTATCTGAAATGGAATTTCAGAAGAGTAGTTACTGCAATCGAACATGTACAAAGGCTCTGAACAATCCTTTGTTTAAATAATTGAGTTTTATTATTTTAAACGTAGCGGTTTAAAATAGCTAGAAACTTCAGATGTTTTCTAGTTTTGTAAGTAATACAGCAAGGGAATGTTTTCAAATAGGAGGGCACATTATTAGGTTTGCATTCATGATAGGGTCTAAACAGTTAAGAATAGGCACCTAAGCCTTATAAAGGAGAAAGTTTAAGGATAGGCATTGTGGTCTCCCTTGCTTCCCCTGCCCAGCTACCCCTGTCTACTCTTTTCTTCTGATTCACCTTCTTCTTTTTTTTTTTTTTTTTTTTTTAGGTTACTTGAGATTTAGCTATAATTTAGTAGAAAATATTTGCTATTTGAACTGATTAGTTGATTTTAGTAATTTTTTTTGTTTCTCCTCTTAGTCTAATCTGAAGTACTGCACTGGACAACTGCCTGAGAACACGTACAACTTGCAGGCAATGGTCAGGGGAATAACTACCCTCATACCTGGCTGGGCAGAAGTGTAGGGTTTGAAGTGAATAGAACTACTTATGTGCTTAAAATCAGGAATCTTGTTGAAGCTGAGCCAGTGTCTCTGCTAGATTTCCAATTTCCACTGCTTGCTGCCAAGTATATTAGAGCTGTCTATAAATAGTTTGTGGAATTTTTCAGTGAGAATCAAAAAAAAAGCCAGGTTCTTTACTGTCCCCACCTTTTCTAACTACAGCTGAGAAGTTTGAACTGGTTTTGCTGAAACTTTCACACAAAAATACTTCTCTTAAGTCAAGTTGGTTTAGTTATTAATATAAGTTTTTGTATTTTAATGACAATACAGAAAAAATAGTCTCGTGGGATTTACAGGTGTGACTGAATGTGGTTGTGGTGTGGTTTTTTTTTTCCCTCCATGTGCAGCATTAAATCAGAGTTGCTATAGTTACTGCTCTAGCTTCTCTTTTGCAATATAGAATAAAGGAACTTCGGGTTATCTTGCTCATTCGGGGTGCAGAGGTCCCTTTCAAAGGTGTTTCCTGTTCTCTCTCTTGCAAGAGTCTCTCCTGCTGGTACACCCAGAGCAGAGGTTTGTGCTGCATGAGATACAGCCAAGGACACAATTGCTGGTTGCTCTCCGTGTTTGATGAGCAGGAGTGGGAGAGCTCACGTTGTAGACTCTAGCATCTTCCGAATGTTTACTTGATGTATCCCGGTGGTGCCAAGGGTGTTTGGATACTCCAGCATCATCTGGCTGACAGCATCTATGAAACTTCGAATTATGTTAGCATCTCAGTATAGTTTATATGGAATTTTGTAAATTTTCTTTTGTGTGTTGCAACGGCATTCACAGTTGGTGTAATATTAGTGAATAAAGTACACAGTGCTTAGTGAATCCAGGAGAACTTGTGTTGCTCATGCCGAATGACTGCGGAGGCTCTGCAGCTTATGGCTGAAGTTGAGGTGGAGCCTCCCTGGCAGCACTGGAGCTGTGGTGGGCAGAGGTCCCACTCCTGCTGTTGGATACCTGGGCCTGTCTCTGAACTAGCACATCCCACAGCCTGGCAGGAACGCATTTGTGGACTAAAACAAGTTACGCTGAAGATCCAATGCTTGCACTGTGTACACTTCTGAAGGGATTTCCTTGGACTAGCTCTGGTGTGACCCAGAGGACTGAGTACCCATTATGAGTAGGAGGGTGGCATCTAAATGGAATCCAGTTTGGTGGTTCCAAGGCCACAGCGTAATGTGAACCAAAAGCACATGAAAAGGAGCAGATCAGGAGACTGAGAAGCATGCTCCTGATCTGAAATACCATCCTAATGCAGACAAATCCCAAGTTAACAAAATAAAGTTATCAGGAATAAAAGATATATTTTGTTTTGGTAGAGAAGTTAATAGATCCGTTATGACCTAATCGTTGTATATTCTTCAAATCAAAGCACTGACTTGTGTAGTGAACTTAGGTATTTTGTTTTATTTTAGGGTACCTGTTTTAATAATCTATTTTTGAAGAATGAACTGAGACTTCTTGGTGGGGATGATAACATTGCAATGCTAAAGAATGTAAAAGGAGTAGACTTTTTTTTTAAGGTGTTTAAGTCAATGTTATCATGATTATAGGAATAAAGGTATGAGCTATTGCTCACTCAAGTACTGATTAACTTAGGGTTTAGGCTCTGTACAGTGAATGTAGATTTGGTAATTTCCTGGCTGTGCTTGTTCACCAAGAGATGAATAAAGACCTGGTTTTCAAAAGTGTCATGCAGCTACATGTCATTTTAAGTCCCTCTGTGAGGAGGAGAGGACAGTGTAAGTGTGAAGGGGCAATACAAATACGCAATGCTGGACAACAGGTTTTAACTATACAGTGCAGACTTTCAGCAGCACCATACCCATTATTTTATAGCCAAGCAATAATTTTCTAGGCACAAAATGGTAGACATTAGTTGTCATAAAAAGAAAAAGTAAGAATCTAAAACCTACATAAAACAATTCAATTGCAAAATTGATTCTCTAGTTCTTGTCTTCATTTTCTGAATAAAACTACATCACAGTTGGGCTAAACTAAAAACAGTACTACATAGAATAACAGCATTGAGTATTGTAAACAAATGCTGTGCTTTATTTGTTTTTACAGTGCAATTTTATGTGCTTATTTCCTGCTTTTGTATCATAAACACATTTAAATAAGCCACTATATCAGTACAGTTTCATATCTTAGTAATTTTTATTCTTTCCATAATTAAACAAATTAATTATGCCATTGTAGTATTTGAGTATACAACACTTTTTATTTTGCATGAACATTAGCTTTCACTGTTTGAAATTTTACATATATTTACTGTATCTTCTATGTAGCAGATGTTCTGTTATAGGGATTTGGGATAAATCTTGTCACTCTGTTGCTCAGCTTGCCTTTAGTAGAGAACTCTGGCTGATGTCTACACAGCAGTAAGGCTTTATCTCAGTGTTTCTGTCTATTGCATGTGTAATTTTACATTGAAATAAAAGGTTATTTAATCCTTCCCTTACCTGAAGGATAATTTACATCTTGCTGCACAGCTTAGTGCTGTTTTACAAATGACCACCTGAAATTCCTATGACTCCAGTACTTAACCCTAAGGAAATACGGAAAAGAATTGCATATAGCTTGTTAACACCAAGCTGTTCATTTAAAAATAAGTAACACGAATTTTGTCAGTATTTCTTGCAAAGATTGTTCAACTAAACTGGAGATTATTGATCAGTTAATGCCTAAAATTCAATACAGTCACTTGTCATGGTTTTTAAATTGCCTTTTGTCATGAAATACATGAATTTATGCAGAAGCATGTGTTGCCCCTTTGTCAAGGAAGTAAGCAACAGCTGGGTATAGGACAAAAACTTCTGCTCAAAGATGCAGTGCACTATATAAAAAGAACAATACGAACATGAAAATATGAGATGGCTGTGGATCATGAATCTTGAGTAGTTAATCCAAATACATATTGGTGCACAAATGTGTTAATTTGATTTTATGCATATCTCTAATCAAAAGGATGCAGTGGTTGCAAACTGATCTATCAGAAGGCAGGAAATAATAAAGTGGTGTCACCTGTAAAGGCTGTGACTGGGTTCTGTAGGAATCTGAAATGACACAGCTGCTTTGCTTTGTTGCTGAATGTAGAGTCGTAACAAATGTTGCCTGGCTTCAGTGGACTGTGCACTCTGGGCCCTGCCGCACCTTCATTTGAAGCATTCCCTGTAGCAATAATACTGTTTATTTCATGAGCTGTTCTGGGAGGGTAAGTTTCAGATGCTTAGACTGCTGCCTTTTTTTTTCCTTCGCTGTTTACTCCACTTTCAGTTCCTTGTCGCTTGCAATGTTAAGTTGCACATGTAGCTCTGTTCCTGTCTTCTGAGGAAGGCAAAGTCTGAATTTCTGTGATACAGTTTAGTGGTAGGAGAACACGTTCGCCGAGATAGAAGAGAAAGTACAGGAGAAACCATATTCTCAGAGACTCTTCTAGATTATAAAGGCTGAAAAAAAAATCTAGTCCCTTTTGTACCCTCATGTTCATTTGAGATTATACAAAGTGTTTTTTTTTCCTCAGGTGCATAATCCCAATTTACTGTGTACTACTCCTGAAGAGTTTGGCAGCAGTATGACTATATACCTATGGATATGTAGCTCTTTGCTGTTGTTACGGAATTAAATCCCTGCAGCTAATGCATTTAATTCTAAATGCACAGTAGTTTAACAAATATATGTGCAAAGCATTCAGGAGATGAGGAGCTCGTGAACAATGACCCAGAAGACTAAGCGGCATCCTGCCTAGTTTTTTTGGCTCATTAACTATGTGTGACCTACATGTAAATAATTCAATATCGTATTTTGGGTTACATACAGAACAAATGTGTTTATCATAGAGTGGTTTGAGTTGTAAGGGACCATTGAAGATCATCTTGTTTATCTGGAGGAGGGCCGCCTCCCATGTGCTCTGAGCTGTACCATCTTAACCTTAGGGCAGCCGTAGGCGTGACGGATGGGCAGGCTGTTTTTGCACTTCTCTCCCACGGACTCGGCAGACGAGTGTGACTGCGGTTCCGCCTGACACGCGATGTCTTCAGGTGGAGCTTGTTTCTGCACAACTGTGCTTAGATATTTACGGGAGGTAGGAGGTGGAGTGGCCACTGACTGGGACTGTCACAAGATGTGCTGGCAAAGGAGTCATTTCCAGGAAGCATGCTGGAATATTACAGAGGCATCATGGGTGTTTCCAGCTCCCACATCTTTAGATGAAGAAGGATATTGCTGGTTTTGGAGTATGGCATCATAGGACCATTCCTTGCTAAGTGGCTTTTTATTGGGGTGATAAGTAAGGTAGGACCAATTTGTTCATGGAAGTGTATAGTGAGGTTCACATTTTGTTTGGTAGCATCATCCACACTTGGTCAAAGGCAAAATTTGGTGAAGATTAATGCAAGGGAACTTCTGATGACAAGAGGAAGTATAAACAAGTTAAGCTTACTCTTTGTAAGGTACAGAGTGGACAGGAATTTGGGGAGAAGGATGAAGAAAGGAAGTTTGATCATTAAGTATGTTGTCTAAAGTAAAGCAAGTTGAACACGTACCATAGTAAGGGGTGTTTGGAAACTCATGATGATGTACAGGAAGTGCTGTTGATCTCTTGTCCCTGATAATTGTGGTTCCAAAGAAATTTCCTGTTTGGTCTGCTTATGTAGCATTCATTATGTACCACAGTACCTTTTAACTCCAGGTAGTTTAGAAGAACCTCTCTCTTCATAGCCATTGTCTTCAGTTTATAGAGTTTTATTTATAGGGGGTGTAATTTGGCTGCTAAACATTTTAGCTTTGGTGATAGGTGTGCAAGGTTTTTTTTGTTTGTTTGTGGACAGTAACTACTTGGTCTAACAGCAAAAATAAAGATAAATGTGGTGTTTGCCACTATGTATTTTTTTTCCCCTTTTCGTTTTTAATTTCAACAGTCAAGTTACCTTCTCTGTAAAACACAATCTGAATTTAACTGAGACACAAGATACATGATGTTCTTCCAAACTGAAGTTATAAAATTTGATTTTACAATTGCAGTGGACAAAGTTGCATGTACCAAGTATTTTGGGTGCACTTCTACAATAGTCATCACTTCACTGTATTACTAGTTTTAGTCAAAATGAAATTAGAACAGGGTTTTCATTTAAGAGTCATTATTTGCTATCAAATATATCAGTATTTAGATAAAATTACCGGTCTTTGTATGAAACCTTCATGTATCTGGAATACAGAAGCCTGTCTTGTTTAATCTGAATGTTTTGACTGAGAGAGACAATTATTGGGGGGTATGGATTTACTTGGCTGTGCTTTTTGAAAACTGCATGAATTTGAGTAAAAATTAAAGGAGAAACTTATTTCAAGACTGTAGGCTTAGTTTTATGCTCTGCAGTTATATGCAGATAACATTTTGATATCCTTCCCATGTCGCGTGAGCTGAGCTGTGCAGGCCGGGGGCAGAGGCCGTCCCGCCCTGAGGGCTGCGGCCTTGTGCTGTGCACCACTACAGTCTGAGCATCACAGCTACTGCCTGGGTTTCAATACATGGAACAAAGGGCAGCTGTGTTTTTTTCCAAACATGTTGTGCTTTTCAGGTGTGAAAGCATGGTTTTTCCATGCTTTGCCCTCATCATTTTCCTCTGCACTTTGGTCGAAGTGTTTACTGTGGCAACATTTTCCTTGTTGTCAGCCCCACTCCCCTGGCCTATGTTTATTTTCCTATCTGTGATGGAATTCAGATGATGTTAGTGAGTGAGAGAAATACCTTCCCAGGCTACGGTGTTTGTTGTCTATTTCTGCCTGCTTCCAAGACAAGACAGCATCTCAACCCAGAGGATTTGAGTGGGATAGAAGAAATTGACAAAGGTCAAAGGGAATGGCTCTGGACTGTGAAAGTAAAATAAAATTCTATGGATGAGTCCATCAGAATTAGAAGCTTTGACCATAGCTATACTTTGAACATTTAGGAGATTTTTAAAGACAGAAAAAGACCTCAGACTTTGGAGATTGTTCCATACTGTAAACATATTGATAAAGACTCTAACTAATTAATTAACCAATTGGCTGATTTTTTTTTGTTTTAATTGCAGTCAAGGAATCTTAAGAGATATTAACAGCAGCGATGACAACAATCTCACGGGAACTTAAATGGAAAGCCATTAAAAGTACTTTCTATACCTTTGTTTAACCTGTAGGTTACCAGACGTTTAATATATATCCTATTTACCAAATATTCTATTTTGATTTTTCTTTTTTAGGGGGAAAAAAAAGGCATTTACTATCTCAAGCCTTGTCCTTCTGAATATTTAATTTAAATGCAGTTGCTGACCATATCCTAAGTTGCAGGACTAAAGTTGACATACATTTCTGTTTAATATCACTTAAAATAAGTGGTCCATTTGTCATAAGCCTTTATAAAAGGAGATGGATATAACCCTGGTTACACGAGTGATTTTTTTTTTTTTTTTCAGAAGTCACTGAAACAAAAAGCGATGGAAGATGTCAGTGTTTGAAAACAAACCTCTGTTTCTTGCAGGCAGCATGAATTTGTGCAGGAGCTTCTTGATGTGTCTCTTCCAGCACTGTACTTTGCCACATACAGTTAACGAGCTCCTGTAACTGATACAGGCAAACTTTGTGTCAGGCTTTGTTAGGTGGCACCTTGTTCAGTTTAAAACTTAAGGTTCATATGGGAATGAATAGTAAATATTTCTTTAAAACATCAAGATTTGTGGAAATTTACCGGTGACTTAAGGATTTTTGTTATATATATACTCTGCTGTATTAAATAGATAGACTAACAGGAATTTCAAAGATAATTATGTTCCCGTATCTTAATGGAAGTTGCCGATCTGCTATCTGTTATATTGATATTCTAGTGGATTCAGTTTATATGGAACCGTGTGACATAATTGTTGAAATAATTTAAAGATCATTGCCTAAAAATTTCATAAAGGTGTCAGCAGTTAATAACACATGGCATCTGAACACACTCTGTTTCAGTGACAGTTTCCAATAAAAAAGGAGGTAATAATCCGAGAGGTTTTCTCAGATTCATCTTTCTTGTAGTGAGGGATTATTGGGAAGGAAATAATTTTTTAGAAAACCCACCTTATTTTGATATTATGGTACTTTGATGTGAGTTGAGGTTGCATCATCACAGATTAGTGCTTCTGACTAATCACTGAAGTTAGTTTGACGATAAAACAGCCACTTTATGTCGAGAGATTAATTGTTAGGTCATAAAATTTATTTAGATGGAAAATATTAAAGCATTCTGGTTTGGATATTGACTTAAGGGTTTTTTTCTTAACTCATTAATTATAAGTCAATGTGTACAGGATTTGGATGTAAGTTCCCATTTTAGCATGCTTCCCATCTGATTTGTAGTTTTTTCTCTTTTTTTAATATATACATTGTTTTTATTCCTATCTCTTTAGTGTTATGTAAGTATTTTCATGTTTTATCATTGTATTTTTATCAGAACTAATTTCATCAATATTCTGAGTGTTTTGTTTTCCTGGTCTTTACATATAGTCAGCTTGTCTATCGTTCAGATTCTGGGGTGTCAGTGTAGTGCCCAGATACTGACTGTCTTCAATGTATTATTTTGGGGTTTTTCATATTTCTAAATGTTTATGAATTCCTTTCTTGTCATGCTGTTCATTTGCAGTGTTCAATAACAGCTACAGATATAATTGTATGTGCTAATACTGCCTTTTTGAAAATACAGAAGTGGTGAATAACCCCTACTGTAATTTAATAGATGAAATATCAGTAAGCAATTTTTAGCTTAACACAAGAGGTCTCGAAATGTGTTAATGTTTTCCTTATATTGGTGGAAATAATAGAAAACAAGACAATCAGAAATGTGCTTCTCTGGAAAAAGTTACAAGTAAAATCACTTTACAGCAAGGGTGGTGTTTATGTTGTAAATTTAGAGCTCAGTGTTACTGAAGACATTCAGCATGTTGGTTTACGTGCAAAATGGATAAATTGTTTGGAGAGCAGCTTTTTGAAACTTACGGGTATATTTTACTTTTGAAAATAGTTTAGTTGGAAAGCAGTTTATCACTGATACGTTATTTTATATTGTTTTAAAATACATGTCTTTTGAACATTGAGGGAAATTTTGCTTTAAATTGAGACAAAGCAACTTAAATATGTGCGGTGAAATTAATCCATCAAAAATGGGGGAGGAATACATCACTTAAGATCCCACAAATTTAGTTGTGGGTGGGATTTTTTTTTGTGGGTTTTGGGGTTTTTTTGTAAAAAAAAAAAAAAAAATAAATAAAAATTAAACTTGCCCTTTTACCACACATTCTGATCATCAGGTTTCTAAGATTATTGTGTCTTTAGAAAGTAAAAAACTATGTGCATTTGGTGTCAACCCTGGGAGCAGTTTCTGAAACATTTTATTTGCACTCACTGCAGTGGAGGAGCATTGAGATGCTTGCTTAGGTGTGTATGATCAAGGTCAACTCTAACAGTCTTTAACCTTGGTATAAAATGACTTTTATATTCTTCATGTATTTAACATTCTTGTTACCAAATATACCAGTCTTACATTGCAGTACTGGTTGAACAACTGATTTCACATGTGTGAAAATCTGTGTGACATGGCAAACCTTCAATATTACAAAGCTTCGACGGACTAGAGAGTTGTGGTTTTAGAGTTTGCTTAGTGATGTATTTTACATTTTAGATTCACTGCCTGTGAGCTTACTTATGAAAGCAGCTCTCTCCTGAAATGCCTGGAAGATTTTATTAGAAATCTGTTGTAAAGGCTAAAAGAAAAGATGTTGAATAAAGGAGAGGGGAATGAGAGCTGTTTGGTGGGAGAAACATGCACAAATCCAAGTTGATCTGCCACATTGTGTAATAGGACTGCCACCTGTCAGCCAGTGTATTTGCTTTAACAGACTTCTTTTACCTTGGAGGAGTACAAAATAACAGGAGATTCAGAGGAATAACATTTTGTCTATTACTCTTGATGACCACATGGGTATCGTTCATCCTTGAAAGTATAGTTAGTTTTAATGAACATCGCTGGGGAGTTAGTCTTGAAGGTAGCTAATTCCTGGCTATACCTGAGATGTCTTTTTGGATAAAAGGAATAGGCTACAATTCATTATGGAGTAGATGGATATCTTTCCCTGGGTGTGTTTATTTGTACACCATTCACTTATAAATCTTGATATGGGAGGAAATGGGGAAGATGCATTGAAATAAGCCTTTCTTGAAAAGAAAATAACATTTGATGCAAAAGCTACCATCTAAAATACCTGAAGATTCTCCAAACTCTTTACTACTATCAGTCTCTTGTTCCTTAACTTTCTAGCATATTTAATTTTTCCTAGTACGCTAATGAGGCTTGTTTATTTTCACTTTATAGTAACTTTTCCGCTAGTCTTTTCTCTTAAGTTTTATCGTAAAATGAATGTAGGACCTTTAATGTTTAATATTAATTAAAATTATTTCAGCTTTGTTCTTTCTGTTCTGTAAAAGGGTATCTCAAGAATTTTTACAAATTTTATCTTGGAAATTAGCTTATTCATTATGTTTAATTTTAGGAAATGGTGCTCTTGCAGAACATTCTGAAAATGTGCATATTTCAGGAGTGTCAACGGGTAAGTCATTTTTTGTAATGTTTAAATTTCATGCATGACTTAAATAGTAAATATTGAAAGCCACCTGGTATCTTATGAAGAGATATTTGGCTATAAAAATTATTACTGCCTTTTGCAGCATGTAATAAGGAATGAAGCAACTGGAACATGGAAAAATTCTCATAAGATAAAATTGATACCTGCATGCTCATGAACAGATTATGCCTTTCTAAGTGGACTGCTTAATTATTTTTCCATACAAACATTGAACTAAGAGAAAAGTTGGTTTAAGTTGAATTGATATTTTCTTTCCACAGTAAAGTTTTTTTCTGAAATGAAATTTATTGAAATGTAATTTTGGACACTGCTACTATCAAATAATATAAATCCAGGAGTTAGGTGTTTCACCTGATTAGATTGAAGCAGTAACTGAAACTGCTGTACACTCGACTGCACAGTTTCCTTAATACAAGGAAAAAAAAGAATTTTAGAACTTGTGAAACTGAGAAACTGATGAGATGCTGGGAGAACATGGGGCATAAAAGCAGCACAAGTTGCTTAAAGGTTGCAGTGTTCCCTTCCAGTGAGTCCTTCAGCCTCCTCTGAGCAGCAGCCGCGGTTGGGCCTCTTCTGCCTTAGCAAAGTGGCTGGCTGTCCAGTGAGGCGTTCGGCGATACCAGTGTCTGATCTTTGTTCTTCAGATGTTAAGCAGTGCCAGCTAAGCTGTTCTTTGTGTTTTACACATCTGTAATACAGATACTCAGAGTGTGTGTGGAATAGGGAGACACACTTCTTCAGTGGGCAGAATACAAGCCTGATTATTTTAATAGGGAAGCTGCCACTAATCCCTGGAAATCAAACTGATTTTCATGCTCTTCTTGTAAAATAAGTCAAAATGCAAACTCATCCTTTTTGACAACAGCTTGCACATCTCACTGTAGTTGTCCTCACAGGATAGCTTCAAACATCATGTTGCAAATTGTGCATGCAGTTAGGTTTTTGGATAAATGTGCAGTCAGTGGATGGTCTCTGTTACACTGTATAACCACTTTTCTCCCTTCCACTGTTTCCTATTCAAAGACTGTCAAAGTCTAATTATAGATCCTTGCTACCTGTTCTTGTGCAGCTTAATGAAGGATGTTGTTGCTTTTCAACAGTAGTAACACACCAAGTATCATCATACGTGGTATATTATGGCACACTGCTAATTATAAATAATGACACTGGTACTTGCCACTCCTGCAACAGTTGTTGCTGGAGTTGGATTGTACGAAATACACAGACGACCTAAAATCTAGCTCTGCAGCTTTCTGGATCTGTTTTAACATACGTTTTAGCAACCCTTCACCCCTTTGGTTGCTCCAACAGTCATGTCACAGGTCGCAATACAGTCAGAAAAGCATCTGCTGGGCAGGAGGTGAATGGAATTTTTGACTCTGCTTGCAGAACTTTGGCCAGCATGCTTGAATACACGGTGCCAAGGAGAAGAGAACACAATGTACTTTGTACACAAAATAACAGCAGCTGGTAGACAGACCTTTAACTACTGAGATGAAAGATCCAGTGAGGGTTCCATTTAAAAGTATATATTAAAAAAAAAAAAAAAAATAAAATAAAATATATATAAATATAAGTATACATATATACATATATATACATATACATACATACATATATATATGTGTGTGTGTGTGTAAAAGGATTTCTGGTGGTCTCGTGTTCTAAAACAGTTTTCCAGCTGGGGAAAAATAAATATACTCTTAAAGCTTTTATCTTAATTTAAAGTGAAAATTCTTCACTGGAGAATTTTGAGATAATGGGAATGGGAGTGGTCTGTTATTGAAAAATCTGAAGAAAGCGTGTAGGCAGACCCAGTGACATTTTCCTCACATACAGCTCTTTGCATGTATGTCTTAAATTTTAGGTGTATGGCCAAGTATAAAAGATGGAGATGGACCTAGATGATTTCTGAGTTCCTTTGAAAGAATTTGTGTCTCCCGAACATGTTTTTGAACTTGCAGAGTATATATTTTTATCAAGCATACCTGGACAGCTTTATATCTATCAGAACAATTTTAAGAAGAGTTTCTGTAAAATAGAACCAAAGACATCTGGCCTTTAATCTTTCTAAATCCAACTTTAACTTGGTGCTGAAACCAACGACGTGATTTTCTTGGACAGTTGTTACTGGGAAGGGATTTAAAATAAAATGATTGTCTTGATGGTAGATTTCCTGTCATGCTGCTGCTGTAAGGCTACATGACCTACCTTACTAAATTATGTTTTAATAGCACAGACCTCTGTGGTCTTTGGTATTTATTCTTCTGCTGTGCATTATATCTGCCAAGTTGCAGGTACATCTCTAATATATGAGCATGCTTTTTCTACCAATAGCGATAATGGAATGTTGTCTCTTGCCTATAAGCTATCACTAGAGAACAAGTGTTTATGCCTTTAAAATCTGAAAAATTGAGAAATATTTTCAGGTCTGTCTTTGGGGTATGTCGCACCATAATTGTCACAACTGCAAAACCACTTTCCCCCACCCCTGTTTTAAAGAACTTCTATACTGGTTAAAGCAGTTGTTCACAGCAATTTTAAAAAAAAAAAAAAGAAAAAAGTTCCTTTTTACAGATTTTTTTCTCTGTATTACAGAGCAAAGAGCATTTTAAATTAAAGCTTTTTAGTTTGACCCGTAGGCACAGATTCCTATGCCTTCTTCCCCCGTAGTTCTCCAAATAAAACTTTCAGTGGCTCCTGAGATTTACAAATGCAATAATTATCCTCACTATTCATGGTTTAGACTTTATCGCAACATTATTCTCTTTTTACTCTAAGCTGTTTTAAACACCTTCAGATCATTTATCCAGCTGTATTCGTGTCCTTACCATGTCCAATATAATGCATACCTTATCATCTTGTGGTTCACATTGAAAGCTAATTCTTTTATCTTTTCAAGTGATCTCCTGGCATTACTGTGAAGATAAATCCCTAATCTCCCTCTCCCTGCTTTTCTGAAGTGACTTTTTTCCTTGACATGTTGTTCACTGTTACTACAGGTACTTTACTTCTCTAGATCTTGCTAGAGAATTTTTGCATAGGCTTCTTAATAATTTTCTTGTTATTAATACAACCAACTTTGGTACTGTAAAAATGTCATCGTCTCTCTTCTGTTTACCAGTCAACATCCTGTAAGTAGTTTACGGTCGTTTTCTGTAGTGTGGGGTGGTGAACCAAGTTTCAGGAAGAAGGGAATAAGGAAAACTCTTGTATGTGTTTTTAGAAGGTCTACAAGGAAATCCATATACACCAGAAAACCATGTGCACAGCTTATCCGCTCAGCAGGACTTTTTGACCATTATTTTGCACTTCAGTCTGTGAAACATCTTCAGTCCTAATTACAATATTGCAATCTACTGAACAGAGTTATGCCAAAGAAAGAAAACAGAAATGCAAATAGATTGTTAGTAAGATAAAGGCTCACAAAGGAAAGAGTTTAAAACAGGAAACGAATGAGCAGAATTGTGCCAAAGAATATAGAGGAATTGAGAGGCATGTAGGCAGAGACAACACCCATGTGTGGTTGTGCAGGAGGGAGTTATTCCCACCCAAAAACCTTAGAGCCACCAGCATGAGATTGGAAACCATCTTGGCCATGCATCCCTATGTATATTTGCTTCTCATTTATTTTGTACTTCTGCCTCAGTTACACAATCCTCTCCTTTTTCTGACTCCTCTAATTTTCATTCTTCTGTTTTCTTATGTATTTTAATACTTTAATAAATTATTCTAAACCTAGTCAGTTTTCCTTTAATTTTAAGTTGCTATCGATATTGTTGATCTATATGGCAACTGCCTGCAGGGCCACTAGCAATTGATATTAGAAGTGCAAATTCTCCACAACATCGTGAAAAGATGTTTGCCTCTATTCATACATGTCTGGTTTATGCACTCTCACTTGAATTGTGGGGTTTTTTTAATTCCCATGCCCTTCTTGATATTACTTGCATTGTCCATGTTTAGAAACATACAAAGAAAATCCATGTTATGTTATATTCTTAAAAGCTTTAGAAGAACGTCCCAGTTAAGCAGAGGATGAGGAATTGATTTAAAAGGCTTGGTATTATCTTTGTAAAGTAGATTCCCTTTAAAACTGTTTTATTTCAGAAGTTTATCCTTGATTTTAAAAATCTTTCTGAGAAATTGTTGTCTTTCAAAATGACAGTACTTCTGAAGTGCAGCTTCTGTACAGTTGACCTTGACCTTTATATGCTTTTTAAGCAAATGGGAGATTTCTGTTGTCTCCTGAATAAGAGATTTCAGTGTATGAATGCGCACCAAGTATGCAAGAACCTGAAGTTCAGGAGGCTGTATATCCCTTTTCAAGGAAGTTCCCTTTTATTGTTTGAACCCCCACTCTGTCATATGCACACTTTCTTCAGTTCGATTTTTCTCTCTTCTGGAGCAGAAATACAGTATTGTTCACTCCACCCTGTCTGTGATCATTCTTGCCTCCTCAAGCCCTCCTTAATCTGCTTCTTTCTTCCCATATTGAAAGGTGCTGGAAATGGTGACACTTTGCCCTGAGCTCCATAGTGCTAGCTTTAGTGGAAACAGAGAAAAAAACATCTCAAGTAAAAGAATATAAAAAAATATAGCGATATTGATGGTATTGCAGACATAAGCTGGAAGAACTGAATTTGAGTAAAACCAGAAGTTTCACTTATAGTAAAAAATACTGCCTTGGTTATACAGGCTTTCCATGTGGAATTTCTTCCGAACTCATTTAACAAGCAAAAGTTCCTGCTTGTACTGCTGCAGGGTCGAGCTGAGTAGATGGTGTGATAGTGGTCAGGGTGCGCTGCGCCTGCATAGGAAATTGCACATCTAGTTGCATAGTAAATTACCGTGTTTGGAGGTTCCTATTCAACAGACACAGGGTGCACATGTATTTATAGCATGCTTAAGTTTTTGGAGGTGAGCTTTGTAAAACTGAATGAACATATGTCGAATGGACTATTTTTATCTTTTAGTGTAAAGTTTTTATTTGTCAGGCAAATGTAAAAGCTTCCTTGAAATTTTCAGTGATAAAATCTTGTATGTCAGTTTGTAAATACCTAAAACCAGATAAATGTTGTAATATTATAAATTTCACCTGAAGGCAACTTATTTTAAGCTGAACTTTATTTCAGTAGTAACCAAGTAGTACATGGAATTGCTTGCCAGTATCTGCTAGATTGGTACACTTGTTTTACGCATACTTCTACTTTTTTGTGTATGTTTTTTGTTTCGTACCTATTAAAAATGCTATTCTACTTCAATATTTAATTGCAAATAACCAGTTTTTCTTTCCAGTCCTTCCTTTTCTTGTCTCAACAGATGTGAACTGTATCCAGCTCATTCACACAGGAGCAGTATTCCAAAATATCATGGTGTTAGAGCACCACCTATAGGGTTTGCTCAAAATTAAAAGGTGACAGTTTCCAGGGAATAATTGATTGAATATTCAGATCAAATAATATCTTTCTGTATTTTGAGAATTTTCCTCCTACAGGTCCTACATTCTGTAGCCAATGTATGTTAGCACTTACCTGTGCAGTTCTAATAAGAAACATGTGAAAAACTCTTTAAAGCAATGTTTTCTTAAAGCTCTATGTGAAAACAGTAAATTTACTGAGTTTTATTTTTGTTTCTAGATATCCATAAGCTAATGTAGAAGATGCAGGCATATGCCAACATTTTTGTCTTTTAATACTTTTAAACCTATTTTTAGAAATGCGTTATGCCATACAGAAGTATTTTTCACTTAAGGTTATAGCTTTTTATTGTATTGGAGAGAGTCAGTAGTTTCAGGTCCCTGTTGTCTTGAAAAATGATCTTAAAAGCTTGATTGCGGGTAAAAATAGAAAAAAATAACCTGTTTACAAATTACATTGTTACAAACAACTTTTGCTATATTACAAATGCAGTTCATTCTTCATCCTGTTTATTCACTGCATCAATTCTGATTTCTTATTTTGATCAAATACATATTCAAAATTTTAAAATTCTAAAAGCTTTTGATCACCAGACAATAATGAAAATGCCTTCTCATTTGTAATAGTTGTTGTGTTTAAACTGCTGTGTGTAACTGATTATGCTATTAGTAAACTTTGAGAGCTCACGAGTTTTGGACTAGCAGGGAGGAAACACTGAAATAAGAGCACAGGACAATTATTTTTCATGTCCTTTCTGACCTCTGAAACTTCCTCAGTTTCAGGCTCTGTAGCGAGAGTATTCTGGCCTTTCTAATTATGTGAAGATTGTGAATATTATATGACAGGTGTTGAATATAAGGCTGCTAAGGGAGGAAAATAAAACAACAGTGAAACAAACCTGCAAAACTAATAAGTACATTACTTGAAATAAAATCAGCAGAGCTGGGAACACTCCAGTGAAAGGAACAACAGAGTTAGGGCCAATAAAAAAGCTGCACCTGTAATAAAGTAAGAATACAAATGACTGAGTTACTTCAGTTGCATAGAATTAGTCCTATAAATACAAGCTTTCTATTCCATTATCAGAAATACAGTTATGCAAGTTCCTCTTAAGAATAATCTCTTGTAAACCTGACTTTTAATATCTTTAAATGAAATGTGCTGCAGTAAGTGCTCTTTGCTTTCCAAGCATTGGAATAATGCATATGATGATCATTTCCATGCCAAGGGCTGGAAGAGGGGATTGAAATGATGGCCAGGCACTGGGTTTTCTTAAGACAGGAAATTTCAACTACTTGATTATTTTGCTTTAGTTTATTTTTCACATTCTAATGCATTTGTCAGTAGAAGGTGTAAATGCATAGTTAAATCGAATTGAGTCTTTGTGAAGGCTAAAAATAAAATTAAGAAATACGAGATCTTTCACATTACTAATAAATAGTCAAAGTCTGTGTAGAGTAATCTCTTTTAATCTGTAGTGCTAATTGCCATTAGTATAAACTTCTGTACTGTCAACACTGGAAAATATATTTTGGCTGACGTGTGGTGACCTGTGTCCATTACAAGCTCCTTTAGACATTGTTTTTCTTGCTACCTCATCTAACTCAGTGTGATATTTTCCCTAATAAGGTTTGATTGATTTTTGTCTTACTGGCTTTTTAAAAAAATGACATTAATCAGGTTGCTTTCAATATATATGGTTTTTTTAGCTTGCGGAGATATTCCAGAACAAATTCGATCACCAAGCGGGACAATCACAAGTCCGGGGTGGCCCTCTGAGTATCCTGCCCGAATCAACTGTAGCTGGTACATCCGTGCAAAGCCGGGGGAGATCATTACTATAAGGTAACAGTGCTCCTGTATTAACCACATGGATTGAAGAAGCACTGACTAGACATTTTTAACTGCCAGTTGTTGACATTTTTAACTGCAGGTTTTCTTTTCCTTCCTGTAAATGCAGGATTTCTGTTTTGTCTGGTTTTTGCCTTTCCTTTTGTCTGATTTGCTCTTACAGATCCACATCACATTTGTTTTCATGTGGAGAGTTGCTGACTAGAAAAAGTTTCTATGTGCTCATATATTTGATTTCTTTGTAATGTCCTTGAAATATAAGAATTTTGCATTAAAAATCAATAGGGGAAGTTCTTAAATGCTTCATTGATATGTAGTCTCACAGTGTGCTTAGAAGTGACAGGGTGTAAATAGTAAAACAATAGATATCATTGCTGTTTTGGACTTTTGGCGCAGGAAACTCCTCACAGTTTCACGTACCTTTTAACTGTTTTAAAGAAGTAACGTAAAAAGGTAGTATCAGATGTTCAAGTTCTCACCAGTTCATTGCCCATTACTGCCACAAGGGAAATCCAGGCTTGTTTTAGCAACAAGATACAAATTAGTATTGCTTCACAGGCTGATTCTGGAACTGCATTAGCTGCAGATTTACTTCAATTTCCAGTACAGACCTGCTGACCTAAGAAGCAGATCTTCAATATGAAGTATTTGCTTTGACATCAGTTAGTCTTCTAAAGTACTGCTTTGTAGTGTAAACAGTCTTTCTACTAAATATTAAATTAGCATAAATGCAATGTAAAGTAAGTAGAGCTGTTCATCTACTAGAAAGCTTTCTAAACTTTTTAATACAATTTATTTTTCATGAAACTGGTTTCTTGTTCTCTCACATGGTTTTCCTCCATTCTCGTATGCGTTTCACATCTCATTTCTGGTTTACTGCTGTGTTGTCTGCACTGACCTGTTTTGCCCAGACTGTCTTCCCTTTGCACTTCATTACCGTGACAGTGTGTCTTGATATAGCTGTTCTCATGCTGTAACATACCCAGTAGGTAACCAAGTAGTGCAACTGGGCACAAATCTCACCTGAAATCATGGTTTTGAACAATTTACCTGTATTTATAATGTGAAGTCATATTGTTGGCTAAGTGTAGCATTAGCTAAAGTTCTGATAATGTTTGGGTTAAATAAAACAACTTAGTAGTATATGAAAATAATTAAGTGAGACACATAAAGACAATTTCGTTAACAGAATTATTTAATTATTTATATTTTTTTAATATTACAGTTTGATTTTTTGTTTGTTTGTTTGTTTTTAATAGAAAAACTGAGCTTCTTTAAGTACTGGATGCAATATTTTGGTCAATGGAATGGATTCTTGCTGTCCTAATAAAAGTACCATCACTACAAGGTTAAATACTATTCTTACATGGGTAGAGAGGCCACTCTATTTCTGATCAGAAAAGAACTTACAGCTAATTTCCACTTTTATATGTAGCAATTAACCAGCTTGGTTGTGTAATATCCAATTCAGTAGCAATTTTGACATCTTTCTTTCTTTTTTGTGTGTGTGTGTGTGTTTTTGTCTTGTTTTGTTTTTTTGTCTCCCTCCCTCCCAGCTTTCAAGACTTCGATGTTCAGGGATCACGACGATGCAGCTCAGACTGGTTAACAATTGGAAGCTACAAGAACATGGAAGGTTACAGAGCATGCGGCTCCTCCATTCCATCACCATACATCTCTTCACAGGATCATGTTTGGATCAGATTTCATTCTGATGACAGCATCTCCAGAAAAGGCTTCAGATTAGCCTACTTTGCTGGTATGTTTCAAGTGATACCCAGTTCTGTTTTATGGTTTTATTTTTTGTTTTCTTTTTCAAGAGCTACTTCCATCTACCAGGGTACAGTATATGCATTTCCTATAGTTGATTCAAGGTTTAGTGGAAGTATATAGCGTCTAGATTATTTTGATCTTAAGTACAACAACTATTCAAAGCAGGAATTAGTGTTCACAGTAATAAGCAGAGTGAATGATTTGGAGGTGGGAGGAGTTCGCTGTTCATTGTAGGCAACTTGGGAGGTTTTTTAACACAGCTTAAGATTTTAAATTTTTTCATCAGAATAAAGTTAATTGTTAAAATAGTTGGGTATACTTCTGATAAGCATAAATACAGGGCAAGAGAATAAAGAAACAGTGGGATTTTTTTTTTTTACATTTGCATCATTTTTCCCCATCTCCAGAAGGTATGCTCACTATTAAAAAGAAACAACAACAATCAAACAAAAAAACCCTGTTATTTAAAAAACTATTAACAGGATAGATTACTGTAGCCAAATATAGGCATGGTTTTGTACACGCAAATTTTTTCTTGGATAATTCAAGTATGCAATATAAGGTAGTTACTGAGACTGTTTTGTGGGAAATTCTTGCTTGAGTAACTGTTGCAGAGAGGACGAAGACAGTCATGGTTAAAGACTAGTTCCAAACTTTTTTCTGTCCTTAAGCAATATTAGGATTTTATATAATAGCATGATAATGGTTTTTCTATGTCCTGATAACCAAAAATACTCAGATTCCTCTTTGTTTCACAATGGTTTCATGTTCTCTTGCTTCCTCAGTATATGCCTATATTCTACTCTCTGGCCTGCTCCAAGTCTCTGTGCACTAATTTCAACTCCTCCCTAGAACAATTCATACTCTCTTACACCTATGCACTGCCACCCATCTTCAAAACTATTCCACCGAGATTCAGTAAAAGGGACCCTGATCTCATCTAGCCTAAGCCACATTTGCCCTTCTTCTGTGTTCTGTGCTCTTCCACAAACCTGAGGTTTCCAGATGAGCTCATCCCTTTTTATTGCCTGTTTGCAAATTTACAAAAAAGTTTCCCCTGTGCTTCAGCTCCTTGTAGCTTAGCAAGTCCTGGGAGAAGTGATGCAGCCTTGCATTTGGTGCTGGCTCAACTTTCAGAGCAACTTTCTACCTGTGTTTTGCTTACTGTCTTACCAAAAAACATGACGGGGAGGAAAAAGCCACTGTCTAATTTGTCATCATCTGCTGCTGTTTCTTCTAACTGCCCACGCACATCCTCTGTAAGGTGTCAACTTCTGCCCGGCTTGTCTCCCTGGCCTCACAGCACAGAGGGAAGGCAGCATTCCTGCCTGAGGGCTTTGAGAAGGAAGGACCTTATAGACAAGGGTGTGGAATGAGCAAAGGCTCAGCAGAGTTCTTCTGAAAATCCTTTTCTCTCTCTTCCTCGTATCTTGGAACAATTCAGTATGTGACCCATGTTGGAGGAAGCTGTAACGTTTTCAGCAAAACAGTTTTTTCTGTTGGGTTATTTTTTTCTTGTAAGCATCACACAGTGGTACCCAGTCCCTGATTTTTTACTACAAGATTGCCATTAATATTTACAGCTCCGTGTTACAGCTTCCTACCCAACCTCCTTGCAGAAACTGGGAAGTAAAAGCATTGAGCTAGGGTATAATCAATACTGGAACAAGTACAATGACTCTTCCTATGCACATTCTACTATATTACCCCTCCACTTATGGCACACAGTCATTCAATTTAGGCAGGACAAAATCTGCCAAAATCTATACTCATTATTTGCCACCCTAGTGTTATGAATGATGTGTGTGTGTGCCTGTGCATATACAAAATACATACATACATATATATATGTAATAGAACAAGATCATATAACTTATACTAGATTTGTTCTTGTGTTTTTTTAACAAAATAAACATTTTCAATCACTGACAGCACTTTTACTTTTATTTTCCTTTTATTCTCTGTCAGTGAATTTATTGACTTAAACACTCTTCAGCAGTACTTGCAACATTTACCACTCTTGTTGGTTTCATGTTTTTCCTGCATTTGTTTTAAAAAAGCCTTTCCTTAGCAATTGCCAGTTTTTTCAAATGCTGATATTGTTGCATGTTTTTTGAAAAATAATTTCAAGGTAGAGCTTTTCTTTTTAATGTTAAGATATTAAAATAATAAAAAGGAGAACAGAACTGTGATATGACTTGACCTATCAAAGCAGATTTGTTGCAGCAAGGGAAATTCAGACTAGATATGAGGACCTTAACCACTTTGTGTTGTTAAGCGTTGGAACTTTGAAAATACTTGATTGTACAAGGCCCTGAACAACCCAATCAAACTTTGGTTAGCCTTGCTTTGAGCAGACGGTTTGATCCAGAGATCACTTCCAATCTGAATTGTTCTCTTGTAAAACAAGATAGAAACTGTTTCTCCTGGGAAAGTTTGTATTACAGTAAGCGCATCATACTGTCTTTCTTTTTTTCTTTTTGAAAACTGTAAGTATGACAGTATTTAGATTTAGTATGTATTTGTCTCATTTATTTCCAAAACTACTGCTGTGTAGAACCATCTGCATTGCAGATTTTTTTGGAAGTTTTTTGGAGGATTGACCATGGCAGTTTGTTTTATGGCCAATTTTACAGTCTGTAGCTTGGTTTTTAGAAATTGCAATTATTTTTAAATGATACAGCGGTATTTGACTCAGCTAAGTTGCTGTAGAGCTGAAATAGCTTGTTTCCCAGGTGCACTTCTGTGTTTAACGTGATGGGAACTTTAACAAATGAAGGCCTGAAAAAAATATTCTTGATCTTATTAGTGTGGTAGTAGCCTGGGGTGAGGCCAGAGCAGGGGGAAGAGGTCAGAAGTTTCTCTTTGGTTAGTGGCAATGGGTGATATGCAGCTGTCAGGTTCTCTCTTGCCATAGATCCTTTGGTAAAAGCAGGAACCTACAAACACAGGAGAGAAGCCTGACTGCTTTTACAGGAAAGAATTTGAGGAGCTAACTAGTACTGCAGGACAAAATATTTCTGTATTTCAAGTGACAGAGGAGAGACACAGTATTTTTCGGACTTATTTTTAGCACCTTAGCCAGATTTTTAAGTCACTGTAAAAGAATGCTGTTTTCTTGCTTGGGTTAAAGTTATTTGGCTGAAAGCAGCTAAGGATGAGGCTCGTGCTGATGTGCTGGCAGAATTCCAACTTGAAAAAACTGTTTTATCTTGAAACTTACTGAAATTTATTAGTTACAGAGACTTTAAATAGTTGTTTTGCCATTCTGAACTAACTGGTAGAGCAAATAAATAGTGCAAACCATAAAGTGCTATACTTTAAACAGATAATATTTTTATAATTTCTCTTTTTTTTATATTTCAGGGAAATCTGATGAACCAAGTTGTGATTGTGACCAGTTTCATTGTGCTAATGGGAAGTGTATTCCAGAAAGCTGGAAATGTAATAATAT
The DNA here is from genome assembly GCF_963082525.1 of Nesoenas mayeri. Taxonomy (NCBI): domain Eukaryota; kingdom Metazoa; phylum Chordata; class Aves; order Columbiformes; family Columbidae; genus Nesoenas; species Nesoenas mayeri. The sequence goes on from NC_137543.1 coordinate 21,922,976, forward strand.
GGATGAATGCGGAGACAACTCCGATGAAGAAATCTGCGCCAAAGCTAATCCTCCGCCAGCTCCTTCCTTTCCACCTTGTGGGGACAAGCAGTTCCAGTGTCTTTCTCGTTTCACCAAGCTTTATACTTGCCTTCCAGAATCTTTAAAATGTGATGGCAACATTGATTGTCTTAACCTAGGAGACGAAATAGACTGTGAGGTGCCAACATGTGGGCAGTGGTTAAAATACTTTTATGGTACTTTCAGTTCTCCCAACTATCCCGACTTCTATCCACCTGGAAGCAACTGCACCTGGCTAATAGACACCGGTGACCATCGCAAAGTAATTTTGCGATTCACGGATTTTAAACTCGATGGTACAGGTTTTGGAGACTATGTCAAAATATATGATGGATTGGAGGAGAATCCACGGAGGCTGTTGCGCGTACTAACAGCATTTGACTCCCATGCTCCCCTCACAGTTGTTTCATCCTCGGGACAGATAAGAGTCCATTTTTGTGCTGACAAAGTGAATGCTGCCAGAGGATTCAATGCCACCTATCAAGTAGATGGCTTCTGTTTGCCCTGGGAAATCCCATGCGGTGGAAATTGGGGTTGCTACACAGAGCAGCAACGCTGTGATGGCTACTGGCACTGCCCAAATGGAAGGGATGAAACCAACTGCACCATGTGCCAAAGAGATGAGTTTCCCTGCTCTCGAAATGGTGTTTGCTACCCTCGTTCAGATCGCTGCAACTACCAGAACCATTGCCCTAATGGCTCGGATGAAAAAAATTGTTTCTTCTGTCAGCCAGGAAATTTTCATTGTAAAAATAACCGCTGTGTGTTTGAGAGCTGGGTTTGTGATTCGCAGGATGACTGTGGTGATGGCAGTGATGAAGAGAATTGCCCGGTCATTGTGCCCACTAGAGTAATAACTGCAGCTGTCATTGGGAGTCTTATTTGTGGGCTGCTGCTTGTCATTGCACTGGGATGTACTTGTAAATTGTACTCACTCAGGATGTTTGAGCGAAGGTAAGAACAACAGATGGCCTTGAAGTTTAATTTTTAAAATATCTTCATATATCTTCTTGTTATACTCGAAACATTTTTATTGGCATAAAATTATTTTTGCGTGTGACTTCTAAAGGTGTTGTTCCTTCTTTGACAGTAAAAGGAGAAAGAAATATTCTGATTACTTAACTATTGAGTGTTAAGCATTCAGTTGTTGTTACCAAAAGGAAAGTAGAAAAGCTGCATTTCTGCAATTAAATATCTCAGTTCTGTATTTAACAGCATATTTCTTCTATTGTAGACTGTCTCATACCAGGATTACACATTCTTCAATTTTTGTAAAATAATATAAGCGTATCTCTTGGTGCTTTTTATATTTAGCCCATGCTTTTTTTCAGGAACTTACTGTTGGGTTGGTTTTGTTCTTGTCTCAGCTGGACAGACCCATAGGAATAACTGCAGAGACTTGTGTATTCTTTGTCAATTAAATTAGTAGAACTTAAACTGCTAAAATCTGTTCTTTCAGATTATAATGGTCTGATGTAGTTTTACTCTTAAATATGTATGTATACACATCATAGTCTTATGTATGATGAAATTTCTTTTCTCTTTGAAAGATCATTTGAAACTCATTTGTCAAGAGTTGAGGCTGAACTCTTAAGAAGAGAAGCTCCTCCATCATATGGACAGTTAATTGCCCAGGGTTTAATTCCACCAGTTGAAGATTTTCCTGTTTGCTCACCAAATCAGGTAAGATTCCAAAAGAGCAGGCACACCACTTAACTTTTAAGGACGCTAAAAGAAAGATATTTTAACTTTCATGTGCATTGTTTTGTTCTATAGCATTTGGTTTTCTTCCCTTCAGGACAGTACTAATATACTAAGGATTAGCCATTGGACAAAGTGATGGTACAGTAGTACCACACAGTTTTCTTAGCAGGCTTTTTTTCTTATCAATGAATGCCAGTAACATACACTATAGAATCTCACTTGCATGAAAAGTAATAGATCAGTAGATCTAGTTGTATGTTCTGTATTGATGATATGGTGTAAGATAAGATTGCAGGATAGCACCTTAAAATTAGAGAAAGAAGAATTTAGACTACTAATGCAATATGGTAGTTCGTATCCACTGTGCAAATGTGTTTAGGTACAATCATGCCCATTATGCATAGAAGAAACAATGGAAAAGGCAAGGCTGCAACATCATATAAAATTAACAGGAATGACTAACAAAGTAAAAGCTAGTACATGGGAGTTGATGGTGTCTAGCCGTCTTGATGCTCACATGGATCAGTAGTACAGTTCTTACTTTGTTGATGAATTTCTATCAAAACAACTTTTTCATTTTAAAAAATGGCTTTTAGTTATAATGCTCTTTTGTGAAAGAAAAGTCTGTCTAAGACTCCTGTTGTGCTGCTGTATTAGAGTTGACAGTAACTTGTATTGTATTGTAGTTAATAAAGCAAAGTTAGCTATTATTGCTGAGCATGTAAGCAAAATAGTTATAAGACCATAAGAAGGGGAATTGTTTTGTTTTTTTTTTTTAATTTGAGCATAACTGGTTTCATTACATTGATTCTACCATAGATTTCACTTATTCTTTCACACATACACCTTCACAAGCAGCAACTGTGATCTATCACAAAGGATTTTGAAGAGGAAAAGAGGAAAATAATTTGCAATTTGCATAAGGGACTTTGAAAATATATTGGAAAGAAAACATCGTGAAGATATTTCAGTAGCTGAACTAGCACTAAGCTTACTAATGAGGTTATTAATGAATACGTGCAATGAACACTGTAGAATCCCTCCTTCTTGTTGGATGGGTTATGATGGTTATAATAAAGATCTGTATGTTTCCATTTAAAAATGAGTTCTCTACTTTTACAAATTTGGCTTGCTGTCGTCTTTTCTGAAATTAAGCTTCACCAGTTTGCAATGTAGCTGCACTCACAGGCCTCCTGAGGTAGAGTTAGCTCAAGAAAGTCTGGCAAGACAGTGCAGTTGTCATGCCCAGATGTGCAAGTCCTTGGGTACAGGTAGCCTGGAACAAACCAGTGTTTCCTTCACATCCCTACCCTGTATAGGAAACTTCAGGTTTGCTGTGCATTAGAACGTTTAGGTACCATTATGATTTTTCAGACAAACTTAGCTTGCTCAGACCTGGTTTTTATCAGGAAACCCCATAAAGGTGGCCTAAAGGTCTTGGGTTTTACTAAAATGCATTCTCGTGATAGAGAGGACAGTTCTGAAAACCCAGACATGTAGTGGCCACAGTGAGAAATTGATGCCAGAGTTTCTAAAAAGCTGTGCAATTACTGACATTTTCTTTTATTTTCTGTTTCACTTAAATTGAATTAACCACTCAGTGTTCTTTGCATGTATTTTAAATTATTTTTCAGAACAAAAATATAGTGGAATTTGAAAGACTTACTGAAAGTGGCAATCTTTTGTAGCAGCACATAACAAAGGGTAGTTTCTATGTAACTGTGGTTTCACACTCCATAAAAATACCAATGCATGTACAATAGTTTTGAACAATGAAAGAGTGTTAGTAAATTCCCATTATGAAGACAATTATTTCAGATACGACTTGTGGCCTTGAAAACTTGAGTAGCTATAAGCTATGAGCTAAAGTTCATTCTGTGAACTATTGGAAGAGCTAGGCGGCACATGTTGTGTTTGGATACTGTGCTGTGGGCGTCCGGTAGCATCTGCAGGATTGTGGAAGGGAGCAGAAGGTGACAGCATGAACACACTGAAGTTCAGTGTTTGTAAACTAAGTGGAATATATGCGTGTGCGCTAAATGTTTCATTGGAAGAAAGGGCTATTCTGAAGACTAATCTGTATTTTTGTGGATATAGATTTTATCCTGTAATTAAACACATCAGTGAATATTTTCAGAATCATGGGCATCTGGCAGCTCTTCTGCCCTGGTATTTGAGAATTGATCTTTATAGCTGAGGTACTGTTTTCTGTAAGTTTGAGGAAAGGAGTCCCAAATCAAAGGTGTTAATATTTTTGTTTTACCAATTAAAAGTTATGCAAGGTTTTAAGCGGAAATATTCAGGTATGCATTGTTCTATAGCTGAATGACTAGAAAATGCATACTGAATTTGGGAAATGCATGGTTTGGAATACATAGGATAATTAAAGCATTTTGTATTAAAAGTATTAAAACATTTTGAAATTGGAATTAACTGATTATGCCAGAATGGGGGGGGAAAAAAAATCTAACTACAAGCCTCTGCTAGAGGGAATATTTAATTTAGTCTCTAATCGAGGCAGCCCCATGGTAGTGGATAAGGAAAGGTCATCTCTGTTGTATCTTCCTGGAAGATTTCATTTTTAAATCCCAAACTTTTTGAGGCATGTTTCTGTGTACTGTATTTTAAAATCCACAATGACTACTTTATCTGCTTAGTAAGATTGTGTGTAGTAGATCTTGCATACCTGCTGTACTATACCTTCTGCACCGAGTCTGTGGGTCTACTTTTCTGTAGTCAGTGTTCCATATACAGATTAAAGTTCACTTGTTTATTTAGAGGTCCCTGATTTGGACAGAAGCATACTTTATGTACTTCATTGCTCTTTTATTACTCCTTTTCATCCATACACATTTCTGATTAATTGTTTTCGGTAGTTAAAGACTTTACATTTAACTTTGTGATTGTATGCCATTTTTCACATTACTTGTCATTCTTCTTCTGTTAGAACAGTGTCAACGTCCTGTCAACACTTGATTGTTGCTTGTTTTCTTATTTAGGCTTCAGTTCTGGAGAACTTGAGACTGGCAGTACGATCTCAGCTTGGATTTACCTCGATCAGGCTTCCTATTGCTGGCAGATCAAGTAACATTTGGAATCGAATTTTCAATTTTGCAAGGTCACGTCATTCTGGATCATTGGCTTTGGTCTCAGCGGATGGAGATGATGTTGCCAGCCAAAGTACTAGTAGAGAAGCAGAAAGAAATAATACTCACAGAAGTCTGTTTTCAGTTGAATCTGATGATACAGACACAGAAAACGAAAGAAGAGACACAGCAGGAGCAGTCGGTGGTGTTGCTGCCACCTTGCCCCAGAAAGTCCCACCTGCAACAGCAGTAGAAGCACCGGTGGGCGCGTGTGGGAGTTCCTCTGGGCAGAGCGGCGGTAGCGGTACCAGGGATGGTGGCAGAGAGGTGACGACTGTAGAGCCCCCAAGCACAAGTCCCGCACGTCACCAGCTCTCTAGTGCGCTAAGTCGCATGACTCAAGGCTTACGCTGGGTACGCTTTACTTTAGGGAGATCAAGCTCAGTGAATCAGAACCAAAGTCCTTTGAGACAGCTTGATAACGGGGTAAGTGGAAGAGAAGAGGATGATGATGTTGAAATGTTAATTCCAGTCTCTGATGTAGCATCAGACTTTGACACGAATGACTGTTCAAGACCTCTACTTGATCTCAGCTCAGATCAAGGACCAGGGCTTAGACAGCCTTACAATGCAACACATCACGGTGTAAGGTCGTGCAGTCGAGATGGCCCCTGTGAGAGCTGTGGCATCGTACACACTGCCCAGATACCTGACACTTGCTTAGAAGCAACAGTGAAAAATGAAACTAGTGACGATGAGGCATTATTACTCTGCTAGGTACGGATTGTTTAGGAAAGATTGTGTACAAGTTGGAGCAATATCTGTCATTGTTTTGTACTTCACAGTTAAAACTAGGTTTTAGTTTTAAAAAAATCCAGGACAGCATTATGTTGAAACTATTTTAGCCTGTGTGGTTGATTAAACATTTCTTATACTGGATGACGTTATGGAACTATTCGAGTGATGTTTTAATGGCTCTGAATACACAATGTGTGTATCCAGTATAATCCGATTACTCTTTAAACTGAAGTTATCCCGTTAGTTTCAAATTGAGTTTATCCTGGTACTGTAGTTCAAACCAGAAACATGGCTGCCGAAGACTTAGTTGGCTGCCTGTTTAACCCCATATTAACAGGTGAATTTGTACAGAATTTTCCTTTAGGAATTGACTTTGTTGTTTTATTGCCAACATACTTGTAACTTAATATACTAAATGCTGGTAAGGATTGTTAATGTAAAATATGTACTTTTCTTTGAGTTTATACAACACTTTGTCTAAATATTCTTGAATTTCATCATAATGTGAACTTATTTAAAGGGAGGAGAAACTTTCTCCAAGAGCATTCTTTTTCTCTTAGAAGTACAAAATGCAATGATTTGTGAAATTTAGATAAACTGATGGCAAAAGCTTTTATAGCACTGACTTTCCTAAACTGCAATCTAACATGGTACAGCCAAATAGTATGTAAAATCCCCAGTCATTAGTCTTTTTGATTTTAAGTAAAAAAGGGCCTATGATATTACAATATGTGTTAGTTATTTAAATATCCAATATGTACAAATACACTACAGAATTAAGTTCCAACTGGTAATAGATCTTTCCCTAGTACTGTAGGGTGTAAAGCTTGTTCGGACTCAAGGGATTTGCACTAAAATCATATTAAGGTCTCTAATGAGCTTAGTGCACAAGCACTATCACTTTAAGTACTATTATTGTCTAATATTGCAATGGCTATATATTTCCATGGCTCTTTTCTTGGGGTGTTGCATTTTTGTTGCAATTGAATTTGCTTTACTAATTCCCTATTTATTCGTTGTATTTAAAAGCTGGTCTACTTGGTTGCAGACTAGTTGTTTTAAAAGCAAAAAGAAATCCCTTTTAGTGTATTTTTTTTATTATATTACATGTTGGAGCAAAACAGATCAGTGGAAAAAAGCTCTTAACTTCCAATTTTGTGAAAAGCAGGTTAATACGTGGCTACTAGCGTGACAACAAGAATCTACACCTTTTAAAAACAAAAATGTCAACTACTGTTTTATTTATTCTTTGCCAGTCTGTTTTTAGTAGGCTTAAAGATCCAGTATGAAATGTATTTGTGTGTGATTGTATGCTATTTATTAAATTTTAAATACTTTGTTGAATGTCATTTTAAAGCATGTTTAAAGTCTTGTGCATTTCTGTCGTGTTATGCTGTCGGGCAGAACTGACTAAAATGTTTTAATATGTATCAAAATTGAATTGAATTTTTGTTATGTTTTGGAGGTACTTTTAAAGATCAATCCAAGGTCTGTCTGGCTTTTTATTTTAGTTTTTAAAAACCCTCATCTCTGAAGTACAAATCACATGCAGAAGAAACAAATAGCTGAATGGATTCCAAACCGTATAAATCTTCTCCCTCTTCTCTTCTTTCACAGACGCAGGGTTGAGAAAAGCAAACAATTTTAGCATCTGGTTGACTTTATTCATGAGAATTAGCAGGTAAATTCTGAGTTCAGGACATGGTTATGTAGATTTGTGCTTTTGAGGAGAACCTTATGTGCAATACAGTTGTAAAAGATTTTATTATAATGACCCGTGTGGTTTCAAGTTTCAGAACAAATCACATCACACTGGTACCAGTTCAGGTACAGATTGGCCCATAATTACACATACTTGAGTAAAAGTCATCAATGGCCATTTTTATTCACATTGAATAATATCTGAATCTGGGGGTAATCTTTAGTCTGATTTCAGTGGCGTTGCTTACAGAGCAGGCGACATTGCTATAGGAACATGGTAACACACTCTGAAATACATGTGAACAGCATGTCCTGGTATAAAATACTGGGTTTTTAAACCTTCCTAACTGTCATTAGAAAGTGGTTATGGAAATGTTTGTCCCCGAGGCGGATACATTTTGATGAAGAGTCTTCACAGAATACCTTCGGTGTTATACACACACATAGTGATCTAACTTTGTTCCATTAGGTGCCCCAAATAGCATGTACCTATGGACTCCATATTGCAGATGTAAAAAGAACACAATGTTTAATTTGTTTTAAAGGAGAAATGCTACACATTTAACTGAGAAGTTACATTTGATTGAGAATTTGGAAAATTGTAAATAAAATTCATATTTGTATGAGGCTAATTTGTTGCAGTGATTTTTTTTTTTTCTTTGTGATTTTAAAAGGGAGTGAACAATTTTTCTTTTAGTACTGATTGTGGGTATTTTGGTTTTGCTTTTACTGAGACTTCTGTTAAGTCATATCCCTTTTGTTTTGTTCTGGAGAGCTTGAATTAACATTTTGTTCAAATGGTTCTTGATTTAGCTCAGCTGCGCTAGGGCATTTTGAAGAAACGTCAGAATGATTCACTCTGGAATTATCTTATTTTCTGTAATAAATCACTTTCATCTGAAAGCTTTGAAGAATGTAGGTTATTGTGAGGCGAGTTTTCTCCTCATGTAAATCTTCAGAAACATTGGAAGGAGTTTGTCATTGTTTCTTTTCATATATCATGCTTTCCTTGTCACTTTATTTGCATTGAAACATTAAGGGGGCTGAATGAACCTCCAGTGCTTCAAGGGCTTGTTTTGTTTCTAAAGTCAAGTCCATTTTCAGTACAATTTCAGCAAGTATTGCTGATAGCTCTTCTTTCAAAACAGGTTCCCGGAGAGGATGCTGGAATTAGTTGCAGTATCTTGTGTTTCACTTCCTATGCAAATGCCAAAGCAAGAACTTGTGGCAAAGCTTGGATTCGGTCTAGGAAAAACGCCATTCAAATCTGGGACACATACACTTTTTTAGTGAGTTCTCACATTAAATACTTAGTTCAGATCAAAGTTAATCATGGGTTTTCCTGTTGAAACAAGGCTTTTTCTTCCTTTCTGAGAAGTGAATGTTTACTGGCCTGTTTTATTCTGCAGCTGTTTGACTGCTGCAGTTGTCCTGCTCATTTTCCATAAATCTTTAACAGCTTTAATGTTCCTGTAGTTAAGTGATTTTTTTTTTTTTCTCTTGACTGTGTCTCTTTTCTGAAAATGAGCACTTGGTAACCAAACTTGTACACGATATCATCTACAATCCAGTTGCCCCAAACAGGGTATGTTCTGAAAGGACAAGAGAGAAGTCTGTCCTGTCCTTTTGCCAAGTCACTGAAGGTATGGAAAAGTAAGCAGATCAATAGTTGGAACTGTTTTCCTTCTCTCTCCTCTTATGGGATTTGACTACTGTAGTTAGTTTTCCCTCAAAATGGATTAAATTAGTTCATGCATATCGGTCTTGATATTGAGGTGTATTATATAAGAAAATTCCTATCTTGTCAATATATGTGTCCGCTTGAGGCTTCCATTCACATCCAGTGGTTTATTTGGTGAATAGTAACTTGGGGCAAGAGAATATAGTATCCACTAAACTGAAGTATTACCTAGAGAGCAGCGTAGGGGAGAGGGACCTGGGGGTCCTGGTGGACAGCAGGATGACCATGAGCCAGCACTGGGCCCTTGTGGCCAGGAAGGCCAATGGCATCCTGGGGTGTGTTAGAAGGTGGATGGTTAGTAGGTCAGAGAGGTTCTCCTTCCCCTCTACTCTGCCCTGGTGAGACCGCATCTGGAATATTGTGTCCAGTTCTGGGCCCCCCAGTTCAAGAAGGACAGGGAACTGCTGGAGAGAGTCCAGCACAGGGCAACAAAGATGATTAAGGGAGTGGAGCATCTCCCTTATGAGGAAAGGCTGAGGGAGCTGAGTCTCTTTAGCTTGGAGAAGAGGAGACTGAGGGGTAACCTTGTTAATGTTTACAAATATGTAAAGGGTGAGTGTCACGAGGATGGAGCCAGACTCTTCTCGGTGACAACCAATGATAGGACAAGGGGCAATGGGTACAAACATAGGAGGTTCCACTTAAATATGAGAACAAACTTCTTCTCAGTAAGGGTAACAGAGCACTGGAACAGGCTGCCCGGGGGGGCTGTGAAGTCTCCTTCTCTGGAGACATTCAAAACCCACCTGGACACATTCTTATGTAACCTCATGTGGGTGTTCCTGCTCTGGCAGGGAGATTGGACTAGGTGACCTTTTGAGGTCCCTTCCAATCCCTGACATTCTGTGATTCTGATAGACAAGATTATCTCCATAACTGATGGGGAAAATGAGAGAAGCAGCTCTATAAGCAACCTAGGTTAGTGATTCCTAATTGGATTTTGAGAAAGGGCATTTGGGGAAAGTCAGCATTACAAAACATAGCTGGTCTTTGTGAATATTCTGTCAAAAATCAGTGTTTGTAATATTTCCCCCGTCCTGAAATCTAGCAGAAGTGCTTACATTTCAGCATTAGTTCCTCCCTGTGACTGAGTTATATTATCAAAGTACCAAAGAAAAAATAGAACCTGAAAGAACTTTACTTGTATTCAATTTGAAAGATTATTCCATATTACAGTGACCCTGTATGCTGCTTATGCAGGAAGGAAAGGGGTGGAACACAGGAGGCAGAAAATTAAGATGAAAAGATGAGTCACTGTGTTTTGATTTTGAATGATGAGAGAGTTGTAATAAAATGGACTAGAAGCTCTAAAGGAATATAATTATAATCTATTCGATTGTGAAAAGGATTTTTTTTTTTTGAGATAAGCACTTGGAGAGCCCCCAAAAATAAGTCAGAGTGGGTGGGGCACGTCAAATCAGGAATGTGTAAGAGAAGGAAAGGAGGAGTGCTGGTTCAGGGTGCACTTCCTAACAAGTAACAATGGTTTCTTAGGCAAAATGTAAAGGACAGAAGAATAAGCTTGTTTGAAGGAATAAGATCCCTGAAATAAGGACACATTGTAGATAACAACAGGGACAGATACCTGAGTCAGAGGCAAGGCAGAATAATTAGCAGAATTACATTCATAGCTTTGCAACCAAATAGTTGTGCATCTAAAGGTGCAACAAAAGAAATGCAGAAATAATTTTTAGTTGCTTCTCCAGGTCTAGAAAATGAAGCAAGAACGATTGGTAAATTTTATTGGTTTAAACCTGTTGCCTTTCCTATGGTCAGTTAAGAAGCACCTTCGACAACTCCAGCTAGAGGTGGTGGTTCTGGAGCCTCAGATGGGAAACAAAGGCAGGAGCAATATACAGGATAATGAGGAAGGTCATGGACAGATAGCTTAATTCTGCAGTGGTGTGGCAAGGGATAGAGGTGTTTGGGTTTGCTTTCTGTTGCCTGATATGTTGAGCAGCAGTTATAACTCTGACTTCACACTCCTTCAAAAGATAAATGTTGAGTTTGAGAATCAGCCAAAATAATATAAATAATATTATGCAGTGAAGTTGGTTGGTTGGGGTTTTTGTTTGTTTGGTGGTGTTGTACTTTTTGTGGGTTTTTTTTTTTTTGTTTGTTTTTTCCAGATAATACATTAGTAAAAATACCAGTTTCCAAAAGAAGCTGATTTCTGTGATTATGTGGTTATGTTTCTTGGAATTTAAAATATCCCACCTATGAACTAGCTTTATTTGACTGAGATTATCCACCAGGAAGCAACAGACACATCTGATCAGCCTCTTTCCCAGAATGTCCTGACACCTAGAATTTCAGTGCCTGAGCTGAACTGCCTTTGTGGTCTCTGGATTCTTAGAAGGTGGCTGTTTTACTGGATGCTTAGTAAGAGAAGTGAATACTGAAAAGAGCATGATATTACAGTTCCCTAGGGGCTGCTCTGCTAGGTTCCTGATCTTTCCTCTTCCTTGGTTGCGCTGTCTGTAATCTGTTTGTGTTGAGCAAGTTCAAAGAGCAAGAAGCACTTAGTCTTACAAAAATGAGGCAGAACCCTCACTACCTATTGTTGCTTTTAAAAAGTAGTATGGTCTTCAGGACGAGCAACAGTTTTGGCTGGTTTTCTTCATGTCACAGATGTGGGATCCACAGCTGGATGCTAATGAGCTGCAGCATCACTTCCAATGTATCTGCGTAAAGATTGGCACTTGGAGCTTCAATGTTACCCAGTACTTACACTAAGAGAGTGTATTTATCATTGTACAGATGATGTGGAACTACAGAAGTCAACTCCATTCACAATCTTTTTTTTAGTCTGGTTTTATTATAGAAAACCAATAAGAGGTACTTGCTTGGAAAGCATTTACAACTGAAGAAGTCTTTAGAGATTAGATTTTAAAACATCACCACCTCTTTGTGTCTGCAAATCTGTCTCATGAAAGTAGTCAGCACTAGATTGTTCAGAAAACTATTACAGTTGTGAAGTCTTGGTGAGGGGCACCTGTCTTACAATTATGAGGTAGAATTCCATGTAGACCATCTGATTTTATTGAGTGAGTGTTAAATTCCCACTGCAGAAATGAGGGGTGTGAAAGTAAATGCCAGGTAAACTGATGTTATGTGTTCTTTATGAGAATTGCAGAGACATGCTTATTGAGTATTCCAAGTCCTTCTGACTTTCTGAATATGGGAAAAGATAATCGCTCATTCCCTTCTGTAAATCCAGAGTTCACATCAAACTGACACATCTTTACACTGAGTGTCTAAACCAAAGTGCTTTATCCAGCATTACTGAAGTCAGTGTCATCCTTTCTGTTCATTTTCTTAAGTTGAAAATCCAGTTCATGATCCAGTCTTTCTTCCTTGGAGGAAAGTTGTCAAAACTGGAAAATATCTTTAATAACACATTTTCATTAGCTGAGCTTTCTCTCCACTGCTCATCATCAGTCTCTAGTTTCCTTCACAAAGCATCCTTTATTGTTTGTCCAAAAGCTTGTTTGTCTGCATGCCCTGCATTTTGAGATATTTATCTGTTTCACCAACTTTTATTTGAAGTTTAATGTCAGTAAGAATCTTTGGATTAAGAAAAACCTGAAGACTGATTATAGATGGGCTTTTCAGAAATAGGGTATAGTAGGAAGGATGTTAAAATGGAAGAAAAGGCAGGATAAGACTAAGATGGGATAGTTACAGGATAACGTTTTATGCTGGGAGATAGCAGTTAAAGGTTCCAGGGGGAGGTGAGTGAGCATGTGCACATCTCAAAAGATTTAAACTGATCGTGTCTTCATTATAATGACTTTCAGAAGATGTCCTCAACACCTTCTGAATGTTCCAAACTTCATTCATCCATTTCTTGAAAATCGATTCATTAATTTGCTGAATTATTTTATTTTGGTAAGTAATAGATATGGATTGGGTTTTCTTCAGGGTTCTTCATCTTAAAATTAAATCCATTAAGTTAATAATTAGATTACTGACAGTTCTCTTTGGTCATACTTCTGTGACAGCTACACTAAACAAGACATTCCAATGTTTACATTTCCAGGATTACGTGCTTTGCTGCAGACCACAAAAGCAGTAGCATAAGATTCAAGTTGCAACTGATGACTTTCCACAATGTCTCTCGAATCATTGAACTACTATGTAATATATTAGTATGATTAAGTATTTCTTAACAGGAAACTTCTCTGCACAGATGTTATTTAACCCCAGCGGGCAGCTAAACTGAAACTGGTACAGGGTCTCCCTTTGGTCAGTTGGGGTCAGCTGTCCTGGCTGTGTCCCCTCCCAACTTCTTGTGCACTCCCAGCCCACTTGCTGGTGGGGTGGTGTGAGAAACAGAAAAGGCCTTGATGCTGTGTAAGTGCTGCTCAGTCATAACTAAAACATCCATGTATTATGAATACTGTTTCCAGCACAAATCCAAAACATGGCCCCATGCAAGGTGCTATGAATAAACTCTATCCCAGCCCAAACAGGTACAACAGTGCAGAGTCAGCCACTGATCACAGAGCAAAGATTAGTTTTAAACTATGCAGAGTATAAAAGAGGATAAAAAGAGTAAAAAAGCTTTGTGTGTGAATGAAGGTCACAGAGCCAATTAGGAGCCCAAGTCCTTGTTGAAGAACAATACATATTCAGTTATTACCAAGAATATGAGACCTGTTGTCTTCTCACAATATTATAAGGATTATTTCTGTCCCACAGGTGGTATTTCAGGCCATTCTCTCCAGGGACAGCTAAGCTGTTGAAATATCAAATGTTTACCAAATGCATGTAAGTGCAGCTGATGTGAGATTATCTTCTTTGTCCAAATGGACTGAATAAAAGGACTGCTTAGATAGAATGTCATTATCTACCAATAAACTTTTTAATGTGTTCAAAACCACCTATGGGTTAGATTCAGTTATCCTAAGCACAGCATTGTAAGGCCAGACGCTCAATTACCTTGTTGGTTTGTGGGACCTACAGTTCTGAGTCAGGCATGAAGTTCCACATAGGAATGTTTGTAGACACTTAAGAATAGGATCCACAAAGTCTAGATTAGGCAGGAGGAAATCAGAGGAGGAGAAGCGAAGCTCAAGCCCAATGCCATTCAGAAACAGGGGTAAAAGGGATTTTGAGCTGTGCTACTCTTCATGCAACCAGCTGTTGAAGTCATGTCAGCTCTTGCCCACGGAAGACCCAAACAAAGGAACGGGATCCCCTGGTGTTTACCTCAACCTGCTGTGCTACAGCAGCCTGGCCTTCAAATCACCCTCTGTCCCACTGCACAAGGTGGGGCATAAGGCAAGCCAATTTGGGATCAGCAGATACAAAAGCGAACTCCTGGTACTGCTCTCCTACCCACTCAGACAGAAGGAACAAAGGTGACATGCTAATGGGAAGGTGAGTGTTTTCCAAATCTAGAGTCATTTCCCCAAGTGTCTTTTCGGTAGCATAAGCATGCACCTTTTCACAGCCCTCAGAGACTATACTCTGTCTTCTGAAGCTTTCTTTCCTGATCTGGAAGAGGTCGTGGGCATGAAGATGCTGGTGCTCAGCAGATTCCAGGACACACTTGAGCAGCGTCACCGCTGAGTATGCAAACCCTGGGTTATCAGGGAGAGAAGTGGGGAACATCCATATATCAGGTGTCTCTGGGATGGTCTTTCCTCTTCTTCTACTCCAAGCTTTTACCTCGTTTTCTAGCCGTCTTAATTTTAACTTTCTCTCCTCTTCTTCCATATCTATATTCTGAAACTCACAAGCCACCTCTCCTCATGCAAAGCCCGCCGCTGGGCGGGGGGTTTGGGGAAGGGGCTGCTCTGGGGAAGGGCGAGGGGCAGAGGTCGGACACAGCGCTGCAGGGACAGCGTTTGCTGCGGGCCGGGGCGGGAGGCGGTTGCACGGACATGGCGGGGGCTGCGGAGACAGAGTGGGAGAGCTGAGCGGGCCGAGCGTGGCGGGAGAGGTGGTGCGGATGGCGCTCAGCCCCTGCTGCCAACAGGTGATTTTCACCTGCTCCTTCAGCAGCGGCAGCAGCTGCAGCAGCAGCAGCCTGCTGGAGCCTTCTGGGGAGGGGAGGGGACGTTCAAGGGGATTCTGCACCTAAGCCAGCGTGTCCAAGCAGTGGCATTGGAGCGGGGAGAGCTGTGTTTGGGTCTTTAGAGTTCTGTGTCCCAAACCATCTTCTGAGAAACAGTTTGGGAGCAGCTCCTGAATGCTGGTGTCCTCTGGGAGCGGCTCAGTCCCATGGTGACAAAGTGGACCCCACCACATTGGCTTGTAGAGGCTTCGCTGGAGTGAGTGTGACGCTTGGACCACCACGGCCTTGCTTTCTCCTGGCCCCTCTACACAGGCAGGACTCATGGGCACTGCTGCACGGAGCACAGGTCACCCTTGGTTTCTGCAAAACCTGTTGCAAAGCACTCGGGTCACCTTTGAGTGTCACAAGCCGATGAATGACCACATTTTCAAACCAGCCCAGCATGTTTCAAACCCTGCGATGTACAGGGCAGGCTGGCATGAGCGCCATGAGAACCCAGCCAGCCCCTCCTCAAAGCCTGGCCTGCGTTCTCCAGGCAAAGAGCCTGGAGCAGGACGGGCCTGTGGCCAGCTCTGCCGCCAGTCCCGGCGCCGGCCACTGCACCACTAGGCACTGGCGCTCCATTGGATGTGGGAGGTGGAGCTGCTGAGGGCAGAGGGGACAATTGCTCTGGGTCTGTTTAAAGAGCACTGTGCGGTGTGTTCAGAGCCGTTCAGAGATAGCTGCTACTCTGAGAGAAGGGTGGGCAGTGAAACACTCAGGCAAGAGCAACTTTCCAAGCTGAGGCCTCACTCTCACCCCATGCCGCCCCAAACCCTGGCTCGGCAGAGACTTTTGATCAAGGGGGGAAAGGTTGTGAACGACGACCACTCTGTGGTGGCTGATGTGTATGTGGAAGATGGAGTGGTGCGGCAGATGGGACCCAACCTAAACCCTCAGCCAGCCACTGGCCTCGTTGTGCTGGATGCGACCAACAAACTGGTGATCCCTGGAGGCATCGATACTCATACACACATGCAGTTCCCTTTTATGGGCAGCAGGTCAAAAGATGACTTCTATACAGGAACAAAGGTGAGTGCACATATGCATGTCTGTGTGTCCACCTGAGGTTTCTCAGAGGGGGATGTCTGCTGGTTATTCAATATTACTTCTAAAAGAGAGAAAAGAGTGAAACAAACACCAGCAACTGTTACTGTACCTTGGCTGGGACACTGTAATAAGCAGTTAGGGTATTCAGAAGTCCGCCTTCAACGAGCATGTTATGTGGGTTCCTTCAGAGACTTTTCTGGCTGGGGGTGGGAAGTGCTGGTGCAGTTATTTGCCTTGGCTGTCCCCATGCTGACTACAAACTTGCATTGGTAAATGCAACAAGCTTCCTGCTTTTCTGAGCAAAGGTTAACTAAAGCAACAGTTCAACTCCCCAGTGTGCTGGGAGCACTTCTGTGGTCGTCTGATCTTTTCCCTGTGTTAGCATGGGGGGATGCAAGCTTTTATTTTGCCATTCACTTCAGTCCTTAACTGTGTCTCTCCGTGAAAGTCCAGTTCAAATATACTTCCTAAAAGTATCTAATTTCTCTCACAGACCAGGATGTCCAGATAGTCACTTTGGTGAGCTGAAAGGAAGACTCTAGATCCAGCCTAGTATCAGATGTCCAAGAGTTAGGTATTATGGACCTGTTTAACCACAGTCAAAGTGTGAAACGTGTTCAGAGATATTTACTCAAGGTCATCGTCCTACAAATATTTTGGCAAGAGAATCAAGGACACAGTTTTGTTCTAACTGTTGCAAAATATGCTTCAATGATTAGCTAAGGTTTATCCTTTCAGTTTAATAAATAAAGGCACTGAAATACCTCTCTTGACAAAGAGAGGGTTAAAAAAGATATTAGAGGAAGAAAGAGACTTTGTGTGGAGTTGTGGAACTCATGACTTTTTTTTTTCCTTGAGATTTATAGATTTTATTTAATTCTAAATCCTTTTTAACAGATAGGAAGTCCATCCATCTTGATAAAAAAAAAAAAAAAAAGTATTGACAGTTTGAACAATTTCTCTTGAAGAAAATGTTTTACTGAATTCATCACAGATTCACAAATGTCTACATCACTCTCCAAACTTCTTCTTTTTGCAAAATATATTGACATATTTACAATTTTGCTTCTGATTGCTAAGTGAAGAGAAGAATGAGACTGATCTAGGAACAGGAAGAGTAATAGAGCATGAACTTGAACTGTGTATATTTTGATCTGAATTCGTTGTAACTGTTGTGCAAAGGGTTCGCATTCAGAGCAATAGAGAGGATTCCTCTGATGAATTTGGGAGACTGCAACAACTACAGCAACATAATTTCTGTATCGGATCAGTTTCTGTTAGTTGAGGGTATGTTTTCTGGGAGTGACTAAAAAGATCATTCAAAGGAAAAAAATTAAGCAGTAATTCAATTGTCCATAAAGGAAAATGAAAATTATTGAATAAAACCCCAATTTTTTATCTGCATGACATACATGAAATAAGATTTTTTATTTCCTTACTTGCAAATATTTATATGGAGGCTGTAAATATCTCATTCTATTTAAAAACCTGCTATGCAGTTTTACTAAATTATATCCTGTCAGTAACAAAAATAATTTTTAAACTCTAAAAATCCTTTTGGTATTAGGCAAGAATTTGGGGATTTTCACACTGGATTTTCAAACAAGTCTGTTTCTTTCATTGTGTATCTGCACCTTGATACATTCCTGTCACACAGGATTGTATTTTCAGCTACCTAGACTCGGGGGAAGCATTTCTCAAGGTGACTGATCTTCTGGTGCTCTTCTTTCTGGGTGATCCCGCCTGCTTAAGGAAACTCACTGGTGCATGAATGCTGCAGATTCAGCTCCAAATCTTTGATAAGATTTTGTATATGTGTGCAAACTTCTCCTGAGAATTTCCCTATGATTCTTCAGCATACCTGTTTGAGAATATCCTTCTCAAAGGAGGTGAAATGAATTTCTGCAATCATTTTGCAAGTTCATACTTTACTTAGGGAAACCCTTCAGTAGCTTTTGGCTTTTCAGTGTGTGTAGATTAATTGTTGCACTGGGAATCAGAGATGGTGGGAGGAAATGTGCATTGTCTCTGATTGCTAAATATTAACTTTCTTGCTTTCAGGCTGCTCTAGCAGGAGGAACCACTATGATCATTGACTTCGCCATTCCTCGGAAAGGCTGCTCTCTTATTGAAGCCTTTGATACATGGAAAAGCTGGGCAGACCCTAAAGTCTGCTGTGATTATGCACTGCATGTGGCAGTTACATGGTGGAGCAACCAGGTAGACACAAAAGCTGATTTTCCATTCCATGAACTGGTACCGCACCTGCTTTGAATTAGTTCTCACTTGCTAAATGTATCTTGCTGGCAGTGTTATAGTTGATACATTTTTGTGTGTAAAAACTACATTTCAAATAATACACATCCTTCTGAAAGTATATGTATTTCACAAAATAATAAAAGCCTGGAGATAACCTACATCTTTGGATAATATTGCACAAATTTAGAGGAAAAAGAAGCAATTTTGCAAGACCGAGACCAGGCAGACCATAGGGTGCAAGATGTATTTGCCTAAATTTTGCCTTTTGCTACTTCACCAGTTCCTTACCTATGCTCTTTTTGATTTTTGTGGGGTTTTTTGGGGGTTTGGTTTGGTTTGTGTGTGTGTGTGTGTGTGTGTGTGTATGTGTGGTTTTGGTTGATTGGTTGTTTTTCTGGTTTGGTTTGTTTTTTAGATTTTTAGGGTGGTTTTTTTTGGTTTTGTTTGCTGGCTTGGTTTTTTGGTTTTGTTTGTTTGTTCTTTTTAATAAGGGTATATGTGAAAAATATGGGATTTAACTTCATTTGTAAAGGAAGAGTTTTATTCCTGAGTGACTGCAGTAACATCTTCTTAAAGAAAAGCAGCACTGCAGTCAATAATTACTTGAATGTGAGATTATCTGAAAATCCTTTTTGGAATTTACAAATGGGACAATCATCCTTAATGCGTGAATGTTTGCTGATAACCTGAAGGCTTTACTGAATAATTTAACCTTTCAGGTGCTTGACATTTATCTGAACCTAACCTGTGTTTTACAATACCACTTTGGATCCTCTGAGAACTTGCATAAGTGCATAGATATAATAAGTAAATTCAATGTTTAAATATGAAATATGAGTACTTCCTCTAATTTTTAGCTTTCAAAATATATAAACAAAAGCCTTCACTCTGCAAACACCTAATCTTTGGTATTCCATGCACTGAACACTAAATAGACTGAGCCCAACTTCTAGCTCAAAGCAAATATATGAAATAAATTCTCCAGTAAAGTTTGAGAAATGTGCACTTGAAACAGCCTTAGTAGAGAACAGTGGAATTGCACTGAAAAATCCAATAAAACTAGGGAGGCATAAATCAATGGAATGTTCTGCTTTATGTTAAGAAGTTAACTGTTTTTAAAGGCCAGGTTTGAAAGAAATAGAAAGGTCTGATATTTGTATCTGTAAAAGACTTGGGTAAAGAATACTTTGATATTTCATGCCTTTCTACCTCGCTATAATCTCCTCCGGATTTAAAGTATGGATTAAAAACATGCACTCTTTCCAATGCCTTCCGTTGGTCACAGTAATTAGTGAAGAAGTAAATAAGACATGCCTCTTTATTTGTGCCAGCACAGGGCCTTATGTCAGGTTTTTATTTGTTTAATAATTGTAAGAGCATCACAGATAAACATCAATTACTGTCACCATTTTGCTGGGAAGGGAGAGCCAAGGTTAGGGAATGGATAGTCCTAGCTAACTAGCTGTGCAAGAAACCTTTGGGCTAAAATCTGCATCTTTCTTTCTTTCTTTGGGACTTAATGTTTTGCTGGGCTTCACAGGCTTTAGCAGAAGCAAGGAATCCTATCAAGGAGCGCATATAAGAAAAGAAAAAGCCACACAAGCTTGGGCTTGCATCTAGAGTTTTAGAGTAACTTTGTTTGACCACAAAATATTTCAAAAGCCTTTGTGTTGTTTGGAGTCAGGACAAAGCTCCAGGAGATCTTTTCTGTCACTTTGTTATTTGCCCAAAGCTGAAACCTATTATGACCTAATTTTGAAAATAAATTTTGCAATAATCTCTATATAAGTTTGGAAGATTATTTTTAATATTTAACAGGGTGTTTTCAACATCAGGAGGTTTATTTGGAATAAAATTCTGCTTCACTATCTTTTGCAAAAAGCATTCCCTTCCTGCAATTAGCTTGTGCTTCCTATATTTGCACTGTAGTGGTACTGGTCTATATAGTTTGAGAATCAATTTGGTAAAAGAAGATTAGTATAAGTAAGTCAGTCTTTAAATATGTCTTTGGACTGAAAATATGT
This sequence comes from Nesoenas mayeri, assembly GCF_963082525.1. Classification (NCBI taxonomy): domain Eukaryota; kingdom Metazoa; phylum Chordata; class Aves; order Columbiformes; family Columbidae; genus Nesoenas; species Nesoenas mayeri. Next base: position 21,943,463 of record NC_137543.1, read on the forward strand.
TTGATGGGTGAGGAAGGGATCACCCTTTATGCTACTAATTTTTTTATACAAAATTATTAACAAGTAAAATATGAATTGCTGGTTTTTGAAAATTGCTGACTGTGTTTCAGGTGAAGGAAGAAATGAAAAGTCTTGTTGAAAACAAAGGTGTAAACTCTTTCAAGATGTTTATGGCCTATAAAGATCTATACATGGTCAATGATGAGGAGTTATATGAAGCCTTTTCCTGCTGTAAGGAACTTGGAGCAGTTGCTCAAGTCCATGCAGAGAATGGGGATCTAATTGCACTGGTGAGCATTTGACATTTTGTACATCAAAGTCAGGAATATAAATGATACTGTTATCCAAGCACTTCAATAGATGTATTAGTGCCACCATTGTATTATTGTGAAAGTCTTTTCTACCCTATTTTACTTCCAGGGAACTGAAGACAAACATCTTGTCTAAGATCCTAAAGGATGCTTGTAGTGGGCTAAGAAATTGTGACCTGGAGTCCTGGGTTCAGGGTAGACAGGAGGCAAATGATCCTGTGATCATGAAAGCTATACTTGCAGTATAATACACTTACTTGCAGTGTAATATGTATCCTTGACACAGAAACCATCAATCAGAGCCTGACAGTCAACCAAGTTAAAGGGGGAACTCTTGGCCAGGTTTTTAGATGTCAGGTGTATGATGCCTAACCCTAGATCTCCAAACATAGCTAGATCATGTAACAGGAATGCATTCAGAAGTACAGAGAAAGCTTCAATGACCGGGCACAAAAGTCTCAGTGTCCATCTGTGCATAGTTCACCTCAATTCGCACTTACCTCAGCCATCTTAGCGCTGTGCGGAGGCACTGGGAGTGTAACTGCACCAATGTCTTTGAGTTTCTTCAGCTATTCTAGTCAATAGTGCTTGGAGTCTGTCTTAGGTCCCATAACAGAAATGAATTTATTGCTAAAGAACCTCAAATCAGCAACACAAAAGTCCCCAAATTTAGTAGGGACAAAATCTTATGCTTCTTGAAAACCTGGAGCCTCATTCAGGGCTCTGGATGTATATATTTGTCCTTAGTAAGGATCTTTGAATTATTTTTTCCAATGAGGGGTTAGTATTGTCATCTCAGTTACTGGCTGCAATAATTTCAGAGTATGTATTGAGAAAGCAGCAGGGTTTTCAAAAGTGGTGATTTATCCCTGCAAGCCAGTGGAGCATGTTCTCTGAAGTCACTTAGATATTCTGAGACCTGTGTTTATTGAGAGAGAGACTGGATTTCAGACAACACAACAATAACTTCTCTTGAAAAAAATATCATACCTTTTTTTTTTTTTTTTTCCCTCAAAGTATCTGCAGTGTCTGGTTTAGGATCCATTTGGCTGGCAGCATGTTCGTGACACCATGGTTGCACTTTAACTGACTCTTACATGTTTCTGTGTGGTGTTCAGGGTGCAAAGAAGATGCTGGCAATGGGAATAACTGGCCCTGAGGGGCATGAGATGTGTCGTCCTGAAGAAGTGGAAGCTGAAGCTACGCAGAGAGCAATTACCATAGCAAATGCTGTAAACTGCCCCCTTTTTGTAGTCCATGTAATGAGTAAATCTGCAGCAAGGGTGATAAGTAATGCACGAAGAGAAGGTAAAATCCTAATTCTTTTATGCTTCTACAGTGGCATCGGAGGAAGGGTCATGGAAAATCAAACATAGCGTCAATGTCCTGCTTGTCATGAGTGCCATAACCCTCAGAGCATGGGTGAATTTCTTGGAGTGGGATGTCTGAACTGTGTGTGTGTGTGTGTACTGTGGAGTGCAAGGAGAGCTAAGCACTGTGGAAGAACAGCAGCTGGGATTGAGACTTTCCCTTCTCCTCAGAGCAAACTTTTTTCTCCTTCATACTGTACCTCCAAAGTCAAAGCCGTGGCTGGGACAGTATTATTGCATTAAAATTATGAGACCAGTAAGACAATACATTCTCTGCTATTCCCCTCCATTGAGTTATAGCCTGCAAGCCTCCACCAGCTATTTAGATGAGAAATACTACAGCAGTGACCACACCATGTTTTTACAGCCAGTGCCATGACATGTCAAGGACTTCTATTCACTGAACACATCACGGTGATGATGGCAATGTCTGAAAGCCTTGATTCCCTCCAGGGAAACCTTTCTCAGGTCATGCACTGTAGGGTTCATAGTTCTGGTCAGCCAAGGGAAACTGACCCTCCTGACCATCTTTTGAGCAGACTAGAAGTAGCCTGGAGGTTGCAGAGGTCTGTAAGTTTGTCCAGAGCAGTCTATGGAATCACAGTGCTATGAGAAGACATTATATGGGTGGAAGGAGCAGGTCAGAGGTCTGTGATTTGGAGGGCCTAAAACTCTATGGAATATCATCTCAGCCTGTGTTCATCTGACCTAGCATGAATCACAGAATGGTACAATGTCCTGAGTTGGAAGGGACCCACAAGGATCATAGAGGCCATCTCCTGTCCCTGCATATGACAACCCCACAGTTCACACCATGTGTCTGAGGTTGTTGTCCAGTCTCCTCTTGAACACTGTCAGGCTTGGGGCTGTGACACCTCCCTGGGAGCCTGTTCCAGTGCTCCAGCACCCTCTGGGTGAAGAACCTTTTCCTAATGTCCAACCTAAACCTCCCCTGGCACATCTTCCTGCCTTTCCCTTGGATTCTGTCACTGGTCACCAGAGAGAAGAGATCCCTTTTCCTCCCCTTGTGAGGAAGCTGTAGCTGTGATGAGGTCTCCTCTTAGTCTCCTCTTCTCCAGGCTGAACAAACCAAGTGACTTTAGCCATCCTTCATATGGCTTCCCCTCCAAACCCTTCACCAACTTGGTAGCCCTCTTCTGGACACTCTCCAGTACCTTTATATCCTTTTTATCCTGTGGCGCCCAGACCTGCACACAGTGCTCCAGGTGAGGCCGCACCAGTGCAGAGCAGAGTGCAATCAAACCCAGTGTGATACTATTGTGCTAATACAGATGGATGTGTTTATGTGGAATAAATACTGATTATGAGTTCTAGTAAGATTTAGCAAGAATTCAAGTTTATAAAAGAATCTAACAGAATATTTTCTACTAGCACATCTTTTGGTACTGTGCTATGTTAGATTCCTCCACTAGATGACAGTGCTGCTGATAATATGGACTATTTCCATCAGTGTATGGTTATTTGTACATTCACAGGTGTGTCAACATTAAATACAAGAAGCTGTAACAACAGTTAAAATACCCAATTTAAAGATGAAAAACTGCGTCTGAACATAAAAGAGCTAAGATAGGAGGTGGTGTTTTATAACATGCTGTTCAAGTGCACAGTTCTATGCTGATAGTAAATACTGTAAAATATTGTTAGGCATATGGCGTTGTAAAAATAGTCTGCAGTGCTAGTATTATAACTGATTTGATAACACTATTCTTCTTTGATGTGTAAAAAGAAGAAATTGTTACAACTTATGCTTATTGTGGTGCAAACTGGATTGCGTAGCTTCCTGAGTTCATGCAGTCAGAACCAATGCTTATCTTTGTGCACAGCAACGTATAACATCTCTCCATAATTAATTTCTATTTGCATGAAAGTACGCTGTTTAGGAAACAGAAATCTAGGTTTGATTAAGAAATTTCAAAAGATAGCTAGAATACCACTAAGATAGGTACAACAATTCTAGTTTTTAATGAGACAGATCTGTATAAATTCTGGCAATTAGAAATTCATTGTTTTTAGTTTCAGTAAAAGTTTCTTTCTGTTTTTCAGTTAAAAGTAGTAATGCAAAACAAGGAGTTCCAGGCAAAAGAACCAAGCTCTTAAAGTATTGTATGAATGCCATAACTAAAGCCCAAGTATGTTGCTGAAACGTATTCAACTTGGAGAGGTTAAAACTATTCTAACGTGAAAGCTGTGTGAGCTCTTTAATAGTGGCTCTCAAGCATTTGAGATATTCACTGTAGTGTGGCTTATTCATCTCTTCAAGATTATTTCTCCATCTTATGATGATAGATTCCTGCTATTTATAATTCTGTATTTTTCATGTTATTTTCCAAGCACTTAGCATGAAGTAAAGTGTGTGAGTGCATATTCCTCCCTGCCCGTGTCAGAGGAAGATTAATATCCCTTCCTATTCCATCACTGACCTCAAAAGGGGAGTGACTGGTCTTCATTGAGCATAATCCATTTTATGGGTGACATTGTGATGCCAGAGTGTAAGCACTGCATGAGATTCTATGGGGTGGTGTTTTACCTGATAAAAAATTTGTCAGAGCCCAGTTCTTCTTTGTCCCTCATTTAGTTATACAAAGTGAACAATACTATTAGAGCTAGAGACCAAAGGCCTGATCCAGTTTGCTGAAGACAGTAGGTGTAATTCTGTTATCTTCAGTGAGCTATGTCTCAAATCTTGATGACTGAAATCAGTCATACAGGCTGTAAAGGGATACTTTGAGGGGAATCACATGAGTGACCATCTTCTCTTCTCCCCTCCATGCCAAAGTCCACCATCTATGTCTGCTCTGATCTCCAGCAACTCCAGTCACCACAGGAAATCTCCAGATTGTAGCAGGATGTTTTTCATGTACATCAGCAACAGCTACAGTGCTGGAGAATATTCAACAGAAAATCCAAGATTTCCACATTGTGACTGTGTTGGGGAGGGAGAGGTCAATTCATGCCACTATCCTGTTCTTTTAGGCCTGTTTGCCAAAAGTAAAAGTTCACCATTTCTCCATCCGAGAGGGTCAAAGACAGCACCTCTCTGTTAGAACTGTTCTTATTCATCTCAGTGGGCTCTTTCTTCATCCCCATGCAGAACAAGATCTTGAATCTTGCTAGAATAGGAAGAAGGGCAGAGGAACTGTCTGCTTCCACAGAAGGGCAGTCTGATATCTCTGTGTGCTCAGTCTCATTCCCCTGAGAACCCTCTTTCTGCTATTGTGTAAAGTTTTCCCTGCAATGAAAAGACAAAGCTGTGGAGCACTGGGGGCAGGCAATGCAGCTCCCTCTCCTTGTCAGGATTACCTGATGTGAACTTCCTGGGGAAAACAAATATGACCCTGTCATCCACTCCTTTGGCCAGTTAAAACTTACAGGAAAGCAAGGCTAATGAAATATGATGTAGAGATATATGACTAATACTGCCTCCCACTTAAAAATGTTTTCTTTCCAAGTGTACAAAAGACTAGAGATCACATTCCTTTGCCCATTTAACTGCGCTGTTACAGCTGAGGAAATAGGACTTTTTCTAGTGCAGATCAGAACTACAAAGCATCATCTTACTAAAAAGTCAGTTTTTAAAAGGTTTCCTCCTTTAAAAAAAAATGCATACAAAATATATGTATTTGGTCAGATTACAAGAAGCTTACTTAGACTTATAAAGTTGGTACCTCCTACCATCAGTCATAGGTTAGGTCTGCTCTTAGTGAGAGGAAGGGCATGTCCATAGCTGTGGACACACAGACTCAAACTGATTCTGAGCACAAGAGTGCAACTAAAAATGCCAACTTGTTAGCTGACTGATGCAGGACAGATCAAGTCCAGACTATAGATAACATAACTGATGCAATGTTGGGCCTGAGCCAATAACCCTGCCTTGCAGTTCTGCTTCTTTCAGATCACAGCTGGTCAGTATCTTTGCCTCCTATGACCTTAAGTGCCTCTAAAACTTTTACTAGAATAAGCACACAGGTACCAGTTTTTCAAGCCTGTAAATGTCAGTTCATGTTTCTCAAGATTATAATTCTTCTTGAGTTCTGATAGGTGGTAAAATAAATTGCAGTTGTGTATTGTTCTTTGTTACAAAGCAATTTATGTGAAAATAGCTCTTGCCAGCCAGTTTGGGCATCTGATGAAGAAGTCACCAAATCCACAGCTATTTCCCAGCAGCTCAGAGATGTCAAAAAGACCAAGCAGCAGAACACTTTCTGCTTACTATTTTTATTGAATGCAGGAAAACATAACGAATAGAAAGACCTGATTTATTACTGTATTACTCCACTTTAATGCATATAGGCAGAAGAACCTTAGAAGAACCTTAAAGCAGAATTTCCTTGTTGCCAATTCAGCTAAAAGAGCCTTAATTCAGAATTTCCTTGTTATTTAGATTAAAGCAGAATCTTGATGTTATTGCACCCTTCAGTCTGGGTAGTCACAAACCAAATGAAGTGCAAGAAATTGCACAGCCAGCAGAAGTGTTCGGATGTCCGTTGAAGCTGCAGTGTTCAGATTCAAAATCACTTGAAGAAATGGCTTGTACTCCTTACCACCCATGGGAACAAGGCGAGTTGTTCAGGTCAAATTCTGATTGTGGAAATGCTGTCATCAGCTATGGTACATGAATTAGAATCAATTCAGCATATACAGCTGTAAACTTGGAAGCTTCTTTTCATTTTTATGTTGTGTAACTGAGATAAGAAAATTATGGAAGCCAAACATTTACTCCTTTCCTACCATTTTAACTTTTATCATTTATAGTTATGTCCTAATGACCTATAGTTCAGGTGTCCTTTGGATGGAAGTTTCTTTAGCTTGTTTAGATACAGTAGGAAAGACACAGAACACAACATACTTCCCCCCCTCCCACTTTCTACTGACGTTTCTTGTGAAAAATCTGTGAAAAGCCTAATAAGCAAGTATAGGAGATGATAGCTTATATATGCAGGATTTTTTTTATATATATCTAGGTTTGTGGCAGCTTACCCTCAAATACTGTGTTTGGAGTTGCCTGGGGAAGACGAAGATCCCCCCTGACTCTTGCAGCATCTCTGAATTAAGAAAAGACTAATCTGACTCAAATCTCCTCATTCACTGAGTGTTCATATCACTTCCACGGATGGCATCATATTCAGTGCTTTAAGTTTTGAAAATAAGATGCAAAAAGCAGGAAACAGCTTATTATATCATAATTTCAGGGAAAAAAAAAATGGTGATGGTCTCCCTCAGAGCACAAGTGTCAATAAATACAGATAAGTGGGATGGCGAGCTTAGAATGCTCCAAGCCAAAGCATCGATATGAGACAAGCATGTTCAGCAAGTCGGAGCATGCCCAGGTGGTTATGGCAGATTGATAGTGCTAAAGGGGAGTTTTTAGTTTGTGGAAGAAGTTACACTATGTAGTACTTTGAGTAAATGTACAGTACAGTAATGTCAGAGCAGGTCTTGAAACCTTGTAGAAATAACTGTAGGACTATGGGTTTTAAATGATATGAGGTCTTTTTGCAAGTGTAGCACATAATATTTAAGGAATGGTGCCATGCAGTGAGAAACATAGTTTGAAAAATTGAGCTCCTGAGTAGCTACTTATGGTAGCGTAGCACTTACAATCCAGTAGCTCGTGGAAGTGCCAGAATCTAATGTACAGAAATATCTACAAAGTTTTGTCTTGCTATTCTCTGACAGTGCAGTGAATGCGTGATTTACACACAGAAAGCCAGAAACAGGTAACTGTCTTTTATCACTGAGCAATTACCAGCTGAGCCTTTGCTGGGGTAATGCAGTGGTAGTTCTAATAAAAATTGTGCCTGGAGTGAGATCTGGGATCCATAGCAAGATACCCACAGTCTGTAGGGAAAGAGGAGGGAGAAAGCCCTCACTGGGATGCAGCAGAGGCTGCCTTTAGCCAGCACCAAGCAGCCTATGGGTGAGTGTGTGAGATCCCAGCTTGCTCTGGTTCTGTGGTCACTCAGGGGCATTACCATGTCACCTACAGAACTGCAAAGTGGCTGGGCCACCATCTTGTTCTGATGAGTTTCAAACCTGTGTCTCCTAGGAGGAAAAATAGTTTAAAAATGTAATCTCTATCCAAGGCTAACAACCGGTCTGGGTTGGTGTCTTTTTCTGAGGAATCTAGAATACTGTGCAGCAGAGAATAAAAGATAAAAATTTGGAAGATAACTTTTAAAATTAAATTATTTATAGTTTCTGATTTGTGAAATGTTTTTACACTCTTTAAAATTATGTCTGGTGCCATATTCTTCCTGAAACAATTATAGCCTGACAGCTAAAAGTACCACCTTGTAAACTCTATATGCTGTATGTTTTAACTTACATTGTTACATAGTTAATAATTTCAGAGCACCAAACAGGTGCTACCAAGAAATATATGCATCTTGAACATAATTAATGCAACAGAAGACTGTGTTCCTTTTGAAATCTCAATCACATGCCTGGTAAACAAAGTATAAAACCCATTATAATATATCTGTCAAAAATTTAATTAAAAACTTGCCCAAGTTATGTTCTTAGGAGGAAATATATTGGGAGATCACCAGCAGAATATTCAGAACAGAGACGTTGTGTTACAGCTTAGTTTATTATGTCCTCGCATACCTGGTGTTTAATTTGAAACACTCATTCAAATTTGAATCCATTGCCAGCAAAGAGATCTGGAACAGAGAAAATACAAGATATGCATTTTTATGTTGTTTGATGATGATACCATTGCTTTACGTTTTTCAGGAAAGGTGGTTTATGGGGAGCCTATTGCTGCTGGTCTTGGCACCGATGGCACCAACTACTGGAATAAGGACTGGGGTCATGCTGCAGCACATGTCATGGGACCTCCACTGAGACCAGATCCATCTACTCCTGGTTTCCTCATGAACTTACTGGCTAAGTAAGCAAATGAACAAAGAGTGACAGCTGATGCTCAAATACACAGCAAATTCTATCTGGAGTATATAATAACAGGCTGATGCCCTGGAGATTTTCTAAGTACAGAATGTTACATTATCAGAAAGGAAAAACAGAAGGTGAAACCTTAGATGAAAAACATTTTTTGTAATAGAAATTAGAAAGTGTTCAGATTTTGTGTCTCTGAACTCTTGTGGCCTTCTGTTCCCATTTTATTTTAATCAATAAGCTTTGCCTTGCTAATGCTGCAGCAAAAACTGAAACATAACCGGGGGGACACTAAGGCTATAAGAGAATGGGAAATGTGTGAAAAGTGGGGTCACAGCTATAGGTTCTGGATTTTCTTGTCAGCTGACTTTTACACTTTAAATTTGGATGCTGCATAAAAACTGAGCTTGCTGAGTTCTGAAGGCAGATGTATAACATCTCCTTGAGAAGGAAGTAGGAACAAAAGTATCCTTCAGATACTTGCAGTTAAAAAAAAAAGGTATGGTTTGCTGGTATTTCATTACCAATAAAGCTTAACTCCACAAAAGGGCTGAATTTGACTGAAGAGTATGCAAAGGTATGACTGAACACTGGCTGATGGTTGTGCAGATCCATAGTAATTTCACAGGGTATATGGAGTCATACAGTCTAAAATCGATCTAAGTGAGGATCCTCCAAGCCCCTTGCTCTGGAGAAAGCGGGACGTTCCTCCATTTGTGAGACATCTTTGACACATCCAAAGTAAAAGTGTTATTTTGGTGCTTGGTTTCTTCTGAGGGGTTTCTGAAGAGGAAACTGTTTCACAGGGAACTGGCTGTTACTGTGGAGCTACTCTTGGAGGATGGGACTGAAGACAGGTTGGCAGGGCATATCAGTTTCTCCTTGCAGGATGAATATCTGGATATACCCAGTCTTCCAACAGATTTTTGTATGTGGCATTGCTTGATACGTGCTTTGATTCATAATGAACTTTGTTTCTCCATAGTGATGACTTATCTGTGACAGGGACTGACAATTGCACCTTTGACATATGCCAGAAAGCTCTGGGGAAGGATGATTTCACAAAGATCCCTAATGGAGTGAATGGTGTGGAAGACAGGATGTCAGTCATATGGGAAAAAGGAGTTGTAAGTATGTCAACGTGTCTGAACATGGAGGTAGTTGATTTCTCCAACAAAATTTAATCTCTGAGCACTATCAATTCTCCACTTTTATCCAGTGTATTTATCATAGGTTAACTCTTTGATCGAATACCATAACAGAGTCCTTACCTCATGGCCCTGGAAGATAGAAAGGATTCTTAGTGTTTAAGAAATAGCACTAGAGAATAATTTTCATCATTTAGAAGCAAAGGACTGCTATTTCTTCAGCAGTAGTGCATAGTACATTTAGTTGAAGCATTTTTTTGAAACGATTAAAGGAATGTAGAAGGAAAGAGGAACCCACAGTTTCAACTTGGTCAGTTCTGTATTTTTTCCTCTTTGCTCTGTCAAACTTAACTGTTGGAGGAGCTTCTGCACTGGGTGTGTGCCTGTCGACTTCTGTTCTGTGTTTTCAGCCAAATGAAACAAGCTAGAGATAAGAAATGCTTCTCTAATGTATGGCTCAGTCCTGTGATGTGATGAGGTGAGCACCTTTAAGTCCCATTGACTTCAGATTCTCAGTGCCACTACCAGAATGCTCAGTGCTTCTTGGGACAATGTCCTTCAGCCTCTAAACAAATAAATATGATAACTAGTGGCCAGGCTTTTTGGATATTATAGAACAGAATCATAGAATAGATTGGGTTAGAAGGGACTTTCAAAGGTCATCTACTCCAACTCCCCTCCAATGAGCAAGGACATCTTCGACCAGATCAGGTTGGTCAGAGCCCTGTCCAGCCTGGCCTTGAATGTCTCCAGGGATGGGGCATCTAACACCTCTCTGGGCAACTTGTTCCAGTGTTTCACCACCCTCATTGTAAAAAATTTCTTCCTCATGAGATAGTCTGATGAGGGATCAGTGAGGCGATCTGGTGAGGGATCTGCTGCTAATACAGTTAAGTTCCAGAGGATCCAGTCAACTTTCTAATTAAGTTCTCTTACAGTAGTGAAGTCTTGTTGATAATGCACTCTGAAACATATTTATTTGTTAAAATAGAATTATCTACCTCACACACTTGGTAAGGATGTGGTTCAGAATCCGTCTTCTTTATCTGCATTTGGGAGTCAGCTCCAGCTGGTCTGTACAAAGCAGATTTCCACCTATATTCATACTCTATTTCCCTGAAAAGAAGACCTACCCTGAAAATAAAAGTCCTAGCATGATTTTTTCAGGATTTTTGAGGTTGCTTGAAATATAAGCCCCACTCCAAAAATAAGCCCTAGTTACAGTTCATAAAATAAAGTCAATTTAAATACTGTTCAGGCAACTATACATATAAAAAAGTAATAAGTTTTGGAGCAAAAACTAATATAAGAGCCTGTCTTATTTTCGGGCAAACAGGGTAACTCTAGTGTGATTATTTGCGGTCTAAACTGGAATATAACATAGCTTGTGGTCAGTATGAAAGTGAGACATGAATATGTGCATCAGTGTTGCTTTTGAACATTATATCCTGTTGGGCAAGATAGTTTTTCAAAAAGTTCTTCAATATTCCCTTTTCTTATTTGTAAAATATTACAAAACTGTGAGTGTTTGTCTGGAAAGCTTCTCTCACTTCCCACACACCATTATTTAGAATTCACCACTTTCATTATGCATTTCTTCTCAGATGATTGCTCACAGACCACCACATAAACATGTTTGTTAAGACATTCTGATTCCTAGAATGACCAATGCACAATGTTACTGCCAGTGTAGCTGGCTTTCTGAGCAAACAGTCGTGGAGGCTGGATTAGATTAGTTATGTAGCAGCAGACAGTCCCAAGACACATGTATCCATTATTGTTTATCATTTTGCTAATGTGTCACATCGGCAAATCTGTTTTTTATACTACTTGTCCTCAAATATTTATTGAAAGTACTATCCTCTGTGTTATTGCTGAAGAGATTGGCAAATCACCTTTCCTTTATTACACATTGTGTCTTGCCTCTCCTTTGTCATCTTCTAGGCTTTCATGTCCACTACAACTGTCTGATGTCCACATCTCCTTAATACTGTCTCTCACCATTTTCTAAAACCTAGATACTTGAGAGATGCTATATCTACTGAGGAAACTGTTGAGCAAGAATGCAGATTCAAAGTCAGCTAAAAAATTAGATTTCAGTTGACTTGGGACTAGGTCCACAGAGCATTTGTTTTTAAAGTTGTCTTCTTTTTCCTTTTGATGTGGGATAAAGTAAGATAAAGTTATTGTGTTCAGTGAATGAACATTGCAGTATATGCATCTGAGACAGCTATTTTTATTTCTTTTAAACTCTTCGGTATGACTTTAAAAAAAAATATTGATGGGATGTTGGCAGAGAGCTGTTGCTCATCCTACCCTTTCAAAAACAAGAACATCTTTTTCATTCCTTGTTTAAAAAAGTAATGAGTTTTCTTTTGTGTACTCTTCTGCAGTACAGTGGAAAAATGGATGAAAACAGATTTGTAGCTGTTACCAGCACAAATGCAGCAAAAATCTTTAATCTTTACCCGAAGAAGGGGAGAATTGCTGTGGGTTCTGATGCTGACATCGTAATTTGGGATCCCAGTGCTACAAGGTACGTGTGGGCAATTATTTCCTCTCAGCCAGCCTCTCTGCAAGAAAAAATCTCACAAAGCCTCTGTGCAGCTATAAGCCACTGGAGTGAGGTTATGGCATTTTTCAGCAGCACTTCTCATGTATTATTTACAGATTATGTGTCTCCTACAATAGTGTATGTAAACAGAGATCTCTGATCTCTAGATGGGCTTGAAAAAATTCTCCTGGATTGCTGACCAAATGCAAAAATAGAAAGGTCTGTACATTATGCTACCAGGGCTTTGTATCCTAGGAGTAAAAATAACCACTTGGGGATGTTAGAGTAGCTTTCTTAAGTGCTCGAGTATGTTTAGCTTTCCTCCTACTGCAAAGAGCAAGGACAGGAGCCTGTGTTCCTGCAGGATGACCCGTTGCAAGCTTGTGTTTTGAACTTGCAGATACTTCTAACATCTTTAAGGGTGCTCAAGATGGATGGTGAAAGCATGGGGTCTTACCCTCTTAATGTCTTTCCCACAGTTGATAGAACAAATATAGTGGTAGCATCAGGAGTGAACATAGTTCTGAAGCTCAAGCTGTTCACGTTTATGCTTTTATTTAAGGAATTTTCTAATTTTGTGTGCAGTAAGTCTGCTAGAATAGAGCTTGTTGCACTGACAACGTATGCACAAAAGGTGTGCTGATATCTTAATGACCCTTAATGACATGATGCCCTGCTGCATTTTTGCTACAAAGGACATTCAGCGCCTTTCTGTGAGCCTCATTACAGCTGATTCCTGTCTTCAGGTATATTCACTCCACCAACCGGCTCCACACTCAGTTCACTATTAACATCCCAAGAATTATAAACCTTGCTCTGGCTCTTGTGCCCCACCTGGTCTCGTCTAATCTGCTTGGCAATGGTCTGGCAGCAGGTTGCCACAAAGCCAGCCCACCAGGGAGGTGTCTCTCCCAGCTGAGATGCCCATGGGCCGTGTGAGTGTATCTCTGCTGTCAGCTCCTGAGCAGGTTAGCTTAACTCTTCAGGCACTTTAACAGTCAATTCTTGCATGTGAGCACAACCAGCCCTGCACATAGCAGCAGGTCAGGTGAGCTCAGATGCTGCTTTTGTCTTGGGCTCAGCTCCTATGAGCAGTGTGAGCATATGACTGCCCTGAAGGCACACACTGACCCTCCCTCTTGAAATCAATGCCATCCAAATAGTCAGCAAATCCACCGAATATGGCAATCACTAACTGCTGATGAGCTTTGTGGGTTGTTACATGTGATGATAGTATGGTTAGCTTTCACAGAGTTTGGTGTTCCTGAAGCTCGAGCTGTTGTAACTCATAGATGGCATTAGATTTTCAGCCTTCACTTAAGACTCCCCTGATGGTAAAGGAAAGTTTTGAAACTTAACTGGGAAAATCTGATTTTGAAAGCCAAATTGAGGAAAAATGCCCTAATAATACATTTACCTTACACAAAAAACATTTTTTGACCAATCTTCTGTTTTTCAAATTTTTGTTAATGCAGTTCTTACACTCATTTCAGCATATTAATGAGTACCAAAAATATGTGAGAGAGGAAAAGCATTCTCCAACTTAGGCTGCAAAGCCTGAGGACACGAGGTTGCTATTCAGAAGTCCCACAAAAACTGGCAGCACCAGCAAAAGAAGTTTCAGGAGTGTCAACCCCAATAAACATAGAGGCCTGCCCAGTGCTGGGTCAGAGACATTTTCATGTGCATTATGCCTTCTGGCATGTTGAGCAAGCATCTTCTGAGATACTTAGCAATGAGCTATTTCAGGACAGTGGAGTTATGAACTCTGATTTAAAAAAAAAAAACAAAACATGAAGGATTCTTTTCTGAGCTCACTTCTGCTCTGCCTGGGGACAAATGAATCTAGAAGGACAGCAAAGTTCTGACATTGTTCTCAAGGTGCCTTGTCAGCTTCTGAAATTATTTATCTTTTTTGCCTCCCAAACATTCCTTCTGCCTCCCTTCCCTCTCTCCTGGGAGTTCTAATTGCCTTTTTGCTCACTGCTGCTGTGGAAGTACAGTTTTTCTTCAAATATTTTTTTGAAACATTAAACTGTATTTTCTTACTGAGCAAGCTGATTTTAAGTTCAGCTGGTACTTTTTTTTTTTTTCCTCATCTGGTCGTGTTCCCATTGTTTATCCCCTTGGCTTTGCTGGGAACAAGCCTCTCTGCAGGTACTGTTGTGTGAACTACATAAGTAAGTATAAAAAAATAGCCTTAGTGCTTGTCTATTCATTTCACTATAAATCCTGAAGAGGGCACAAAGAGCCCAGCAGAAAAAAGGGATCTAGCTGATGGACTTCAGCCATTTAAGATATTACACAAGGTGCAGCTCATTTGCTTTGTTGATTCTGGGGAATGATTATCAGTTTCACAATAGGCTTGTTCCTCTTTCTAAGTCCTTCCTCTTTTGAGCATGACTTTTTTCTTGTTTGTAAATCTTAATCTTGTAAGAGAGGAAAACACAGTTTTCCAGTTCTGATTCGATGCTGCATTGCTGTAGTCTTAAAATACTGGCTGATACTAGCCTGCAGAGTTAGACAGTTGCTGAAGTATTGCTGTGAAGAACTGATTATTACAACCTGTCAGAGGAATTCTATAGTGAAGACTCTGAAGTCGTTCTGAAAGTTAGTGAAGCTCTTCAAAATACAAAAACCTATGTCCCTACAAAATCAACTGCATTTCCTCTCCCACATCATTACACAATAGCAAAATGTTGTGTGGTATCTGGGTATTTGGGATTTTCTCTTTCTAGGTTGCAAAAACCTAGTGAATCCAACATGACATCTCTGCAGGCTGGGAGCAATCGCAATTCAAGGTCCCACTTGCAGCACTCTGTCACTTAAGCTCAAGCTTTCTTTCTACAGGTCAGCTTCATTGACTGTCCTCTTTCTGTAGCACTTTCTGGTAATTTCTGCAGAAAATATTATCTGAAGAGTAATTAGATTTTCTACTGTATTTAAAGGCTTCCAAATATTGGTTTTAGCGGGCCTGCATGAAAGCAAGCAGCATTGGGAAGAAATATGTTAACTGTGTAAATGTAGAAACTGCATCAGAAAAGATGAGTTGTGAATTCTGCTAGATTAGGTCTATTTCTTAGCTTCCTTACACTCATCACGCATTTATAAAAGAACACACAACTACCAAAGGGAGATGTTGGTTTGTTGCAGCCATGTGCTACCAAACACCATCTTGCAAACCTCAACACCCTCAGCATTCCAAGCACAGCCTGTGCACACAGGACTGGTTTGTGAGAACTCCTTGGAAAAACACAGGTAGGCAGCAAATGTGTGCTCACTGTACCATCTCATTTTAAGCTGTGCTTTGACAAAGAATGTTCACTGACTTCTTTCAGCTGCACACAAATAATATAACAGCCCCAAGTCTGTGAAACAAAAGCAACTGTAAAGACTGTTCCAGAAGGAGAGGGCAGAGTAAACAAGGAAAAGGGAATGTCACCTGTCATCAAGCCAGTGTCCTCTATAGCTGATGCCTTTAGCTATTTTAAAGCAAGCAAAATACTAAATCTCCAGGGCTTGTTTCAGAAATGCTCAGCAAGGAATCTAAATACTGCACTATGCAATTCAGGCCTGGAAAGAGCTGAGCATTTATTTTAAAGTAGGGGCATAAGGTGCTAAAGATCTCATAAGAGACATTCAGCTCATGGGAGATATTAGGGCTCAATAAACTCACTGTAGCCTGTCGAAGTCTTGCAAATGAGTACTGGATCAGGCCCCAAAGGCAAGATCAAACACCTGTAGGGATAAAAAAACCATTTCAAATGGAATTTTATTTTCCAAGTCCAGCCACTTCATTGTAGCAGCATGCAGTCTGAGAAGCTTCACTCATGAGTATTTTCCTCTCACCAAATATAGCCTAAAAGTTAGCTGCTACTGAATGCAGAGGCAGAGCTGGCTGTGCAGGTAGTGGTCTCTCACCCCATCCTCTTTGGGCTCCGCTTTGGCAGGCCTAGCCTGTGCTTCATGCGTGCCAATGGAGCTGGGCTCAGCCTTGCGCGCATCAGGGATGGCTGCACCCCCAGCTGCACAGATGCTACAGTGGCATCCCAGATTAGCGGGGAATGCAGAAGAACTGAGTTGAGGAGGAGGACATGTTTCTTTGTAATCTACCTGCTATGACGTGACTAGGAAAGACATGGTTTCTAGTCCCTGTTTGTTTATGCATGTTAGGGGAGACTGTCACTGGAAACAAATCATTGAGAAGTCAGAGTGCCCCAGTCTGCTGATGTATGTTCCCTCAATGACTTTGCTTGCATGTAAATATGTACATGGATAAATCTTTTGCATTTGTTAGAACCAAAATCTGAAACCTATGTCTTTCTCATTTGCAGTCAAGTCTTCAGCCTCAGAGTCTTAAGTGGGGACAAGTTACAACATTTAAGCACTCTTTGCCAAGCAACTGCCTGTAATTTTTCATGACATGAAAGAGGAAGAAACCATAATGTTAGCAGATGATTAGAATAAATAATGCTGCAACTGTCTTATTCTTTTGATGAATGAGGATAATTTTGAATACTGAGTATATGGATAACTGCATCTAGACACAATGAGGCAAAATGAAATAATGTGGCATACAGATATATATGCATAGGACAAGTATGTTCTGACATTTTCAATAGCCTCGTACTCTCTTGAACAAGTGCAAACTTGTGCATGCATGAATGTGCACTAATTCACTAGAATCAGACTTCCTGTCAAAGGCCTGTTATCTCAAATTAAGGGAACACAGAGGAAGAAACCATAGGCACAAATTAAAATACAGGAAATTCCATTTAAACATAAAACATATCTTTTTTTTTTTTTTGCTGTGAAGGTGATCAAACACTGGCACAGGTTGCCCAAAGAAATTGTGGAGCTTCTTTGGAGGTACTTAAAACCCAACTGGACATGGCCCTGAGAAACCTACTTTGATCAAAGCAGAGGGCTGAGAATAGATGATGTCCAGAGATGCTTTCCAACCTCCATGACTCTGTGGTTCCATGAACTGTAACAAAATAAGCTTCTGTGAGAAAGCATGATGTACGTTTCCCTAGTAACTTGCTCTCGCAAAATGTCAGCTGCTCACTTTAGAGACCTGAATCTTAGAAATCTTACAAAAAGCATCTACCTTATTTTCTTCTTTTGTAACATTGCCTTTTTCTCCCTGGTAATCACTTCCAGATCTTCTTTAGTCATTGAATAGACTAATTATATTTTCCTCTCTTTTTATACTTTTCTGCAAGCTTAATTTCTTATTACAGTTTCCCTTATGCCCATTATGCCGTTAGACAATTTTCACTTCTGTCCTGTATCATCTTGGAGTGCCTGATAGGACCAGACTGATGGTATTGTTGACAAATGAGTTACCATAATTAGAAAAATAATCTTGTTGTCCTTCTCTACCTATCTTAAAATGATGACTTTTGGGAGATACGATTGCATGAAATGAATGTACTATCCCTTACATAGGTCTCTTTGACTTGGAGCTCCCAACTTCCTGCCTCTTCTTACATGTGTTAATTTATCCACAAATCTCCTCATGTCATATGGCTATTCAAATGCAATGTTTATTTAGAGTTTTTTTTCAGAGGCTAGGAATACAACTTCATAAATAGTTGCCTGCATGTATTTTCATGTGCAGCTATTGTAATTCCTTAGTATAAAATAGGCAATGGGGTTTTAAATCTACATTATAGGCATATAGGTACCATTTTTGCACGTAGATTTTAAGACTTTCTCTTCTTTTTCCTCTCTTTTTTCTCCTTCTTAGTTTTTCCTTTTTAATAAAACTGACTCTTTAACATCAACAAAGTTCAATTTAATCATCATTATAAATAGTGATGGGTCAGGACAACACAGAAAAGTGAACGAGCTAGTTTTTTTTTTTCTAGATTTTAGAAAAGCAGGTTAACAATACGGCGAGTTCAAAGGCATCTGAAAATTATGTGAAGAGGCAACCAACAAAGACAAACCTGGCATTTCTCACCTACCCCCAGCTCTAAAAAGCTTAGAGATACTGCATTGTAAGCACCGGGAGAAGTTGCTTACAGCAGACATACTCACTCTTACATAAGTTGGTTTTCTATGGCAGCTGTCAACAAGGCCGTTCTTTTATCTTCAACAATGGACTTGGGTCATTTTAGCTGCCATTATTACAATGTTTTAAATTAATTAAGTAATTTTAAAATAGGTGACCCCCCTCCTTTACTGAGATGTTGAGCAGCTGTTCTCGCCTAAGGGCTGTGGATTACAGAATTCCTTCATATTCCTGTACCTATTTTTTTTAAGAAAACTGCGTGAGGTATGCATGAAATTTCCATTAAAAGTGATTAAATTCTCAATTTCTTATGCCTGCCTTGAAAATTAATGTGATAATCTTCACAGAAGTCAAAGTTTAGGTTCTAGAGCTCACTTTAGTCTGACAGATCCACCTTCACTGTGCTGATGTAGCTTCATGTCCTACATGATATGAGGGGTAGAAGATTAAGGTCTAATGTTTTCCCTTCATCCAGTTCCCCCTCCTGCCTGACCGTAACTCACTATTTAGTATTTCAGGCTCTGACTGAGGCGCAGACGTGTTCATGATGCTCCTGGGTTGTGTTTGACTTGAAATGAAAACTGGTATCTGTAACTTCTTAACAAAACTTGAGGGCATAACTTGTGAGCTGGCCACCTGTAGAGTTTTGAATTTCACCCTGCAGCTTGCTGTGTTAGTCTGATCTGATGCTTTTTTCTTAATTTCAAAATTCAGTTTGTAGTTTATTTAGATATAATATTATAGGACTGGCAGTAAAGCCCTTTCTCACATAAAGCATAAATAAATACAGATTATTAGTCACTGAATCCTCACACAGTTAGAGAAAATCCGGTAGTTTTTCTTGAACTAATATAATTGCTATTTGCCTGTAAATTAGTTGGACAGATGCACTGGATTGAGAAAAGACAATTTCAGAATCATGCCTTCCTCTTTGGTACTAGAGAAATATACATTTTTATATCGATAGCCTAAAATCTCTCTGCAAGATAGGTGCATCAAAAGCAACTGAAGTGAATTACGTGGAAACACTGATAAATTAGGAGTAAAACAGGGCCTGATGTCTTTGCAGTATGGTCTTTGCAGAGGACAATGTTCTTTCAAGTGTTGAAATTATCATTCTGATCTCAGTCTCCATTTGAGAAAGGGTTGCCTGAAAAAAAATAATAATAAAAAAAAAGAGCCACTGTAATTTATAAACAGAATTAGGGAATTTTACAAATTCCATTTAAAAATTCCAATTCAGGTTTTGAAGGCTGGAGTCAGAATCTGCTTTGTCATGTTGAGTAATCCCTTATGTCTGAAAACCCTTAGGATGCTGGAGACAGCTGTTACATTATACTTCATTATGGTGGCAGTCTTGGTTCCTTGGATTACAAGTAGTTTACAGCTGGTTTTGCCATTAATTGACTGGTCAATAGTGTTCAGTCATTTCAAGTGAACATTGGAGTTTGACTAAGATTCCCAGCAAGCTGCCTGCTACTGAAATGGCTGGTACAGCAGTAAACAGTCTGTTGCACAAGGTTGCTGAGTTGTGAGCTTCAGACCTGAGCATACCGTCTAGTTCTGTTTTACTTGGTTGCTCACTTGCTACCTGAAACTTTCACTGCCGTTGATAATGTCAAAGAGTTAAATCACAGACAAATTTTGGTGATCTCCATCAAGGAGAATGTGCTTCACCTTCAGAAAGGGCAGCGTGATTTAAAGCTTGTTTCAAAAGAAGAATTATAAATGAGTTCTATACAGTTTGTTGTTGAGACAAGTTCTGGGAGAAGTGGTTTTTTGTACTATAATGTTTATGTGTATAAGTGGATATTTCTTTTAAATGTGCAAACTCCCAATAATTTTGTATGTTTTTATGAAAGATGTACTTACCTCTGAGGCGTGTTAACTCTAATGATCCTGCTCCAGCACATTTAAACAGCTCACATGTTGAGTTGAAGGACCATGCTCATTTTTCTGTTCATTTGCTCAAATTACCTTTTCTATTTTTCTTTTGGTCTCCCAGTGCTATTGCACAAATAGATATGATGTATACCCAGAGAATGCTAAAGATAATTATATCACAATTGTTTTTACTTAATATTCTAGCAATTGGACTCATAAGGGTAATGCAATAAGCTAGAGGAGTATTTTCACAAACTCTTTGTAGGGCTATTAGAACACTCATGGGTTAAGCTGTTCGACAGTATTCATAGAACCAGTGAATTTAAGAGACGTCTGACTTCTATTGCTCGCTCTTTCCACTGTGAATCTACAAGACGATGCTGATACTGGTGAGCAGGCATGCGTAAGCTTTCTGTCCAAGATGTGCTGAATAAGGAAGAGTTTTTATTCCTATGGGCAGATTTGCCATAGGCAGTACTTCTACATATACAGCCTTTGAAAGCTCAGTTGCCACCAAGATTTAAATGTAGCCCTTAGAAGAACCAATTTCTCCTAGTTCAACAGAACAATATGAAAGGAAAACTAGGTATCCTTCAACAAATTGCTTTTTCCTCTGTATCAGTAATTACTTGAAATATTTTATATGTCATTATTTTTGAAAATAGCTATACTTCATGAAAGATAGAGATTTTGTTGTTGTTTTCTCATTTTGATAAGGATGTTAACTAAAATTTTAGAAAATTCTTCTCCAGATAGATCAATATTTAAATCTATTAATATCTATTAATTGATAATTCTTTCACAAAAGATGTAGTCTCTGGAATAATGTTCATGCTATATATGCATAATAGGTTTTAATTGTGTGAGGATCCATTCTGGAAAACGCTGACTGCTAGCCAAAAGCATGAAGCTTCCTTCCTTTAAGAAATTACAGATGATAATGAAAATATAAACTCTCCAAATTGTTAGAAAAAATCTGTAGATTGGAAACAGAAAGTTTAACAGAAAGATAAAATCATGAACTAAAATTCAAAATATTGTGACCTATTGTAGACACAGTAAAGAGTAAGTAGCTCAAAAGGGAAAACAGACAATAAAGTATACACATCCCACACTTCCAAATGCTAATGTCAGTTCTAGCATGAGCTCTGCGTTTACTGTAGCCAGGTAGGACTAGAGACATCAGCTAGAAAAATGGTGATCATAAAGCATGAGGTTTGTGCATAAGAAAAGCATAGCTCAAATGAGTACTGTTGACGTCTCAATTATAATTTGTGTAATATCCTTGGAGGAAAGGTATGTAGAAGTGTGATGTTGTCATTACTACTTAGCAGCATCGAGATATTTGGGCTGTCAGTCACTGGATCTATCCAACTCACATTAAGAGTTACCAAAATTCATTACCATCCACTGACTTTCCAGTGAAATAGTCTTTGTGTTATTCACGGGCCTCAGTCTTTGAAACATTACAGCCATACTTTTCAAACTTGAAATTGCAAGTCATTTTAGCTAAAAGGTCAGAGCTTTTTCTGACCTTATCGTACACAGATATTTGCTTGACAAGGCAGAATGAAATCATGTTATCCAAAATAAAATATTACAACCTGATTTTTTCCCACTAATCTCTTTCTAGTGGAAAATTTTGTTTCAAGGCTGCAAAGTTCTGTCCTTTTGACTCTCCCTTCATTCTTTTGAAATGCAATTACTGTTCAATGAAATGTTAATGCTCTATCCTATTTTTACAGCTGTTCCATGATGTACTGTACAATGTCGTAGTTTAATAATGCTGCTAAACTTTCTTCCTTTATAAATTTCTCAGAATATTATAATGAAGAAAAATGCAAGGATCATTGTAATTTTCGGTGTTATTTTGTTTCCTAAACACAGGACGATATCTGCAAAGACACATCACCAGGCCAATGACTTCAATATATTTGAAGGAATGGTCTGCCATGGAGTCCCAGTTGCGACAGTTTCAAGAGGCAAAGTGGTTTATGAAGGTGGAGCTTTCAATGTCACAGCAGGAGAAGGCAAATATGTCTCCCGTCCACCATTCCCTCCATATGTCTACAAACGAGTCAGGCAGCGGGAGCAGGTTAATTAAACTAATAAATCTCTGTAATGCTTTGTACAACATGAGGATAACTAGCTCTTGGGAAGAGAGGTTTGGGGATTCAGTGGTAATTTCACTTACTAATCAAAATCTGCCAAGGTGGGAGGAAATGAAACTAAGGACTCAATTTTTATTGTTCTTTATCTTATAGAAAAATGTCATAGACTAGTTCCTGCTCTTAGAGTAGTCTGTATAGCTCTTAGGTTAAGTCTGGGTACTTTTTAAAAAGAACATGTCCCACCTGCAATAAAAATGGAGAGTTTTGTTCATGGGTAATCTGACTAACTGACAGATTTCCTCACTGATTTCACTGAAAATCAGAAAGGCCTAACACCATATGCAGGTAGAAATCTTGCACCGTGGAAGAGGTAAATAATTTTGTAGCACTTTTGTGGATCAGATATTTGGAGCTAAACCCTGCAGAGTGGTGAACACTTGGCTCTGTTCCAGTAAGAACGTGTTAAAAGCTGAACATATGCAAAGTGCACTCCTGGACCACACAAGATAGCTCTGTTCAAGCTCTTCTATATTTTTTTTAAAAGAGAAATATTGCAAAATAAATGAAGATTGAATTTTCAGTGTCCATTTACCATGCAAGCATTTATGAAGAATGATTTTGAGTCCTTAGTGTTACTTGCTGTGGGTAGGATTTTCAAAACACTCAGACTCTATATATTTGAAAAATCACAACCTGAATCAGTGGGATTCACTGCAGGATCTAAAAGATGAATCGAACTAGCATCCATATGAGACAGAGCCCATTGAAATGCTTCCAAGATAATTCTGTATATTTCTTGCTGCTGTTGTCTTGATGGACTGAGAAAGGCATGTAAAAGTGGGTGAGTGAGTCTTTCCTCCAAAGACCACACTTTTACATGATCCGGTGGGCTGTCTGCAAGTTGATACACGCAACACAGTGGATAGGCAGGGAAGTCCCATCATGAGCCCACAGTTTTTCCCTGGGAACTAAGAAGAGAAAACAGATTAATGCATTTTTGGTTTTTCCGAACATAAAGGACATAAAGGACCTCTTTTTTTTTTTTTTTTTTTTTTTTTGTACCAGTACGAGTTGGTGTAAATTAGATAAACTAGAGATATTTTCAGTTGCGTTATATTAGCAACTAACTATGATGTTTCTACTTTTTATTTTATAACCAGATTCCTCGTTTAAATCTGTCTGCAAATTTTATCTATTCTGTTAAACTTTCCAGTATGAATGAAGGTCAATGTTTCTGGGGGAAAGGAAGGGCAAAGAAAATAGTCTGTGCCTGCACTTCCCAAACCTAGTAGATAAGTGAACCAGTAGTCCTAACTGTGCATTTGTTCAGAGAAAGGATTTCCCCTTTCCACTGAACACTTAACTGAATTGAAACAATTGTTCCAAAGGTCATGCAATTCCATGGCCAAATGCAAATACGATTGTCTCACAGGCTAAAGAGTGAGAACTGCTCACCTGCAATAGACTCATTCTGCATTTTTAATCTAGATAGATTTTCTTTGCAGTGTTCCTCTTAGAAATCACAGTCCCTTGGATCTTCAGTGGGGTATGTATCAAAGGCACAAAGTTGTATGTGCCTGTGACTCTATTTAATCCACTGGACATTGAAGATATTTGGTATTTTGCTAATGAGGGCTGCTTATTATTATAGCATTTTCTTTGTTGTGTAGTATTGATCCCTTTGATTTTTAATGCAAATTAAATGCCACGTAATCGCAACAGAAACTAGCTATTGAAACCAGATTTGTACTGGCATTATACCAGCAAAACTTGTGGCATTACTTTTAATGTAAGAGAACATGCTGCAGTTATTAAATTATAATTAGGTTCTTCCTCAAGCATAGCTGAGTTTTAGTGACTCTAGATCCTGGCATCTCTGCTAAAGCCTTAAATCCCACATTAAAAGAAGATGAGTATCAAAACTAAACTGAAGTTTGGGAGAAATTTGATAATTATAGAATTCTGAAAGACTTCTGTGAATGTGGTGGTTTCAATTTCCCATCAAAGCCATAATTTTCCATTAACCAAAACATCAAGTACAAAATGTTTTCAGATGTGATTTTTCAACCACCTCAGCCTCCTGTAGCCAGAAGCTGGTATGGTGGATGGTAGATAATACCCGCACAAGGCACGATTCGCTTTGTTTCACTGATATTCATTAACCTCTCTTACCTGTATTAAGAGCATCACTGGAAAATGTGATTAGTTAAGAACAAGCTTATAGCTTGAATACACAGTGAGTCAGCTGTTCTGGAGAGCACCTCAGGTGTGTGTTGCCTGTACCTGTTTGTTCCTGGGTATCCTGAAGTAGTGGAACCAAGATTTAAAAAGTATATATTAACAACCAGATTAATTGATTCATGATCATGTTTTAGTATATCCTAATTATTTATGTGCCATTCACTCTGGGGTCTTGCCACTCCAATATCTGTTTGGACTAAGGAGGGGAGAAGCATCAATACAACGAGATGGAACATAGTCAGTTGCTTCTATAAAAAACAGGTTTAGACTTGATTTGTTACAGTGCTGAACAGATAGAGCAACTCAGCTCCTTAGTAAAACTAAGAACCAGACTCTTTAATCCCAGTGTGACAGATCTTTTCAAAAGAGAGGCTTGATGAAAGTGTTGAGATTCATAACATACAAAGCTGGGTTATCATAGGACTGGTTTGGTTTTTTTTCATTGTGTCTAATTAGCAGTTGCAAGGAGAAGACAAATAATAATGAAAGATTTTAAATATTTTGTTGCAGGTCTGTCAGCCTGTTCCTGTTAAGAGAGCACCATATACAGATCTGGTCTCAGCAACATCCATCGTACCAGAATAATAAGCTCACCCCTCAGTTTTGGCCCTTGCAGGTAACTAGCTTTTTGATTAGTGAAAATTACTTAATGATTCTCTGAAACTCCAAGAAACCAGAAGCGCAGCTTGTGACAGGCTTGTCTGAAATAAGCCCTCTTGGAAGCTGAGCTGTCTTGTCATCTTTAAATCTGATGAAAATATTTGGCAGCCCAGGTATGGAGAAACTGATTGGAGCCTCATTTAAAAAGTTCAGTTGAGAGAAGCAAATGGATTTTAACTGCTAGACTGAGACACGAGTGTTAAGGTCTATGGTAAACCCAACTTCGCTTAGCACCAAAAGTACGAACAAAGCTTAAATACTTAACTTGTAAATTTACAGAAACAACAACAACAAAAAAGCTTGATGTGAAAAATTAAATTCTCCAGTGTCCCTGTATTACAGACAATATCTGTCCACCAGCTGTGCTGTTTGGGTTAAACTGGTATGTATGTTTTGCAAGGACAACAGCTACCTTGATGCAATAGATGTGCTGCAGTCAATGCCAGCAGTGGTCTAATGGATGGTTGAGCTGCGGTAAGGCTCAGTCCTGCTGAAAGGGAAATAACACCTGATATCTCCCCTTCCCATCACTCCAGTGTCCACAGTGCACAGCTTGGTTATTGGCACTCCCTCACCTGTGTACACCCTGGTGCTCAATAGATCTCCCTGAGCTCTCTGACTTACTAAGCCTGCAGAAAACATTGAGCTTCCTTTTTCTAGGCTAGTTTACTGTTGGCTTAGTGAGCTGAACTGTCCCTCAGAAGAACCTAGCCAGGATGAGTGCAATGCAACATATGGGTGGGATAGGGCAGCTGGGGAGAAGGACTGGGAGACAACACCTCACTCTTTAATTGTTTAACAAGCAGAAGAAATGCCTCAGGAAAATGTAAGGTAAGACCTTCAGCAAGCACAATTGAAACATAGTGCCGTTTTATGCCAACTGCAGCTAAAATGTTGTCTGCTAGAGCAAGGGAGTTGATTACTACGGGTTGAAGGCACAGTGGGAGGCAGTAAGCATGAGAAAACCGAGGGTGAGCTTTTGGGTGTATATATGTACCAACAATGAGATCAGCTAGTTTGAGAAATGATTTCCCAATAGATGGATGTAAAGCTGCAGTTCACACCTCACATAGAATGGGTCTGTTCTTAGTGCTAATTAATATGAGGACAAGAACAAACCTACAACGGTGGGAGGGTGAAGTTAGATTTTCCACATTTTATTGTATCATTCTTTTAAAGTTTCCTCACAGTGAACCTCATGCAGGGCATCAGTAGCAGCAACGAAGGGCAGGATGCTATTTGTTTTCCTCTGTCATAAGGGAGAAAGCTTTTGTAATAAAGACTAAAGGCTAAAGCTGCAATAGACTGAGGGAGCAATAACCATTTTTTCTAGCTCCTAGCACTCTTTCCCCATTATTACCTCTCTGAGTGACAAATTGCAAAGCTGAGATTTTCTTTTTGAAAGATTATATCATATTGTCTTTTTCTTCTCTGTAGATAAAAGCAAATGAAAATGACCCTGCTGTTCCTGTCAAAGCAGTGCATTCTGGATCCAACAATCAATCCACAATAAGCTTCTCAAGTGCCAACATGGAACAACAGTAGCCAATAAACATTACACTGTGCTTCCTGCATGAATGTTGTCATTGCAATTTCTCTTTAAAAAGGATTTTTTAATAAGAACTAGAAAATTCTTTTTAGAAAATGGAGTAGTAATCAAATAATAACTACAGTTAGAATGTGGCAGCAGCTCTGTAGGTGTTTAAGAATAGGTAAGTTTGGGGATGGTATTTCTTAATATTTATCTTTAGAAGGTATCAACTAACTTATAAAGTAAAAGCAATGAGTGATGGCCCTTAAGCACATTTTCTACATTCTTGCTCTTTTAGGTCACAGGAGGTGAACCCTAATTCTCTAATTTCATGTGCTAGGGAAATCTCTGCTGTGCTTAGCAATGCAGAGAATTCTGATTGCAGATGCTGAATTTGATGTTTTGTGTTTCCCTGCCTGGAAGGGGTCAGGTACAGAAAAATGCTTGTTCAAGGGAACTGTCACTATTTTAGATCTGCTGCTACACCTCCCTGTCCCTGTCTTTAAAGGAGTTTATACATTTTGTCCCTGCCAGCTGCACAGCCAAGCATTTATTGGTGTGTTCAAGTGTTTCCTCTGTTACATCATGGGCAATCCTATGATGAACCATACTGATAAAGTCACCTACAATACTGTTTTGTGTTCTTGCTTTATGGAGGCACATATTCCCACAATTTGAAGGCTTATGAATTGGGATCACCAGAGTAAGAGCATAACGTGCTTATTGAAAAAAAAAAAAAATTTACTGAAAATGCAATTTTTTTCCTGATGTAACTAATGCCTTGAGGGTTTTTTTGGTAGGATAGGATTCCTAATTAAAAAAAAAACAAAACAAAAACAAAAACAAACAAACCCCCCAAAAAACAAAACAAAACAAAACAAAACAAAACAAACCACAAAAAAACAACTGATTTCCTCAATTTCTCTGATTTCCCATTTGAGAGGTAATTGTATTCTTAGAAGCACGACTCTGTTACTCTGTCTAGACAGGTTTTGCTTTGGAAACCTAGAATGTTGTTTAGGGTTGCATTTTTACTTGTGATAGCCCATCATTTTAAACAACTTTCACTGAGGAATATTTAAGAGAGAAACGAGGCTAACACAAAAAGACCTGTACAGTGAGTTTATTGTCCTATATGTAGAAACAGTATAACCCGTACTTCTGTGCAACCCATGGGCCAAACAGACACAGAAAGAGATTCATATTTTAAGACAGGCACAGAAAGCATAGAATAGTTACTGCTACTTTTAATTTGTTAGTGGAAGGCAGACTTGTAGTTCCTGCTCTATTCATAGGCATACAGTGATGTATGAGCATGCAGGCTACTAGATCTGTTATTCTTGTGTCTCTAAATATTAAAGGATAATTTTCTCTGTAAGGTGATGGAAGATAATGTGGGGATGTTCATGAAGAGCTAGCACGGGTTCACATTTTTCAGGTTGTCTTTGCGGTGACAAAACAACAGAACCAGGCATTCAGTACTATTACAATGACTGTTACAAGGGAACAGGGTTCACTGTTCAGTGTAGATTTCTATACTGAAATGGTCTGCATATGAGTTTGTTGTCTAGTCTCCCTCTGTAATCAAAAGAGAAAAGGATGCTTCTGGAACACTCTTCATCTCGGCATCAAGAGTTAAACAGGCTAGATGAACCTGTCCAGAGCTGTTCTCCTTTGGGATGAGTAATTTTCTTGCAATGTCAGTTTGTCTCCATCGACTACAAAGGGAACACCGTGTGATTAACTATGGTGCAGATGTCTTCTCTGCAGCCACCTTCCATCTAGCCCATCTTTGCCTTTCAGACCTGGAACTTTCTGGTATGAGGAATGCCTGTCTTTTCTTATGTTTTGTCTCAGTAAGAGTGCATGTCAACCATTAATCTATTATTTTTAATTAATCTTTTGCGGTCTTGGAAGAGGAGCAGAAATTTGGGAAGAATAAGGGAAAAATCAATGGGGATAAAGGACTTATTTCTACTTTTAATAATAACTTATATTTGTGTGGAGTCTTTCATCTGAGGCTTCAGGTTTTAAGAGCCCTGCAATTGCATGATATGCTGGTGAGACAAGTAAATATAATTAGAATAAGTTTACATTTGTTAGAACTATGGATGCTCAAAGCTCTGAAATCACTGAAGTAACAGAATATATGTAGTTCCCTGGTGTTTAACATCCAGTGTTGGCTTAAGCGAGTTGCTCAAGGCCAAAATGACTCAATTATGACAGAAATGAAGCCCAGGAGTAAAGGCTGCCAGTCCTTTGGATACTGTGGACGTGCCCAGGACTTTCAAATGTCCTTTGGGCTCTTGGGACACCTACCGAGATCAAAATGATAGAGAAGACTGCAGACCATGAAAGCCCAAAGGAACAAAGTTAGCGATTTTTCTAAAAACAAATGTTTTCACAGGGTGATAACAGCAAGTAGTTTTATGAGTTATATAAACAGCCATTTTGTGAACCGAGCTCTCCAAACCATGGAAGTGTATTATCTGGGGAAAAAATGTATAATCTCTTTAGGTTTCCTACAAATTTTTATTAGATTGGAAATGAGGAAGCTTCTCCCTGCACAATTAATGAAGATTTTCTGATCCCTCTGTTGGTATTTACTGCTCTGTACCATTAATTATACTCCTCACAGGGGATATTATTTGGATTTTGTTCTTAACAAATGCTTACTTTCTATTTCCAATTACTGTTTTAACTGTTGTGTACCGATGTCATGGAAAAAACTACCTGCATACTGTGAACTGCGATTTACACCAAAGCATCTGCTGTATTTTTATATCCTTGAGTGCAACAAGTTATTGAGCCTGCTAGGTTTGCGAAATTTCTTTTGCCATGACTCATGCAGGCCCTAGAACCTGAATCTTGCCTCTAGCCACAAGGTGCCAAGTAATAGCCCTTGAGAAACCATGTGACATCAAAAACATTTCAGCTGTGCTATTCAGGCACTACTACTAAAGCTGAGACTGTCAAGCTCCAAATCCCTGAAGTTCTTGTTCTTTTTCCACTTAGGTGGAGCAGACTATAGTGGTGGGATCTTCACAGGGATATAATTGTGGAACTGCCCAGTCCCTATTCCAAAACACCAGCAATGAGCCAAATACAGTGGGATGTTTTTTCTAGTAGACATGTAGTTAATTTGGGATTAAATGGGATTACAAAACACATTTATGTGAGTGCAGGTCCTGAACTGGAGCACTGGAAGGAGCGCTGAGGGGTCTCTCAGTCTTGCCTCAGTTTCTAGACCCTGACAAGGCTTCTGAATTCATCCTACCATGTCATCTCTGCTTTTACTTGCTTATTACATTCTCACAAAGTTGTTGTTGATGTTGTACTCTAAGTATTGTCCTAAAACAACAGATGCCCCACACTAGGTTGGAAAGCTGGTTTAGAGATGACGTTTGCAGCACAGTTTCCTTGAGCCTTTCACAGGGAGGTAAGACAATAATTATTTTCCCAAATCACAAAATCACAGAATGCTAGGGATTGGAAGGGACCTCGAAAGATCATCTAGTCCAATCCCCCTGCTGGAGCAGGAACACCTAGATGAGGTTACACACGCTGTTTGAATCCTACCTAAGTTAGCCACACTACTCCAGCTTCCCCTGTGCCTACTGAGAAAAATGTCTGCTTTATTTGATTCTTCCTTCTGCCTGCCGGTCACTCAGTAAGAGATGACTATCTCTGATTGAGAGGTGGCATCGCTGCATTAAAAGCCTATTTCTCTGAAGCAATGTATCTCAGTACAGAGGATCTGAGGATCTCTTTTGTCAAGGGTGAAACACAGAACAGACTTTCCTTGCTTTGCACTTCTCATTGGAATTTGGCTGGTTTCCGCTCTGCTCTTGTATGGAAACATGAAGACTCAAATACATTTTTACAGGAAGGAAAAACCTCTGTTAACCATATTTTTATTGCTCTCCCCAGCCAGATGGATATTTGGGATCTTTAGTTCCCCATTTTCCCTGGGGAGGTGGATTCCAGGAGCAGGAGCAGAGTAGGAATTTGGGAGATCTGATCCTGGCATACCTAACATTGCCTTCATCCCCATCATTTGCCAGAGAAATCCTCGTATGGGCAGCGTGTGCTAATTGCCCGGTTGTGTGTTGGATGTCATTGCGCTGCCTGTGAAGAAAGAGCTCATGGCTGTGGTGCAAACACCTGCACCTGCATCTCTCCAGCCTCAAGTACCAGGGGACCTGTGCAGGGCAGCGATCCTGGGACATGCAGCTTCGCTGGGCCACTGGAGGGCAGGGCTGCTATTGCGGATCAGGAGTGAGAGGAGAAGGAAGTTACTCTCCTGTGCAGCAGCAACCGCAGAGCACGTTCGTGTATTTTGAATTCTGTGCCCATAAAGTTGACAATAACATTTTCAGACTTTATTTCATCAGCAGCAGAGAGTGATCCTTTGATCTTCAGTTTCCACTTTCCACGGAATGAGAGGAAAGGCTTTGCCTGTTCATTTCTTCTTCAATTGCAAGCATATCTGGGCTATTTAACCTGTGATGAAAACACAGTGAGTCAATGTGACAATATTGACAGAGCAGGGATCAGGGTGAAAGCATTTGCAAACCCAGGGTCCTCTGACTTTGCACACCCAGCTACCAATATGAAATGCTGCAGTGGAACTAGCACAGATTTAAAAAAAAAAAAAAAGCCTTTAGGTTAGCTATGAAGCAAGCCAAGTTCTGGGGTATGGGTGGTGATGAAGAGAAGTCTATAAACACAAATATTGAAAGGAAGTGGCCTAATTTGTATTGAGCTTCAGGAGGGTCAGGAGCACTTAGCATATCCCTACATTATCCTCACCAGACAATGAAGTCACCCTTTCATTAATTTTGCAAACCAGATTGGAACAAATTGGGAGATTTTTCACAGTAAATCAAACAGCTTCTACACTAGTGAAGGATGTTTAAAAAGGAAGTTGAGCTCTGCTGTGAGCTGGGGCAAGGAAAGGGATGAATGAGACAAAGGCCAAAGACAGACTTCTCCTCAGACTCTTGTTCTGTGTGCTGGTGGTATATGAATACATCTCTGACAAGCCCTAGAGGGGAAGTTAGAGACAATGAAAGATCAAAAATTTCCACTAGGCCAATAAATGAATAAGAAACCCTGTAATTTTAACTGTACCTGTAGTTCATTTGTGCTCAGCAGAAAGAAAATATGCATGCTTTTATGTATGGGGAAGAATGATCTATTTGAGCAGAAGAAAACATACCAAAAGAGGAAAGAAGAATTCGAATGGCAAGGACTAGGGAAAAGAGCCAGAATAAAATGTAGGAAATGTGAGAAGAGGGTTGGCAAGATGAGGAACAGAAGTAATTGTGGACGGAATACTTTTTTAAATTGTACTTGTAGGCTTTAAGAAAAAAAAAAAAGGAGAACAATGTAATCGTGTGGTTGAGTGTTATGGTAAACAGACTGGCCAAGGGAATCGCTCAACAACTTGCAGAGGAGACAGCTGAAGATAAACAAACCCCCAGACTTCCCCAGCTCACAGGACAGAAAAAAAACGGAGAAAACAAACCAAGTACGGCCTGCAGAGAATGAGATGTGTGTCCCTGTGTAAAGCCAGGTGAGAGACAGACCTGCATTTTCATCTGTACAACTAAAAAGGACAGTTTAGTGGGTATTTCTTCTGCTCTTTTCTCAGCCACAGGTCAGTTGAAGGAATAGGGCTAATGCTGTAGATGGGGGTAAGAGCTGTTCTGCCGCTGAGATAAACCTCACAGTCTTTGAGGCACTGAAAGTGAATTTGTTTTATAATTAAAGAAATAAATAAATAAAATTCCACAATATGCCATTTTTCCTGGTATCCCAGGTTTAGGGAGACAGGGAAGAGCAAACTTATCTCCTTTGCCTGTCCTCCAGCTCACCTCCAGCACACGGGTGTGTGTATGTATGGTCACAGAAGCAAACAGTGTATTAGCCCACTTGAGTTGGGTTTTGAGTATCACCAAGGATGGAGACTCCATAACCCCTCAGGTATCCTGTTCCAGTGTTTGACCAACCTCACAAGTAAAAATTAAAAGAGATTTTCTTATGTTTAGCTGATATGCCAGTCAGATTCCTGGTCTCTGTGTTTGGAAATGGCTTCCAGGAGAAATTGCACCATCACCTTCCCACAGACTGAGGTGAGGCTGACAAACCTGTAGTTTCACAGATCCACCTTCTTGCCTTTCTTGAAGATGGGAGTGGCTTTCACTTTCTTCCCATCCTCAGAAACCTCTCCTGACTACCATGACCTTTCAAAGATAATCAAGAGTTGTCTCACAATGATACTACTCAGCACCCTCAGCACCCATGGGTGCCTCCCATCATGTCGTATGGATGTGTGTCCAATGTGTTTAAATGCTCTCTAAACATGTAATACTTCATGAGGGGTAAGTCTTTCTTGCTCTAGATTTTCTCTTTGATCTGAGGGACCTCATATGGCTGAAGGTCAGTCTTACCAAGGCAAAAAAGTACCTTGGGCTTTTCCATGACCTTTGCAACCAGGAATGGGGTCAAGTATTTAGGTAAAATGTTTACCAGAGCTGAGCAGTTTGTACAAGATTGCCTATTTTCACTACGTCTTGGGTTTGCATGGCAAGGTTTTGATAGTGGGGGGGGCTACGGGGTGGCTTCTGTGAGAAGCTGCTAGAAGCTTCCCACATGTCTGACAGAGCCAGTGCCAGCTGGCTCCAAGATGGACCCAACTCTGGCCAAGGCCGAGCCCATCAGCAATGGTGATAGCACCTCCAGGATAACGTATTTGAGAAGCGGGGAAAAAACTGCACATCAACCTGAAGTCAGAAAGCAGAGTGAGAATATGTGAGAGAAACAGCCCTGTAGACACCAAGGTCAGAGAAGAAGGAGGGCGGGATGTGTTCCAAGTAAATTTTGCCTCCTGATGCCAAGTGAAGCGCACAATGTTTAGTTGTAGTGTTGTCAATCAGACCTAACCCCGCCTTTGGGTACTGTAATCAGCAGGAGATCAGGACTTCTCATCACCTTGTCCTTTGGGACTGAAAGGAGCACATTCAACTCCTACTAGCAATGAATCCTACCAGAAACGAACTTGTCAGAACTCATCCAAAAATGCTCAGTTCTTGCTGACATTTAACTCATTTTCCCCTTTCATCTGCAATAAAAACCAGAGTGAAGGAAAATATCCTATTGTCAGTAGTACTGGACATCTAATCTGTTTTGTGAAAACAAAATTTTTATAGGACCCTTCATTTTGCTTCTTTTCACCGGAAAGCTTTTTGCTACTGGTCCTTGAAAGCAGTACCTGGGATGTAAATTATGTTCTGCTATGATCTAAAGCTGCCCCACTTTAAAAAAAGAGGACATAACCAGGCCACTCAGACTTTCAGCACAACTCTCAATACTGCGTGGTATTAATCTAGCGCCCCATTTTCTAGAGATAAATTGTTGGCACACCAGCAACCTGAACCACCTTGGTCCATAGAGGAGTGAGGCTTCGTTTGGAAGACCCAGAGAAAAAAAGGCTTTGTGTTTTTCAGTGGTTTGGGTAGAAAATTACTTCTGACACTTGCTAATGGAAGGTTTTAAATAAGTCTTTATTCATTCACATAACAGAGACATTGATCAATGGCTCTCCTGGGACCATGCACATGTGATTGAGGAACAGAGTAGAGTTCACTGTTATTATGCAACCTAAAGAAAGAAGTTGGCTGTGGCTGAAAAACAAGAATACACTGCCTGTTGGGTGATTTTTACTCTACACTACTGCCACGCCATTCAAGCCACTCCTATGTCATTCTGATCTTGGCACTTTTTCTTGTGTCATATGAAGGTCACATCAACCATGTTAGTTGTATAGGTGAAACACTTAGTAATGGCTCAGCTTTGTTTCATTGAAGTCAGTGGTAGCTCTAGCAACAGAATTAAGCCGATTTTTGCCACTCCTGCAAGCTCCCTTGGACTGCAAGATTTGAAGCACTGTTCACTGCTCTTGTGTCTCTTCACCTCAAAACCAATTTACTGTGTTTGCACCTAGAACACCTGATTCCTCTGTATTCTAGCTCTTGTGAGCATTCTTACTTTTGCATGTGCTACATTACCTCTCTCATGATCGTCAAAGACATGGGACAATCTGCACCAGCTGTACAGTCTATGGACATGTGACAGTGGGAGACTAAGACCAAGTAAGGAATTCCAGGGTTAGAAACGTCTGAAAGACAAATCAGCAAAAGTAAGTGGTAGAGCCATGGTGGGAGGGAGAATTCGGCTGGGCTAGAAGATTGACAGGGGAGATAGAGCACTGACCCTGCAGAAGAGATGGCTACAGAGGCAGGAGGAGGTATATGAATCTAGGGATGAGAAAGAACCAGGCTGAAGTGTTTGGGGCAGTTGAAGGCTGAAAAATAGACATAAATATCTAGAAACCTCTAAGCCCTCTAATTAGGTTCTTGGACAATCCAGAAGCCAATGGACAGCTTCTGCTGTGTCTTCTATCTTATGTGTCTGGCAAATGTGAAGAAGACACATCCTGCCAGATGGACATAAAGGATCCTGCCATTATGTCCTCTGTTAGCTCAGCCCAAAGAGGTTTGTGCTATAGTCCTAAAAGATCCAAGCTGTTTGATTGCTCTTACACAGATTTCTAACATACCAGATGATGCACACCCCAAGTTGAAAAACAAGTATTAATGCAACCCAGAGTTCTCTGTAGTGGATAGCATACTATCTCCCATGGCTTCTTTTCTGCACTTTCTGAAATACTGATCATCAGCCTTTGATCCTATTTTTTTGCATTTTAAAATTGGAATTCCATAGGAAAGATGAGTGCAAAACACAGGTCCCTGTGGAGAAGGAGCACCTCAGCTTTATCCAAAGATTCATTTAGTCTCTGTCACACCATGTTGTCATTTGCCACACCCCTTTCTTTCTTCCTCACTGCCTCTCTTGCCTTGAGTATTGGAAACCAAAAGCTGACCTGAAAAGACAGAAATATGATGCTCTGATCATAATATGACTGAGGTAGAGATCATGCAGACACTAACATACTGTACAATCAGTATTGAAGGCTACTTAAAAAAAACACAAACCAAAACAAACTATATGTGTCTGCTGCTATCTGTCTGGATTCACCATAAATATATGCATGTGTGTTTGTTATTTCCATTAGCGTATATATACATATATACAGGATGAATATTTTTGCAAGCAAAAAGATGTTTCCTAATGGTATTAGCAGTTTCACTACCACTGTGTTTTAAAACAGAAATATATCACCTTCCATTTTGCTAAGCAACAACTGAACACTGAACATCCTTCTCAACAAGAGAGAGGCTGCTCACAAATGTCCAATATTTGCTGTCTAGATTGTAGGAGTACTGTTTGTGCTGAAGGTGCTTTTCATACGTTTGTGAAAACCAAGTTTCTTCTCTGGAGAGCTCTAAGATTGAAGGGTATTTTCTTGCCAGCACATAGTCATTTGGGTGTAGTCATGTCATGTCTGGTGCACATGTGTTGAAGGACAGAACAAAACCATTTTATGATCTAATCTCACCAACAGGCAGCTCGTCTCTGGCTCCTGTGCAGGAGAGCACTGGGGGAAGTCTATTAGCACGTAATTGAAGTTAAGAAGTTCTTAAGCATTTCCTGGGTCTGACTGCCACCCTGAGAGAGGGAGATTTTTTGTTCTCTACAGCTGACAGCTTACCGTTCTAGCAAACGTGTTCTTCACAGTTTTTGCTTGCAGCTTTGCTCTTTTCTTGAGTAATTTTGCATGCAAGTAACGTATCCGTTTCATCTCAGTGTCAGGATAAAATGAAGTTGACACAAGTATCTTAAGTTGGGTCAGGAGGCCAGAGAAGAACCCAAAAATGATTAAGAAGAAGATGATGACTCCAAGCTGGATCCATGTTGTGGAGAGAGTGAGCTCTGGCTGAGGGATGCAGTCATGCTTAAACAAAGAGATCTTGAAAACATCAGTCTTTGCAATATGGTCTTTCGTACCAAAGATAAAGATCTTCTCATTCTTCTGCACAAGAAAATGGGAAAAAGAGAGCTGATTATAGTACTGATTCCCTCCTTTCTGAATATTTCTTCCATTGGACATTCAGATTTACAAAGGGCCGTAAGTCATGTAGTCTATCCAGTGTCTATATATGCTGTACTCATAACAATATATTTCTTGGCTATTTATAAATATTTCTGACTGTATTTTCACCATTTCTCTTGGTAGACTGTTGTAAGAGTCGATCTGAAGATGGAACAGTACTTGCCTGAAACATAGTCATCAGGGACTAGGAGAACTGAAGCCCTGACAGAAAGAAGAGATGGTCAATGACTTGGAGAGAGGTCTGAGGAGAAGAATTGTGTTGCACAGGTCCCTCCAACCTGGGCAGCTACCGTTAACAATGGCTGCTGTATGGACTTCGCCTGCTGCCTCAGCCAAAGAAAGGTGGGCATCTCTCACGTCAATGTCACAGTGCCATTTTGACTATAAAAGTGGTGCTTCACAAATGTCAGCATTGTGACATTCCAATTTTAGGCTTCTGGTCTTCTCCACATATATAAATGGAGGAATAAAAGTACTTCTTCCTATATTCACCATTCTCTAGAACTATGATGACACTTTGAAAAATGCAGAGAACTGTCTGGTTCCATTCAACATATATAGCTGTAAAGGCAATGGCTTTTTTTTCCATGGACAAAGTGTGATCTTATCAATGTTTATAAATATCTCAAGGGTGGATGTCAAGAGGATGGGACCAGTCTCCTTTCAGTGGTGCTCAATGATAGGAGATGGGGCAATGGGCACAGTCTGAAGCATAAGAGGTTCCATCTGAATATGTTGAAAAACTTCTTTACCTTGAGGGTGCCAGAGCACTGGAACAGGCTGCCCAGAAAGGTTGTGGAGTCTCCTTCTCTGGAGACATTCAAAACCCACCTGGACACATTCCTGTGCAATCTGCTCCAGGTGAACCTGCTTTAGCAGGTGGCTTGGACTAGATGATCTCCAGAGGTTCCTTCCACCCCTAACCATTCTGTGATTCTGTGGTAATGTCATGATAGAACTGATGGATCATTGGCTGTACGTCGGCAGGTGCTGAAGATGAGGGGAATTTTTTTCAACAGTAAATTAAGAACTGTAAAGTACTGATAAGTACTTACTTGCTGAACGAGGCTGAGTTGAATCTCTGGATCTGGTACTTCTTGGAAATGTTTATTCACAGAAATAATTAACCAATAAAACAAATAATCTACTGCAGCAAACAGAAGCCAGATGAAAAGATGAATAAATACAGGGAGAAAAAAATACTGCATGTTTTTTCTGTCCTTCTTTGTGAGGCAGAAAGATGGAATTGTCACATAATATTTTCTTTCTTTTCTGTTAAGTGGCAGAAGACAGGGTCTTTGCTGTTGCTTTTGGTGCTCATCAAATGCGATGAACTGTTTTGTGATATAAGTGTTCTTAAATTTGTTACTGCGGGAGCCCACAAATCTTTTCATAAAGAGGCCAGTTCCAAAAGAAGCTAGAAAAATCCCCACAATAGGCAATACTTTCTGCCCTATATAGGGCAATATAGTCAGCATAAAAGAGATTTGGTTAGCAACTCTCTGGATCTCTAGCTTTGTGTCATTTAGCTCTTGTTTTAATGCATCATCTGAAATGGAATAAGATGGTGTGAATTCATGTCTTAGGAACACAACATGTTCAGATAGCTCAGTGGAAACCTTGACCTTCTCATAAATCCATTTTACTGCTTCAACATAATATTTTATCAAGGCAAATTGCTCAAACTCTAAATGACAGGTTATACTGTCTGCCAGAACCTTTAGGTTGTGAAAAATATTTTGGATGTGTCCGGCCACAACGATACCTGTGCCAGCTGTAATAAGAGCATTCCTGCCATTTTGAAGTCCACAAGAAAGAAGGAACAGGACAGAAAAACAGCGCAGATGCTTGAAACAGGAGAGCGCAATAGAAAGTGAGATCCAGATGAATCCAGAAATCAGTAAGGGACCCAAGGGATGGTCTACCAGTGAGAAGTGCATGCCAAGGAATAAGAGAAAGCTTGAGAGGAAGCCAACTGCAGAGCAAACTGCAAAAAGCTGCATCCGATTCTTCCACCCAGGCTTCCTTTCGGATATAAACGTTTCCCAAGCATTCTGGGCTACTGAGACAAATGTTTGCATTTTCTTCTGAGTGCTGCTGACACTGTGATAGCTCAAACTAAAAGGAAAAGAAAACATAAATACTGTTAGTTACAGGCTCATACTATCGACAATGGTGTGCTTTTAAATACCTCTTCACATTGCAAAATAAGCAGGTCTGACTCACATGGGGTCTGCACTGCACCACATGAGACCCAAAGCGTCATCCCCAATATCACATATGTAAACATGCAAGGCATGACTCTAAAAGGTGTTCTATCTTTTTTTCAAGGATTTTTGTCCTCCTACTTTTTGTGCACTTTGATTTCTCATTTGCTATATAGAAAGAATGGTTCGTATGTACATATATGTGTGTATATATGAGGAGAGAATGAGAGGGATGCAAGCCTCCCTGAGCACCCAGTGCTTCCCCACAGATGTCAGCTTTGCCTTACAAGGGCACCAGGAACAGAAAAAGGGGAGCATGTAAACTTCCCATCAGCGCCCTGATGCAGGGGAGGGCAGCTCGACCCGTGGAGAGCAGCTGTTAGGAAGGGAGGAACGGGTGGATCTGCTTGTGTGTGCTGCCCTGGGATGGGGAACAAAGCTCTCCTTCTTCACAGAATCATAGAATAGTTTGGGTTGGAAGGGACATTTAAAGGTTGTCTAGTCCAGGACCCTGCAATGAGCAGGGACACCTGCAACTAGATCAGGTTGCTCAGAGTCCCGTCCAGCCTGGCCTTGAATGTCTCCAGGGATGGGGCATCTACCACTTCTCTGGGCAACCTCTGCCAGTGTTTCACCACCCTCATGGTACAAAATGTCTTCCTCATGTTTAACCTGAATCTCCCCTCAATTAGTTTAAAACCATTACCCCTTATCCTATTGTAACAGGCCCTGCTAAAAAGTCTGTCCCCATCTTTCTTATAAGCCCCCTTTAAGTACTAAAACGCCACAATAAGGTCTCCCTGGAGCCTTCTCTTCTCCAGACTGAACAGCCCCAACTGTCACAGCCTCGCTGGAGGTAGGTCAGTATGAAAGTAAGAAAGTGTGTCTCAGAGGCATCAGTCCTTCTTTGGGTCTCTCCTGGGATAGCACAGCTACAAACTGGACCATATACACTCTTAATCCTAATTGCTTGTACTGGTCACCATCTCTCCTGCCTACCAGCATGACCGTACTGTAAATTACAGAGTATTTCTGTGAGATTCGATTCAGTTTGATGTGAGACATTCCAGTGATCTCATCTTTCCTTCTTCTTTTACAATATAATATTCATACTGCAACTTGTCCAAAGATGGAAGATCAATTTATATGCATATTAGCCTTTTAACATACTGGAACAAATTAGATACTAATTAAATAAAATAAATTGTTGCAATTTTATCTTATAATACGGAACAGTTTTCTTCGCAAATACATCCTGAAGATATTACTTTGTCTTTAGTTTAGCTTGAACACAGCAGGTAGCCAGGAACTAAACTGTTCTTTTGTACACATACTGTATCTTACTGGCATTTGACTTTATGAATGCTGCTAGCATTCACTGCACCATTTTCCGCTTCCTCTCATCATTAGTTATCAGTTACGTTGTTATTAGCTTTTCATGAGACAGGAGCTGAGGGTGATGAGAGCAGGCATCTGCCCCCAGCTGGGACCTTCTTGGACTGTTGTACTTGGTGTGCTGCTTTTCCTCCATCTCACTTAGGCCTGATCCTTTCTAGT
Source organism: Nesoenas mayeri (assembly GCF_963082525.1). Lineage (NCBI taxonomy): Eukaryota > Metazoa > Chordata > Aves > Columbiformes > Columbidae > Nesoenas > Nesoenas mayeri. The sequence continues at coordinate 21,984,052 of NC_137543.1, forward strand.
GCTGAGGACTATCCTGAAGGATGCTGAGTTTTTTGGGTGCTTAAGTGCTTCAGCAGTGGTTAAGGGTGGGCAACAGCTCTCCGGGTGGGCTCAGCCCCTGACACCATCATTCTGCTTGGGAGTTGCTTTCCTCCAGTGCCTCAGGGAAGTCAGCTGTAAACAGTGTATAACAGCAATTAGCAGCTCCTTTACAGGAATAAAATTAGTTAATTAATGTCCCCAAACTATGTAGAAGTCACCACCTGTTTGGGAAAGTGGTGGAAGAGAAATTGGGAGGGGAGGAAGCACACGGGCCACTGGAGCTCAGCTTTGCCATGAGCAGAGCAGTCTTCTGCTGAGGTGGACAGTCTGCTTTACCCTTTTCCTACTGAACTAGAAATTAACAAGGCGTTTTTAGGAAATGTAATTAAAAATGAAATATTCAGACTCCTGGAGCCAAGCAGAAGCAGACCTAACAATCAGCAAACCCTGCACTGAATTCTGAACTTCCTAGATCGGATCCTTAAACAGTACGTGCTGCCACAGCTTCATTGTAGATCTAAGAAAAAATACTATGTACAGTGAATAGATCTGGAGTTCTGCTTTTGATTTAAGAAGCCATAAAAAATCAAATGCAAAAAAGCTAGCATTTATGTAATATCACACAAAACCATCAGTGTGAGAAAATAACACATTTTGAGTTTTCTTTTGCAGTGTTAACTTCACAGCTGTTCTCAAGTGTAGTTTCTGCATGGTTTTGTGTGTTTGTATGCATGGGTATGGTGCATTCCTGTTAATGTTTACAAGCGTTCGGTAAATGGCTGCAATATGTGACTGGGAGTTTGGCATGACTGCATCTAAGTATTGGAGAGGGAGTCAGGAATGAAGCCTTAGAACTAACAAAAGCCGTATTTCTGGACCACGAGGCTGAAGACTTGCAAAATGCGGACAGAACTTGAAAATAATAAAAAAGTCTCCTTTAGTGGGCAGATTTAATGCCATGACATGAGATGATTGCACTACTCAGCAGATACATGGCAGGTTTGTCCCTAACCTCCATGAGCCCGGAGTTCTAAGGCAGGAAAGACATGGTAAAGAGCCACTGAATTTTGGAGCCTGTGTCACAGATGCTCAGATGTCTCTCCATGATCACTGAAGGTTGGAAAAGGAGCATCCCTGTCCCCTGCAGAGCCTGTCGCTGAGCTCAGCCACCAGCGGCTCGGTCAGGCTCACAGTTTGTATCTCCGTGGCTTGTCTGACACTTCCATTTTCCCCCATGAAACACAAGCAACAGATATAGATAATCAGCACAGGAGAATCATGCAAAGGATGAAAACTCTTAACTTCTTATTAAAAAAATGTGGAGGCTGAAAATTCTTGCATCAGCAGGCACTTAAACAGCTGTGAATGCTTGGGAAGGGAAAATAGCATTCTGTTTCAGAGGCAGAAATAAATTGAGGCTAATTCAGTGCTTAAAGAAATAGTAAACCTTGAGATCTTTCTGGAATGATCCCTCTTAAAAACATAAATCACAAAAACTCCCCTGAAATTTTTAGGTGCAGATATAAACTCTAACAGGAGGCTGACAAGAACAAAACCTTCATTTCGACTGCAGCCGGAAGCAAAGTATTTTTGCTTCTGTCCTAATGTGGGGGCTGCTACCATTATTTATGTAACATAAGGAAAGAATTATTTTTGGAAAAACATTTTCTTGCCCTTAAGTGCCAATTTCTTTGTCATGGTGAATGCCACAGAGGGGAGGTGGAAACTCTTATGCTCTAGTTCTGCCTTTGAACCTGATTTTTCTGTAGAGTTCAAGGGGAACCAGTCTATGCCTTAGTTCCCCTCTCTAAGAAATACTTGCTCAGATCTGGAAGTGTGATAATCATCTACCATATGGCATGCTGGTAGGAGTAATTATAAGAACAAATTCTCAAAATGAACCTCTCCAGCAAAGAGTTTGAGACATACTTCTTAAGGCTTGTGATGTACTGAAATTAATTCAATATAATTAAGGGGTATTATTCTAGTTTCATTTTAAAATAAAAGAGGAAAATTTAAAAGAGTTTTTAAGATCCTGCTTGTCATATTTCAGTTACTGGCCACAGTTTTTAAGTAAGCAGAGTATAAGTACATGACATCAAGTGCGCCTGGAAAATGTCTTTCCAGCTCAACCATGAGTCCTGTACTAGAACTATATAATTTTTATTAAGTAACTTTTTACACTGTGTGTGATTTCTTCCCTGCCTGCTACAAGACTCCTCCACATTAATTGTCTGACAAGTTGTGGCCACCTTCACTACCAATTTGGTCCTTTCCTAGTCCCTTGCTCACTCCCTATCTGACGATAGCCTGCTACAGTTAGAATTAGAGGAGAGGATATTTCAGTTAGAAGTAACCTACAATGATCATATAGTTCAACTGTGATAGATTGGAACTCCTTCCATTTACAGGCAGTGTTTCTAAAACCTTCTCTACCCAGGCTATTGCTTGCTTAGAGGTGATCACCAGGCCTACATTTCTGGTATATGGTTTAACCACTTTTGCAAAATCTTTGCCAATTTTTAATATAACAGAAAAAACAATAATGGGATTTACTAAATAATTAGTTTTTCTAGTAGAGACACAGATCTTTAAGTCTAGTTTCTGTTTTGACACAGACCTAACTCAGACAAAGCCTGGTGACTACCAGTTCCCTTGAGTTAGGACTGATTAGTGCCACCTGATTTTCCCAGCCTCACAAAAAGTCTGACACAACTTTTCTCTGTGCAGCACCATTGTTTGAATTGATCTCAGGAGGAGCATGGCAGGTTGGCAGCCACTTCACTCTGTGCAGTGCACAGGATCCTCATACATAAAAATAAAGTCTTATTAAGAGAGACATTAGGTTAAATGGGAAACTTATATCCTTTTGATGCTAAAGCTTCAGCTACACAGTGATCTTTGCCTCATAAATCCTGCTTGGATTTTGTACAGGAATTAAGGGAGAGAAAGCATGCCATAAGAATATAAACACAAATATTTCCTTTTTTGGCAGTTTCAGCAGCCTTCTTTCCAAGCCTGGATCAGTTGCATTGAAATGTAAGAGAATTACTTCCCTTTTTCGGATACCATCAAAAAATACAATGGTGAACTATGGTTTAGTAAGAGGTTTAGTAAGAGGCAAAAATAAAGGAAGGAGTCCCACATTATGTCCTTTGGTAAATACAGGGCATTGAGGAAAGAAATAAAAGCTCAATCAAAAATTCAGCAATGTTACTATAACTATCCCCAGGGCTTTGTTGAGACCAACTGTCATTTCTCATGTTCACGTTCTTTGCTATAAATTGCAAGGGGAAGGAGAATAAATGGTACTAAACACAACAAACACAGGCAAGGACTGAAATACCTAATTAAGTGTGTGCAAATGGGAACTTGAAATACTGAAAAACACAGCTATGTAAATAAAACAACAGTTTATATACATGCAAAACCAAACAAAGAAAAATAATAACTGATCTCTTTTTTTTTTTTTTTCATGTGTTTAAAATATGTGGCTCAGGAAAATTCTGAACACTGCAAAATATTATCAAGCCTTTAGGATGCCACAAATTGGCTAAATGTCATCTAACATCAGATGTTTATGGCTTAATGTCCACATCTGAGCTATCTGTCTTTATGTCAATTAAGAGAAAAGGGCAGTTACCCAGAGTTATACTTCAGACCTGTTTTAGAAGTTCACGCTTGCATGGGATGCATTGCATCCTATCAGAGTTTTTTCTCTATTTGTCTTGACTATGAAGAGCCTGGATTACTCAGACAAAGCTTTCCAAAGTCAAGTGAGATGAACTTCTCCCTATGTTTCTCCATTGCAAGCTCAGGTTTTATTTGACTAAGCTGGGCACTCAGAGCAGGGCACAGAAAAGGTGTTGTGGGCAGCTGGAGACCTATGGAAGGAACATGGAACAAGAAATCAAGTTTTCTCACTTATACTGTTATGGGCTGTGTTGCATTTGGAAGCACTGATGCAGGAGACCCACAGACAGACAATTCCCTTAAAGCGCAGGCAGGAATGGAGGCACAGTCTGGGAAACCCAAATGGTAGTTTTCTTATTCACAAAAACAACTCCACAAAACACAGAAAATTCCAGTATAAGGGACAGAAGGGAACATGAGAGGTTACATAGTCTTACACATAATACCACTATACACAGTTTTGAGAGAGCTGAGGACTAAACTGATTCATGAATTTCAGGAATATACTTTCTAATTAGTAATGTGGCAACAATTAACTTAAAGCGAGTTCTTTTACCTTAGAACAGCTAACTCAGTCAGTGACTGCTATCCACATTTCCTTGATATTAACCCTAAAGCATTACTTACAGGCCCTCCTGTAAAGCTCATGAAGGATCTTCACGGTGCGGTGAGTCTCTTGATTTTTATGAGGAATCAAGATGGGCACTAGTAAAAAACTTCACATGAGTAATTTGTTTCCCATACCCTCCCTCAATGAGTCAGGCACGATACAATTTTGAAATGTTTCTGTTTTCAACAAAGATTCATGAGGAAGTAACATACACAAAAAACCAAAATAGTATATGATTTGCAAGTGCCACTTTCCACCTTTTTTTTCTGTCAGAGTAATTGATATCAGCAAATAAGTTCTGGGCCCAGATTTCAAAGACATAATTTTATCTTGGATAATACCTTAGGTCTAGAACATCTAAGCTATTTTGGTGCTTCCCGTTGCAAGCAGCAGCAATTCAGTGCCCAAATAACTTTGAAACTCTAATAATTTTAACTAGTGTTCCTATTTAGATCTGTGTAAATATTTCTGTAAAGAATCTGTCAGAATATGGCCCTTCAAGTGGTACCCACCTTAAATATCCAACAAAGAAACTTAAATTATGTACAACAAGTAATTGGTTAATAAAGATAATTTATATACAGGAGAGTGGAGATGATGTTCAGAGGAATTTGACAGACTGGAGAAATGAACTGGCAAGAACCTCATGAAGTTCACCAGAGGAAAATGCAAAGTCCTTCCCCTGAGGAGGAAGAACTCCAGACACCAGTACGGGCTGGAGCTGAACGGCTGGTAGGCAGCTTTGCTGAAAAAGATCGGGACCTCTTTGCGGAAAACAAGTTGAACATAAGCCAGCAACGCGCCCTTGTGACAAAGGCGGCCAATGGCATCCTGAGCTTATCAGCAAGAGCCTTGCCGGCGAGTCAGGGAAAGCGACTGTGACTGAGCACTGATGAGACCATGTGGAGTGCTGTGTCCAGCCAAGAAATCCCAGTGCAATAGAGCAATGTGATCTAGCTGGACCTGCTTTGAGTGGGGAATTTAACTAGATGGCTTCCAGGAGTCTCTTCCAACTTAAATGATTTTATTCTTCACCAGATGCCTTTCCAGTGAAGACTGAGATATCAAATGCATTCAAACTTGCCTCTGATCTCTACTGGCAAGTACTATGTATATGTGCTGTGTTCATATTCTACATTTGCTTTAGATAAGTTTAATGAATATTACACACCTATCGAAAGGTGAATGAATATTGCACACCTATCATTCTACCTCGGTAATTAAAAAAAATCCAAAATAAAATATTATTATTTAGTAGTTTTGAGGTCCTAAAGAATGGGTGAAAGCAGCCTGCCTGCCAGGAGTTTATATGCGTAAAGGACCTAACAGTAACTTAGGGATTAATGTTGGCATCTTAAATACCCCACAGCTTTTGTAACATGAATAAGCAGACATACGATCTCTTATTTTTGCAAGACAGTAGTTTTCCTGCAGAGAAATTAAAAGTTCATTTACTGAATGTGGCAACTGGATTTGCTTCTTACTCATGGTACTGAGAAAAAAAATGGTGATAAGTGCTAATTTGTGTTCAAACACGAACAGAGTTGGAAATATGGGAGAGATTTCATCATCACAGTATATGAGAACACAACACACAGTGAAGTCTTTTAATAACTTCTAATTCATTCAGTAGACAGATAACATCATATTTCTTACAACTTTCTGGAAAATACTTAAGAATCTTACTTTGCTTTATCTTTGGCACTTAAAATTTTACTTGAAATAAACAGTCGGTGTGCAGACACTATGGTCTCTATGCATATTGTGCGTATGGGAGAGAAAGATGATAATTCTGGACACTTATCCTCTGGACACTGGATCTTACCAGTTATTGGATTGATCCATTGAACCAGTCAGACCTCTCATTCAGTTGTTATCAGGACCATTTGATAAAGAGGACTATAGATTTACTTTAAAGGAAACCAAAGACTGGTACACTGCTTTACAAGGACAACAGCAATAGAAAGAATAAGAGGACACTTACACACAACCTACTAAGCACCTGTGATACCCTTCCACTAACATCCTCCACACACTGTCTCTTACAACCACCTTCAGAACTAACTTGGTTTTACGGTTTATGTTTAAACTTTAAGGTCCATTTTTGAAATAAAATATATCCATTACTTTTCTCAGAAATGTCATAGGTGGTTAGGTCCATTGCTGAGATGCTACCTACTACACCTATGGAACTGGAGACTGACTGTCATTTAAACTCCAATTTCAGACATCCAGGGCTGTACACCAGGCTCTGTTCTGTCCTTGGTCTCTTTCTAGAATCCAATGCCATCAGCAGCATGAACATTATCCATTTGCCCTTGGTTGAAATGTCCCTGCATGTAATTTTCCAGACAGCTGTTTTTCCAGCAGGTACTGGTAGCACTGAAGTGGCAGGTCTCACTGGCTCACCATAAGACCAGGTTTCCCCTCCACAGAGCAGCTGTTTCAAAAGAAGTTACTGAACAAGTTCCAAAAGCTGGCAGGCAGCAAGATGAACATGGTATAATGTTCATAGAGTCTAAATTATGCATAATGTAATGGTATAATTAGATACGGTGGACCATTTATAACTGGAGAAAGTCTCTGTTCATTATACGGTGAATGAATTAAATGTTCTTTTAGCAGAACATATCCTTCATAGGGGAAAATTCTGTAAAGTGATCCAGGTAAGTGCATACTAAGTCAGACCAAGTCTCCATTGAGCCCAGCATCTCAGCCTTGGTAGCAGAATGTGGCAGCTGTTTTCAGAATCACATATGGGTCAGCTGGACATGGTCTAGATGACCCTGCTTGAGTGTGGGGGAGTTTGACCAGATGACCTCTGGAGGTCTCTGTGCTGGTTTGACTGAAAACAACTTAATTTTCTTCATGGAGTTAGTAACCCTTTCCACCCCCACCCCCACCCCCCCTAGTTCCACGGTTGTTATCTGGATTTAATCTGAGAAGAAGAAAACACCCCAGGACAGAGTTAATGTTTTTCATCAAGTAGCTTTCCAGTGTCTTTGAGCTGGAACAAAAAGAATATAAGAGCTTGCAGTTATCTTTCTTGTTGTTGTCTGAGAGCCAAGGACTTTTCTGAGCTCTCTGCATCCAAGTGTGAGGCAGCTAGGAAGGCAGGCATGGATGGGGCAGACCTTGACTGACATCTAAACTGATCAATAAGAATATTGCATGCCTTTAGTGTCATTCTTCATATTTAAGGGGAGTCAGTTTTTCCAGCTGGGTAGACAAAGACCCATTCCGGTTCTGCTTCATTTTTGGTGGAGTTCTCTTCAGGAGTTCTTTTAGTTTGGTTTTTTGCCATCCTGCCAATTTGCAGAGGCCTCTGGGCCTTTCTGCCTTTTTCTCTCTTCTCTCTTCAGGATCAGGATGCTGCTGTTCAGGATCAGGATGCTGCTTCCTGGGACTGGCTCCTCAGGACGGACAGAGTCTGTGAGGAATTGCATTGAGTATCTTTAATTTTATATTCTGTTTTCCATTTTTTATATGTATTAGTAGGTGTAGTGGTATATTAGTGTTATTTTGTTATTTTATTAAACTGTTTATCTTAATCCATGAGTTGCTACCTTCCCGTTCAATTCTCTCCCCTGTTTGGGGATGAAGAGGGCAATAAGTGAGAGGCTGTTGTGGTTTTGAATTGTTAGGTCAGGTTAGACCATGACAGTGCCTCCCTTCCAACCTCAGCCATCCTGTGGTTCTGTGACAGGTGAGATTCCTGTTCGTCCATTTCTCCCATCTCTGAGGCCACTCTGAATGATACCACAACCATCTGGTGTATCAGGCACTCCTTCCAGTTTGTACCATCTGAAAATTTGCTGAGGGTTCATACTTTCCAGGTTATTACTGAAGATGTCATACCGTATTGCCCCCAGTATCGACCCTTGGGACACATCGCTAGTGAACATTGTCGAGGTGGACTTTGCATTGCCGATCAAAACCCCCTGAGCCTGGCAGTTCATCCAGTTTTCAATCCACCTCATTATCCATTTATCTAATCCATAGTTTGTCAGCTTGTCTATGAGGAAGTTATCGGAGACAGTGTTAAAAACCTTTCTGAAGTCAAGGTAAATGGCATCCACAGCTCTTCTGTCATTCACCAAGCCAGTCACCTCATTGTAGGTTGTCAGGTTGACTAGATATGGCTTTCTCTTTGTAAATCCATGTTGAAAACTCACTGAAAATGGTGTCCAGGATTAGTTGCTCTATCACCTTACTAGGGATCAAGATGAGTCTGACCAAACTATAGCATCCTGGATCCCTCTCCTTGCTCTTCTTGAAGTTGGGAGTGACAGTTGCTTTCTCTCACTTTTCAGGAGCCTCTCCCAGGCACCAAGTCCTTTCAGAGATAATAAAGAGTGGCCTCACAGTGACATCAGCCACCACTTTCAGTACCCATGGATGCTTCCCATCAGGTCCCATATTTAAATGTTCCTCATCCACCAAGGGTAAGCCTTTCTTGGGTAAGTCTTTCTTGCTCCACACTTGCCCTCTAGTCTCAGAGGCTTGGGATTCCTGAAGGCTGGTCTTTCTAGTAAAGGCAGAATTGAAAGTTGCGTTGAGTACCTTGGGCTTTTCCACATCCTTTGTCACCAGTACTCCTACTCCACTTAGCAGTGGTCTCGCATTTGCCCATGACTTCTTTTGCTGCTAATGGACCTGTAGAAGCCCTTTGTGCTGCCCTTTGCCTGCCTCACCTGATTCAGCTCCAGGTGGGCTTTGGCTTTCCCAACCCTGTCCTTATGCAATCGGTCTCTATGTTCCTTCTGGGCACTCTGTCCATGCTTCCACCTTCTCTATGCTTCTTTTTTAATGTTCAAGTTTTGTTAGGAGGTCCTTGCTCATCCATGCTGGCTTCCTGCTGCCTTTGCTTGATTTAGTTGGGATGGATAATCCTTGAGCTTGGAGCAGGTGATTTTTTAACATCAACCAGATTTCCTGGACCCCTTTTCTATCCTGTTCCATAACCCATGGGATTCTTCCAAGATCTCTGAAGGGATCTAAGTCTTTCTCAACATCTGCTAATGACTTTCTTCATCTCAGCATGCAGTCTGTAGAAGGCACCATTTTCCTCACCTGGGATGCTGTCTGTCTCCTACTAATTTCTTATACAGTGAAATAAAACAATTTATAGGCACAGGTTTTATCTCTTGGCTATGGAAATTTTGCATTATCCCTTTGGGGCTCCAGGAAGAAACAAGGCTCCCACAGCACCATTACAAGCAGTGGGAGTGTGCAACAGGACTTTTCTTCCCTGAGGAGCCAGTTATGAGACTAAGAGTTTGTTCATAATAACCCAAATACTGGATAGGTCAGCAACTTTTTGGCAAAGAACCAGGCTCAAAGAGGAGGTGGGGAGGAAGGAATTTTTGCACGGGCTTGGGCTATATATGAGAAAGAATGTAATTTGTAGTCGTCTGAGTGGAATGACTTTTTCCACCTTTTATGTTTTTAAGAACAAGGAGTTGTGGGCGTACTCACTAATTTTAATCAAGTCATGGGAGTGACTGGCAGTGCTCCTAGTGTTTCCTTAAGAAACAAATAAGCCTACAATTACATACAGACAATGCAGAAATCAACCCTGCAGCCTGAAAATTGCCCTGACATTTCAGTTACCTAAGACCATGGCTCTTTTCAGTGATACAGTATGCTGATGAAAAGCCTCAGCAGGTCTTGCCTAACCCATATGGTGCAATGAGGGTCAGGTGTGCTGGTGTCACTGATTTTTTAGGCAGTTCTTTAAAGCAGAATATTTTAGTGACCCACTCATAGCACACACTTAAAAACTCTTGTGCCAGTGCAAAGATCAACCACGTTTTCTGGGCCCAAGGTGAATGACTCCTGGTTGGGGGTGACCACTGGGTCACAAACTACAGCACAAGCCTCCCTTGGGGGAACACTCTTGCTAGCTAACAGCAGTTGCTGGGGCTGCCTGGCCCCTGGACTTCCCTCTGGATGCTGTTCAGTATTGGCCACTGTAAAATGGGAAGAACTGACAGTTTACTAATTTGAGCAACAGTACAGTAATAGCTGTTGTTAATTTCTTCCACTCTGTCTGTTGGTGCAGTACAGATCCTTTTGTCTGCACTAAAAAAGTGAGGATGGTTTCAGAATTAGTGAATTTCTGACCTCTTTTCCCATTTTTCTTCTTGATCCCTGCAGAAGGACTAGCAAAATTTGCTTGCGCATTAAAAAAAATATATATTTAAAATATCATTGCTCAAGATTCTGCTGTTCTGGCAGAATCTGTTCCTTAATGCGTTTCAACTGATAACGATGCCGTGATTAAGACAGTTTTGATAATGCTGTGCTTCAACTACTGTAAGATGCAAGCTGGATGCATATTTCTTCAACTTTGTCTTTAGGACATATCTGTGTGCTGCAAGAACAAAAGTTCAGAGCTGTGAATACTGTGTCACATTTAAATCACTCAATATTCTGCTCTCCCTGTTTCCACATAAGAAAGATCCGCTAGCAACTAATAGTTCTTCCTGGCAGCTGGCTTCCAGAGAGCCAGGGAAGAAAAAAAGACCAGCATTTGTAAATTTTATGCTCTTGTTTTTGAGTCATGATTTTAATTACTGTTTCTGTTTTACTGCTGCAGCAGAAATTCAGATTAAAATAAGACAATTGCATTTTCTTTTCTAAATATCTGAGGAAATGAAATAATGACAGTGGATTTAACTCACAGGGAGCAGAGCTCCACCGGATGAGCAGTATGTCTGGAGCCAGAGACACAACAGCCATGAGTAACTCATTCTCAGTGTGAATCAGAGTTGCAGAAACTCACTTCTGATGGGCTCCAGCGAGAAATCTGATCCAAATACTGCTGAGCTTGGGTAAAGCTTGTATCTGATGCTAGCAGCTGAAGGTAATCTTTGTATGATATAAAGGTAGTGTTTGAGTCATTATGAAAGCACTGACTTCATGTTTTCTATAAAGAACTCTTCTTGTAATTCAAGTTGGGGGAAGTTCCTCACAGTGTCCAGGAAAGAGTTTAACAGGGAGTTTTCAGCTGAATAATCATCCTTGAAGGCCACATAAATGCTCCTGAATTGTTCCCAGGAAAATGAGATCTTGATACCTCTCCACAGAGTCTTGATTGAGTGCCCAACAGATATCATGAAGTGACTGCCAAAGGCACAGATTTGTCACATACTTCTTTTAATGAAAGCTGGAAATGCCTCTCTTCACTGTTGTGAGTTACTTCGTTTATGTTTCATAACCTCTTCCATGTCGGAGATGTCACTCCCAACAAATTACGCAGCCAGCCGCAGCTGCTACCTCCAACTGCATAGAGAATAGGCATTTTTAATGAAGCGTAAAATAAACATTTTAAAAAGCACTGGTAGCAGTTGCACAGTTACAATGAGGAGCTTCACCTGCCTAACTAGCTCTACTAAAATGTAGGACACAGCCTATGTAAGATCCTGAGTTAAGGAGCATGTGACGGCAACCTTATTTGGAAATAAATGCTTGCTGGGTCGTGGCTGCCTGTGGGATTCCTGCCCTTCAGTCCACAGTCTGAACTGTGGGGCAGATTCTTGGACACATTCTTTTGGGCTGGAGCTTCCCCTGGTGCAGCCATGCACCTTGTTTTGGACTCCTGTGAGTTTCTGGCCTGAGCATTCTCACCCTCCTTAGAGTTACGTGCCCGAGTGCTTGTGTATTCCTGCTTTAACACATTTCATCTTCAGAAAAAGACTGTTATTAAAAAAACTTAAAACAAATGGTATCATTTTGACACTGTTACACTAGCTAGAGATTGCACAAGAGGTTATTCCAGAAAATCTGAGAGGCGAAGGAATCTCTGCCAAGCCATAATGATGGGGATGGGGTGGGGAGAGCAAGGCAAGTTCTCAGGCTGAAGGTGCTGTGTGAGCTGCTGCTTAGCTGGGGGTCACCTGGGGATACTCACAAAGCACATTTTCCAGGAGTGCATTCCAGATAATTTTCATCAGCTTGAAGTAAACCTCAAGCTATTCATACATAGATAAATGATTTTTCATTCATTTTTTTTTCCCTTTGTGTTTTCCCTCTATTGTTCCCTCAATACCCTATAATCTTTTTCACTAAAGCAAAATATATGCCAAACAAAAGAACTGACTCTTTTAAATGACTCTAAGCTAATGAAAAACAAATAAGATACACCACAAAAAGGTTTTGCCCAGACAGTTACACTGTAATGAAATACCAAACTATTCCAATCTAATTTTTCCACAATATATGCTATTCCAGGTAACTGAAGTCAGCACTGTTCCAGTGAAGGCACCCATAGAGCAAATACAGCCAAAGTGATAAAGGAAGGTTATATGGAAAAAAGACAAAATTGTAATAACAGCATTTATTGGACCGTATCTTACCAGGAAATCTGATACATTACTAATAAATTCCTTACTGAATGCTGTGAAAAGAATCAGTGAGATAAGAAAAGAAATAATGTAGCTAAGGAACAGCAACTGGATAGCAATCTTCACTTAGAATAATGTAAGTAGAATTTATAATAGATCTATCAAAGCATCTGGCAATGTTGCTATAAAATAAGTCTGGCATTTCCGTCTTTACCCCTCAGTCACTTTGAAGGAGTTTTTAACTTTGCTAACTTGATTCAATCTCGCAATAAAATATCCATTCTTGTGTGTTTTGGTTGCATTAGTTAATAATAAGAAAGTTCCTTCTGACCAAAAAAATAAAAAAGAGAAATTAAAAAGGCAACCTAAGGCTTACAAGACAATGCTTGTCACTGTTCTTTCCAAAGCCATTCCTTGTGTTGTCTACTTCTGGCCAAAAACTGAATTCTTTGTCTTCTGTTTTTTGATTCTCACATGGTTTAGATAAAGAATGGCTTCTTTAGATTAAAAAAAAGGGGAGGATGGAGGAAGTGGTTAGTGCAATGAAGTTAGTCCTTGTGCACAATGAGTGTATGATACTAAAACCACTATCGAACTAGAGTGTTTTGAGGAAGAACTGGTAAAACAAAGGGGAAGGCACAGAATGAAACCCATAAACCAAACCTCAACTCATATAAGTTTGCAGAGTTATGGAAATAGTTATAATTTCATTAGACATTAATATGTAGTGTTATGGGTTCCCGTTTGTCCTGTAACTTTACAAGACATGCCATCTTTCCACACAGCCGCAGCCTGTATCAGCTACAAAAATATTAACTGTTCTCTAGCCATATAATAATTAACAGCATAGTTCACCTCTTCAGAGGTAAAAAAAGAAAAAAAACCAAATACTCGCACCTGAACTATTTAGGAACTGAGTTATCCAGCAGTTTCTCCAGCTAATTAGGGCAAAAAGCTGAAGTTTAATGCTTCTTCATGGATGTAGAAAGGGGTAGTATTTTAGGAAGAAGAAGAAGGAAAAGAGAAAGACATAGATAGGACAAGAAAGGGAGTGATCAGCCTATATGTGGTTCTAAAATGTAACCTTCTCTCCCTGTGCCAATCTGCCTCTGCAGGCAGGTTCTTGGGAGCACCCACCAGGCGGGGGACCCAAAAACAGCACCATGGGCACAATGATGCTCCCATTTCTGCTTGGGCAGGGACCTAAGATGCAGGACATCCAAGGGCATGGAGAGAAGACAAATATGAGCAGAGCTATCCTGGGATTAACCTGCAACAAGAATGATGACAAAGTGTGATGTGAAAGATTCATATCAGGCCATTATAGCTTCTGTAATGGCTTTTAAAATATTTAGTTAGTTAGTTAGTTAGTTAGTTAGTTTATTTGATTTGTCTAGCTGGAGTAAATTAAATTATTCTTTATAGAAACAAGCAAAGAGAGACAGCATACATTCTAGCAACTGGAAGTTGCAGCTCATGGCAGTTCTGGTAAAAAGGAAGAAGATAACTCAAATGTGGAGAAATTAAATGTTTCTTTATGAACAATGTTACAACATCAGTGAAAAATGAGCTTCCAGTGATAAAACCTAAAAGGTAGGATGCTGCTTTTCTTCTGACCCACCCAGAGATTTTTGACCCCCCAAATTAACTAATAAAATCAGACAGTTCACTGTATGACATTTTCAAAGAAATTTGGTGCGGTAAAAAAGTAAAAGAAAAACCTTTTCTTATTGATGATAGTAAACACAGGACAATACTGCCAGTTGGCTGAGGGAGAATGGAAGAAATTTTCTGTGGTCATATCATTTTTTGGTATTTTAAGTCAATTCATTCTAAGTTTTGAAATAAGTTTAGTACAATGATTGCAGCAATTAATTACTAAATTGTTACAGGTAACCACTGTTAGCATACATCTAATGAACAGAAAGGTAAAAACATCACTAAATGTTCAAGTATGTGATTTCCAAGAAAAGGAGTTTCTATTCTAGCACATTTACTTCCTTCTGCTTTCCTATCAAAAGCAACATTAAGGCTTCCAGTATATTATCCTTTCTTCAGTAATCACACCTTCAGTTACTGTTTATCAACATTTGTACTTTGTTAGGAAGAAAACAGCTAATCAGCTATTTCTTTTCCTGCAATCAAGCAAAGATTGTATTCAAGATGAGATAAACTACTTTAGAATGAAAAAACATTCTGTAAATATGGGAAAACTGAGGGAAACCTACATTTATCAGCAGCTAACAGGTTGCAGCATGGAAGATTACGTAAATAATAGGGCATTTGACAGAAAATAAGGGTGTGAGGAAGCTTTGAGGAAGGCAACTTTCCAGCTGAACTTAGCCAGCCAGAGCATGAGTTTTTCTCCAAGTATTTAAACAATACAGATCATATACCAGCACTGAGAAAATATGGTTAAAACCTGTTTTTAACAGAGACATTAAAGGTAGTTGCCTTGAGGACACATTTGTGTTGAATTGTAATCACTAATGTGCTGAATTATACTGTGCTGAAAGAGCTTGGTAATAACCATGATGCTAAAAAGGATTGTTTGGAGGCACCAGCCAAACCTCCTGGAAGCAGGAGAGGGAGGGAGCCTGAGGCTGCTTCCTGCCCCGGGAGGACTTGCTGCAGTAGAAAAGTACTTTGCAAAGAAAGTTAGCCTGGGATACGATCAAAATCTGAAATGTAAATTATGTTATATGCTAAAAGCTCTACCATATGATAATTAAAATCAATAACTCCTGCTGAAAAACTTGATCTTAGCTGACAAATGTCCTATTATGTACTTTTCAATGATCCCAAAAGAAACATCAGTGCTATGACAGAATTACTGCATTTTCTTTGCTTCTGGCATGCTGTAAATCTTTGAGTCAATTGGACGGGAATAAAGGAAGATGCTCTATACACTGTAATTACTTTTCCTTTCTCCCGATTTACCAGTTCCTGATGGATTTTGCCCCGTCATCACAATTATACTGAAAAAATTCATTCTATATTCTGTATCTTTTATATGGAGGTTGTTTAAATATTAACAAGGTGAAATGTCTGTAAGAGGAAATGCAATCAAGTCTTCTCAGTAAATTCAGTGAATATCCTTCTTGTTTCACTGAAGCTTCTTAAGAAGATTGATATCTTAGTTGCTTAACTATTAGGTAGACAGTACAGCTCAGATTAGGAAAGAAAAAAATCTTGTCATGCTTTTAGTCAAATTGATTTGCTCCCATTTATCCAGAATGCC
This sequence comes from Nesoenas mayeri, assembly GCF_963082525.1. Taxonomy (NCBI): domain Eukaryota; kingdom Metazoa; phylum Chordata; class Aves; order Columbiformes; family Columbidae; genus Nesoenas; species Nesoenas mayeri. Next base: position 21,999,965 of record NC_137543.1, read on the forward strand.
AATGCCATGGAGACTTTAATCTTGCTTCAATATAATGAGCCCAGTAACTATTGAAGTCTGTTATATATTAACTCTTCATTTCCTGCAGTTTTTTGCATGTTCATTGTCTTAAGATACAATTAGTTCCTTTCACATCTCTAGTCAAGATATTTTTTATATTTTTTAACTGCCACAGCTCCAGTGTCTCTACCAAGAGAAAAGGCCCAGTTCTTTACATCAGTGGAATTTATGCAGGAGGTAATTGGTTTGAGTCAATTGTTTTGTCCTCTTTTTGGTAAAACTTCGAGGCAGTTGGAACTGACCCTTTCCTACAGCTCCAGTCCTCCATCCAAGCAGAAAATCTAGTTGTCAATTAAGACACACAATCTCTCATAGCCACACAAACGATGTTAACATTTCTAATAAACTAAAGATTCTTTTCTTTATGAAACCCAAACAAATCATATATCCAGAGAAAACAATAAAATGCACCATCCCATGCCTCTGTGCTTCCCCACTCCTCTCCCAGAGACCCCATGCCACACACAAGGCATTTCCTTCAAATCACAGAGTCTCTCAGGTCCTTGCCCCTTTCTAAAATACCCAAACCTCCTTTCTGTATACTCTGTCCTCCATATCAGGGTGAGGCCACAGATAAACCCCCTGCCAGGTTGCACCAGACCTGCTGCTTAGCTACCAGCCAACCCAGGTGCTTTCTTGGTCAGGCCATTCCCTTGCCCAGAGATTTAACCAGAAGTGTTTTAGAGCTTCACAAACATCTGTGTCATCACTTCCAGGAATTTCAATCCAAGATGAAGGCAAAAAACTAGTCCAGTTATCAAAATAGCATTTGCAGTTCATGACCTCAGCTGGAAATATCACCATAAATAGGATACATATCACAGATTTGCCTTGCAGGGGTAGCAGCTGTATTCCTCAGGCTGGATATATTAGAACCTGGCTGAAAATGGGTTTGTCTCAGTGTCCACGTGAAATGATGTAGGCCTGATCTGCCATGGTGGACAGATTTCCTTGAAACTCGCTACAGGGTCAGAACTGTTATGTACATCACAGATATTGCCCTCTCTGCCTCCAGCCAAAAGCCCAAACTACAGCACCCTACCAGCTCCTCTCCGCTCCCCGGCACCAACTCCACCTGCACAGTGGGAAAGGATTTACTAGTTGGAAAGCTAGTAGAACAGAGGAAAAAGCTAGACTAGCTATTTTTAAGAACTTTTCGAGGAGCAGGCAGGAAGGAGAGCTTTAGTCTTGGCCACTAGTCCTGGTCCACTTGTTGCTAGATAGACCAAAAGACCTGATCATGAGGCCTGCTAGTAACTTAATAGGAGACTAATAGTAGAACAAATGTCTAGCATAGGTTAACTTTAATACAAATAACAAATCAGATGTCTAGCAGCAACTAACTTTTAATTGTAGAACAAAACCTATCCTGGAATTGAGAAATCAGCCATGGACAGTTGATTAAGTATCTAGTGATTATTGCCAGTGCTTCTCAGACTAAATTTGTGTGTGCGTTAGGAAGAAAAAAATGAGCAGACCTGCTGTGAAGGGCAGACCAGATAGTCCTGGGGCAAGACAGCTCGATGGAACAGGCAGAAAGAAAGGAAGGAAGGGAGGGGTGGTGACCCTCTCCTCTGCTTTATCTTGCATGCTCAGTATCATGGTTACTCCTTCCTTTCCTTGGGTTTTGGTGGCTTGGGGTTTTGATTCTTAATTTTTTTTTTCCCTGTCCAGGCTGCACTTTTCCTTTTTCGTATAATGTAAAGAAACCTCACATGCTGCCTTGCCTGACAACAGCTGGGCTTGTGCTGGGAGAGAGGAGGTGGCTTCCCAAGGGATCATTTGGAGGATTTTGCCTCACCCATATGTAAAGCTCTATAATAACTCAATGTATATTTTAAACTTACTTGGCTTTTTGTCAGTAAAATAGCTACCTACTCTTCGCAGCTCTTCTTGGATGGCACTTTCTCATACATCCTTCCATTTAATGGGGTTTGTTTCAGTTTCAGTTTCAGTGACAGGGTGTGCCTGTGTGTGTATCAGGAGAAACCTAAGACTTTTATAGCCTGAAATGTCTTATTTCCATTTGTCAGAGTGTTATAAGGAATGAGAAGAGCAAAGCATGTCTTCAGCTGGTCATACATGGTGGATGCCAATGTGATACACATTAGTGAAAACACTTGGTGCAGACAGTGCCTTGAGGTGCATTTGGCTGGGCAGACCTGTTCTCCCTGGGGTATCTGATCTCAAAAGAGTCCACTGCATGTCCTATCTGAAAACAGGGTTATTCAGCGTGAACCCCAGGGTTTGCTGGTCATCCTTCACCCTAACATGATTGCAAAACTACACTGATTTTAAAACTCTTTGCAGGTGTAACTCCATGCAGCTTGGCAGGATGTGTTCTGCCCACACCCCAAGCTTAAGTAATATTTTTAATATAGCTGCAAACTTATGATTTATGCAGAATATTATAATTTTGTTTATCTAAATATGAAGTATTTAATTTAACTATTTCCCTTACTTCAAACAGCTAGCCAATACTTGGAATACCACACAAAATGGCCTGTGGATATTTTCTCTCAGAGTTTAAGTTCTTCACTTAAAAAAGGTTATGATAAATTGTTTCAGTGATACAAATGCATCACATTAGAACCAGCTATTAGCCTGTGTGGCAAAAAAGAATGGGACTTGTTTCTGTTTTCCAAACTCAAAATTATTGTGTGTATTTTATTTTGTTTTTGTTTTTAATTAAAACTCTAGTACAGCATCTTTTGTGTTTGTGGTAATTATTTTGAACTTTGTATCCCAAAGGAGAAACGTGTAAATAGTTCACTCTTTTGTGGCTATTTGTTCCTGCCATTAGCTCAGGAAATGTATTTTCCAAGCTCTGCATTAGTTTAGCCAACTGGTGACAAAAGTGGTCGTTTCTGTTAGCACAGCAGAGCCGAGTTAAGCAACAGAATAGACTACATTTCTGAGTAACACAATATGACCATCTGAGGAAAGAGTAATTGTACAAAATGTTTTGTCTTAAGTGTATATTTTATTATTCATGTGCTAGTTGTCAATGTGGATGGAGAATAATTTGTAAATTATTGACAGCTGTCACTGGAAATGTTTATATTTTGAGGACTTTTCAGTCTGTTTTATTGTCCTCGGAGTCAACATGGATGTTGCTCTTGACTTACGCTCTACTGAACAGAGTGATTTAGGTTTTATCCAAACATACATTTTGCTACCTGCTTGGGGTTTGCAGCACGAGCAGCAATGCTGAGTGCCACCTACCAGCACTCAGAGGGGAATAACTAAGTGATCCTTCACCAGCAACCATGCAACCGGTAGGACAGCACAGCACAGCCATTCATGAGCTACCAAGTCGATGATTTTCGAGAAATGAGGGTGTGGATAAAGCCACATTCATCTGAGACAGAAACTCTGAGGTCAGTTCAAGTCCATCAACTTACAGTGAATCCCTCTGGGGGTAAAAGTTACAGCACAAGACAGTTTGCACTGTTTGAGTTAATGGCGAGCATAGGCAGACCTGGATCCCAGTGGTACTGCAGGACTCAGGGCAGTGATACCTGCCCGGTGGCGGGGAGCTGCCTGCAGGGCTCCCTGTGGCTGCTGGAGAGCCCGGCGGTGTTCCTCGGTCCCCACCAGCTCAATGGGGCACAGACAAGCATGTGGCCCCTCTGGTCATTCTGTGCTGACAGTCTCTTGTGGAGCTCTGGAAGCACAGACACCCTTGAGTTCTCCTTTTGGCCATCCTCCAGCTCCCCTTCCGCCGATCCCCTGCTTCCTCCCCACGTCCTTTCTCTGTCCTTGTTTCTCTCCTGGGGACCTCAGGGCTGCCGCTTCTGCCAGCTCTGCTGCCAGCCTGTGATCTTGGCTGAACCCTGCTGAAAGGCCAGCCTGGGTTTGGGCTGGCAGCACCCATGTCACCGCAGGCAGCCTGCCACCACCCTGAGCTCCCTGAGCTCCCAGCCCCATGCTGCACCAGGCCACGGCCCATGCCAGGCAGCTGCCTGCTTCTGCAGCCCCCGAAATGCCCTTCTGAGGTGCTTCCCCACTTGCTACCAGGAGTTGGTGAAGAAGAATGCACACCCCAGATTATCTGTCTACAGATTATTTGGAGTGGCTGCTATGCACCCTCTTTAAAACAGAACAAAATAAATCACCACTAAACCCCTACTGTTCTACAGTATTTTGAATACTCCTGTTTTATGCCAAAACTGGGAGCTGGTCCTATAGCAAGCTATTAAATGCAATAAAACATGCCAACTAGTTTTTGTGCAATAATCCTGTAGATTAAAATTTAACCACAGTTTGCACTTCAGAACTGGAATCTAATAAAAGGTGAGTGGTTTCTCGAACAGGTATTGTGTCAATCTGAAGAGCCTTCCAGCCCAGTCCATGCCCCCAGACCACGTTATCTGTCCATATCCCCTCAAAGCCCTTCCTCAGAAGGAGTCTGCACTAGACCCCCACTGAGGTCCCCTCCAACCTGAATTGTCCTCCTCCCCAGGTATAGGACTTTGCATTTGCCTTTGCTGCATTTGTCCTTTGGGCTCATTTCTCCAGCCTCTGTAGGTGTCTCTGAATGGCTGCAAAGCCCTCCAGCATATTGGCTGATTCCCACCCCTCAGTTTGGTGTCGTATACAAACTTGATGAGACCAAATTCTACCACCTCCCCCAGGTGATCAGTAAAAACGGTCAGGTCTCAGGATAGACCCCTGCAGCACGCTACTTCTTACCAGCATCTAAATGGACTATGGCCCATTAACCACTGCCCTCTGAGCCTGACCACCCAGTCAGTTTTTTACCCATCTAGCTGTCTATCCATTCAGACCGTCACATCCTAGCATTAATACTTGAAGGACTTAATGTTTGGAAAACAGTGCACATGCTCTGCCAGCTCATTCTTCTTGAGCTTCCTAAGAACTGCCATGTGAGTCAGTTCATCCATTTTTTTTGTCAATCTGAGAGCCTTTAAGAGCTTCATCACATCCTTTCCTTGTCTTGAATGTGTCTTGGATGAGCCTAGTAGTGCAGAAACACAGATCATCCAAACTTAACTTGGAGATTAAAGTCATTGTCAACTAGGTTTAGAAAAACATTACATTGTACTCACCCTAAATAATGACTGTTTCACTGATTACTTTATATGACATTGTGGCTGGCAGCTGGGAGTTTTGTCTTGTCTGACTGTTATCACTGACCTGTAGTGCTTGTATGTTCTGTAATGAATCAGGGACATACAAACAAGAGGAACTAGAACCATTCTCCCCTCACAAAATACTGGTCTTTATAACAGAGTGTGTTAAGGAAATGAGACATTTGGGAGCTAAAGACGAGTAAGGCTTGGCTGGTTTTGTGCTGCTCTGGCAATGCAAACATGGTTTTGCTGCTTTGGTCTGTTCTGAATCTGTCCTTAAAAGTTGAAAAAATTCGAGTGGCTTTACCACCAGGCTCCATAACAGCAAAACATTAAAAATAGCAAGTTGAGTGTTTATTTATGAACTCTTTGCTAACTTTTAAAGCCCAAAGATATTTCTAGACAAACACACATATTAAAATGGAGATAAAGCTGCTCATCAGGAAGATAAGGGTAGAAATGAAACACATACCCCAAATCACCTATTCTGAGCCTAGAAAATTCAAAGTTGAGTTAACTCTTAGAGTGAACTATGTTGACTTTTACTCATGTATCATTGAAAGAGTCAGAAAAGCTTAATGCTTCCAGCAGTGACAATGCAAAAGAAAAAATATTTTAAAATGAGGTCTTTAAAAAAATCACAGAATCAAAGAATATCTGAGGCTGGCAGACACCCCTGGAGATCATCTAGTGGAACCTCCTGCTCAGAGCAGGGCTGGCTACAGCAGGTTGCTCAGGGCTGTACCCAGTCAGGATTTTAGTATCTCCAAGCATGGAGACTTCATAGCCTGTCACAGAAACCTAGTGTTTGGTTTTAAAATATTTTTTTCTTATGTTGAAATAGAGTTTCCTTTATTTCAGGTTGTCCCCATTGCCTCTTGTCCCTGTGCTGGGCACCACTGAGAAGAGTCTGGCTCCTCTTCTTTATGCTCATCCTTCATCAAGTGTTTATACACACTGAAGAGCTCTCACTGAGCCACCTCCTCTCCATCCTGAACATCCCCAGCTCTCTCAGCCTCTCCTTATATGACAGGTGCTCCAGTCCCTTAATCATCTTGACCTTTCTCTGGACTTGCTCCAGTATGTCCTTGTATCCCTTGTACTGGGGAGCCCAGCACTGGCCACAGTGCTCCAGATGGGCCTCACCAGTGCTGAGAAGAGGGGAAGGATCATCTCCCTTGACCTGTTGGCAACACTAAGCCTAATACAAGCCCAGGATCCATTGGCTTCCCTGCCACAGGGGCACATTGCTTGCTCATGGTCAACCTCTTGTCCACACTTCCAGGACTTTCTCTATAGAGTTGCTTCCCATCCAGTTGCCCCCCAGCGTGTGGTGGTGCGTGAAAATCCTTTTAATCTACTCTGCCAAGCAAAAAAAAAAAAAAAAAAATGAGGGCATCATTGAAATTCACTGGCACCTCAGATCAATTAAGCGAGCCTTACATACCTGTGGTCCCGAGAGCATATCCAGTACTGCCTTCAGGTCCTGAGAGGCTATAGGAGTGCGACCAGTCTCATCTGCTTTTACATCTCTGCACGTGCACTTGCCACTTACAATTCTCTTTATGGATAATGTGCACCTGTAGCATACAGTGTGTCCTGACTGTTTTAGGATTAAATGGGTCATACGGTACAGCTGCTTGTGTCCTTCCCTCTGCTATAAATTGAATTTAAGTCACTGCTTTGGCCAAATGAATCCATCCCTTAGTCTCCATGCTTTCACGGGAAAATGCAGGACACTAAATGATGCTACTCTTGTCCTTTCCTTTTCCTGTGAATCCCACTCCTCACTGCCAAGTGAGGATACCACGCTTGGGAGTCCAGATGATGAACAGGGAACTGATCTGGGCTGAAAATAACACATCACAGAAAATGGTTATTTTTTCAGCTGAGCTATGTTTCTGCCTAAATAGTTGTATCCACACTGGGGAAGGTGGAAACCAGCAGCTGCATGAGCAGAAGCAGATCTACAAGAAGCTGCAGGTAATCACAGGTTAAGTACACCCCAGCAAAGCAATCTTTAGTGACTGATTTTAGGGGAGTGCTGAGCATCTGACACATGTTGACAACAAATTATCCAAATCCCTCAGGCGTGATGCTGCCCCTTAATGCTGTGGCTGTAATGGTCTGGCCTCAGGGGCACCAGAATTTATTTCTTCTCCTTCACTCCTGAGCCTCTCACTGAGTTGCCCTGTGTTGAAGGCATTTTCTAGTGAAGAAAAAGAAAAATTACTTTAAATCACCTTAAGCAGTGGAAGGAACTAACACAAAGCCTCCCTTCACTGGGCCACTGGGAAAAAGGTACCCACAATGGCTTCTTTCTGTCTCACTTTCAGGGAAAGAAACATACACCAGTCATTCCCATCCAGAGAACTGGGCTGTGCAGAACTCATTCCCACAGAAGTGCCTCCTGGCTGCAGGTAGGCACTTGTGCCTGAAAAAGACAGAGAAAAAAATCAGTTGTTTCTTCAGGATTATAATTTCTTTATCACTATTTTCTTCCCTATCTATGCTTGGCATGCTGATGCCAGCACCTTCTCAAGACAGATGGGATGGCTCTGGGTTTTCATCTCTGCAGGGCAGAGTTAAGAATGTTTGGATGTTTTAAGGATATTCCAAGTTAGTTCATTTCAAGTTACAACCCAAATGCCATTTTCTAGGTTCATAATGCACAGTTTTGGGATGTTATTTGCTTCCTTCTCAGTCTTCCTTTAACGCCATCTTAACACATCGGGGAACAACAAAAAGCAAATTAATTCCAGTTTTTCAATGCATTTTAAAGAAATAAATTGCAAATATGATTATTGATAACTGAAGCTGCACCTTTCTATACAAGTTGTATAAATACATGTTCTGTGCTATTACCAAGAATAATTCCTTACATTTTTACTATTCTTGTAATAAAGTGCTTATGTTACTGAACCTGTATATAGAGGAATGGCTAAACCTACTGAACCAAGGGCAAAGGGTCAGATGTCTTTTGCCTGGAATATTATGAGCCACTGAGCATTGCAAAACCTCAGGGTCGGGCTGAGGCTCTGACAGTGGCAAACCCCTTAGAAAGTGGAAGTTCCTCACACAGAATCAGCTGTAATGACTCAGGCTGCAGGATGCGCAGTGATTGCAGGTTATGACAGCAGCGGGCCAGAAGTGATCCAAAAGTATCTTCTGAACAACTGAGGGTCGCAAGCTGTGTTCACTGTGATGCCACATCAAAGCCAGAGATGATGTGGGTTGTTTCTGTTTCAGGTCTTCTCTGAGAGCGGGCAAAATTCCTAGTGGGCACACAACATGCTGCCTGAGCATTGTAATGGCAGTTCTTTCTTTGACTACAAGCAGAGAAAACACTGCACTCTATGAGAGTAAATATTGTGAAATCAATCGATCCTAAGTCTATTACAGTAAAAAAAAACCAAAAAAACAAAAAACCAAAAAAACATGTGAGGACTAAATATAAAAAATAATGACAGAAATGTCATGTCAGGTACTATGGCCTAATTTTTAACAGAGCTTACTACAGTGCTTAAACTCATAGTTTTTATGTGTGAGGCACGACAGATATAGTGGCATAAATCAGGCATGCACCAGTGAGGTTGCTCAATTGGAACAATAAGTGACTCGTTAATTATATCAGCCTCTTCACATGGAGACAAGCAATGCAAAGCTCCCTTCCAGCTGAGGCTGCAGGGAGCCCCTCTGACAGGAGAATACAATTGCCTGGGACAGCAGAGTTCCCACAATGTTTCTTACATAGCACAGTGGCCAGAATAGCTCACCTTCAGATCGCTGCATAACCAAACCTACCCCTTCAGAAGAATGGTATGTTGAACTCCACGCTTAGGACTGATGCAGTGGTTCTCAGTGGGAATAGGTTACATCCTGTGTTGACAGTGCTGCTTTTCTGCTCTGTGGCTCATAGAGTCCCTGCCAGCCTCGTGCCTACCCTGAGATACCCGACTCGAACAGGCACAGTTCAGGTCGGGAAAGATGGATGAGACCAGAGTGTACAATGATACAGACGGAGATCATCTGCTCTCTGGACTTAGCTCCAGGCAACAGGAGCTACAGATGTGTAAGCACGTGTTCCTACAAAGCACAGAACAAGTACATGTGTGTATTGTGAGGCTGAAGCTGTGAATGGGAATTACTGAATAAGTGTAGAGGCAGTGGTAGCCGTAACTCCATGATTTGTGGAAGCAGCGCCCTGACCTGGTGCTTCTCTTTGGGCAGTGAATATCTAATTTGTTACACACAAAGTAGAGGACACTTAACAGTACAAGTAGTATATTCTGAAAATGCTTCTTAGTTCATGCCATTCTGCCCATGTAGGCAGAGGATCACCTCATTTGTGGATCCACCTAGGACTTAGGCAGTTGCAGGCATGACTAACTAAATCTTCAGATGCCAGTGCAACTTTACTGATAAAAACCTGACCAACCCCTGTGATCAGTGAGGATAAGTCTTAGCAGTTGCATGATGGGGGATTTGATGTTTATAGAGGCAGCAACAGAGACTAAGGGTTCATGCGCACCAAGGCTCTGCTCCATTGCTAAGGAGATACATGTGAGCTGCTCCAGCTGGGAAGGTTCTAAGTACCCTCTGCAGCCTGGATCCCAGACACAGGCCAGTGGAGGTGGTTCCTCCCTGCCCTTACCCTGTGCCCATGTATTCTACTTTCTGCCAGCCCCAGATTCACACAACTATATAGTTGTTTGATCAGAGAAATAACGAGAGCTAATCCTGGCACAGTACAGCTTGCTTTTATTGTCAGTGTGACACAGCTCAGCTCACCTTGTCCTGAAATCCCATGCAAATTCATATGCTTCACTTTGAGGAACAAGAGGTTGTTCAAATCCAATATCAAGTCTAATAGAGAGTGGGTAAAAATGACCTGCTATCATTCTTAAGAGTCACATGGTGAGTGTGTGAACAAGAAGTGGACTTTTTTTTCCTGATACCAAAATACTTACAGAAGGGAATTTGCAGATTGCTCATATGTGCGGTCTTTGCCAGTCCTTTTCTCAGTTCTCTGCTCAGGTTTTTATAAGGCATCTCTGGGCTGATTTTCCTCCCTTTAACTTATAAGAAAAACTTAGCTTTAAGTTTCAAGGGAACTGAGTAAGATCTGTACAGCACAGTTACTCAGGTAAACATAAAAATACGAGTTTATAGACAAAAGTTGAAGTAAGCCCTTCTAGTGTGTCAGAACATGTTTTTGAGTAGCACTTATCTGCTAATGATCCCTTAATGGTTGTGTCTGACAAATAACACAATGAAAGGAACCTAAAAAATGTCTCTGCTGATAGTTGTGACTACTGTGGTGGGAGATACAGATCTGTCTTGGATGAGTCAAAGGTAGGGTATGGCAAACATTGCAGTGACAAGTACTTGGTTTCAGATGTTTCTCATGGTCTATGAAGAAACACCAGTTATGGAAGTGTTTCATTTCATCTGATCCTGACACTGTAGGAAGACAAGCTTTCACAGATTGGGGTGGTGATTGTAAATCTTTGTCCCCTTGCTTTAAAACACAATAGCTGGCACAGAGAGGCAATATCTTCACATTTTTGGTCTGCCTGCAGAACATGTTTGGCTGCACAACATAGTTGTGGTTTTCCTTCCCATTAAAACCAGGATATTATGTATTCAGCTATTACATTCCTTTATTTTTGTTAGCAAATGTATAATACCAAGTATTACAAGACGCTGCCCCCAGCCTACAGCACAAAAGCCTGTGTTACTCGGAAACCTTCCCACCAGCATGAGGGAGAGCTTCCAGCCCTGCTGCTCACCTCCTGCCACTGCACAAAGCCTCTTGTGTGCCAGCACCTACCACCACCATGGAGCCAAGCACAGGGTGCTCTCACAGCCCTGGGGGAGGCTGGTGAAAGTAATTTTTTAAGCCAGACGTATTTCACATAAAATGTGAGTGTGGGAGGAGATAAACCATGGCTTTAGGCTCCTTAGAGCACTGTTTAGGAGGAATCATTTTCCTTATCTTCCTCTGGTTTGTTTTATAGAAGTTTTTGTTCTCACGGCTGACTTAGCAAAGATAGAAATAATGATTTATAAACATGGGAGGAGAGGCTGCAGAGAAAAGTCCTGTAAACATAAGGTCTGGTGCCTTAGGACTTTATAGGCTGTGATACTTGAGGTGATTTTTTTCCAAGTTATGTGCTCTCTCCAGGTCATGGAGGCATTTGCCTACACGTTTTATGGAATCATTCGAGAGTCTTCACATAAATCTTTTTCCTAGCATCATTTTGGTCTTCAATATTTACAGCAGAGGCAATTTATGAGCATAATATGTTGTCTTAACAGGTAAAAAAATCCCACATCTGCTTTTGCTCCACTTTCACTGACATAGGCAGCACATGCCATATCACAGCACTGGGACATCAGGGGACAGTGTAACCATGTATCTCTATAATACAGTCGTGCCATTGCTAGTAACAGCTTCCACATGAATCTGCAAGGCCTCAGGACTGAGGCTGGTCAGGCTTGCCCTGTCTGAACTCACCCTGTTCTGCCTGCAGCTCTGGTTTACTCAGTTTAGCTGTGACAGTAAGTTCTCTAATTGTTCAGGTGTCTATGGCTAATGTCTTTTATTTTGTGTGATGCAAACCTAGCTTTAGGTAGACACTAGGCAGTAGTAAGCAATTATTCTGCACTGAACAAGGTATCTACCACTCAACATGGATGTAGTGTAGAGAAATGCAGACCTGATGTAACAGCAGAGGCCTTGCAAAGCAGGCACGCAGGACACAGCATAGAGGAGCATGGGCAAGGGGTGAAGACAGCTGGGGCATACGTTGACACTGGAGATCTCCCAACTATAAACAGCTTTCTGCTGGCCAGTTAAAGAACTACAGAGCTGGAGAAAACCGGGTTTAGGGGTAACAAAGAGAATATGAAATAGTATCAAACATATGTAAAAGACACCATTTACAGAAAATTTGGGTGTAAGATGGAGCTGCAGACTGGTGAAGAAAGAACAAAGGTGCAAGTGTATGCTAGCAAAGGATGACTTCAGGTGGAACTTAGAGAGAGGAAGAGGAAACCACCAACATGACCATCATACACCTCTAGAGAGGCACTCCAGGTGCTGGAAACTGCCCCAACAACACCAGGATGCAGCCACCAACATTAGAACCCATTGGAGCAGTGGAAAGCTGACAGGGAGAAGGGGTAGGAAATAATTAGTGTGTGTATAACAATTTTTAATTGGATTGTGGTTTTGGGAAGCACACTCTATGCACAAAAGTAAGGTGCATAGAAATGCTCTGTGCTCTAAGGTATGGAAGTAGTAGTAGTAGTAGTAGTAGTATTCTAAACTGGGAAATGAGATGCACAAGAATGTGTTTAGTGTCCTTTGATATGACTTCAGTGACTATTCCATGATTTCACAAGGAGTTTGTGAAAGGCTGGCAGCCCAGAATGGGTCACTGAGTACAGCCCTTCCAGTTACAAGCACTGCATCAACCTGTTTAGAAACCCCTGAAACCTCTCATGGTCTATCCACACGGTATCACTTCACCATTTACAGAAAACTGAACCAGCTATTCCTGCTTCTTGACATAGAGGTTCAGTTCCTTTAGAGACTGTTTATGCATTCTGACTCACTTTTAATTGTATTAACATTATAAAAGATATTCTAGGCACTAAGGAAATATGTGGACAATATTTTATATGGCTACTGAATAGCACCTGGAAATCTCATGTTTCATGTCTCATGTCTCAGCCTTAACAATTCATCTAGTTCCTAAAAAGGTTTTGATAGTCACAAACAGTCCTATTGATTTCTGTTATATTTGGGAGGTCTGGAACCAAGGTTTTGGTGCAAGATTGTGCCTGAGAAATTTTCTGGAAATAGTGGTTTAAAGTCTACCCAAAGGCAGAGTGGAGATGCTTGCATTACTACTGCTTTATTGCATAAAAGGAAAACTTTACTGCATAGGTTAACAAGTCAGCCCTAAGATTTTCTCCAGTAACCTCAGTTCAGTGTTTGCTGAGAGAAGAGTTTGTGAAATTAGTTTTAGTTATCTAAACAAGATAACAAAGGGACAAAACCCCATTGCATAATCAGTAGAAATGCATCGTTTTCAGTGATGAAAGCAGCGAATTGGCATTTGCCTTCTGAGCACAGCTTTAAGGCAATTTGTGGCAAGCAGCCATGGGTATTATAGTCTGGCTATATATCAGTCTGAAACACGTTAAACATTGAATGTCCACACTATGACTGCATTTCTGAGGTTTTGATCCCCAGAGCCTTGGAAGTTAAAACCCAAGCTGAAATCCAGTCCAGCAGTCCACATGTGTTGTACACAATCCTCTTGCCTCACAGACTGGGAGACACTGCTGAGAAGTGAAATTGGTTGCTGCAATTAGCAGAGGTCAGTGCTTGTGAAACAACTGCACCATCTTAACCTCAGTGGTTTGTAGATCTTGGGATTTAGCTGTCTCTGAGTGTGAGATGAATAACTGAGCAGAAAGTAATGCAGCCTGAGCAGAGTGCAAAGGTTTCTCTTGTCTGTCTTCCCTCTCTTTCTTTTAGTCTCATGATTTCATGGGTCTCATTTACAAGTATGATTCTTTAAAAAATATTAATATCAGATTCTCTTCCAAGAAAAAGGTCAAAATATAAATCCATGCAGTCTAGTGACAAAGCTGAGTCGGTCAGTAATTCATCTTATATCTACTGAAAGGAAAAGTGCCATTAAACCCAGAGAATGGAAGAGAGGTTGTTGAGATCCAGTTGAATAGATTAATTTCACTGCATAGCCTGTTTGTATGCTGGTGTCTTTACTGTGCCTGTGTATGCAGATGTCTGACTTCTGTCTCCCAAACACCATATATGCATAAATGTAATTCAGACCATGAAGGAAAGGTAGAACAGAAAAAACTCCAAGAGAGGCGTGAAAGCCATCACTAAATAAGGCTCTATTCCAGCTGGAAAAAAAACCAACAAACTGTGGATACAGCACAGTTCAGCATAAGGCTTTTCAGAGAAGCACTGTGATGGCTGAGTGTCTGCTTGCAGCCATGCTTTCCGCAGGGCCTTGCACTTGAAGAGTGAAATAATCCAACCTGAAGTTCACCTCTGTCCCCCCCATCATGTGCCTGGGAGCGTGACTGCTGAGGCTGCCACGGAGCAGCAGCCAGGCAGGCAAGGGCTGTGCACGTGCTGGCAGGGAAGGCTGCCGTCAGCCTGCGGCTCTGCTTTCGTGTGCCAATAACGCTTAGCACAACCATCTAATGTAGAGCTTTTCTTCTTTCCTTTGAGTATGCTGTGATCTGCAGTGGAATAAATTAATCCTCCAGTACAAAACCACTATTTTCTGCAAGGATGAAGATGAGAACCTAAACCCTTTCTCCACAGGCAAGGCACAGCCCTCAGAACTAATTAGCACGGAACAAACTGTACTGATAACTCTCCGCTTTCCCCTTCCTGGGCCAGAGAAAGCAAAAAGATTGAGAGCACCACTAAAATTGAAATTTATTGCAGGGAGCAAACCTTTTAACATAGGAAATGGGAGGCTTTACTGGAGATAAAACCTTTTATATTTTGGTTTCCTGCCACTCTTCGGTGCACAAGGCAAGCCTGTTATCTCCCCCTGGTTTCCTGGGGCTCTGCAGGGCCCCAGTGACTCAGAGCAGAGCCTGCAGATCTTCCTCCCACCAGTCACCATCAGCTGACTGCTTCTTTCAGTGGCCTTGTCCTCAGCCAGCCTGGAAATCTTCTGCCCCTTGCAGTGTAATGCTTTGTTTACCTTTGTTAAACCCTAGAGAAATCCAGTGGTTTGGTAGACATAATACGTTACACTCAACAGCTGTTGTCAATGCTGATTTAATAGCAGGTAATAAAACTTTTATGGAAGTGCTCTACAGTGAGCTGCCCTAAACCAAGAGTGTGTTTAAGGGCTGCTCTTCCAATTCTGGAGTGAAGCCAGCAGACTGGTGTTAACTACTGCCGAATCTGGCCCCTCCTCTGCTCACCCTTGACTGGCACCACGTCCCGCTCTCCTTTTTCTGTTAACCTTAAAGATAAGTTTTAACAGAAATGAGAATTTTACTAGAGGGAAGGCATTCCAGAAAGTGTCCTTTTGTGTTGCTTAATAGTCACTATATAAAAAAGACCAAATTTGCATAGTTTCTTTTTCCATTCCCAAGTGACAAATCCTTAAAAGTCAATGAACAGAAGTCCACTGGGGACAGTTTTAACTGCATCAGTCAACAGGAATTTTGTTGTTGACTTTGGTGAAATAAGGATTTGAGACTGACACCCCCAGCATGGGCTTCTCAGGTTTAAACAACAGATTGTTTTAAAAAAGACAGTACCTTTTCTGGGTTGGTTTTCTGTGTTTTGAGCTTGTACTGAAATCACAGAGGCTAACCTGCAAGTTCCAGTTTCTTCCTTTACCCAACATTTTTTTAGAGTTCAAAATAACATGTAAGTTCAACTGAAGCTTAATAGCAGAGCCAGAAGATGGGCTGGCAGAGAAGCACAGGTAGAAACAACGGCATTCAGCTTAATTTCAGCAGCTATCGAGATAATATAAAATAATGAAATTAAACCTGCACAAATCCACTCTCCAAGGCAACAATTATCTTCATTGTTTACCAACACACCTGACAAATCTGGTTTTGATGCCATAATCATTTCCTCTTCCTCTGAGTACAAAGGAAAAGAGCTAAATGTGAAAAAGGATGGGTATATTTAGTCCACAGATGCCCTCCCTGAAATTCCTTTTTGAAGCCACCAGTCTCCTGGTTATCTTGTAGTACAACATACAGACTTGAAAGACTCACAGTGATGCTGAAAGCATCGTATCTGCAGGCTAGCTGTAGCACTAACTGAGAATTTCCCAGAGTTTAAGGAAAAAAAAGGTGCCATTTCATCATTGGAAAGTATTAAATGACTTAGCATTTTGCCTTTGGTCTTGCTGAGTATCAATTTCTCTAATGGGAATGAACATGCATTAGAGGAATAAAATTACCTGATTTTAGGGTTAAAATAATAATTGATAGTACAGGAAATAAAAAAGTGGAAGATTTAGGGAGATTAAAAGAAGATGTATTCTTTCAGACAACAGATATAGGCTGCTTATGTGTGAAAGCCATGACATTTGCAGAAAGCATGGTGGAGGCACAGGGTTCAGTCTGCCGCAGAGGAAAAGAAAGGAGTTGAAGCCTGTTCCTGTGTTGTGAATACAATAGTCAGTAAGAGGTGGACAGCCTCTACACAGGGATGTTGATGTTCATTTTATTCAGCAGTTGTTTAAATCCAAATACTGAGAGGTTCCTCAGATTCTGGATCAGAACCCAGGCACGCTCAAACAGCACTCCCACACATCTGTCTGTCCCTGCCTTGGCTCCCCAGTCACGTAGTTTGGCACAGGCTGGGAAAGTCCCTTTTCCAGCACAGGCCTCAGAACTGGCTCTTGGGGGCCCTTTCCAGCTCAGCAAGAAATTTGGGTGTGAAGTCGTTTAGGAGTAAGGGGAAACTCAATCTCACTCTCCCGTTCATGCTGTAAGTGACAGACTGGGCAATACAGCTGCCTCAGCACACTTTTGAAAAACAGCCTGATGCAGAACTGGCTGCCTGATAGAAGAAAGGATGTGGCCTCCTGTCTTTGGAAGAGGGATTTTGTCATGCATCTCAGAAACAACTCCTGAACCTCTACAATTTCAGCCATGTCCAGAGGTGTCTTTGCAGTCTCTACTGGGTTAGCTCAAGGCACCTGCAGCCTCTGAGGGTATTTCAGCTGCCATCCTGCAGAATTCAACACTTGTCTCCAACAGCCTTGGACTAGATAGCACAGTGGTGCCTCTTCTCTGCTGGAGCCATGTAGGAGGCTTCAGTCAAAAGCCCATTTGAGTCAATAGTACGACTCAGTTAATGGAATTCAGCTGACTAGATGTACATCTGAGCTATTCCCTTTATAGTCAGTGACAAGAATAGGTACAGCTAAGCTATGATCCATTTCCATCTTAAAGGAGACATCGAAAATATCAGATAAATTAGGTTCTAAATGTACCATTTCCACTCTCTATACAAGGAGACCAGAATGAACCACTCAGATACACACATCCACCTGGCTGACCTCTGAAATTAGGTGAGATGAGTCCTGTTCCTAAAGACTTGCCAGACAGCAGAGCACCCTCAAGCTTTAGTACCAAGGGGGCTTTGGTGTGAAGGCACTGTAAGGTGCCTGTTTAGGTGAAGGTACTGTAAAACACAATGCAGGGAGCTAGGGAAGCTGGTGGTAGAGCTAATGTGGTAACACATGAAGCATATATAACCCCAGATTAGGCATCATCTAGGCAACTCTTGCAGCAGGGAATAGGTCCTGGTGCCACAGCAGGAGGACAGCCAAATCTCCAATGAGGATCAACAGACGCAAAATCTGTTCAGTGCCATTAGATGCAAAAGCTGGAACAGTCCCTTCTCGCAGGAACACGGATCAGAGGGAGATAACGTGCACCTTTTATGCAGATTCCAATGAGTAGTTTATTTACCTGCCCTAGGAAGTCCCAACCTGCCAGGGAAGTGAAGCACTTCCCAGAGGGCACTTTGCAGATGCTGTACTGAAAGGGTTTGCTCAGTATAACGTAATTCAGTGTTAACTGAAGCAATAATTAGAGGGCAGGTCTTGTCTCACAGCTCATGGTGCCCCCATATCACTCGAGAGCCTAGGAGTCCTTTCAGCCCCTTCTCACCACCATTTCACTAGTCATTATTGGTACCTGCATTTTCATTTTTAGTGAGACATCTAAACACTTCTGAAAAACCCAGCCCTGGCTACCTGCCAATCACCATCTAATTCAGCCATGCCCATCATCCCTGAAGGGGATCTGTGTGGTTTCACATTCCCAGTAACCAGTTCCTCTGAGGCTGACTTGAGCACTGCTCCCAACAAAAGAAAGTTCCAGTGAGGGCTCAGTGGGAGACAACTGCATCACAGCTTCTTCCAGCTTATTCTCCCCTGTGGAGCTTTGGGTAATAGTTCTTCTTAAAACAAATTCATTTTGTTCACTTCCAGGGGAGATGATGTATGGAATTTGGTGTTATTTGACAATGGCCCATTGTGGAGCCTTGCAAGGCAGGCACTTACTCCATAACTTTCCTTTTCTGAATGAATTGTGAGCTGTTTCCTTCCAGATTGCCATTTTCTTCTTGGCCTCTACTCAAGACAACACTTTTAATTTTTTCTGAGAAGAATTTGTCTTTAACAACTTAAGCTGTATTAACAGTTATGACCCAGATACATGTGTGCAGTAAATAATAGGATAGTAAAATAAAAACCAAAACCACATTTGGGTGTAAGGGAACTTGGGAAAGAAAGAGGGTGTCAATTAGAGACTCATAAACATCATCTTTACGCCATCTCATTTCACTGTTATTTGGCATCCTTAAAGACTGCAGGTCACAAGCAAGATCAAGGACTATGGGAGTCAAAATCTTGGATCCCAGCCTCTAATTTAACCTTGGTCTGACAAGTACCCCTGCTAAATGCTTCAAAAGAAAGTACAGGACATTCCTGGGTACATAGGAGTAGGATAACCTGCCCCATCAAAAGAGCTTATCCTTATCTCCAGTGCTTGGAGATCAGCTTCAGCCCTGAAACTCAAGTAACTGCATCCCTTCCAAAAGCCAGATGGGAGTTAGTTGTCACATCAAGGTCAATGATGGCACTTTCTAAGAAAAAACACCTGCATACTGGTTTGTTTCTTTTACCTGTTGAAATGATTAATGGGCCAATATCAAAAGTACTGAACTAGAAAAGACAACACTCTGGTTGTGGCTAAGGGACAGAGAGGAATGAATTAATTTGCTTAGTAGGTTGTTTTTGTTTTTTCTCCTCTCCTCAGGCTTTAATTACTTTGTTTGGTTCATATTATCATTGTTAATTATGGTTAACTGGCCATGAGCCCGTTCTCTTTTTGCAAACTTGTACAAGCAGGACCAACTTGAGAGAGATAAATATTTGATCAGAACAGCAGACTTCTGGAAAAGTGGAAAGTGGATCCTGTTGTTTACAGGGTCCTGAGAAGTGGATCCTGAGAAGTAGCTTCTCAGCAAGTTGTCTGGCTCTTACCCTTCCAGCTGATGGTGGGCAGGGTACGTGCTGGAGCCCTTTGTAGTAACCCCTCCAGCTCCCACACCTCTCATCTCACCTGCGGTGGTAGCAGCAAATTGTATCTCTTCAACAACATCCAGATGTTTCTTTCAACTCCATGTGCCCTAGCCCTCCAGGGGCAGGGGAGATTTGGCCCTTGCATGCTTGGGACCAAAATCTCCAATTTTGTTCACAGTGCCTAGGAGCCTGTCTGTCTTACAACAACTTTTTATTTCTGAAATCCTTGTTGACTTCATCCTTTCTGCCTTAACAGATCTACATTTATTTATGTATTTATTTAAGACCATATAGAATAAAGGAGCAGTCTTCAAATCTGGCAAAAAAGGTGCCATGTTCCCAGTTTGGAAAGGACCGATCTATCCATTGCTCATCGACTTTAATTCCCATCTGGCTCTGTATCCCACATGCAAAGGTGGCCAGGCTGCATCTGTAAAACAAGGGCAGGCCATACCCTAAAGCCCTGGCTTATATACCAAACATACTGTGCCATTGCCAGCATGATCTCTGCCATGGTTTAACCCATGATAGACAGGGCTCTCCTAGGAAATGCATAGGACAGCCCTTGTTCCCAGCACTTTGGGAGAGGTGATCCTGTTTGAGGAGGGGA
Organism: Nesoenas mayeri; assembly: GCF_963082525.1. NCBI lineage: Eukaryota > Metazoa > Chordata > Aves > Columbiformes > Columbidae > Nesoenas > Nesoenas mayeri. The sequence goes on from NC_137543.1 coordinate 22,019,869, forward strand.
AGAGGAAGGAGGGAGCAAGAGAGTTCAAATGTGTGGATGCAAAGCAAGCCATGCTGCTGGGGTTCCATGCCTGCAAATTGCATCTGGTGAGTTTTATTTAGCAGTGCAGATGTGACCTAACTGAACAAGGTCCAGAAGCTGGAGTGTGGCAGGGACACCGGGATGATGCTGTTGCAGGGGTCCAGCAGCCAGATGGCATCTTGCTTGTCTGCAAGTGAAACTCAAGCATCTGTTTAAGTACAGAAATACAGCCAACCCTCATGCCATGGTCTGTCACCAAGGCTAAGGTCAGCCATGGTGTTAGTCCAAAGTCCTGAGGTTTGCATGAAAGCGTGAAGGAGCTTCAGTGGGTAAATTTTTCCCTTCCCCACATTTTTTCCTTCACAACGTTCAAATTCATTGTCATTCAGGTCTCAAGAGAGAGACTTTCCTAGACTTCTTCCAGGAGCAGAAAGTAATGAAGGGAATAAGCAATGATTCTTCTTTTATGTCATATCCAGAGGGTGGCATTGTCATTTTGGGAGCTATTTGCTTGGCCTACCTTGGAAGCTGAACTGCCTTAGGCCTCCTATGCAGCTGATGGTGAAAGGTGCTCAAAATGGCTTTCCAAGGGATCCCAAATTAGAATTACCCTAGAGGGCCTCCTGCCTCTTTCCATTGAGTGCAATTAAATAGATTCTTAATTTTAGCCTTCCGAGTTTCACCTAAATTAGATGTCTGAAGACATCCATCTCAGGCTGTAAGTGTGGCTTGCTGAACTGCATTGACACCCAGCTGTCACAATTAAGCTTGTTTATTAACACTGGTTAAGGGAGTGGACGGAGGGAGAAAACTATGCCAGATTATTCTGAATCTGTTCCCTGAAGCATCTGCTCACATTTTAGGTATAAACCAGACATATTCGATCTGGAAAGGTCACGGGAAGGCAACTCAGACCTGCTCTCAGTTTATGGATCATTCTTAAAGAAAAAAAAAGAAGGAAAAACTGTGCCTTCACAGGTAAAAAAACACAATTACTATATAAAAATAAGTTCTTACCCAAGTGTGTAACTAAAGAAAACTAACCCTACAGCTATACAGATACTGTGATCTTTACTGTTACCTCAGCATGCTAATTGAAAACAAGAAAACCTAGGTCAGAAAACAATGTAGTTCACATAAATCTGAAATGGAGATTCTTATGTAAATTGTTTTTCTTCTTTTTCATCTAACTGTGAGTTTCAGAGTTGAGAGTTGTGCCAACTGGGTTTTTTCAGTTTAAGGTTCTCTAAGATGCTGGCAAGAACATGTCACCTCATTGTCTCCACTCAACATTTCCCTGTGTAGCACCTGGCCCATGTGTTTAGGGGACAGATTAGAAATGCAGTTTTTAGTTGATTTGGTGGCCTGGTTCCCCTCATGTGACCCAAACACTTCTTGGCTCACACTGAGATCTACTCTTCTCAGCTCCCACTTTGTTTCAATGGCCAAAGTGCATCAAGACATATAAAAAGTGTCTTTTCTCCAACTTGTTTCTTTGCCAGTGAGGAATAAAGTTATCTGTTGGTGAAGTACCATATTACCCCAGGGACATTCCTAGAGAACTTGGCTTGCAGGAGGTTGTGCTTGCACAGTCAAAACACAGTGGACAGGACTCACTTGTTTGTGCCTGTGGCTGTGTAAATATGTGCATCAATGCCTCAGGCACATGGCAGGTGGTAGCTAGGACTTCTGAAATTCCAAGTAGCAGATCTGAGAGTAAGCAGGTCAAGAGTTCAGACTCTGAATCGGAAAATCACAGGTTGGAAGTTAGAATAGAATCAGAAGATGGGCTGATAAACTTAAATAAGGAAAATCTTTGTGCCATTTCCAGTGTGTGGCAGACTGTAAGAAGGCACTTGAAATGTCCTCAGACTTCTTAACTGAGTTACTTCCCATGCAGCAGCACTCTCAGTGTGCTGGTGCCTGGGAGACGTTGTCTGATATAAATGACTTTTTCTCATCCTCAGACCAGCTGTCTGCCACTATTCAGGATGCTGCAGCTAAAGTGCTAATTAACCATAAACAAAATGGAGGAACAATGAAATATCTACTCATTGTTACTTTTTAATTTCACATTCCTAGTTTATCCTTCATTCTTCCCTAAATCTGTGTTTTATTCTCATCAAGGGGATAATAATTTTGGCCACTCTTGGCATTCAAACTGGGCTGACATATGCTGGCAAGTGTAGTACTGACCTCTTCTTCATGCATCGCATGCACTATTTGCATAGCTGGACCTGCTAGCTGAGCTTTGGCCTAGTAAGTATTGGTATTTTGTTTTCATTCCATTGAGTGATGTCACCTTAATATAAATATAATCTCTGAAACACTGATCATTACCTTACCAAAACTGCAGCTTGACAGAAGGACGTTGACCAACACCTCTTACACAACCCTGCTAATAGCTGTCCAGAGAAATCATAGAGTTGGAAGGGACCCATAAGGATCATCAAATCTTGAGTTGGAAGGGACCCATAAGGATCATCAAATCCAACTCCCTGCTCCTTGTAAGAATATCTAAAACTAACCCAAATGACTAAGAGCATCACCCAGACACTCCTTGAACTCTGGCAATCTCAGTGCCATAACGACTTCCCTGGAGAGCCTGTTCCAGTAACTGACCACCCTTTCAGTGAAGAACCTTTTCCTAATGTCCAACCTGAACTTCCCCTGATGCAGCTTCATCCCAATGCCCCATGTCCTACTGCTGGTCCCCAGAGAAAGGAGATCACCACCCCCCTCTCTGCTACCCGCCATGAGGAAGCTGTAGGCTGTGATGAGGTCACCCCTCAGCTCTCTCTCTCTCTTCTCCTTCTCTCTCTCTCTTCTCCTTCTCCTTCTCCTTCTCCTTCTCCTTCTCCTTCTATCTCCTTCTCCTTCTCCTTCTCCTTCTCCCTCCCCTCTCTCCTCTCTTCCTCTCCAGCTGAACAGACCAAATGACCTCTCAGCTGCTCCTCGTAACTCTTGCCCTCAAAATAGCCTACTGGTGCCAATCCTGCTCTCACCTTGCTGAGGTATCCTAAGCCTCCACACTCATAAAGCTAAAAGTGCCACTCACCCATTCCATGTTTATGTGAACACCAGTTCAGCAATACCCAAATTTTGGATAGCACTTAATAAACTGTTCTTGATTGTAGGAACAGTCACAGAGGACAGACATTTATGACAAAAACTTTTCCTCACACTTGTGTCATGCACTTTCTGCAGATCTAAGATGTTCTTTTCATTCTATATGACCTCATGTCAAATGTATTTAGTGACATTAATGCCCTATGGTTTAATTAGTATGGCAGCTTCTGTTTCTCCCTGGGGCTGAACTGAGAAGTGAACTGACAGGGCACTGTGTCAGATCTGGGAAACCAATTCCCAGCCATTTCCTCACTCATCAGTCATCGTCTGTCTGCTGCCCTCAGACCTGATAATTATACAGGCAGTTCAGATAGGACTTGCTAATGAAGGACCATGGAGTCTTTGTTCTTATTTCTGGCTGCTGGGGCTGGGTCCACTTCTCCTAAGCTCAGCTGCTGTGAAGTTAAACATTCAATGCAAGCCAGTGATCACTCTTTCTGCTTCTGTGGTCAACAGGGAGAGAGCGACAGAAGCTGATTTCCGCAGACTGATTAATCCCATCCTAAACAAGACCTCTAGAATAGGCAAGTATTAAGATAATAATTCTAGAAGTGGATTTATCTTTGATTTTAATAGCATATAGCTTTATTTTTCACCAGCTAAATCTCATTCTAACTATCTGTCCTAAATGGGGCATTCTTGACTGAGAAAATGTTCAGCTTCTTTCTCCCATACCTGCTTGCACCTGGCAAAGGCTCACTCTAAATATTTACCTAGGAAAGGATTGAGTTGTTAGTCACACCTGGAAGATTGTTGTGAGACCTACAGCTCTGGTGTCTGCTCTTTGCTACTTGGGTGACAGGAGGTGAGAACTGCACAGAGGTGTGAGCTAAGGAAACAAATACGAACTGCTCTAGACTCTCTCATAGCACCATCAAGCTTTGTGAGGAAGCTGTGAAATCTAATGCTTTGTTAAATTTTATGTCATATTTAAACATCAGTATTTAACTGCCTATATAAAACCAGTTGTATTTTCATTTGTTATACAATTGTGAATGGCAATTTGATAGTAACAGGAGGCCATGAGGGTGCAAAGGTGTGCTGATGAGTGTTTGCTGGCTACATGTGCACTGTCATTATGGCAAGAACGTCTCACTACTTAAGCCTTCAAGAACTGCAGTAAAGTCATGGAAGCAGAAAAAAAAGCACAATTAGGGTGACAGAACATTTTACCACACTTTTTATTGGCACAAACTCTTCCCAGAATAACACTATGAACCAACCATCTGAGCCAGTGTTTAGTAGTCATGAGTAAAGCAGGACTGTTGAGATTAAAATGGTCTACAGGACTGTTTTGTTTGAAATTAAGTGGAGGCAGTCAAAAAGGTGTTGGTGAGGGGAAAAAGCAAGAAACCTTGAGAAACCGTCTCAAAGAAGAAACGGACCCTGGAGATATTTGGAATCAAAAACACACACTGTGCTGTGCAAACCAGCCAGCCTGTCAGTTTTCAGTACATTTACAAGGCATAGGTGTCTGACTTAGTGGCAGTGCTCAAGTATTGCCTGTGCTGATGCTGCCTCTGAACAGTCAGGCAGAGAGAGAAGCCTCCACTCCCACCAGCTCCATCCTCATCTCCACTCCCACCAGTTCCATCTCCATCTCCACTCCCAACCACTCACGTGGCCGCAGAGGTGTGGACGGCTGCTCGCTCCCTGCTGCAGAGGCTGCATGAGCCCCAGCAGCCACTGCTGCCAGCTGGGTACTCTGCTCCCATTTGAGCTCTGCTCATCAAAAGAGAGCCACTAATATGAGGTGGTATCTAGGGACAGGGCAGAAGCTTACAAACTTACTCTTTGTACAGTCCAATTTGTTTAATATTATAGTTTGATGGCCGAAAATCTAAGGCTGCAGCTTTCCTAGTGGCAGGAACCATACCTGGGCAGGGAACACCACTGGCTTTGCTCCAGGGTGGCTGGGCAGTGCCCTCCCGATGGACCAAGGAACAGGATGGGAGCTCAATCCACAACCATCCCTAAGAGCCACTCTGAGCGAGGCCACCCATTTCAGACGCTGGAAGTCCAACTGGGTGTCACGGCTGCTCCACACTATGCAGTAGCACTTCCCAGTCCCAGCACATTTAGTGTGCCAGTTACACTAAAGTCTGAGCTTGTCCCTTAAGCTGGGCTGGCATCTCAGAGCCAGCTCCATCCCTGGAGCTGTGCCCCTGTTTCGGCAGGTGGGAGCAGGAGAGAGTCTGGATCACAGAGATGGTGCTGGGCTAGGGGAGAGGCAGCCCCAGCCTTCCCCGGCTCCCCTGCCTGTGTGCACACACGGTGCAAATACCTCTGGCAGCGAACGTGTTATTTGACAAACGGCACTTCACTTGCAGCACCGTTCTGAGCACAACAGCGTGTTTGTTCTGCAGCTGCATGGGGCTGTTTCCACAAAGTCCACTGAAGGACGCTGCCCACCACCTCAGTGTCATCTCAGAGAAAGGCAACAAAGTGCTCCACACAAGTTCTGTAAAGAAAATGTTTTATTTAAAGTGTTAAATATCATCACCAGAATGAGTTTGATTTACATTAGTTGGTGTTCATTACAGGCCTAATCTGCCCCCTTGTTTTTTTTTCCCCAACTGTAATTCCTTTTAACTTTTTAAAACGTACTATGTACAAGACAGCAGTGATCACTGGAATAGTGCTATTTACATGACTAAACCATAAGTAGAGTTGCAGACATGTGAAAATTAAAAAAAATACATTAATTTTTTAAAATAAATACTGCATAATGAAAAGTATGTACAAACCTTCCATGCGTCATGTCCTTGATTTTAAAATTTGAAATAATTTATATAGGACTATGTATTCAAGAATGTGTGAGCACATCTCACAGTATCAAGAAAGTGGTTACATATTTTTGTTTAATATCCTGGGGGATATTATAGATCACGTTAGTAGTATTTATTTGCTGCTGGTAGACAGGTGTCTAAATTATTTCAATAAATATAACTTTACCAGTCTGTCCATTAACTTAACAATAATCCATTATATAAACTCTGAAGACAAGACACAATCTTGATTCATATGATATTGCACAAAGTAAAAGGCATTTTAAGTGATAATTTTATTACTTTTGCCATCTCATGAGGCATGTATAATTTCTTAATGGGAAACTTTTAATAGACTTTCAAATAAAATAAGAATGATTCTGTGTGGCCTTAAAGGTAGATGTTAAGTGTATTTCAAAAATTATTGCAAGGTTTCAATATTAAACCTTAAACAGGTATTAAAGGCATACAAACACCCAGAAAAAAAAAAAAAAGGACATTTTGTTATTAAATGTTAGCCAGTTACATTCCCTCTAAATAACATAATTTAATGAGAAGCTTGAACTTGCAGCACCACCCAACGGTAGTTACTGTCTGCTACAAAAAACAGGTTTTTGAGGATCCATTGACTGACTGCAGTTGAGGGTTCTGGTAATGGTGTGAAATAGCTGTCAGAGTGGTATTGATAAGCTTTCTTTAAGGCTATTTTGCCAACCAAAGATTGACATTTTTCAGACTGATATTACCTAATTATGTCTTTTGCAACACAAATGTGTAGTTTATGAAAATTGAACTTTACAGCAGAAGAACCGTATGAATTAATAACCTTTGTTGCTTTTGTAATCTCAAAAATGTAGCAATTAATTTGGTTTAGTGCAAATAAGTGTTTACATTTATTTCCCCCAAATCAACCATGTATTAATTTTTCCTCCTTTCAAAAACCTTTAAGAAATGATAGTTCAACATTTGAATGAAAGATGCTGGTGCTGAAAACAAATTTATTGAAGACATCTTACAATGGCCACAAGATTCCAGTATTTTGCTGTAGAATTCAATTTGAAGGTGAGAAAAAATGAAAATAAGTTACCATGCACTGTACAATAAATTGCAAAAAGTTCAAATATCTTTTTTATCAAATACATGCTGAATTACATTAATGTACTCCCAAGCCATGTTGCAAAATCCTTTTCAACATGCTTGAAAAAAAGTAAGTTCTTAAACAATATTTTTCTCAAATAATTCAGAAATGCAGAACAATCTGCAACCCTGAACCAAATATGGGGCATAAGAGAGTAGTAAGTCAAAAGGTAGCCATTTTAGAATATGATGATCATCCTGGGAGACAGAGGGGGAAAAAGAGCGAAAGGAAGAAGGGAGAATAGGAGGAGAGATAGAGAAAGGAGGAGGTAAAAGAAGTGTACAATTTGCACATTATGTTGAACTTTACAAGGCTTGTACCTTTTACATTTAAATAAATTTAATATATTACACTTATTTCTTGTCACATAAACAGAATTTTAAATATTTGCTAGAAATTATTTTTTATTTTTAATATACGTCTGCAAAAATACAGACCATGACTGGTTTAAAGAATGATAAACGCGGTGTGTCTTTGTATCACCCTGTTGCATTCTCTTCCATTTAAAACCATGCACTAGTGAAATTTATTTTTAAAAATAATATAAATTATCGAAAATGGCTGATTTATTCTTTTTATTTTTTTTTTTTTTGCAAGTTGCAGCCCCAAGAAAATAATTTAAGTGTTCAGCTAAATCTGTGTCCATGCAAAAAAGTTTCTTTAATTTCATACAGTACAGTATATCCACAGAATTTTATTTTTCAGAGAGTCCATCACATCTGGGGTTTCACTGTATCTATAGCTGGAGGTATGAAGCCCACCACTTTAAGTCTTGAACCTTCTCAGTATGAAGAGTTTTCGGATCTCAAGCAACTGCTTCGAATGCCAGTTGACTTTTCCAGCATCCTTACATTCTTTTTTTCCTCCAATGTCTGTTAATCCACTGACTTGTAACATGGCTTCATGGGAGGGTAACTCCATTTCTGTGGCATAATCAAGCTTTAGGATGGGAGGGCAGTTAAATAAAGAAACAGGAGCAACAAAACAGATATGCCATTTAAAAGGACTTCTGTTGCATGAAACAGATTGATTCTTTTAGTTTAGTCCATGGCTTCAGATTGGACCGAAATTGAGTGTCCCTGAACTCCAAACCTATCAGTTCTTCATGACTTAAGTCCTTCACCTGAGGGCCTTCCATAGGGCACAATGTGTGCAACTTCCTTGAGAACACAGGATCGCGTTGCAGCCCTAGAAACAGGCTCAGAAGACACAACATTAAGCATGCAGTGTTACCAGGGTTTGCGACCTGTAATTTTTTTTTTTTGTAACGCTGGTTGCTATGACAACAGTTTCACAGCTGCTATGAGCGAGCATACGAAGGTCCTGTTGAACTTTCAAGAGATGATTGGGAAGCTCTTCTAGTGAGAGGAGCTAAAGTTGGGTCTACTAGGGAAGAAGGAGGGAAGAGTTTGAACCACCCAATCACCATGTTGGACAGGTCCAGTTCATCTAAAAGTATCTGTGCCACTCCCATAAAGGATTTGTGATCCATACGTCCATAGTCTCCCCAAACAATTATCTGTTAGCAAAAGAAACACAAGAAAATAGAAAAAAATCAGCAAAAAATGATGAGAGCTTCAATGTGATTCTTCAAATGCCTCTACTTATTTAATTATAGTAAGGAATGAGATACTTGACTGCTGGAACAGTTTAGTTCTGTTCATACAAACCACGATGCAGTGACAGAAACAACCTGGGCAGTAACAGAGCAGTTATCCGTAACACTAATGAGCCCATACACATGTTAGAGGCAAAATAATCTAGAATTAACTTTTGATCAGCAATGTCTACTTGCATCAGCAGTTGTTACTGTAGTATTTGTGTGCTCAACAAGGATTTTAAATGGCAGAACTTGCCAAATTAAGCATGAAAAGAGTCTGAAACTCATTCAGTGGAAACTGTACAGCTGATACTTTCAGATTCAGAAGGATATTGATGCAAGTTACCTGTAAAACTTTGCCTTGGGGACTTTCTTCAAATGATAGAAGTTGCTGATAAAGAGGTTCCAGTGTTTTTCTTGCTACCTTTGTTTTCTTTTTGGCTATGCAGACTCCATTTTCTAATAGATACACCTTTACATATGGTGCTTAGAAGAAAGAAAATAAAGAACAATAAGTAAAGAAGTTGTCCAGATTTTTTGCTTAGCAGATGCAATGTTCTATCACCGTATGATAAAATCTGCCTTTTACTGGACATATAACTTACATGAACAAATCTCCACAAGCAATATTAACATTTATCCAAAAGCAAAGCATCCATGCATTTTCTTTACTTTTTTCCCTGGCATATTTTTTTCTTTACTTTTGTTTATATATTTCTTTTGCCATAAAACAATTCAGATTTTGACCTGGAAAAATTAGATATTTCTATATATATATAGTATCCCTATACTGTATAGTATGCAAAATAGGCCTGTTAAATAAATTAATGACTTGCATTGACTTTGGTGAGATTTGGATCAATGCTCCAAATTGTTAATAATTTAAAATTATCTACAAGGTGAAATTCGGTGAAGATAAGACTCTGACACGATTTCTATTTTGGCAGAAGAGCTTGCTAAAAATATCACTATTTTGTCCTTTTTGTACAGTATTATAGGACATCAGTCTATAAAATAAGGGGCAAGTATCAAATACTGGTCTACTTTTCAAGTAGGTACCTATTGCACACCTCTTGTTGATTTCATCTTCACCCCTAACATTCCTGTATCACATCTTCAGTGTATACCTTTCTTTCAACCCCATAACCAAGGATTCATTTTTTGTTACTGAAATTCTTTTGTGTGTTGTGGTAGCACAGAGATCAGTTGTTTTGGTTTTTTTCTCCCAAAGCATGGTTGATTTTTGATACATACTGTATGCTTGTATGCCATTTCAGCACATTCTGCATTTCAGTGTACAGTACTGAAACCTACTGAGAAGTGAATTTGCTAAAAGAGTTTACGTAAGTTGAACAGTAAAGCCTCAGAATCTGGGGGGAATGTTGTGGGGGTTTTTTGGTAAAACACTGTTCATGTCACTAAGATTTTTCTTCCTTACCTGGCAGTGTCTTTGAACCTGGTTTTACAACAAGGCCACGAGCTCGGATTATTTCTACTTCCAGTTGTCCTTTCTTGTCCATCATTCCCACCTGGATATCTCCTAGAAAAAGAAATCCTGGCATTGTAATTCAGAAATACATAAATATATGGAAAGCTATTGGAAGATCTCAGATGAATATGTGGTGACTTGTATCTTCTGCATTCCACCAATAGGTATGATCCAGATTTAAACACTACTAGATAATTTAATACTTGTCCTCTTCACTACTTTTTACATTAGTAAACAATTTTAAAACCCTGCAATAACTTTTTATCTCCTATTTTCCATGCCCCTATCACTCCAAATAAATTTTTTTTTTTTGTCTTAAGAATTTCAGACAAAAAAAAAGCACCAAGGAAATTAGTATGAAGCAACTCTGTAAAGCTGTGTGAAATCTCCTCATTAGGCATCTAGTTTAAGACCAAGTATGACAATATAACTTGTGAATATAGTTTTGGTCTTAACTGAGTTGTTCAAAACCACATGGGAAATTCATATTTAAAGAACTAGAATCTAGATAATTCCTATGTTCTAATTACCAGACCCAGTAGATTATATTATATCTACAGGATATAAATGCTTACCCATCGATGGTGTTGCCAAAGTCTGCCGTCCTACAAGCTGGGCAGGACCAAGTCCATCCAGAAAATCACTGAACTGGCTGTCTGCAGCCAACCTCACACCAGGGAAAATCAAACTAAAAAATGAAGTCGAAAAACACCAACAATAAACACACTTGAATTTGCCCTTTTTTGTTTTCTATACCTTTTGCATTTAGCATTTGTGGTTTTGGTACTACTGGTCACAAGGAACTTGTTTACACTGACAATATTACAAAACAATAACTGTAATTTTGAAATCTTTACAGTGTTCAACAACAGCAGTAATTCAGCCTCCAGCATATAACCAAACAGGTGAAGGAAGCGCTAATCCTTACTGTGTCTAATTTCCACAGTAATATTTTTCCACCATGCTCTCTTTCCCAATATATTAAAGAACACTGTTAATTGTTGTAGTATTCATATGAGACCAGTTTAATAAGATACTAATACATGCCCTTACCAGTAATTTAGTTACATGAAGGTAAAATTGCTCATGTTTCTCAGTCAATGTGAACTCGGTGGCTGAATACCAACTGTACCAAGTGAAATTAGTCCATTAGACTGAATACTGGTTGCTATTTTTAAAATCGCCTTTAAACTCAGCATCCATTATAAACATTTTGTTAGGAGTGTCTTTGAGAATGACATATATTCAATAACGGAACTTAAATCCACTGTGGCAAATGACCAAAGTAACTTAAAATTCAAATTCTTGCCATAAATTATCTGTGACCCATTAGAAGGCAACAAGAATGAGAATTGTAATGATCAACCATAAATAAATGTCCATCTCAAGTGCATATAGTGCATCAACTTGGACGTGTAAGATATATTGTTCAGTGCTGTGAGTACCACTAATATATCTATCCCAAATAAGGTTCTTCTGAGCAGTGTCTTGGACAAACCACTCAGAAGTTTTTAAACTTGGGCTTTTATGACAAGCGTGATGCATGACAGTTTCATACTTCTGCCCAGATAATTTCTTCAGGGCTAATTAGCAGAATCTTTGAAAAACTCTTGAGCCCAGTGAACAGCACCTGGAACTGCTCTGGAAATGCTTTGTTCGGCAAAGTACAGATATGAGTGACAAATTTTCTGAAGAGAAACTGTCCTTTTCTGTGTTTTACCCCCTGGCCTGCAGCTGCTGCCCCTCCTGCCACACCGCAGGCTGGTGGCTCTGACCTCCAGGTGCCTTCTCATGGCACCACAGAAACCATCCTCGTCCTTCCTGCACCAACTAGAGACTCTGTTGGTCACAGGGGAAGACAGGCTTGGTCCATCGATGGCATTAACTTGTGAAGAGAAATCTGACTATCAGGACCAACTACCAGTTTCATGGAGAAAAATGCCAGGTAACCACAGTCATAACTGCTGCTTACTTTCCCTCAGAGCTGTAGCTGTTCATGCTCCCATCCGTCGACTCCCGGCTGGCCTGACGGGTCATCCAGTTCCTCATCTCCACGGCCAGCCCTGTCTCCGTGCTCCTCTGGACCGTGCTGCGCAGCTTCTTACCCCCTGCTTCTGCGGAGACAAAAGCCAAGTCCCCATCACACCGCGCTGTGGGGCGTGACTGCAGGCACCGCACCACCACGCCACACCTCGCAGCCTGAAATTAGTGACCTGTACCAAAACTTCCACTTTAAAATTACCATTTTTTACTAATAGGCAGGCAGCATTGTAAATCTCTTTTACAGGACCATACTTCTGTCACCACCTGCTCTGCAAGGGCAGCCAGCATACGCAAAACACAAGTCTGCCCACAGAAGTAACCAGATTTACATTACCCATACTCTAGCGTGTTTAAATATGTTCTCCCTGGATGAATACATCCTCCCTAGGAATTCAGCCACAATGTCACCATTATGTCAAAACCTGCAGGGTCTGAGGAATGTTCTAATTCAGATGAATTGTTTGATTTAAAACCATCTGGTCATTATCTGCTAAATCAAGTTCCAGATATCCATTAATGAGGACTGTAAACAACAAATCAAGAACCCTTCCCATTCTTTCTTCTCTGTTCACGCTCTTCTCATTTCACTAGCTGCTTTAACTTAGTAACTAAAAAATACAGTATTGGTTTATGCACAATATGAAACTTTATTTCCACCTCCAAGAGTAACAATTTTTGTACCTTCTTGCATGTTTTAATTTCAGTTGTAAAAAGAGCAGTGACAGATAGCTGGGTACCAGACAAGGGAAGAAGTATTCCAAACTTAATACAGAAGCATTTTAGTGTAGGAATTTTGATGAAGACTTCAGCTGGAAGGTATATTGAAGGTGCCACCAAAAAAAACACCCAAATCTGAGTGCGAATGAAGCCTCAGTTTTTCTTTCATGAATATAACTGTCACTTCATGTCACTTCTGATTTTAAATGCTGTTCCCTGCAATGGTGCAGGGAATTCTGTCTTCCAATTTCTTTTATCTGTTCAATGGATAAAACCCCCTGGCTTCAGCACAGCGATGCATGATATACTGATAATACCATAAAAAAGGAAAACTCTAAACATATACACCACCAAATGATACCAGAAATCATAAACATTGATGAGTGTAGAGTAACATCCAAGATCCCAGGATATCCGTGGACTCGCCCTGTTCTGCAGTTGTTTGTAGCCTCTGCGGCCCCTGCACCACCTCTGGCTTATCACATACCACATAGCAGAAGAACTGTTGGACGTGTGGGGTTGGTGAAGCTCTAGGGATTTGAGAAAGGGAGGAGACTGTCCTGGGATAAGGACTCTCACACCCTCAGGAGCACAGGGGCTTAGAGCAAGAGGACCTGCACCCTCGGACGGGGAACTGGAGAGGGGCACTGATCTCTCTGTCCCCACTCAGTGTCCCTCTGTCCTACAGGCTGCCATGTGAGCTGAAGTTTTCTGGGTGCAAACCCCAGGCCCTCAAGTCAGGGGGAATATTAGGTCAGATAAAGAACATGGGAATTTTAGTGAAGTGGGAAATAGATATCCAAACCACATTGAAAACCCACTGGCTCCTTGTCACGGAAGATTTAACAACATTTACATATTTAGCAGTAGTGAGACATTTCTACAGCAGTATCATGAATTGTTCAAATCACATTGTTCATAGAATCATAGAATGTTCTGAGTTGGAAGGGACCCACAGGGACAATCGAGTTCAACTCCTGTCCCTCCATGTGACAACCCCACAGTTCACACCATGTGTATGAGGGCTTCGTCCAGTTGCTTCTTGAACACTGTCAGGCCTGGGGCTGTGACACCTCCCTGGGAGCCTGTTCCAGTGCTGCACCACCCTCTGGGTGAAGATCCTTTTCTTAATGTTCAACCTAACTCCCCCCAGCACATCTTCCTGCCATTCCCTCAGGTCCTGTCATTATTAAGAGCTTACTTTTCCTTAAGACCATAACTTTTAATCAGTATAAAAAAATTACAAAAATAATAATTTTGCTCTAAAACTTCAGCTACCCACATGAACTTAGTAAACAAGTGAAGTAATTTTTTTATTATTGCAAAACTGCTTCTGAAAAATCCCCATCAATATCTGGTGCAATAAATACAAACAAAAAAGATACAAGGCTAACGTGACATGAAAAATGAAGGGCAGAAGTCTACAGCTTCATTTCTATTGGGTTGCACCGTTCCAAGTATCTGCTGGTTTTATTATTTATATCAAACTAATGAAAACTGGCAGCTGACTTCCAACACTGGTCCAGAGTTGTTCTAAAATCCAGTTATTCATATCAAACAAATATTCCCCAAAAATTGTCTGAAAAAAACCCACTCTATAGTTTTGTAGAAAAGGTACACTGTGTCATAGGAACATGTGAAAGGCAAACAACTTCCAAAGTCCCATGTTCTTTTCATTAAAGTATTGTTACAGGTTATTACTCTTCAATTTTAAGAGCTCTTTTGATTAGTAAGCATTCATTTTTGTTCAGTCTTTTGTTGAATGGTGGTCATTCTTGGTTCATTGTTGCAAACATGAATTTTCTCATGCAAATTTAACAGAAAATCTCCATTCTACATGAGTCTTCAGTCTTTTCATGCCATATATTTCAAAGATTTTGGGGCTTGGCATAGGTATGAGTTTGAATACATGATATGTGAAGGAGTATATAGTAACTTTTAATAATTATCAAGGTAGATTTTTTTTTCTGAATTAGAATTGTGTATGTCTTTACTGTAGCAGAACATTAACAGAAAAAAAATCAACACATCTGTTGCACATCAATTTACTGAGAAATTAAAGCGGAACTGGTGCAACTGCCATTCAAGCCTTCATAGAGGCACATGTGTTTAACCAGCTCTTCTGAGCATCCCACTGAATCTTATTTTTAAGCAGTTTTACTTTCCCGCATGTATCTGAAATAAGTGCTCTGGTTCACATGAAGGCAGGCTAACAGCTGAAAAAAATACAACTTTGATACAGCATGTAAGTGAGGCATCCACAGTACATCCAACTTCTGTGTAAGTGTGGGTGGTAAACAGAAATTATTTTGACCTTAACATTGAATTTAAGAGACTATGTAAATAACAATTTTCCAGTTTTCAACAGGAACAGGCAGAGCTCTCTGATTGTCCTGAAAGAGAAAGATCTGACCTTTCAGCAAGGAGGTTCCTAATCATGATGTTTATGTTCTTTGAAATAAGAATTGAAGACTTAACAGCGAAATGGCAATTTGGAATAGAAGTACAGAAGAAGCCTCAGTTCACAGTCATGACTCCTGAACCACTGCTTTAGAGATGAATATTCTTTCAAATCAAGCTTGGCTAAACTAACGTGTAGTAACAGGCATGAGAAATACCTACACTCGATTGCCCACAACCCCAGCAACACATTGGTCCCTGGAAAAATGTAACAAATCAAACCACAATCCATCAAACAATTTAAAGGCAAAGACGGTATTTATATAATCCATAATTTGTGTTTCTTAAATTCAACATTAAAATACTTAAAAGGTGGCAAGTAGCAATAAAAATGCGAAGCAGTTTCTCAACTCAAAGAAATAGACTTTGGTGCCATACTTCCACGCTGTAGCTGGTGCAAGATCTGGTAGAATGTCGTACCACTCCAGTAAATTCAGACTGTTTTCCCTCATTGCTGCCTGGAAATTAAAACCTCTTCTGTTGTGCTAATTCAACTACTTGTGTGGCTGCATTCTGTACTGGACCCAGCCCAAAAGGAACAAACCAACAATATGTTTTAAAGCTGTTCTTTTTCTTTTAAGACAGATCATTTCCCAAAAACATTTGTGAAAACAAACAGACAGTTAAATGAGCCCAACTGAGGTGATGTTAATCTCTAACCAGCTGAATAATTTGGGAATGCCGCTAACACAGAAGTAAACATGTAACTCTAAAAGTGGAGATTGGGTTTGTAATCATAAAATACCTATACTTATACACTCACCTCATGCATGTTGTTCTATTCCTACCAAATGAAAGGATGCGGAAACAAGGAAGTAGAGTAGTGTACTTTGTTGCTAAGTAAGTTGCTGACCACCTACATTGAAAATAATTTTACTTGCAATTTACTAAACTCTAATAAAGAACATTGAAAACGTTCTCAAAATTAGTATAATCTAATTGCCTTAGAAAGAAGACATTTCTCTCAAGTCCTCATCACAAAATATGGAATACATTATCTGAAAACACTAATTCAGATTCTTGTGGCCATATTGTAAGGAGTGGAATAAATTACCAGAAATAATTGCTTTGGCATTTATGAAAGCACATTCATTCTTACAGTTAATCACACTGGTAATTTAACTAATATGGTTACTGCAAATAGACTCCACAGGCCACATCTTCTAAATCAATCATATATGGAATTATTTGTTCCCGCAATTTGGAGTGCAAATCACTTGCAAATTAGGAGCGCAAAACTATTGATATGATCTTCAATATCAGATGAGGACAAGTCAAAAAGTGCAGTGAATGCAACAGATTACCCTCCGTAATCTGGGATCTAGACAGATGAAATCTGCCTCTGGCGGGGAGAGCAAAAGCTCTCAGCAAGAGCTTCCGACACCTGCCCAGCCCTGGGCATGGACCCTGAGCCTGGACACGGCTGGAACGGGCAGGGGCAGCTTGGCCACACCAGTCCCCAGCTGGTACCTGACCTCTTGGTAGGATTTCTACTGAGTAGAGAGCAGCTGTGGCTTCGGAAACGTGCTGAAGTGCTTGCAGTGCTGCTTTTCTACTCCGCTCACCTCACCTAAAAGGCTGCATAAAAACTGCTTCAGTATTTTCACTGTTAGATCCACAAAGAGAATAAGTTGCCTGTAAGTGACCACTTTTCAGGAGTAAAGCTCTATGAGCATCTAGAGATCTGCTCTGGGCATGTTAAGAAGAGGTCAAAAAAATCATCAGAGCCAGTCTAGGAACATTTGATCCTACTTAGGAAAAGGAGGTCAGGGTAGGTCCCAGATTCCCTTGCAACTGCACAGCTCTTGGCCGCACTCTTGAAGCACTGCTGGGAGCCACACCTGAGTTGTTTCTTTCCCTGCATCTCCCACAGAGCCCAAACAGCAGACACGGATTAGGATCTATTAATTTAAGCAGGATTTTGGAAACCCAGATTCCACAGTCACCTCAGTTTGAGAAGCTTTGAGCCCATCTCTCTGAGTCTCAGAAGCTAGTGCTAACCAACAGCTTAGGAGGCCTCGTGTCACAGTCCTTCTGATGAAGTTTTCTCACAGCGCATGCTGTCAGTGTTTATGGAGCCCAAAGAGCACTGGCAGGGCCAGGGAGAACCTGTAACCAGGGGCTCTCCCTTACTTTGCACTTGTAAGGAAGAAGGGAAGACCTGCATTGCAGTTCCTGCTCCCATGAATGTAGAACTTGAGAAATTTTGACCAGGACGGGAATGGCGTGCCCTGATAGCCCAAAAGCAGAGGTGTCTTCAGTAGGGAAGCTGTTCAATATGGCAGCAGCCAGGTTTGGAAAAGAGAGCTGGGGCTGACAGCCTCAGTTTGTACTATGAATTTTTAAATTTCTTGGGAGGCCTCACTAGTTTTTCATTTTCATTTCACTTTTTGTCCTGTGTCTTTATGTTTCCTCCTCTCTCTTTCCTCTGGCCATACTGAAAGCATGGTTACTTAAGATTAAGTTTAATTAAGACAGCACATAAGAAAAAGTGAAAGAAAGAGAGAACTGAATTAAAACATCAGCTTCAAAACTGTTCCTTGGGCTTCTGGTCAAAGGCTGGTTTGAAGCTTTCAGGCCCCATTCTAGACAAATCCCCCCCCCAGGACCCAAGATGCAGCCATCAGGAATGCTTTTCTTCATAGTTGTGTGAGATGTATTTCCAAGTCAGCTGCTAAACTGAGATTTACTGAGCTAGTAAACTACCCCTTGACTAGCCAGTCTAACCAGAGATCCATAAAGGTTTAAATCTAACATGGAAAAATACACATTAAATGTCTCAAACATGGGATTAAAAAAAAAAAAAAAAAAAGCCAAGTTCTGATGCAATAAAAAATAGCAAACAGCAATTGCAGAATTGATATATTATCCTTATTACTTCTATTTATAAATGTGCAACTCCTGACAGTGAGATGTGAATTGGGAGCACAATAGCACAGAGCCACTCAGGCCGTCCCAGCACTTCTGCAGAAATCTCTGTTTCTGTTACTGATAAGACCACTGGTTTTCTAAGTGTAGTCAGAGGACACAGCTGCCAAAAGTCTCGAACGATTGCTGTAAAACTGAACACAGGGATATGACAATGAAGAAGCACATGGCTTTGCAGCCCACAGCTGTATTTCCCACGTGCCAAGTGACCCGAATTTTTCAGGAACCCTCATTTAGACCAGTTACAATCTCCAAACAGGTAGATGTTCTTATAATTCAAATATAACAGGTCCGGCTTTGTACTTATTTTTTGCATGTGTCAAAACAGAATGGTAGCAGTTTCTATCCACTTTGTACATTCTGTACAACAATCTACATGACTACAAGAAATGCATAGCAGTGGGAAATCAGTCTCATCCCCAAGCTATTAAAATCCTGAAAAAATAGAGCAAGGTATTTTGTGGAATTACATTCTAATTTTATATACCGTTTACATAAGGAATTACTAAATAGGTGCACATCTTCACCACAGGAAATCTTTAAACCCAGTCTTTGATTTTGCCTATGACAAAGGCTGACCATCTGAAGTAAAAAGAAACCATCACTGCGGTTTTGAGTGATAACGGTTTGAGGTTTATATGTACATTTAATTTCCTCTATATAGAACATTCTTATGCATTTATTAATAACAATTACTCCATGAAGTGCTAAAAGGACACTAAAATTTCTTAAGTAGTGAAGGGTGTATATATCAAGGAGCTTAGAATTGCTTTTTAATTTTTGTATTATGTGAATTGAGAGCTACTTTCAAAATATGTAATAATAACAGTAACACCATTCTTTAACCCAACCTTGATTATTTTTAGTATAGTTAGGGTCATTATACACACTATCAGATGGATCTGTACAGCATTTCTGAATGATGTAGCAAATGTGTTGAAATAATTTACCATCCTCTATTAGGGCTTAATGAGATAGATAGTGCCAAGTAGTTGGATGGCTACTGAAATTACACAAATTAGAAACAATTCTTCTTCCTAGCTTTGTTTAAGATGAGTAATGATACTAAGCAAATATCATTATTTAAATAACCACCGCTCCCACAACTCTGAGCAAATTTCATACCGTAATGACCCATTTTCAAACTACTGCTGTTCAGCATTTACCTCTCCCATTGAAAAAACAGCTACACAGTGTGCTGCTGCTTTGAGTACACTGTTGACCTTGCTATTGAAAATGACAATCACAGTATGTAGAGATAAGCGAGACAGTTTTTTTCAGGTTTCTGTAGGTACCACCAGAGATGAAAGCCGCCATACACTGTAGCTTCATTGCTGCTGTTATAGCGACACCTGAGTTATCCGTTAACTTGTTCAGGTAAATGCCGCAGTGTAACTAGCAGCCCAGAAGAGAAATGCAACAAATGTAAGAGAAATACAGCCTTAAAATTCTGTTGGGCATTTCCATCATATAGTCAGGTTGAAGCATGCTGTACTTTGAATGTCAGTCCTTCTGCAGTCTCTTCTACTTTTCTGATGATTTTCCAGATGTTTCCCAGAATACATGTGTTTTGTTTGCTACACTCTTTCCTTCACCGGTAACTGTACAGTTTTTTCTGTGCTTTTTTTTTTTAAAAGGTTATATCCAACTTGGCATCTACATCTACTTCACAGAGAGATGGAATTACTGGAAATGCCTTCTGTACTGCCTCCACCTCGGAGTCAGCACCAGGAGCTGCGCAAGTGGGAGAGACCCAGCCCCACCGCGCTGATGGACAGGCTGGCTCAGCTCAGCCCTGGAGTAATGCTCTAGCAACAAATGTAAAAAAATATCGACCATACCCTTAAATGTTGTGCAGATTCTGTATGGAATGACTCCTATTCCATGTTCGGAGTGATTTTTATCCTCTAAGATAAGCCACCTCATCATTGCTTGAAATGCACCTGAGACAATCCCTGGCATGTTAACATCAATCAAGCCAAGGTCTTTAAAGCTTCACCTTTTACAGTGATACTCTGCCACAGGGCAGTATATCCTTCATTCATATTCCACCTTGGCTCTGCTTATGAACATTCCACGTAAACAAGGTCATCTTTACCACCAAGGCCAAAAAGTAGGCCAATTCCCCCAAGAAGATGTGGTTATTCTCATTTTCTTCATTGCCTGCTACTCCTACTATTACTTTATTATTTTTAAGAGGATAATTTAAGAGCATAACTACTTCATGCACAGGATTCTCTTCACTTTAATAATTACTGTGTTAATGAATTTATTGTTACCACTTCCCCTATTTTCTATTTCTGGTTAATTTATTGTCTGCTTATTGTTGTCTACTGGGAGCTCCAGAGGAACAGTGTGATCTGGTTGCCCTAACCACAGGAACAGAATCCAGGAACTGCCGAGCTTTATCCCAGCTCAACCAATGGGGAATGATTAATTGGTGAGAAACACCACTGAAGCCAGTAATAGTGTTCAAATGAGCAATTCAGGATGCATTTAAATAAGTCCTGATCTTTCCCTCACCAGCATCAACGGCAACACTTCTGCCGATATCTATGTGGGATCAAACAACCCCTCAAGCAAGTTTCCCAGACAGTTATCAGCCAGGTGTCAGGAGTGTATCATGTGCCTCCATTCCTGCCGAACTTCTGCAGTAACACTCAGACACTTCTTTCAGTAGACCTCAATATGCAAAACTGTAATGTATCTTTTCCTCAGCTAACACAACTAATTCTTGCTATTTTGGGCATGATTGTCTTCGGCTGAAGAACATTCTGTGACGCTTTTTTTCTCAATTGGCTTTTGTTTTCCTGACATATTGGGAGACCAAGATGCTCTCCAGTTCTTTCTGAATTAATTTGTCTTAAATTATCATAAATTATCTCTTGAATTGTCTTTAGCACCTGCAAAGCATTTGACTTTCCCCTTGAATCTCACAGCTTCACTACCACCCAAAAACTTTGGCAAAAGAAGACATTAAATTGAAATATGCCCCCTTTTGAGGAGCATAGTTCTGCACACAGATCTTGCCATGACCAGCATTTCCATAGCTGCGCTCCTGGCAACTTGCTAGTTAATTGTTTATATAAACACCTCACTGTAAATGCAAATCAGAAGGGAATGTAAATAGCGTATAAAAAGGAAACTGTAGCACAGATTTATTACAGGCTACAATACACACAGTGTAATCTGAGGAAGCACCAAGGTAACAGTCCCACTCATAACAACAGACACAGGCTTTCTAGTGATCATATGTGATCTGAGCCTCCCTCTAATTGCATGTTGGATAAATGTAATTCTTCTAGTACATAAGAATTCACTTGCTCTAGCACATTTTTCAGTTGTCCACAGGGAAGTTTGGTAAGGTCAAATCCACTATTTTTAAACACAGTATGTGCAAGAAATTTTGCACTATGACTACAAAGTCATCTAAAAGGATGTCACACATATTTACATTGGTCTTTTGAATTCAATGACAAAATTTCCTTTAATTGCAACAAAGCCAGGATTTCAGACAGCTTGGGATGTTTCATGCACAGCTTGAAGTCAGATCGATACTGATTTGCCCTCTGCACCCCACACCTCTCTTAAACAATTTCCATGTAATTTAAATCTGATCCAAGCATTATTTAATGCCAATTCTCATTTCACCATGCAGGCTGTACACTTTCTCATCAATGAATTTAACAAAAAATGCAAAATACACCCTTTGATAACCTTTATACTTTGACAACATACATAATTCACTTTGGTACCACACCACATGTTAGTTCTGTGTGTGCACATGTGCATATTCCAGAAGTAAATTGATGATGAAAAAAATTATTTTCAATACCTTTTGCTAGACATAGCTAAGATTAATAAACTCCTTTAAAAATAACAAATGTGAATTAACTCGAAGGACTCATCCAACTGCTCACCAAGTAGGAAATGGAAGAGTATCAGTTCCCTGGGCTGCAAACCTGGATGATGGTGGCAAGTTCAGGCCTACCCATGGCAAGCTCATGGCTGCCAACTGGAAAACTGCAGCCTTTCCACATTTCTTCAGTACATCACAGCTTGGATGCCAGGGCTTAAGAAGCCTCTTACTTCGATCAATTGACACTCAAATGCGTCTTCTCTATCCTCATGTTCAAAAATGGTTTCTAAAATTATTCTTATTAATACGCTGTATTGAGTTACTTACTATTCATTTACTTCTGAATTTGACATTACTCATATTCTTTGATACCCAAAGATGTAGCTTTGGGTCAGTGTATTCATTTCAGCAGTTAATGAACAGAAGTCTTCAAGGGAATATAACAAATAAACACCTCAACAGGTCAGATTTTCTTTTTGTATTAAAAATATGATTGCGTGAGAAATGTAAAAGCACCCCTGTAGCAGGTTATCTTTTTTTAACCTACCGATCACACACAGACATAACTACATCTTGGGGATCGATTACTTATGAAGTGGGTTTAACATCTATCTTTTTCAGATTAAACTGTAAAAGAGCATTAATTACATGAACATGGGAGTGCATGTACCACACCCACTTAAAGACACTGGTGGTACATAAACATAATTGCATAGAAGCAATTGTACAGAAGACCACAAATTCCAATTTGAGTGCAGAGGTGACTTGTTATTAAAAAAATGCATTTTTTTCTTTCTGATCTCCAAGCACTTGGGAAAGGAGTTTAGCTGTCACACCTGTCACTCCCTCTGTAACCTGAGATGTCTGAAAACTCAGGTACCAGAAACTCAGCTCCATAAAAACTGCATAGCAATTATATCTCTGTTTTTTCATTGGAATTAAATGGAGTGGATTTTCAAGAGTAGCCTACATCTAAATAGGATCTGATAAAGTAAATCAACACAATGTGTAAAAAACCTCAGCATAGATTCTTTTAACATTTCTCTTTAAATAACTTGACAGCACAAACTAAATAAGTAATTACCATCATCCTTAAATTCACAGGTACTACTGACATCCACAGATTTCATATTTCTTCGAACCAGTGAACAGTTTTTAAAATACACAGATCTCAAACAAGGAATAAGTTAAGTGTTTCCTAGAGAAGTAGAGAAAACAAACCAGAGAACAAACCAACACTCTGATTTCACATAGGATTAATGCAACTGTTGTAACTAATAACCAGGACTGAAAAGACAACTCTTCTGGAATGATAGAGAAAGAAATCTTTTGAAGAATACCTATGCATGTTTAGCATAACCTACGATATTTTCTGTTTTAAAAATGTGTGTTTTCAGCCATAGTGTTTATTAGCATGTCAAAAGATTAAAAACGCCCTCTGAAGCCTACCCTGCAGTCTACTGGCAATATTTTGCAGTTCACTTCATTGTTCAGGGCAGGGAACAGATGAGGGTACTGACAGACAGCACATTTCGCCCCAGGGAGCAGCTCCCTCTTTTCTACTGACCGGGGCAACCTGTCCAGCCCCAGAGCAGGGTCCAGGGGAAAGGCGAGGGATCACACCTCAGCATCTGCATCAGAAATACAAAGGTGCTTTGGAGAAGAGACTTCAGGGACCGTTGCACATCAAAAGATAAATCAAGATGTGTGAAGACTGGGGACAAACATTTGCCACTGAACTCTCGGCCTGACATGTAGAAGGTGATACATGCGTACATAGATATTTTAAATACAGATTATGAACAGCGTACATACATAGTTGATACGTGTTCATCTAGCAGCATTGTACAAGTACTGCTATCTTAATGTTGAAACCTACAAAATGTGCAATACGCTCAGTTAATGAAATTAGAAATCTTGAATTAGTCATGATAAACACTAGGAAGACCATACGTTCATTCTATATGGAAACATATTTAACAACAGCAGATTATTTTCTTTCTAAAATCTATATTTTCAAAACAAGCTCCTTAAACTTAAGTTCTGTCCTGGGTAGGGCATGGTGCCATGCTTAACTACATGTACACGCTTGTTATCCAGTGCTTTCTGATCACTAAGTTTTGGGGTGTTTTGGCCACAGTTATACAGAAAATCTATTGCACATCTTTTCTTTGATACATAAAGGTCTGGTCCTATAACAAATATATGGAAGTTACGCAAACACTTCACTGGTTGGACTTTTATGAGTACGTATTGACAGTAAGACCTGCAAGGTGTACTTGTACACATAGCTCTGTACCTACACTGCCGTTCCTAAGAAAAGGTTAAACAGGGCCAGTATTTAATTGTTCAGATCTGGCGTTCTTTATAAGTTATTTTGTAATAATGGACAAGAGGTACCAGAGCAAGTCCATATAGAGTTGGAAAACCACCCGTGAGGAAGTGTGGTTTGTTTTCCTTATGAAGGAGCAGAAAATGTTAAGACCCTCGACTCCTCCACCCCTCCCTTTTTTTTTAACATAACTAAAGCTTAGTAAATAACTTCATTTCCAATGTGATGATAAACATAATTCTCCAGTTACAAGCACTGTGGCACCACCCCCCCTTAGCAGAAGTAACTGTCCGGGAGTCGCATCCCCGCACCGCCGCCCTCCGGGAGAGGACAGGGTCCCGCTGCCCTTCCCGGGCTGCCACGGCCGGGCGCGCCCCATCCCGGGGAGAGACCCGCGGACCCCGGCCGGGGGCACTGCCCCTCGCACAAATGCCCCCGCCTCCCGGCCCCGGCCCCGTCCGGCCGCAGCATCTCACCTCCGTCCTCCTCCTCCAGGGAGTTCATGCAGGGGAAGTACACCGCCAGCGCCTCGAAGGAGGCGGAGAGGCTGCTCCGGCTCTGCGACCGCTGCATGCTGCGCCCGCCGGCCGCGGTCTGCCGGCCCATCTTGGCCGAGCGGCACCCGCCTTTGGCGCGGTACAAGAAGCGCGGCGTCTTTGCGGCGGGCGGCGCAGAGCAGCGTGGAGCGGAGCGGGAGCAGCAGCGGAGCGGCGCGGAGCCCTCCGCCCGCGCTCAGTGCCGCCGGGGGGCTGAGGGCGGCGGGGAGCGCTGGGCGGATTGCGAGTCGCAGAGTTCCGCTCTGTCCCGCTCTGCCCGGCTCTGTCCCGCTGGCTCCGGCGCCGCTGCTCTCGGCGGGGCGGGCCGCCGCAGCCAGCACGGGGCCGCCTATCAGCGGGGTGAGCCGTCAGCCGGCGGCGTAAGTCACCGCGGCGGGCGGGCGGGTGCGTGCCGGGGGCCGGCAGCCGTCGTGCGAGCCTCGGCGGCGGGCCTGTAAATACCGACAGCGCCGGAGGGAGGACCGGGAGACGGCGCCGGGCGATAGCGGCGGGCCGTCCCGCAGGCACCGCCCGCAAACTTTGTTCCTCCCCGCCCGATCCCCGCTGGGCCCGCGGGTGGCCCCAGCGCAGCAGGAGGCGGGATGGGAGCGTTGGGGCGGGCCGGAGCGCCCTGATGGCACCGGGGGTAGCTCAGGTTAGTGACCACTGCCAGCACTTCTGGCCAGCAGGACAAACCTGCAGCCAACGGGCAAGTGTTTGTTTGGAGAAGGAATGGATCACTGAATCACAGAAGGGTTGAAGTGGGGAGGGATCTGTGGAGATCAATTGGTCCAATGCCCCTGCTCAAGCCAGTTGCCGAGGACTGGGTCCAGCTGACTTTGAATATCTCCAAGGATGGAGACTCCACAGCCTCTCTGGCAGCTTGTGCCAGTGCTCAGTCACCCTCACAGTGAAAAAGAGTTTCCTGATGTTCAGAGGGAGCCTCTGGTGTCTTGGCTTGTGCCTATTGCCTCTGGTCGTGTCAATGGCCCAGCATCTAGCAAGGAATCTGCCCCACAAGCCACAGGCAAATCCTTCACCTCTCCTCTAGTTTAAGCAAGCTGCTTGTCTCTGAAGCACACCTGCCTCTTTAGCAAATGTGGGTATATACTTTCTGAATTAGCAGAATTTGCTCACAACCACAACACATTTTTATTTCTGATTCAATTTTATGTCTGTATTTTCCTCACCACTATTTGATATTACCTTTCTTTTCTGTTCATGCACTATATTAATAGAGTATATAGCATATGGCAACCTTTCCCCCAAATGACAGGAAAATAAAGCACTGGACATAGTTAAAAAAGAGTTACAAGCTACTGTAGCAGTCTTTTGCAATACAGAGAACTCATTCCACTGTAGTTCATGATAGTGCAAAAGCGGTATCAAACCTTGCACGTGGCCATTGCTTTCTTACTGCCCCTTTAAGCAGTAATGATAGTAAATGTGTTGTTGGTTTTGGTTTTTTTTTTTCCATTTTTCTTTCAAAGTTCTTTAACTCCTCTAAAAACATGCAAAACAATATTTAGAGTTTGATCTAACAAACTTTGCAGATAGAATGGCAGTTTGAAGCCAAATGAAACTCTTCATGAAGTATGTGTAAAGAGTCACGCATCTGGAGTGTATTTCATTGAGTTGATGTTTGGAAAGGAATACTTGTGCCTGGATAATAATGAGAGATTATAAACAGCCAACACATTACTCTCATGCCTTGCTAAGGAATGAAAACTAATCAGAACTTCAGCACTCAGAGATGGTACCCTTCGTCACTCAATCTACAGGAAAACACCGAGTTTTGACAGCTATTTTTACAATATGCACAATATTTTCATTTCTAGATTATTATAATCTAGTATTCGTAATAAAACATGTTTCATGTGACACCGTAGGCACTTATTTTAGAACAAGATACTCATTTCCCCTGCAGTAGCACTAAATGGCATCTAGGGCATCTAGGCTTTAACATCTTTCAGATGTCTCATTCAGGCCATCTTCCAATACGTGTATTTAGTTGGTCATTCTACATAAATTCATGTTTCTGGGGCCACATGCCAAAGGCTCTCACCTCCCAACATATCTGTGACTCTTTGCTGGTTATCAAGAACGTGAGCTGCCCAGACAGACAGACAAACAGACATCCCCCTTGTGTGCTGCAGGCAGGTCTGTGGAGAGGCCATGATCACAGAAACCTGCCACTCTGTTTTGAGGTGGACACCTGGTTAGTCTACAACACCTCCAGCACTCCCTCTAAAATCACCCTTTGCATTTGTACCAGTGCTACCTCACATTAAAGTATATTTAAGTATATTTGAGTTGCAGATTACAGATTACTCTAAAAAGATGTTACTTAAAGACTATAAAGCAAACAACTCTAAAATCAATTATAATTACAGGGATAGTCATAATAATAAATCTCTAATATACAATTATCATGTAATTGGCAAAAAATAAAACATGCTGAAGTAATTGCTAAAGGTATCTGTGAAAGACCTGATGACTACAGAATTCTCTATAAACACTAACGCAATCAAAATAGCTCCCTTCAATATTTTTAGCTGTGTAAGATATGGCAGAAAACGAAATGTCTGTGGCTTGTTTTAATAATAGTTCACAATAGCTTTTGAAAAGTTGGAAAAAAAGGTAATGCTCATTACATTTCACCTGAATTACTGAAGACTTTGATAAAAACAGCTGAATAAAGCTGAATGTGATAACCAGGGTGCAGAGAAAGGAAAAACAACAGTTAGACAACTTGACGATATTTACAAAAATACAGGAAAACTGTATAATAAATATTCAAAGAAGAGAAACTGATTTGTAACATCTGTTTAATCTACTTTCACTCCTGTTTCTTAATACTCCTTTTATAAGTGCTCCCTTTAGAAGTATCCTTTGTAGAAGAAATAACACCTGCTTAGGAGCCAGCAAACTTTCAAGCAGCTCCTGTTTTACTTCTCGGATAAGAGGGAGGGCGAGCACCTCCGCCACCCCACACCGCTCTGTCCTCAGCAGAAGCTGGGAGCCCCTCTGATGCAGAGGCCCCATGTCCTGCCGTGAGACGGCCATCGGAGGGGTGCTCAGCACCCTGTGCCAAACCTGCTGCTGATGGGGCACCTCGCTAGTGATGTGTGCCCTCGGTGGGAATTTGGCTGCGCCTTGACGGCTGTGCCCCCACGTCTCTCAGCCCCTAAACACTGAACGAGACATAGCAGCCCCAGTGATTATAATAAGTTGATGTTTTTGCTAATATTGCACAGTATATTAAAAAACCTGTTGCTGTCATTGATAAAATCAGCCCCTACCAAGAACATCACTTCAAATATTCCACAAACCATAGTCAATTCCAAATTACCCCAAACAGAGGTTGCAATACAAAACACCTATTCAGCAGATCTCTGACAAAGCACCAGATCACGATCCTGTCCAAGCTTCCTCAACATGCTTCTCTGTCCTGATTTTCTTTCTTTAAAATAAAGGTTTAAAGGGAAGAAACAGTGACAAAGAACTGAGATAAGAAAGTCATAAATTGTCAGTATTCTGGAATCTGAGTCATCTCTCTTTGAACAGTTGCTAATGATTGCATTATACAAATAATCTAATTGACAACAATCTGGACACATGCCTTGGCTGCAGAAAACAAGATCACTACCCTGACACAACATCCCCTGGTTGTTTTTCTGATTTTCTTTAATTTTTACTGCTGCCCATTGATTTGTGTCACCAGTTGCAAGTGAATCAAATCCCTGTTAAAGGAACTGCGT
Source organism: Nesoenas mayeri (assembly GCF_963082525.1). Taxonomy (NCBI): domain Eukaryota; kingdom Metazoa; phylum Chordata; class Aves; order Columbiformes; family Columbidae; genus Nesoenas; species Nesoenas mayeri. The sequence goes on from NC_137543.1 coordinate 22,048,650, forward strand.
CCAAACTCATATCTCAGTGCTAAATATCAAGACAAAGCATGGGACTCCCAGGCATCATATTTCTTCAACGTTTTCTGATGGTTTGCTGAAAGAATAGGACGTTGTAAGAATCCAGGTCAAACAGAACAAGGTCAAACATCTGCTATAAATGTATGTACTGTCCTGAGGCAATTCTATTTGTAGAGCTGGATATATTATCAAATATTTTGGTGGCTTGTCTATCAAGATAGGAAGGTAACTGCTTACTAGTTGTATTCCCCGAAATTACTAAATAATACCATGTAACATGAATTTGCAGCACTGGATCTTCAGTGCCAACCTTCTCTAAATACAGACAGTCAATAGGATTCTGGGTTTAAGAAATGTATCTTTCTCTTTTTACGTAGATATACTATGTGTGGAAATTGAAAAACAATATGGAAATTAAAGTATTTTCCATCTTTAGACTATGACTGGGTGTATTTCAGCAAGTATGCTCCAAGTAAACACAAATTATTACACTTTAAATTAGAATGCTTAGGAAAAATAATGATTTAAGAGGTTTCTTTACTTCGTATTGCTATTGCTGTATAGTGAACCTGGAGGTCATAATACCCTGCATTTGAAAAGTGTAAAATTGTTTGTGCAGATGACTTTTTAAAATTATTGCCTGTGTTATGGATTAATTCCTAAAGCCTGCTCTGGCTCCCACACACAAGATAAAAGCACACTTTGCCATAAAGGGGTTTCTTAAGGCCTTGTGCAGAGCTCGGAGAGGATTTTTCAGTGCAGTCACTATGGAAAGGTGATCTGAAATTTCTGAACACCTCATTTTAAATCTGTGATTAAGAAAGGTGTTCTGGGAATGCAACTGGAAAGCTGTTAGTGCTCCTTTCTTCATCACCTTTTCTGCTCTTCTGTCAATCATTGCCCACAGATTTCTTTTTGTTTGTTTGTTTGTTTGCTACAGAAGGGATTTATTTTGATCATGGTTGTCTTCAGAAAAGATAGTACAGCTGCCTAGCTTTTTACACATGTTAATTATCTTTAACTTGCACTACACCTATCGACTACTAGGCATAAGGTATTACAAGTATAATTCAAACTCTTTAATGACTTTCCACCCAAAGGCATATGAAAAGTCTCTGTGTAATGTGTCACTACAAGAAGGGTGACTGTCTTCCTCTTACAAGGTGAGGGACAATTCCCCCACACCTCCCGCTGAGGTGCAATCCAGACCGTATTTTGTTTTATTTTTAATATTTAGCTGAGTGTTGCCCTCCTCTCATACCCTCAGTCTTCACCAAGCAGAGACAACCAACACACATTAATAGAGAACAAACTCTTGATAAACATCAAGAGCCTCAGAAAAAAGGGTTAACTGAATCATCCATCCCTCCAAAAAACAACCTAGTGTGAAACCCCAGCATTTATCTAATTCTAGAAAGATAAAAAAGAGAAAATAAATACCAGTATTAGTTGGAGGAAATTCTATTCTCCAAACAAGTTATTATTCAAGGAATTTCCAGTAATTTGTCCAGGTCACTTAGATATGAGACTGCAATTATTACTGAATTAAACTTTATTACTTTTTTTTTTTTTTCTTTTTGCAAAGCTAAAACAATACCCTGAAAAGGTCATTGAAAGTATTGCCCAGACTGTGTAAAACAGGGTTTATGTGTGAAACTTGTAACATGTAGTAACAAGCCATTAATGACTGTAATTTGCTAGATGTTGGGACTGTGCTGGCTGTCCACATGCTACGGAGAGGGACATGTGGCAGCTCCAGCCAAGCACTCAGAAGAGGCAGGTTACAGAAAGCTACAACGCCCTTCACAAAGTATTGACTGTTTTTACTGTTTCCCATCATGTCACAATTCATGACTAACAGGATCAGGATCTCTGTCCCAGCGCAATGGCTCGCAGTCCATGCAACACTAACCTTCAGTGGTCTCCTACCCTGACTGAAGTTTCACGGCATAATGACCACTCCTACATAATTTCTATACCCAGGAATCAGATACAAGTTTTCTAAACTTTATTTTTTAAAAAATCAGCAAAATTTGGATTCTCTGAGCATTCCCTATTAAGTGGTCACAGAGCCACACTTTTCCTTCTGCTTACGTGGCAACAGTGCATTTTTCCATTCTGCCAATTCTTTCAGCATTTTCTACTGTAAGGTCAACTCCACCTCAAATATCAAGCTAGGTACACCGTACAGATTTCTACCAAAATAGCTTTGCTGACTGACACAGCTGTTCTGAGAAAATTCCCTAGTTGTTAGTGCAAGTGCAGTTATATCAGCAAAACAGGACTCTCCTAGCACTGCTTGTTTTGCATGCCCACATTAGGACTCGTCTGCTGGTACCCATTCCAGGATTCCTACACTGGAGATGTGCTCCCACTGTTCCTATCACCTGAACAGTCCGTGCCAGTGAAACTCTACCTGTAAGCAATTTAGCCCTTATATGGATCATTACAAAGCCTTGTACATTTTCAGAGCATAGAGATTTGAAGAGCTGAAACAAAAGTGCTATATTATGTCTCTTCCAAAATCACAGATTTCAATTCCTGAAAATGAAATAGGGAATTTTTAACATAAGAAATGTTTTAAAAGGTAGAAACAGAAAAGCAGTTAAGATCTGTCTTCCTGGAAATGTAATATGCTTTCAGAGCCATGGCGATACCAGTTTTAGTTTCTTAAACAACATAGCAGGATTGGTTGTCCTGCAGACATTCTCTTCTGTATTATGCCTTCTTTAACGAACATGAAAGAAATCTGTAAAAACAAGTCTCTCTTTTGTGTTAACGCTAATATTTGTCACATGTGAAAGCTGTCCTTATTTAAATAAAATATATTTAACTTTCCCCTTCAATGTTTATATAAAGACCACAAAACCAATCTAAAGTCTTATTTTTTCTAAATAACAAGGGGAGTTTTTAATGGACTAGCATGCAGCAATGCAGTATAGCTAGCTCACAAGTAACTAAGAGGTCAGAGTTGGAGCAGAAAAGCTTCTCACAGCTTAGTATTTCTAATTTAATTAAAATAATTTCACACCTTCGTGATCACAAGGCCATCTGCAAACCACAAGGTATCTTAGAGCTTGGCAAAATACATTACTTTGTAATGCTTCATCAGGGTGAGAAACAAGGAGCACAAAAATAAAAATGCACTGCTTTTCTAAGGAAAAAGTGTTTTTGAGAAACAAACTCACAGGAAACAATATCAAATTAAAAAAAACCAACCAAACAAACGAACAACAAAACACACAAAAAACAACCAACCAAACAAGAAAAATATAACCGAAACAAACAAAAAAACCCAACAAATCCAAACCACAACCAAAACAAAACCAAGAGGGTTTGTGTGTATGTGTGTTGTGGTTTTGTTTGTTTGTCTTGCTTTGCTATTTGCTTGTTTGTTTGTTTTTAATGCATATGTGGAGGCTGTCTGCTGTCTCTATTTAGATCCTAATCCACCCTTTTGTCTCTGAGAGTAACCTTCTTTATAATTCATCAGACCCATCAGCTTAGAAACAAGCTGCGGTTATTCATGTACCCTCTCAAATCTTATTTCAGTTGCCTGTGTACTCCACTGAAGGTTTTCAAAATGTCATAGACGAGAGCAGTGTAATTAGTTTCTGAAACTGTAACTTCAGTGAAACATGATTTGTTCCCCTGTATAACTCAGTCCTTTGGCACAGCAGGAACAAAACCAGTACAGAACTTCTGGCACTTGGGCAGCCCGCAGAGCAGACTGTACTGCACAGCAGATGCGCCCAGTCAATGCACCCGTGTCCATCCAAGCACTCTGCTGGTGTTATTTAAGAAGATACACTATGGAATAGCACCCTATGATCTTTATGCTTTTATTTTTCCAGAAATAAAAGATGAAAAGAAAAAAAAAGTCCTGAGATGAAATGTGTTTTGCAAACCACACGTGAAGATGACAAATGAAAACACCAGGATGGAAAGCAGGGTATGTACCTGTCACCCCCTGTTCTCTGCACTCAGGGACTGCAAAGACCAGAGAGCACAAAGTTTGCTGAGGACATTTCCACTAAAATGCAGGTCTGGTTAGATATGTTTGTTGTATAAGAGTATTACATTATCATCGACTGGTGAAAGCTTTGGTGAGTCCAAATGTCAGCATTGCAAAGAGGTATTTGTCCTCAAGTCCATAACCTAATCTTGACATAACCTATAGAAGGTTAATGTCTATTAAGCAGGGATGATTTTGCAAAGGTCTGTGCCTATTAGGTTATCTGTTTTTCTTCAGATCACAGACTACATTTATTGGAAACACTACATGCCACAGTCCTCTGCATTATTTCAGTGCAGAACAACCAGTGTTTTTCTGAGGCTGCTTCTGCTATGCAAAGCCCTTCAGAGACTTGCCACATCTATCTTGCAAAGTGTGCGCTTTCAAATCACCTGCACTGTGTAGTCCATGGGCAACCAGCTTCACCCCAGACAGCTGGCCTGGCTTCCACTTGCATCCTTATGGATAGTGCTGCCTGGTAGGTGGGAGCCTGTGGGTGCCTGAAAGTGCCAGAACCTCAGTGGAAACCACACCATTTTATCGAGATCATGAATTTCACTTCTTACAGGTGCAAATATATGTGGCGTGAATACTTCAAGTCTTAATGAAGATTTTACAAGGCACCATGTTTAGAGAATCCAAGTCACTAATGAAATACCTTAATTTTAGTGGTCAGCTCTAAACCCACTGACTAGAGTCTGAGTCAGTTGCTGTGCACTGGGATCCATCCAGGAAGAACAATAAAAATGCTCTCCAAGCAAAGTATAAACAACTGAGAGGAAAGACATATTTTTATCTACTGATGTCATGTTTAACTGACAAAATCACAAATTTTAGTTTTATTTTATAAGTTTCACAATGTTTATATTTCTGTCAGAGGAACATGCGCTGTTGTCATTACACTGCTCTCATTTCCAGGGTGTTTGAGTCATAGCAGTGTCTCTTCAGCCATGATCACAATCACATGAATCCTAAAATGCCATTGCTGATGAAAAACAACTTTATTTTTCTCTTTCATTTGTTTTTATTCTGGTAATCTATAGCTATGTCTACATGAACAAATACAAGACCAAGACAAATTCTGCTGCACAGGAACTAGATTATTTTACTGCTACATTTTTAGAACAGTCTCTAGCACAGTATCAGCCTGAAGTTCTAGTGCTCCTCCAATAACATCCTGGTTTGGGAGTTAACATGGGCCAGAAATTACTTCCAAAAGGCTTCTTTTGGAGGGTAGGAGAGTATCACAGCATGGATTCGAGTAATTCTGTGCCAACTGAACTTGATATGTGTTTTAATGCTGTAATGTAGAGGAAACCTATTTCTCTCAGATATGACACTCCTACAGATTTAAAACTGTCAGGCAGGAACTGGATTGCAGGTATAAAATATGAAGCTAGTTTGCCAAACAGCTTATTTGGCTTCAGAATCACTGTGCTACAAATAACTTAGGAAACAAGTTAGCTGTTTGAAAGCCAGTTAGCTTCTTTACCTACATTGGCCTTTAAGAAATAAAATTTACCTCTCCAGCTAGTACAGTTTTCCATCCAAGATGATCTAAAAATATAATCAAACACAGAGAATGCCTAAAAATAGTGTAGAATGATGTCATAAAGGTGTAATAGGCTACAATTTGCAATAACCTACAATGAAATGATTTAAAACATTTATACAACATAATCATAGACTCATAGAATAATAGAATCACAGAATGGTTCAGGTCAGAAGGAATATTTAAATATCATCTAGTTCCATGCCCCTTGCTGAGGGCAGGGACTTCTTTCACTAGATCAGGTTGCTCAAAGTCCCATCCAGCCTGGCCTTGAACTTTTCCAGGGACAGGGCATCTACAACTTCCCTGGGCAACCTGGTCCAGTGTCTCACCCCATCCTCATAATAAAAAATGTCTTCTTTATATCTGATCTACCCTCTTTTAGTTTAAAACTGTTATCCCTTGTCCTATCACTACATGCTCTAGTAAAAATTTTTCTCTGCCTTTCTTATAACCCTCAAGTAAGTATTGAAAGGCTGCTATATGCTCTTCCCAGAGCCTGCTCTTCTCCAACAGCCTCAACTCAACCTTTCTTCAGAGAAGAGGTGTCCCAACCCTCTGATCATTTTCCTGGCACTCCTCCAAGAAACCAAACCTTTTCATGGCCTTTCTAGTGGGTGCCTGATCTTTTTGTATAGACATGGTCTTTAAATTATGTGTGTTTTTCAGACACCCCAATTCTAAATTTAAATCTGTAGCACAATATAGATAGCATGGGTCTGTGAATAATATTCAAAATTTTGATCAGTTTTCCTAGGATTATGCTATATTTGCTATTTGTCTGTATTTCAAAATGTTGGTCTTTTAGCTTCAGCTGGCTACTTTTTTGTTGTTGTGTTTAGTCAATGTTTGCATAATGATAATGCTGGAAGATCGAGACGAGATTGGACCTGAATATAGAAGACACTGTATGAACTCATTATTTATGTTTTTGCTCAAAAGAGCTTACAATCTGAAAGGTACAGCAGATAAAAACCACAGACTGCAGAACAGAAAGAAATGGCACCAAAGTTACACCACCCTCAGTAAGTCAGTAAAACCTTCATGTTGTCTGGATAACCTCCAGTGACTGTATTCATTTTCAAGGGTCACAGCAGTCCCCGGTGCTAGTGGTAAATCACTCATCTAAATGCAAAGGTGTTTCTCTGGGTTAGAGACTAAAAGAGAGTCTCCAAAAAACCCCAAACAAAAGGGATCTGAATGCTTCATGCTTGATGACATAATGTGTTTACTTAATGTAGTACAATGGAGCTGGTACTTTAGCCCCAGCTTGGGTGCTGGAAACTGCATCAGTGCTGGGTTTGGACAGGCTAAATAGTTTTGCAGAATATGTCACTTGTTTGCCTGGAGTCAGTTTAGGTATTTGTGACACTGACAGGCACCAAGATTCATCTGATTTCACTTCTGCATATTAAAAGTAGGAATCTAGTTCAAGCCAGCTGCCTAAGCTCCCTCTGTTGTCAATGGACAAAAGTTTGAAACAATCTGATTGTAGCAGTTTGCAATGCCTGTCTAACCTGAATCTCCCTCTCTTCAAAACCATTACTCCTTGTGCTGTTGTAAATAATAGAACCAAATCTAGAAGATAACAGAATCCCAGATGATCCAAGCTGCTGGTGACTGTCAGCTATATAAAAGAGTTTCTCAAACTTTTCTGGACTAGTATAGTTAAGACACACCAAGTTTTGAGCTCAGCAGAGTGCAAGGTAGTACAACACACTACTTCTTCTGACTCACTCACCCAGAAGCCCATGGGCCCAGTGACAGACGGATCAATCGGCCGCTGCCTCCCACCTCCCAGTCCAGATGGAGATGCGAAGCTACGCTCTGACTGCTCCTTTGTGGCATACACTTGTGCGTCTGTCTATATGCACATGTATATTTATATCCATATATAAAAATACGCACACAGAAATGCTATTTTGTGTTTATTCACACACGCTTGCATCTATATCACGTTTTAATGGGTTTTTTACTGCAGAAAGTGTAGGAGTTGATGATGGGCTGAAAAAAGCAATCGGGACGACAGCTCATCTGTTTACCATATCTCCCAGACTATGTATTTTTAAATTGAAGTGTTCTTATATGTCAATGATGTGTTAAAAATAAACCCCAAATAATCAATATAACTAAGTTTTTATTAAAAATGTGATTGTTAAGCCTTTCTCCATAAATTTCAGCTGAGTAGTACATAAGCTGTTTTGCAGAAGAACTGAGAAACTCTCCCTCCCACTTCTTTTGGAGGGATCTGTCAGGAACCCTGGGTTCTCAGAACCCTAAAAGTCAAGCCAATAATTCTTTGCTTATTTCTTTCCCCCCTACCCTGCTCCTTTTGTTTCAGAAACAAAATAAAATAGATACACATTTTGTTAATTAAAATTCCTTTTTTTTTTTTTTTTCTGTATGAATACTGGCTATTGTTACTTTCTAAAATAATCTTTTGTGGATTTAACAAATGTCAGACTTTCATCAGGATTCTGCACCAGCATTCTTGTGTAGAGAGCTCTACAAAATTCAATTAAATAGAAGCAACCCACCAATGCAAATGAGTTATTTGAATATGTTTTTTCTACATCTGCCTATTATGTAGTACATCAAAGATAGCTGACTATTTTCTGAATTTTACAATGTGGACCTTTAGCTAACATTTTAACATGTTTTAGTTAATAAACTTCATCTAATTTTCTCTATATGCTACCCTCATTCAGTCCAACCATGTTTAATAATCATAATACAATCAACTTTAATTTGGGAAATATCTTTAAATTCAGGGACTTTTAATATATCGATGAGTTCAGTCCTGTACACATGAAAAAGAGGAAAAAAGTTCTCAAAGCACAAGTGTGACAAATGACCATAAGAGAACTTTTTTCCTGTGAACATTTAGAGAATGTTTTAAATTTTAATTTAAATCTTATTTTACTCTGTGCAATGCGATATATAACAGGAAGGTATAGAATGCACAGTTAAACAAAGCCACCTTCTGGCTATATTTACACCTGTGCAAGTACGGAATTACTTCATGAACCTCTCTAGATTAACATTAAAATTAAGGTTTCATAGAAGTATGTCAGATAAGGAAAGAAAGCAGCTGAGTTATGCACTTATTTGCTTTAAAACTTTCATAATTAAGCTAAGAACATGGTTAGAATATTGTTATTAGGAGAAAGATAAGTATTCTTAAACAGGATTAAAGACAAATAGCTTAGCACCAATGTTAAGCTGTTTAACTGTGATAATGAAAAACAGCTTTGATATGAGCAACTCAGACTTTTGCAAAAAGCCAGATAAAACTTATAATGGATGAAGTCTTCAGAGTGAGGAAAAAAGAGATGTTTCTTTATAGAACTGAATCTACCATGCTGGCTAAATCACACAAACTTCTGGTTTCCAACATCTATATAGTCTAAAAGGTCCAATTACACAATAACCTTTCTGTCAGTGCGGCTAATACCAATGCCTAGGAAATGCACGTAAGAAAAAATAAAGTATAGGAAGGAATGCCTGTCTCGCTGACCCCTGGTTTAGAGGCTCTCTGAGTTAGTTGCTTTTTAATTGCCGTTGTGAGGTCTGAGCCACCTCATTTTCTCTAATCTCTTTTTGAGCCAGTATACACATCAGGCCCATCCAGTATCCTATAGAACGGGTCCAACGGGTTAAATCTGTATTGTGCAGTAGCAATTCCTCTTGCTTGTTTGCCTGGTAATTGCCTGTAGTGCCCCGGTTCTTGCACTGTGAAAGCAGTGATTAAGTCATTCTGTAGTGACCTTTCTCACAGCTTTCCCGACTTTACATCCCTCAGTTATCTCCTTTAGTCATTTTTTTTCTGAACTGAAAAACCCTGTGCCATGTTTTTCATCACTCTCGTCATGTCTCTCCCTACTTGCTCTTGCTCCGTGCCCTTTCTGAGGCTGTGGGGCTAGCAGAAATGCATACAACAGAATACTGATATTTTCTGATCCTCTTTGTTGTATATTTTCCTAATAATTGTAACTTCATATTTGGGAGAGAAAAAAAAACCTCATAGGAGTTCAACCGTGGAGTCGAAAAAAGAGGCAATAAAACATTAAATCACACTTTCAATTTGAGCTGACTTAACCAGAAATGAACTTTCTTATTTTTTAACAACTTCTAAGCTGTAAAGAGTGATAAAAGTATTTTCCTTCTATTATGGAGAACCCCAACACATAAAAATCCATGTTCAGGCAGTGGTCTGAGAAAGCACTGACCAACTCCAGGTGCTTGAAGTCAGGAAGCCGTGCTTCCTTCAGTATTCAAATTTTGACTCAGATTCTATGCTTGCTTTGTATTGCATCCAGCAGGACTGAGTTGTATCAGATAATTTAATTTCAAGTTAATGTATGATTGACATAGACAGTTATAAACCTAGACCATTTTACTGCCATATGACAAAATGAAACTATAGAGAAAAAAATAGGAAAGTTTTTTTTTTTAGACTTCCTAAATAGGAAAGTCTTTGAAGATGGGTAAAAATTTTTAATGGGACTAAGATGGTGAGTGGCTAAGAATTTGGCAAATAGGTAATGCGGTCCATCAGAGGAAACGAGCAAACAGGCCTGGAGAGAGAACTGAAATATTAGGAGAAGATGATAGATAAATGAATGACAAAATAAGAGCAGCTGCTTCTTAGGCACACACCATCAAATGACAGAGTAAAAGATACACATGTTTTACTAGAAAACACCTTGCTCTGGAATTTGATGAAAATTGTGCAATTAATTTTTATATGGGACTTGGAAAAAACACTGATCATCACTGCCAGATTTTAACTGGAAGGGAAAGAAACCCCTTTCGTGGTACTTCAGGCCAGCCCAGTAAGACTGAATTAGAAGGATGGCTGTAGTCAGTAAAATCTTTGGCTCAGGTTGCATGAAGGAACCTGTAAACACAAACCCTGCAGAGTCCTGTAGACCCAAATGCCTGCAGAGTCCTGGTGATACCAATGAAAGTCTGCAGGGGTGTAAAGGCTCTTGGACGGTCACTTGTGAGATCAGCACCCTAAGAAAAGGTTATTTGCTACAGGCAACTAAGAAAACTGACTAGAGGAAAGACAAATAATGGGCGCAGCAGTTCTTCTGAATTCAGTATGACCAACGATGGGCTTTCTTATAGAGAAGAAATTATTTGGAACAGGAGAAGTCAATTGCTGTGCAGGAGTAAAAGGGCACAGAAGAGGAGTTCTTTACTCAGCACCTAAGATTTATCAGGTCTGATACTGACAGTCATCAAAAGTGCTTTTGCAGGTATTCCTGCCCATGGCAGGGGTGTGGAACTAGATGATCTTTCAGGTCAACCAAACCATTCTATAATTGTATGATTTTCTGTTAGTCAGATTAATATTTTATTTTGTTTGCTTGTGCTTTCTCACCCTGGTCCTACATCTTGGCATCACATCCAAGGTTACTGCTAGAAGCCTGTTTAATATACACATGAAGGCTGTTTTATATCTTATAAGAGGACATCATATGTTTGATTCGCAGTTTTAAATCAAACACATGAATTAGCACCAAATAGCTACCTAAACAGACAGTTTGAATTATGAAGACTTATGCATTTTATGTCATGGATACCTCAAGAACTGCCTCTTCCTTTTGTAATTACTCCACTGACGGGTATCAGCTTTACCTAATCCATCAAACAGAAAAGATGTAAGAGCAGGGTATTTTTAGGAGAGGATTCTTCAGTTTCAAATGTAGTTCCACTTAGAGCTCACAAATCGCTGACTTTTAGGGGAATCTGTGAACCTTTTCTTTCTCCTTAGGATTTTGGAGAAGGGAAGCTAGGAGGGATAAATTGTACATTTTCATCCCAGTGAGCTCAGATCAAAAACAGTAATTTGATTTAGGCTTTGTAAAAGACTATTGTTAACTCAACTATCAGATGATTGAAATTTACAAAATAAAACAACTTTTAATTTTGAAAAACAGCACTCTATGAAAAATATCTTTCATTTCCTAAGCCTCAGTTTATTTCAGGTTCAGTTTGAATAAAAAACCTGACTTAGTAATTTGAAGGGAGTGGGGGGTGGGCAGCCCAGAACACATGGCTGGAAGGGGCTTCTTGGGTCACTGAGGCTGCAGGTCCCCCTCTGTAGGACTTATGAATCCATCAAGGTTGAAGAAACTTAGCATTTGCAGTTGGCCATACTAACATCTTCCTTTTTCAGTCACTCATCAAGAGGGATTAGATGCTTTGTGTCAACTGCCCTGCTTCGTTGTACTTCTACAAGAGTGACAAAGCTGCAGCAAGTCTCAGGATCTGATTCTTTACAACAATACTGTTTCAGAAGACTAACTAAGGAGACTATTTTGATCTGACTGCAAAATGATCTCTTCAGTCAGCAAGGTGGTGGGAGGAAACAGTTGAATGCAGATCAATTGGGTTAAGGAATAATGATGCTGATGCAAAATAATATATTAGCATCGTAAGTACTGAATATGATGAATCTGGGTAAACAGTCATGAAAATCAGGTTAACATATTTCTAAAAGAGCCCTGGAGTTCAATAGCAAGGAACACATCTGTTCTTCCTCGTGACTAAGATACTTTTAGTGACCTTTTCTTTAAAAAGCTGTACTTTGAAGATCACATATTTATTATTTAACATTGTATTAAATATTTCTGCAAAATCAAAAGATAATGTACATGCGCAGAACCTCTAAATGATTAATTTGAGAGTGGAATGAAGTCGCATTCCTGTTCCTTTTATGGTTCTCAAATGTCTCTCTGTATTGGCAATTTATTTTCAGAAAAAATAGAAGTAACATTGTAATTATCCTTCTATGCTAACAGTTTTGTTATTGTGTTTAAAATGTTTTAAAAGGCACACATGGCATTCACTGGCATAAACACTTGTATTGTGAAATGGTTCCACTCTGCTTATGCCTGCTCCTTTGCTGATACAATTTTCCAGCAGTATGTCTATATTGTGTTTCTAAATACAGTACTGTTAGCTTTCACAAAATAGAAGGAAACACAGTAGTTGCTCTCTAAATTATTAAGACCGTATTATGTAATTAATTGTAACATTACTTGTTAATTCTGAGCATTTATTATTACCAGATGAAGTAAATTACAATAATATTCAGAAAGGTATTGAAACATCACCCATTAATGACTAGGAGAAAACCAACATATTAATTTGTGTGTGTGTGTGTGTGTGTGTGTGTGTGTGTGTGTGTATGTATGTTAAAAGACAAAATACTGTGTACAGATGTATGAGAAAGGAGTTTACTGGCATACTGTTGGTGCCCATCAGATGATATGAATGACGGTTCAGCATACATTCAGGAAGAGGGAAAGTGCCAAGTGTGCAGAAAACCACATTTCTGTCTAAGCAGTCAGGGAGCTGATGACATAATAGAAGTGCCAGTTGGGCATTTTACCCATCAACCATCAACCATCATTTTACACAATGCACTTTACACATCAACCATGCACAGAAGTACAGAACACTACTAATCTTCTGATAAAAGTTTACCTCCAACGAGCTCTACTTTGCCTGATAGCTTTTGTTCAATTCTCCATCACTGAACAGCATTCCATAAAAAAATTTTTCTGAATGTTTATCTTACCTCCCTTACTGAATCATAGTAATCTGAATACTTTTTTTTTTTTTCTTTCCATACAGTATAGTGCTGTACATTTATATACAAACAGAGTGAGTGAGAGCACAATCTTTTTCTTGTCCCATAATAAACATTCTACATTTCCCCTCCTTTCTTTCCTGGGGAAGAAACACTTGACATGCCCAGTTTTGTTTCTTAGCCACTGAAAAATCATTTAACCCAAGCCTGAGGGCCTAAAATTGTAAAAGAGATATCTAGTTTCTAAGTGTTCAAGACTGTGTTTTGTAATGAAGCAAAGGAATTTACTCATAAATCCTGTCTAAATCAATATTGATAATACACTCCTTGCCATCATCCTCCCAGAGTTGTGAACAAACATAATTTGCTAATTTTTATTCAGTCCAAATGTCCTCTGTGCATCTAACTTTGCTGTCAGAGTGAAAGGAACAGAAGTAACTTGATGAGAAACAAAATTGAGCAGGAGAAAGAATTTTGAAGGAAGTTGAAGTTCATGATTCTGGGGTAAAATTTGCCGGGATTAAAAGAGAGAGAGAAAGTTGGTCAGAGCAGTGGGTAAGAAAGATTATTTTAACTACTGAGTATGTGGGGGCATGTTGACATACAGGAGAAATCAAGATGTCCTGGGCTGCAGGAGAGAAGAATGCATATGGCATAGAACTGTATAGTGTAGGAATAGGACTCATCTACTTTAGGGCAAGGGAGTTACTATAAAAGTTTTTGCCTTAAAAAACCACATCGTTTGCAATTTCTTTTACGGGCAGGCCAAGAATCTTCTCTTTTTGCCCAGAGAACAGCAGTATCAAGTCTCATTATTCCTAAGTCATACTCTTGTCTAGTAAAAATAAGTGTTCCACACTTACTAAGCTAAGCAAGGATCAGTCATAAACTGGTGAAGAAACTAACAGAACTGGTTGGTCTGGTGACCAATGATAGAACCCAAGGGAAAAGCAGGAAGATGTGCCAGGAGAGGTTTAGGTTGGACATTAGGAAAAGGTTCTTCACCCAGAAGGTGGTGCAGCACTGGAACAGGCTCCCCAGGGAGGTGTCACGGCCCCAAGCCTGACAGTGTTCAAGAGGAGACTGGACAGCACCCTCAGACACATGGTGTGAACTGTGGGGTTGTCACATGCAGGGACAGGAGTTGGACTCGACGATCCTTGTGGGTCCCTTCCAACTCAGGACATTCTATGATCCTCTGATTCTAAGAGCTCCATGAAAAAAGGGAATAATCAACGGTAAAGTCTTCCATTTCATTTCATAATTTCATTTCATTTCATCCATTCTTTCAGTTGATCTTCTTCCTGCTTAGGGGTTAGGCTTTTTCATGACAAAGTTTTAGTGCGCTTCCAATCCAGTAAGGACTGGTGGGAGTAATAGCCATCACTAAGAAATCCTTCCCATACCTGCATGTGAATCTCTCTGTTCTCTCTTGGAGGAGTTATCTGGTCTTCTTCACTCATGTTTAAAATGTAATACATTTTAAATGTAATGTAATACATTTTAAACATGTTCTGCACGTGGAGAAGGACCTGTAGATTGTCTCTGAAGCTGTCTCTTGACAGATCAAAAGAAAAATGTTCTATACCCTTGTTACTACAAATTTATTACAGAATTAACTCAAGGACTATCATAGTGCAGAAGAACTTGCATGGAAAAGACACACAAGTCAAGCAGTTGCTTGGCTGCCAAAGAAAGCATCAGCATAGGCACATGGTGACTTTATCATCATGTTTCATTTTGGAAGATGGGAAGGAAACAGTTAAATCTGAATAAACTCTATCACATATATAGAGAATATCAGTTTTCATTGGGAGAATTACAGAAATTAGAAACTGAGAACTCTATTAATCCAGCTAGCCATTACCAATGCCAGAGCCAGGGCGTTCACTCTCAGGCAGCCCATTCAGAAAAAGACCAAAAATCCTACTGGCATGATGCTACTAGTTGCTGTGTGTTACACAAGTTACATTTTAAAATAATAAGTCAGCATGTCTACAATATACTATTACATTTTAGGAAGAAATTCATCTACTAGCATCACTTACATACATTTGGCTTTAAATAAAACAGATATTTAAATCAGGCTTGTTTTCTTTGAGAGTGTTGAACTATTTGGCTTTAAATAAAACAGATATTTAAATCAGGCTTGTTTTCTTTGAGAGTGTTGAACTTACATTTTTTTTCAGAGAATTGGACATTTTCTCTCTACTTTTCATTACCAAGTTTAAAGGGATATTTTGAAAAGGCATCTTAAAAGGCATCTTAATGTAACAGATAAAAATCCAGATAAACTTTTAATCAAAATAAACAGAATTTTTAACACAGCTGACTTACTTTTGTTTATTGCATTGAGAATGGGCCTGTGAAATTATAATCTGATTTTGTGTTCCCAACAAAGCAATGATTTTCAGTTACTATTCTTGCTTATTAGAAACTACAACACTTTTATAAATGTTTGACACTAAAAACCCACGGGTGATGCACTAACAATAACTGACTACTGAGCCCAAACCGTAGTGTAAAATTAAGGATCACAAGGAGGGGCAGGGAGAGAAGAAAGCATGACACCTGAAAACAAACAAAAAAATTTCTATGTGAGCTGCTCATGTATTATCCTCTGCTTTCTCAGAAGGATTTTCTTAGTCATTTCAAGCAGTGCTACACAGTTCTCCTTCACAAAAGCTTTCTCCCTTGCTATATTCTTCCCTAGCTGCTATTCTTCCTCTAACTCCCTTGTTGCTGATTCCCTCAGACAGCATCATGCTGTCATTTATTCCTCTCCTATGTGTGCCTACTTCTCCTTTCACTGATATGGTTGTTAAATTTCTCCATACTCATCTTCCCTCACCTCTTGACTCTTTCTCTGACATTAAAGTCTGCCTTACTGCCTCCTGCTGCTCATCCTCACCAATCCCTTCTTTCACAGAATCATATAATCATTCTTCTTGGAAAAGATCTTTAAGATGTGCTTCGTCTTTGATGAAAATCTTCTCAACAGGCTGTCTGCTACCAGCCACAGACACTGAGCCCTTCATCCTGGATCTGTACATTTTTACTAGTCAGACATACCTTGCTACCTTCCTTCAACATCACTATTATCCTATTATATTAGTACCTTCTTTTCATACTGATTTCAGACTAATGTCTTCTGGGCCTCTGCTTTCATAAGGGTTGATGGAACAATTTCTTGTTAATATTTTTAATTCTCAAGTCTTTTTTCTAATATCTAGAAAACTCCTAGGAGGTCACTGTTTTCATGTCTGCTTTCAAATCAAGGCTGCTTACTTTCAGTGAGATCCAAACTCTGCACTAAAACCAAAAAAAAGCAAAAAGGCACGTTCTCTGGTATTTAGACAATGGACAGACATGCAATAACTCAGGATGAGAGGTAGAGAAAAAGTAGGAATTGATGGACTGAAAGTGGGACTGGAAAAATGCAGTTAACTCCGCTAAAGGGAAGGAATGCAAATTAGCTAAAAATGGCTAATTAGCTCCCTAGAAAGTATTTTCAGATGAGAACAGAATTCCTGGTGATATGCCAAAAAATTAAACAGAATATAAGCTCAAGGATTTTAATGAGTTTTATCTGTGTGATCATTGACTGTGATTTCAGTCAGTTCTATCCCATCCATATTATATATGTATGTAAAAAATATAAAACACAAAGCTCAGAATAAATAATAAAACTCAGAATGTGGAGATAAAGACTGCAGTAGGATTTGCATGCAGGTAAGTATTATGAGCACACTACTCTGCCATCCACCTTATCCTCCTGAATTTAATTATCTTTGTGGTCTACTCATTGAAGCGTAGATGAAATTAGCCAAGGAATTATAAAACTACAAGGTGCAATGGAGGGTGCACACAGGCAAATAAATCCTCCAGCATGGAGGGGTGACTGCATGAAACTAATTTTCTCAGCCTATATTTATAGTACCAACATCTAGAGGGGCAGGATACAACTTATAACCACCTTCATGACTTCTTACCCCATTCCTTGCCACTATTTTGACCCAAGCCAGCAGAGCTTTCCCAAAAAGCAGTTCAGGAGACAGCATGGGCATGGGAGGATTCCAACAGATCTTAGAGATGAGGCAATCCTGTTATGAGGAAAGCTTAAAACAGGTTACCCGTATGGACATCAGCCAGATCTTGCTCTCAGAACAAGAGACATACCCTGGTCTTTTTTATTTATCTGTGCAGATGTAACCTTAAATGATCATAAAACTGAGAGCTCTGGAGGTCTCTCTAGAAGGAGACCTTCAAATTCATTTCCATATATACTGACTAGCTTCAAACGCCAGATGAGAACAGGATGGCACCAAGGTAAAAACAGATGACAGAAAGTTTTTTCCTCAATCCAGGAAAGCTGAGAATACATAACATGGACAAAAGTGGCATATGTTTTGATTCATCTTCCCACCGAGGAGAGACAAGCATGGTGGCAAAAGCCAAGATTCAGCTTGAAACATCTGAGAAAATTCATTTCAAAATTGCAAAGAATCCTTTGCCCAGTGGGCTTCTATTCAACAGTTCCTATAATCTGCCAACACGCTGCATGAAAGCACTTGTTTAAATGGAATAGCAGAAGGCAAAAGGCATGCCAGTTGACTTCTACTGTGCACTGAGCATTTACAGACCTCTCCGTAAGGAAGCTGCTGAACTGACCGATCTCTTCCTTTTCACACAGCCTGACCTCTAAGAGCGGCTGTTGCTGGCACCTGGCTTCTGTCAGTACGTTAACAGAATATGAGTCTCAGCTTGTGCGCTAGCTGAGAAGTGGTGCTTTTAGAGGTCACCCCTATGGCATTGGGGTCTTCAGCCATTGGGTTGTGCATGGCGTGGAACAGTGAACAGTTCTTGTTGCCTCACAAAGTCCAATTCTCCAGACTTTTATGTATTTACCTGTTTAACTGCAAGTGATTTTCTATACTTCCTGGCATTTCTGTCCCTTTACTAAGACATGAATTTGGCTGTTGGTGAAGTTAAACAACAAGGTGTAGTAACAGCAGCAGTGAGACAGCTGAAAGGCTTCTCTAGTTGTCATCCTGTAGCAGTCCTAGAAAAGCCAGAGAGCTGAAGCAGAAAAAGGGATTGGTTTTGTGTGAAAAGTGGATTCACATGTCTTCCCTCCCTTTGTGAGGGTTGGTATCCCTCAAATGTACCACTAAGTTCAGTGGAACTACTCATATGCTTAATAGCAAACACATGTACTCACATAATTTCCAACTTTCATAAACAATATTCTACTGCAAAAATAAAATCAGAATGTCTTTACAACAGGCAAATAATAAAAAAGTCTGCCCAAACCTTTTTCTTTCTCCAAGTTACACATATTCATATAAAACAATTTTATTTGCATCCTCTGGATGGGAGCTCAATTTTGAGTCAAGTAATGCAACTCATGGTATCCAGAGATCGTGACTGAAACATGACTGAACATGACTGAAACAACTTTTCAGTCACCTACAAACCACCAAGGAACCAACTGAAATGCCTGCTCTGCAGAAATGCCTGAGAAGAGCGGGGAGCTCAGTACGACCCGGGAAACTAAGAGGATGTATCTATCTGAGAAAGAGTGAAACAACAAGGAAATAAAGCTGGTATCAGGGGGAAGAGGTCCTTCACCCTCTTCAAGAAAAAGCACATTTTGGTGAAACACAGGCAATGTTTGTAACTAGACTTTCAAAGCCAATAGTGGTCCTATTTTAGTTTTGAAGACCCTTTCAGGAGGCATGAATTTTCACAAGATAATTATCCCAATCTGTGATTTTAAGGTCTCAAAAATATTAATAAAAATATTAATACTACCCAATCTTGCATATTCTATTATACTGTATTAAAACAAAAGTAGAATATTGCCTTGCTAGAATGTGTATTATAATTTACAGATTTTGGAACATTTACTATACAGTTTCTATAAAAATCAGTTTTATTTTGTAAGGTATTACTATGTCATCTTTTCCAATTAACATTAATTAAATATGGCACTGCCTTAATCATCGCAGGTTTCACACAAAATATTGCATTAATTTTGCATTTTGAAAAATACTTAAGATATCTACTTGATAAAAACTCAGTGATGTTGTTAACTATTAATTAATTTAGTTAATCACGGGAAGAATTTTTTCCTTCACAGTACAAATTTGTTCTTGACAGTTATTACTGCAGCAAATAGCAAAAATTACTGTGAATATTTTCAATTAAGTCTCAATGTGATTTCATAGACTGAGCTAAAAATAATTTTTGCCGACACCAAATTCTACCTAGAGAATGGCAGAACCTAAATATTAGAGTAGTATGCTTACAAAAGAGGATAGAATCTGAATGTAACTTTTGGAGCAGAGTTTTAATTCATGTCAGATAACACATATAAATTAACATTTCATATGGTAATGAAAAGATCATGACAGTAAAAAAATTCTATGTCTTTCACACAAGCACTTTCAAGCATAGGAAAAATTCCTAACAATAGGTATATAAAGACAACCCCCTCGCAATGTTAAGGAGACTGAGTTTTGATTACTTTAGAACCAAAAGTAGGACTGCTAAGAAAATATCTCCCAAAGGTTCTCTTCATCTTGTGGAGATACACAGAGAAACAGACAAATTAATTAGCTGATGAGGAAAAAAATATATTTTTGCCTTTGTTAAAGAATCTTTCACATTTTCCTAACCATGCTCCGGGAGAAATGGTTGGAGAACAACCCGCATGTTTTCTTCCTTCTATGATATGTTCACGATGATAGTTTTTTGCTTCTTAATATGTTCTTTGAGCAGGAAGAGTGTGTTTAATTAAATTCACATATGCCTAACAGTATTAGAAAAAATCCTATCAGTTTGTTCAAGCAGTAATCAAAATGCCTTAATAAAATGTGTACTGACATTTAAGAAAAAATCTTGGAGAAATTCCTCAGTTGTAAGCTGCTGAAACGTACAAAAACTGTAGAAAAAAATACACAGTTCACCAGTGTACTCTTAGAA
Source organism: Nesoenas mayeri (assembly GCF_963082525.1). Classification (NCBI taxonomy): domain Eukaryota; kingdom Metazoa; phylum Chordata; class Aves; order Columbiformes; family Columbidae; genus Nesoenas; species Nesoenas mayeri. The sequence goes on from NC_137543.1 coordinate 22,068,819, forward strand.
CTAGATTCTCAGGTTTCCACTGAATTTGGATGCAGTTGTGATGTCTTCAAAGCACTCATTATCCATGGCTAAAGCATTTGGTAATTGCTAAGTATAAGGAAGTTTTACTTCAACAAATTGAAAACAAAACAAACAAATTAAAAAACCCTTGAAGTTATCCAATAGCGTAGTTAAGAAGAACATCTCATTCCAAAGAAGTAAACCTGAAAAATCCTGCTACTAGCCCAAGTGATGCCTAAGTTTCTCAAATCAGCTTTTTAAATCCTAATTTTCTCTCTGTTTTTGATTCTGTGCATGTTAAGAAGCTACTGACTCTTGCCAGCATCAGCATTCAGAAAACACAGGTCCCATACGTTCTGTCTCAGCGACAAATCTGTTAAGCTTTAGAAACTGCAGTTACAGAAGCCTGCTTAAGAAATGTAGTTTAGGTCACTGCTTTCTTTACTGGATCTCTAGAGAAGCAGAACATAAATCTCAGTTTTACATTGCAACCAAGAGGATGTATCCATCTGGATTCACAGCCCTTCCCTGATGTAGAAGACTAAAAGATTTCCTGCTTTCATGGAGAGTACCTGGCACACACCATCTGAAACATACCTGACATGTACTATTTTGCAAACTGAAGTTTTTGCTAGCACCTCCAAAAATGGAAATCCTAAGCCAAATAAAGCATTGATAAAGGGAGCTGTGACTATAGGCTAACAGGCTAATTTGTTTGTAAGTAGAGGGTTCAGCTCCCTGATCCAATGGTTACCTGTAGGTTTTCTGTGAATCACCACTGGTATGTTTAGCTAATTTTAAATTACGCTGTTGTTTATATAATTTCTCCTATAAGATTTTTCTGATAGTGGCACATATGAATTTTGAGTGATAGCATCATCACAGAATCACAGAATGGTTGGGGTTGGACAGGACATCTGGAGATCATCTAGTCCAACCCACCTGCTAAAGCAGGTTCACCCAGAGCAGATCACACATGAATATGTCCAGGTGGGTTTTGAATGTCTCCAGAGAAGGAGACCCCACAACCTCTCTGGGCAGCCTGTTCCAGTGTACTGTCACCCTCAAAGTAAAGTTTGTCCTCATATTCAGATGGAACCTCCTGTGCTTCATTCAGTCTGTGCCCATTGCCCCTCATCCTATGATTGGGCACCACTGAAAGAAGTCTGGTCCTATCCTCCTGCCATCCACCCTTGAGATATTTATAAACATTGATAAGATCACACTTTATCCATGGAAGAAAAAGCCAATCTAAATGGGCAATATCCCAGTTCATTATGAAGGACACCTGCATAAAGAGTCCAGAAGCACAAAAAACCTCCACAACTGTATTCTCAGTATCTGCATGACTTCCCATGAGCAATATATCTTGTGCAGCATTCAAAAGCAAAAGTACTAGAATGCTTACCTCCCCGTTTTATCCAATGGAGGGCACAGATTAGCCTTATTTGTAATACAGGCCTACGAAAGCCAGCTGAAAATGGCAATATGAGAGTGCAGTAAAACTTTTTTTTTTAATACTTCAAATTCTATGTAAGTGACATATCAGTTAAAGCTAGAGAATCGTTCTGAATTAGTCTGAAAAGCATGCCGCTAGCATCACTTTTAGTTTTAGGGCTATTTTAATGATTTTTAACATTCATTTATCAAAAGGGTATTAATAGTATTGTTGATTGCATGAGTAGTGTTAAAGACAATATCTCAATATTGAGATATGATTTGCCAAGGGACCCTTAATATTTCATGCAATTTAAGTATAATGAAGGAAATCCTTATTATTATGAAATATTAAATTTAAAAAAAGAGGTGCAGCCCTAATTAATCTGTAAATATACATGTCATATTTATTTATTTTTGGTGTTAAATCCATTATTCTGGTAACTGTCCAAGAGTAAAGCACAACAGCCCTCTTCCTGCTGGCCTTTGGAGATCTGAAGTAAACCTCCTTTCACAGCACATTGTTATTTAGTGAAGGTGCTTCATAGAGCAATGTGTAGAAACATAGAATTGTAGGATGGTTTGTGTTGGAAGGGACCTTAAATATCATCTAGTTCCAACCCTCCTGTCATGCGCAGGGACACCTTCCACTAGATCAGGTTGTTCAAAGCCCCATCCAGCCTGGCCTTGAATGTTTCCAGGCACGTGGCACCCACAACTTTTCTCAGCAGTCTGTTCCAGTGTCTCATCATCCTCATGGTGAAGAATTTCTTTCTAATATCTAATCTAAATCCATCCTTTTTCAGTTTTAAACTGTTACCCCTTGTCCTATCACTACACACCTGATAAAGAGTCCCCATCTTTCTTGTAGGCCCCGTTTAAGAACTGAAAGGCTGCAATAAGGTCTCGCCAGAGCCTTCTCTTCTCCAGGCTGAACAACCCCAACTCTCTCAGCCTGTCCTCATAGGAGAGGTGTTCCATCCCTCTGATCGTCTTTGTGGCCTCCTCTGGAGCTGCTTGAACAGGTCCATGTCTTCCTTATGTAGGGGGTCCCACAGCTGGACACAGGACTCCAGGTGTGGTCTCACCAGAGCAGAGCAGAGGGGCAGAATCACCTCCCTGGACCTGCTGGCCACGCTTCTTTTCATGTAGCCCAGGATACAATTTGCCTTCTGGGCTGCAAGTGCACATTGCCGGCTCATGTCCAACCTTTCATCCACCAGTACCCTCAAGTCCTTTGCCATAATGCTGCTCTCAATCCAGTCATCACCCAGTTTATATCCATGTTTCAGATTGCCCCAGCCCAGGTGCAGGACTTTACACTTGGCCTTGTTGAACTTCGTGATGTTGACACAGGCCCACCACCCAAGCCTGTCAAGGTCTCTCTGGATGGCATCCCTTCCCTCTAGAGTATTAACCACACCACTCAGCTTGGTGTCATCCACAAACTTGTTAAGTGTGCACTCAATGCCACTGTCTGTGTTCCCCACAAAGACACTAAATAATACTGGTATCATCTTTCTGTAACAAAACAAACAGTAGTCATTGAGGTGGCTATGTAAAAACCTGACAATAGTGGAAAAATTAATTCAACTGGAAACAACTAAAATTGAATTTTCCTGCCTAATATATGAACTACATAGATATACAGAACAGGTAAATATTCTAGATATTTCAGGCAAACTGAAAACTGAATAATTGCTGTAGTAAAAGCATGAAATTACTCTATAGCATGGGCATAGGAGTAGTTACATTTATGCAGTCCTAAAATTACATTTGGCCCTTTGAAGGCAACTGTGAGGCTGATGCAGTCCCCTGTAAAAATGAGTTTGACACCCCTGCCCTACAGAGTTCTTTTCACTCTCCAGTTTCACTATTATGAAGTCAGAGCCCTTTTTTGCAGAATATTCAACAAGAAATTTGCATATATCACATATTAACTAAGGAGTTATAAAATCCCAAAAGGAGTTTTCAAACTGAAACTTTTTGAAGGAAAGTCTAAATTATTCTTTTGAATAGCTCTCACATAGCCTAAAAAAGAAATGCTCTCCAGATTGAATTAATTCAGAAAGGACTGTGATGGGTTTTCCTTATGTAAAAACAAAAAGAAAAACAACTTGTTTACTGTGAAAGCAGAAGTAAAATATCTTTAAAGTTTGTCAATTATATGTATATATTTTTTTAGCAAGGATCTTATGAGAATTCTTCTGCTCTGAATAAGAAGCTAGCATAGCAGCATTCTTACCATGAAAGATCACCCTACATTTCTCTCTCTTTTTACCTCTAATTATGAAAAGGAAGAAAACTCGTGGAACGTCAAGCTAAATGTTCTGATCTCACAGCTTTCTCCTTTTTTTTTTTCCCTTATTAATGAAATCAGGTGGTAAACTGAGTAAGTTGCTTTTTATTGAAAGGTTTAGGAACACAGAAAATCATTTTTGGAAATATAAGTACAGTTTTTTAATCATTCAAATGCCTACAACTAGGGGTTTTAATTTTACTTCTGCCACAGTCATCTGGAAATCTCACAGGTGCAAATCTCACTGAGCTGGTAGCTATGTATTAGAGAGCTCAATGAGTAATTTGTGAATGGGGCAGCCTTGCTCAGTTAGTGTAATGACCTGCACATTTTATCCAAATATAAAACAATTTCTTCTTACTTCCAAGTCTTATTACAAGACTTCCTTCTTCTCATTACAGGACTTCCTCCTCATCTACCTGGAATTTCCACTTATATATGGCATGAGGTCTCTCCCATACTTTCTGTATGAGAAGTGTCTTCCAGAGGACTTCTATAAGATCATAACTAGCACTGCCTTGAGTTCAGTTATGACACCTCAGCTATGTATTTCTTTTCTCTGCATCCATCTCTCACTGAAGTTTTATGAAAATATGAGGACTCAAACATATACCTACCTCATCTACAGAAAATCCCTTGAGGAGAGTTGCATAAATTTTGTACTGCTTTATCTTCTCTCCTAGTCTTTTCCTACATGTGGAAGAAAACAATTTAAAAGCAAAAATCTGTCACCTTAATAAAATATAGTTAAAAGCCTGTGTAATCAGCCTTTTTAGATTGCAATTACAGTCTATTTATTTATTAGCTACTCTCCAGAATTTATTTAGTAAAAGCTGATTAATGCTCTTGGTAATATGTTTATTATAATGGTACTTTCTCTTCGGTAAAGGATTCAAGTCACAATCCTCAATTAATCAGGAGGACAAATTAGCCTTAATCTCTTGTCAACTGCTAATCCTATCTTTCTATCAATGTAATATGGGTTTATGTTGAAACTAAAAGAGATTACACATCAAGAATAATGGTACAAACATAATGCAACACATTAAAGCAATCTTTCTCTGGAATAGGAGAGGAAATAAAACCCCAAACCAATGGTTAGCTTCGAATCACCTGAATTATATATGTGATTTTAAAAAAAAATTAAAATACATGGCCAGATTTAAAGTAGTGAATGATAACTTCATTTGCCATTTTGGCCACATAAATTTGTTCTAGGGATAGAAAATAACAATGTATATTATGAAAACAAATATGCTTTTAGTTCCACAAGTTGTTTACTTGCCATATTGGATCTCCTTTTTAACAATAAAAGGCAATCAACATAGTTTTTCTTTTAGCTACCACTGGTGGAAGTGATTAATCATCTTCTTTTTAGTAGGAAACACATGTACTGTATGTGTGGTAGAAGACTGTTTTTATATAAATCTGAACTTTGAATTGAGAAATATGAAACTCCATACAAGACCAATGTTCCCTACAGATTTCAACAACTGAGGAAATTGCTCTACAGGCTACATGGTTGGTTCATGACAGACATAAGTGAGACTGTTCTACTTATGAATACAGTACTTTAGACCATAGTTTCAACACCTTACAAACAAACCATACAGAATCAAAAATTTGGCTTTTCACGCACACACACATGCACAGAGAGAGAAAATAAAATCCCACTCAAGCTTTTTTCTCTGAGACTCCTACTTCTCTTTCATTTCTTCTAAGAAAAGATGTAGCCATAAAATATCAACAGTTCAAAATACTTTAACCTTTTTCACTGGGATCACCTTTTGGACCTCTCCAGAATTTGTTAAAATGGAAGTGCCTCTTTATGATGAACGTTATTCAGTTCTCTCAAGAGCAAACATCATTTTATTTGCACTGAGTCAACTGTTTTTTGCCCTTTTTTTTTTTTCTGCAGAGAAATGTAACTTCAAGAATATAATGTCATAGTTTAACCCCAACAAAATTATAAAGGATATTAAGAGAGCTCAGAACACTATTACACACTGTCCCAAAACTCCACTTTTATAACCCTATAATGCCACGCCACACATGGCATCTTGCCAAAGTTTATCTTCATGCTAAAGGAGGGACAGCCTTTATCTTGGTCATTAAAAAAAAAAGGGTCTTTTGGTTCTCATGAGATTTTAATAGGTTTTAATACTTGTCTGTGTCTTGGTTGACCTTGCATAGTTTATCAGTGGCCTTCATGTGATTTTTATCTTGGAAGAATTCACCTATTAGAACAAATAATTAGCTTACATGGAGCAACATGTCACCACAGAGAAGCTGGAGCTCAGGCAGTGTCAGTTGACCCTGCTCTGTTTTCATGTGAAGGGCTGTTGGAGTAATGCTCAACCACATGGTTACACCTCTCTGCAGGCACTGGTCACTCTCCATTCATGCTGTTACACGCTTTTTGTCATCTATTTTAATTGATGACACCTATTGTGATTGTATACCCAAAGACGTCATGGGACTAAGTCTCTCAGAGTGCGCTGAGCCCTGTCCATGTGACTGTATGTACACACACAGAGGAAATGTTTTAGTATGTATGGTCCATGACATGGTCCAGACTATGAAAAAGTCTTGAAAATGTAAGTTAAACTGCTTAGGCTTTTGGATATAATCAGCCTGCAAATGCAATAAGTCTTCGCTAACTAAAGACAAGACAAAATATTTTCCCAGCTTAAGGAGAAATGTCAGCTAAATAAGGGAAGTCAAGACACTCAGGTATCCACCTGCCAGAGACAGTGCATGTAAGTTGAAAGGGAGATCTAAGATCTTGCAATTGGAAGAGGACAAAGACTTCACTCATTAACGAAATACAACTGAGAGTTACAGGTCTGCACCTGTATGCAAGCCTGATCATCCGTTCCCTCAGGGCTGTTGCAGGATAAGGATTGCATTCCAGATAGGAATAGCCAAGCAAACACAGTTAAGACACTGGTTTGGATTTGCATCTTGTATTTTGCTTTCCTCTGTAAAGAAAGTCAATTTTGTCTGTGGAATCAGGACCTGAAGGTTACAACACAAGCTCTCTCTAACTTGCCAAATTTAGCTTATAGTAATGATTGCTTCACTCAAGTGTAGGGAGTGGTGCTTTAGCTATTTTTTGGAGCAATGAAAAGGTACAGCAACCAGAACTATAATATTTTTTTTATTTACCTTGCTGCTCTATTGTATATTGTCCTTTGCTAAAGTCTTATCTGACAGTTACTTCAAGTAAAATGACTTTTGTGTCATCCAACCATTAGCTTGATTTCAAGGTTAAAGAAATTGCAGGAGTTTTGAGTCTTTTTTTTTTTTTCCTTAATTGCTTTGAAATATATCAAAACAGTTCACAAAATACTGACCCTGTACATTCTCACACTTCAATTTTACATTTAAATAAATAATAGGAAAGAAATAGCACAGCAGTGATACACATTGTTAAGAGTAGAATGAACTTTTAAAAAATAAATTACAACTCTCCTTTAAGCCCAAATGGAAACCAGAGAATGAGTCTCATCTATTTTTATTCATGTTTTCAGTATTCCCATGGTGTTAACTCTGGCATTTTTTCTGCTCATTCTTTTCTCATAACAATAGTAATTCACAGAGCACCACTTAAGATCTTTTCATGTAATGGTATGAGAACACACTTGGATTCTCTTGCTATGATAATCTGAAAAGACCAGTTCCTAGGGCCTATGTTAATGAGGTCAGATCTCTTCAGCTTCTTGAGTTATCATTTTACTCTCATAAATTACCTTTGATGGGCTTGGTCAGCAGAGTTACTGGATTAGCAATTTTCTAGGAAATTAAGACTGTATATGTCTGAGGAGAAAAGAGCATTGCTTATTAAGGTTTTTGTCATATATCAGATGTATTCAGTTCTCTCTCTGGAGGCCTCCCAAAACAGAATAAGCACTAGCCATAGTTGAATGAAATCCAAATACCATTGTTAGGTGTTAATTTTTTTTACTATTATTATTATTACTATTATTATTACTCCTTGTACTCTCACCTGTAACAACAATCAACATACCCTTTGCCTGCAAAAACCCAAACCACCATTCCTACCTGAATATACTGAAAGAATTCCAGGTCAGAATAAAAACTACTTTGTTGTATGTATTTTGAGTGTCAATTTATAATACCATGCCAAGGAACAAGAAAAACATAAAATTAATTAAAAAAGACAGTAAAAACATACCTTTTAAGGCATTTATGGTAAATCTGATTCATGGTTCTGAAAGCAGTCATGATCGCCTACTTTCAAAAAAACTTCTGGCATAGATCTAGTTATAAAATATGAATGAAGAAAACCACTGCAATACGACTATGCTTTACAAAACACTTGGAAAAAGCTTCAGAGATACTGATAGGCATTTTTTCACTGACTTCCATATGACACACAGTTTATAAAAGCCTAGTTGCTATAAATATAATCACAACTTTCTATAGAAGTAGTATTGTTATCTCATAATATCTGTATGCTTTTTCAAGCCTGATGTGTAAAGAGATGATACTTGCCTCTCACCTGAATGAGATAATTTCTTAAAAAAATACCTAAGAACCCTTTGTATTTTGACCAGTTTCTATGTGGTCCTCGTGCCTTGCCATCTGAGTATCCCCTGACTCTCAGTTCCAGAAAACTGTACTTACAGGGTATCTACAGCACATTAGCATTTTGATCCCTGCCCTTGTATCAATGCTTGTATCAAAACATGATTCCTGTTGCAGGGATTTACCGTGTGAAAACAGGAACATGACGAGACAGACAGGGTAAATTTATAAATTCATTAAATACATCAACTGCAAGTTTTAAACCTCCAGCATTCATGTATAACACTAGTGTCCAATATTTACTTTAACATGTGCTGATGGATGCTTAAGACACCCAAAACACTTCATGATGTGAGCTCACCCTCACCAACCAACAGGCCATCACCTTGCACCACTGGAGACACAGCATCGTACACATAGTTCCTCACGGTGCTGACTTGTGGCCACAGGCTTGCTCACCTTATCATCAGCGTGCTTGCATGACCCAACTATCCGAATGGTGCACGTGCCTGTCCTGCCAGGTGCAGCCACATGTGGTCACCAGACAATGTGGCCCTTCAGAAGCATGGTCAAAATGGGCAGCAGGAGCTGGAGTGTTGTAACAGCTCAACAAAACAACCCATATCCAACTGATACACAAGAGGCCTTTTAGGAAGGTGGCAGCTGGAGGTGCAATGGCTGCTCTCGTTGGGGCCAGGCACCGGCCACCCCTGAGCACAGACCTCTCCAGGGAGCAGCCGAGGGAGAAGGCTGCTGGCCAGAGTCGAGCCAGCTCCCCTGGTTTCTGCTGCTCCACTAACAGCACTGAAATACAGCTCCATTCACACTCAAGGGGTCAAGAGACCTCGAGTACTTTTGAAAGAGTTGCATTTCACATTTGTCCCTGACTTGAGCACTTAATGAGTTGTTGGACAACTCATTGGATATAACAGAGAGAAAAACAGAGTGAAAGTCCCAAATAACTAAGAGAGCACATATTCAATCAAATCTAGGTGAGCCACACAGCACAGATTCTAGTGCTGAGACGTATTTGAACAGCATGCAAAGAGCTGACATCCTCCATTTGATATCTTTTACAGTAAGAGACACAATATTAGATCAGAACTAATAATCTAGTGTGTTGTATTTGACTTGATATTCAAACACAGCAATACAGTTACATGTCTATGTACAGTCACATGAGTAAAATTTAGATTTCTAGGTGAGCAACCAGACACTTCCCAGATCTGTATAAAGATGACTTCATCTTTTGCCTCGCATGCATTTGAACTCAGTAAAAATAGAAATGCATATGAAACTAGCATTTCCATAGTCTGTGAGTGAGCTGGTAAAACATGAGACTCCTGCAAAGACTTGCCTCCTGATGGAGTCATCACTGTCTGACTGATATTCAGAGCTTTCACTGTATACGTTCGTTCCTCTCTTCTTCATTCCTTCCTGTCTCGTATCACATTCAGTGAGGTGCACACTCAAGCTCCCTCCTCTCTCTTTCTGTACTCCTCCTTCATCTGCACTGTCAACCCTCTTCCTTACCCTTTCTTTACCCTCTTTTTTACTTCCACTCTTTCCAGGTACTTTAAATCCGCCTCCTGCAAAAGTTTACATTAAAAATTTACCACAATTTCTGACATTGCAAATAATTGTTTTGTTCCATTTACTCATATATTAAAACTCTTAGCACTTAGGTTTCACGATATAAACTTTCCAGAGAACTGAAAAATCTCTTATCAATGTTTGAACGGTGGTTAGCACAATGGAGAACTTCAGATGGGACCACACACAGCTGAATGTATATATATATGTACACACATGTATATGTGGAACCATATATATATACATATATATATGTTGAACCATATGACAGTGTTACAACAGTTTTTCTTAAACATTGAACATACTATATATCTTATGTATATACTTTGAAATATATAAATACATATATGTGTCTAACTATAGAATTTGCTTAAACACTTTTTAATGTATATGTCATTTAAATACAAGTGATCTTTTTCCACTTAATTACACTCATCCTATACAGCTTTCTTAATTGACAATGAGAGCTTTTCAGAGTGCATTATATGGATTTTCCCTGAAATAGGAAGAATAGAAAAAAATGCATAAGATTTTAAATGCTTTAGGCATTGAAGCAGAAAAACTCTCCTTTTTTCCTAGGTAGAATATTTTAACATCAAATTTTAACCAAGATAAACAGAAATAAGGAAAATTTATACTGATGGTGAATATGCTTGTAGGCTGCAAAGAAATTAATTAAAAAGAAATACAACAGTTGTACCAGAGTAATAATATATATAATTTTGTTAATTAAAATTGTTTCATTTCAAAATAAGGTCACATTTTCAAATGATAAAAAGAAAAAAAACATACTGAACTACGCAAACACTATTTGTGACAAAAGCAAAGCACTTTTGCAACATTTCAGCAACCCTTCACAAACTCACAGGAAAGATTCCCCCCAAATGGAAGTAGAGCAGCTCATGTTGTCTCCTGAGAAGCAAGGAATTAGTGCATTAAGCAGGTTTCAGCAAGTAGAAAATAAAAGCCTCAGTCCAACCTGAAAAGGATCTTTGCTAAGAAAAGAATAGTTTAGTAAATGTCCAGAGAAAAAAGATGTTTGACTATATTCTTCATTCCGTAGGACAGTGTTGATTAGGCAACAAGATATCGAAATGATTAAACCATAATACATAAACATTATAAACATTCAAGCGATAATTTGTGAAAAAAATCCAGTTCCTACCAGTTTGGCTGAGTTGTGACGTGCTACGGCTTTTTCGTGAGAGACCCACGATGGCGACCATCTTTGCACCGATGCTGGAGCGTCTCTTTTTGCCACCACCACCAACAGTGCCCACTGCAGTGTCCGACTGGCTGCCATCATTCTTCTCCAGTGTGTACATGTCCCCACCGATGCTGGTGCTCTTAGTCATGTTCTTTCCTGAGGCGCCCATCTGTCTGCTTTGCATTTTGGATGTAAAGACACTGTCAGCCAGTGGATGGGTAAACGATGCAGACAAAGAAGAGTAAAAAGGGGAAGACAGAAAAGGACAGGTTTCAGATGGAAGGTTTTGGGAGACTGGAGGGTAGAAGCAGCTAATTCACACAGGTAGGGTTCGGTTCTTGAGAGGTAAAAAGCAGAAACTAATTTTAGGTTCCTGATTGGTCTTCTGTAAACATATTTGACTCCTCAAAATTTTGTTTTAAATAACAAGATCTTATTTACTGATTGTCTAAAAAGACATTACTAGCAAAAGCATATCTAAGAATTAATACATCAGTATATCTTATATACATTTTTTACTTGGGAAATTTAAATTCTGTATTCAATGCTCTGCCACTCTTTTTCTCACATAATCTATATTCCTCTTGGAAACAGATACTTGATTCAATACCGAGTGGATAAGGATATCGCTCTGAACTCTAGCTTTCATTTCTAAACACTCAGACATTCAAAGGATGTTTTCAGTAATCTGTTTTAGCTTAGTCAAGAACAACGGTAGGTTTTTTTGTTCTCTCTCTTCAGCCATGACTACATGTATTTTATATGTATTTCATACAACACTTTATTGCTATGTGACATAGATCATCATTACCAATAAATGGCATTTAATTCTAATACACCTTTTGTACTCATTATAGACTGTTTTTACACATTTTATGTGGCTGCATCTAAACTACCTGCTGCAGCATTTCACAACATAAAGACTAAGGGACCTTTCATTTGCACAGAAATGACAATATACAGTGATGGCAGCAGTACCTATCCAAATTTTGCCCTGACATCTAACTGGTAGGTGTCTGGACAAACATCCAGACCTGGAAACTCTGGAGTTCATGTGGGCTTGAGAATACATAGAGAATGTTTCTATTTCAGTGAAGTTCTCGCACAGGACTTAAACCTTTATTATTCTGTTCTGTACGGTGTGTCTCACTGGAAATTCCTCCTTAGATACAGTCTTAGACAATCCACAAAACAGTGGAATATTTCTGGAAACCAGGGGAAATTATTCTTTTTTTAGTGTTAAATAACCAGTATGTAGAGGCTAACAAAGAATATTTCTATTTTTTAAACAGATTTTCAAAAACATGCAAAGGCTATTCCTAGAGCTTTACTGTTCAGTAAATGGCTCTAGAGTAAATTTTAGTGTGTATAGCCATACTCATTTCCACTTTTCTATAGTGGCCTGAATCTATTTCAAAAAAGTAAGGTTTTATTGCTTCTTTATGAAGCTCTTATGATACACATATTGTCACACAAAACTTATCTATGGATTTAATGCAGTGTCCTCAAAACCAAATAGATCACTGGGTCTCTTCCCACTGACTCAAGGGGAAATGGGATGAGGTGTCAGATTTGGAACAACAATGCAACTATTTGAGATATTTGGGAGGTACCCATCAAGTGCTTTGCTCTTTAGTTGACAACTGCATGTGCATGAAGGCACAAAATGCTTGGAGTTAAGCCACAACACAGAGGAAAACAGTTCATAGAAGTGAACCTCTGCCATCAAGTAAAAAAATATTGGATGTGCTTCTGAAGGAAGATATAAGAGCAAATATGAATGAGAGTTTGGATCACGAAATGGAGAGGCACAAAACAAAGCTGAGAGAGAGACTTAGTGGCCTTTTGTGAACAGACAATAACAGAAGACTGCATCACAGTGGTAACCTCACAGTTTTTTTCTCATCCTTTTTTAACTCTCTTTGTTTTTCTATGTTGGTTCACACTGACTCATATTGGTACATTTAACACTAAGGAAGGAGAAGGGTAGGAAGTGAGTAAAGAGGAAGGCAAGGAAGAAAAAAAAAAGTGGATTTCTATTTCTGGGGCTTTTTAGGACTATAGGAACAAACTTGTAGAATTATAACATCACATGCTTTATTTGCTTTCAAACTAACAACTACAGGGACTGATTCACAGAAACAAGATGCCACAGAAACTAGTTCTCAGTTTCAACACTATGACTACCTTGCATATAAGAAATGCAAGAGACATCCAGGAAGAACAGTGTTGGGAAGAGCTAGTATCTTTAACTTTATCTTACGCAAAATTCTTCTAACAATCAGAAAATTAGAGGCCCTTATCCAGTAATGCTATTTGTAACCTAATTCTCTAAGGAAATATTACTAATGTGACTGTGTTTTCTGACAGGTCTCTCTCTTTTTAATATTTTAAAAAATCAGTTCAAATTTGACACAGGAGTAGAAACACAGAGCTATTTAGTTCCTGAAACTGTTTTGAAAACATACCCCTGGAGAGAGATCTTATGAATGCCCCTTTGGGGAAAGAGTGTTGTGTAAGTCATAACTGAATTTCTGTTATTTCACGTGGGAGCTCATTCACACAGCACAAACTGATAGTGGAAGTATACTAACAATTTTCCTGCTTGCAGTACAACCTATTCCAATGATCCATTTTTCAAGAATGATATCCAGAAAATCAGTGGGTTCCTGTCATATCTAGTAATAAGTAATAATTATGGCATTGCTTTATAAGTGCTATTAACATTTAGGAAAGGTCTTCTGTCATAGCAGTGAAAACAGAAAGATTCCATTTTCCCATAAAACTTACACTGAGAAGAAGGTTCCCATTTCCTGAGTTTAATGCGCCTTTGAGGTGCTTCATGTGTAATTTCCCAAGATGTATAATTCTATTTAAGTGCTACAGATTACAAAAATTACCCTTATTAAAGAAATCAGTGTGCTTAAAAACGTTGGCATGCAAACAAAGTTGCTATAATTTCACTATTCATTTAACTATGAAAGTACTATGTATTACAAAAACTTGCCCTTTGCCTGCTGTCTAAAGGCTTTTGTATCACAAAATGAAGCTTTGCTGTGTACACTTGTCAACAATGAGGTAGACTTCATTGAGCCACTTTCTTTTGGCCAATTAAGGAAAGCATGAAAGAGTTTTCAAGTAAAAAAAAGTGATTTAGATTTGTGTTGATATACCAAATACTAGTACAAATCACTAATATTGAAAGTTCATTTGCAAAACTCTGTTTTTTCCCATAGAGTTCTAAATATATTTACTTTAATTAAAGCTTTGAGTTCTGCCCACCCCCTGCTCCCTCCTAAAAGCAGCAGAGAAGACATTATTGTTATGCTCCCAACCAGCAAAATGTTCCCGGAGAAAGTCCCAACTCCTCTCTCAACAAAAAATCTTTGAGAAATAAGTACTAGGAGAGTTCTGAGTGGCTTACAGTGTGTCATAGTAAATCTGCAGTGGTTATGAGCACCTTCTTCATCAGCATGCTGAACTCATCCTGGCCATCCAACCCTCACTCACTAATTATTCTTGGTAGGTGCTTGGTATCCTTACCAGCAAAGCTATCCTTCTACCCAGACTACCTTTTCACAGTGACAGAAATTTATTATTCCCAGAAAAATAGGGAGTTGTATGTCAGGTTTGGTTCCTTTCTTGAGTAACAGAAATATAAGATGGACTTCAGAGTAGGAAAGAGTAAATACTACAGCCTTTTCTCTTAACAGGAAACAAAAATAACTTGAAGCTTTCTTTGTGTGTATTATACATATACACAAACATAACCACACATGCACCCAGTTAAATATGTACAGCAATATTTTAAAACTGACATTAAATAAAAGTAATTTATGAGATGAGTGAAGGAATAGAGAAGGCACTAAAGCCAGGTTTTTCAAGGTGTCTCATCAGATACTCATCTTAAAAATATCCCCCTCAAAGAGAATATCATCTAGGTGGGGAAAACAAACAAAAAACCAAACAAACAACACATTAAATAAAAGAATTAACTACGCTAGTCCCAATCACATGTATACAATGGCATAATAATCACCCGTATTAGAATCAGAACAAGAACAATATCAACACACAACCCCAGCTGAGTGGCAGCCAACAGCAACAGCAGGGTGAGAGTGACAGCCAGGCCACTGACTATGGCTTATGGGGACGAACAAGAGCAGGGTGATGGGCAAAGTTCAGGTGGGAATATTGCTTTCTGAGCTACTGCTAAATCCAGGAAACCACCTGAGGACACTGAGAACCACAGACAGGTCTCTGTTGCATAAGTATGCTAGATACTCAAGTCAGATGCTTCAGTTTTCCAGTGAACAGAGAAATAGGAAAGATTTCTCTGCTCAGTCTTCCACTTCAATCACTTTCTTTTCTAGTTTTTCTCAATTGAGAGAACTAACTTTGAACGCCCTTCCTAAAATATAGTATTCCTATGTAATCTCTCCACAAACAAGCAGAGGCAATACTCAAATTCAAGTTAAATGAATAATAACTGCTAGGTGTGAATCAAACCCTGAAATCTGATAATCAATTAAAACAGTCCACTTAAAGCAATCTCAAACCAGGTTTTAAGCATATTTACATTTCCCAAGTGACAATTATTCCAGATAATCAGGATCAAGTTGGGCATGCCAGCTTCCTACGTATTTTACAGTAGGTTTTCTTAACTGTTTGAGACCACCTACACTACAGAAAAAATTTAGACATTCTCAAAGCTAAAGCAGAAAGTTCTTCAAAACAAACAAGAGAAAAATAAGACATTAGAAAAAAAATGAGAGTAAGACATCTATAAACCTGTGTAATTTAAAGCCAATGGTGGACTACAACAATGCTGAGCACTAGTTGTTATTCTTAACAATATACCATGCTAACCAACTCAGGCAGAGTCAGACCAACAGATACCTTTGACAGGAAATTTAATACGGTCCTTATTGTCATTGAAGACCCCTGTGCCACATGTCTCGTAGTTAATAAAATGGCTCAGGCCTGTTCTCTCACCTTGACAGCTTACACACACACAGCTAGTTTATATCCTTCCCCAAACAGGGGTTTCTCAAAGCTAAAGCAGAACTTGAGATTCAATAGGGCCAAGTGCTGGGTCCTGCACTCACGTCACAACCACCCCAGGCAGCGCTACAGGCTCAGGGAAGAGTGGCTGGAAAGCTGCCTGGTGGAAAAGGATCTGGGGGTGTTGATTGACAGCTGGCTGAACATGAGCCAGCAGTGTGCCCAGGTGGCCAAAAAGGTGGCTTGTATCAGGAATAGTGTGGTTAGCAGGCTAGGGAAGTAATTGTTCCCCTGTACTCAGCACTGGTGAGGCCCCACGTCAAATGCCGTGTTCAGTTTTGGGTCCTTCATCATAAGAAGGACATTGAGGTGCTGGAGAGAGTGCAGAGGAGGGGGACAAAGCTGGTGAGAGGTCTGGAGCACAAGTCCTGTGAGGAGTGGTTGAGGAAGCTTGGGCTGTTAAGCCTGGAGAAAAGGAGGCTGCGGGGAGACCTTATTGCTGTCTACAACTACCTGAAAGGAGGTTGTAGCATGGAGGGCGTTGGTTTCTTCTCCCAAGTAGCAAGTGACAGGACAAGAAGAAATGGCCTCAAGTTGTGCTGGGGGAGGTTTAGATTGGATATTAGGAAAAAATTCTTTCACAGAAAGGGTTGTCAGGCATTGGAACAGGCTGCCCAGGGCAGTGGTTGAGTCACCATCCCTGGAGGTGTTTAAAAGACATGTAGATGTGGCACTTAGGGAAATGGTTTATTGGTGGAATTGGCAGTGTTAAGTTAAGTTTTGGAGTTGATGATCTTAAAGGTATTTTCTGACCTAAATGATTCTATGATTCCATGATGCTACAAATCTGACATTGTTCTCAAATTGATATTCTACAGGCCAATTCTAGCCTGTAAGCTTTTTCTTTATGCTTTTAAAGAAAGATCGTAAGGAAGTAGAAAATTGATATTCATATATAGCCTTCTGGAAAACACAGTGTTGAGTTTCTGGATTTCTTAAAGGCAATAATCTTCAAGATCTCTTTGCAGAGACTCACTTGTTTTCAAAACACGGAGTGCAATTATTCTCTGGAATTAAATTTGCTGTCAAGGTTTTCCAGACTCCAACTATAGCAGATAATCAGAAACTACAATTTATCAATATCTGTGCTGAATCACAGAAATATTACAAAGCATTGACAGATAAACACTTCCAAAATACAATGCCCAAAACTGGGTACTTGGAAAACAATGCTTTCTGCAGTTGATGCATAGCCAGGGGGGAATACCATAAAGTGCCTAATGAAATCCTCCCAGAAGGGAGGCAGAGAAGTATTGTAAGATCTTTGCTTCAGTCTTTGTATCTCCTGCTTTAGACAGACCATTTGCTTGAAGTAGTAAAAAACAAGCCAGAAACTTCATCCAGCCTCTCCCAATTTGTGACTGATATATTCATGCTTTAAAGGTGTTTAATAATCTTAAAAGAAAACACTGATTTTAGAATTAATTTATTATAATGATATGGTTGGCTGCTGTGATATTTTCCATGAAGCAGCTGCAGACACACTGAATCCTCATTGTTTTGTATGTACCAAACAGAAAGTCTCATCCTGTCTCCACAGTTAAAAACCTGCAATCTTTGGCTGCAGCTTTTGAACCAGTTTTAGAGTTGGATGGCATCTCACTATTTTTTCAGATTCTTGCCTACAGAAACAAACTTGTTATAGAAACTGGCTGGTTAGCATAGTAAGTGCCAAATTTCCTCAGGAGTCTTTGGTTAGGCCAGAAAACCAAAGAAACTAACAAAACCAAAACACAAACCAGAAAATCACACTGACACCTGGGAGTCCTTATGCTTCCTCATGATGTAAAATACGTGGCAAACCAACCAGAATGGGGATGGAGGAACTGAAGATAATGAGTCACCTGAAAGGTGTTACTGCTATAAAAAGCAATTATGACATCCCATGGGTTAAAGAACCTGATCAGGATTTTTGCAGGCATCCTTTTTTGTTGCACAGGGTAGTACTTCCCATTCTTTCTGTACACTAAACAATCCAATAGGCAGCAACAAGAAAGGCTAAACTAGGAAAAATACACTGACTCAGTCATTCCCCACAGACAAGAAATACAAACAACAAACAGGCTCAAACCCAAACCTTAGGATACCACAGTCATTCAAAAAGCAAAGATCATATCCTTTCAGACATCCTCTGCCACCATCTCTTTTCTCTCTCCTTGATTTATCAAAACAATAATCAGACTCTTGTAAGGTGAACAGCTCTCTCCCTGCACCTCGTTTGTTAAATATCATAATCCACTTGCCAGCTCAAAATAAGTCCCAGCGCCAGGAACCCCAGCTCTGTAGCTCAGCTAGTGACTTGCTGAACTGAACAGTGATTCCCCATAACCCATAAACGTTGCCCAGCATTTTCTCCTGTTTCTTCCTCTCCCTGCTCTTCCTTCTGCCTTTTTCCTTACTAACAAGAAGACAGATCTTTTGTGTTGGTAGATGTAGAAAAGTTTCCTCTTCCCTCTTCACTAACCTGGTAAGTTGGCAATACATTAGCAGGAATTCTGCAGGAGTAAAGTACTGATAATGTTATATAAAACTGACTTTTAAATCAGGCCCTGGCCCTGGGCTGTAACAGTCTGTGGCAGAAAGCAGCACAGGGAGCGGTATAGAATCCTTACACCCAGTGAGTCCATGATCACCAGCAAATAACAAAGAACATCACTTATTCTACAAAGAATAAATAAAAATGCTATTCTATCTGTTTCTAAGGCTGATACAGTAAAATTATCATGACAATCTTCATTTTGTTTGTTTTTCACTTTCCAACAAACACACTTTACTAAAACCAGTATTATGAAGCACAGGCATTTTTGCAATCTACCATATTATTAGTATTTATAAATGTCAAGGGAAAGATATCAATACTATCTGTTGTACTCTATATTGTTAATGGGATTTTTGAGGATATTTTTTGTATTTTTGCAGTCTTCTTTACAGCAGAATTAGAAATGAAAACATGTAATCTTGTTGCTCTTTCAAAAGTGTATATATTGGAGAATCAGATTTACACTTAAGTCATTTGGCAGATCTTGCAGGTTTCTTTTTTTCCCAATGCAAAGTCAGTATTACTACTTCCATGTTGTTTAGCTTAGTTCTCTGGTAATAATCCCTAACAAAAATAAAACACCTGCAATAATAAAAATCTACTCAGCCAATTGTAGAGTACAGCTGTGTGCTGTGATGTCCTAGTAAAGGGATTTTAACTATTTTTTCAATTGTTGTAAGACATATTTTTTAACGCATATCTCTTGTCAGACTGGAAGCCTCACTAAAGATTTTGTTTACAGCTTTTTTATAAGCAGGAGAGGAATTTTAATGCCATTCTTAACAGACCTCTTAAGTCACTTGGAGAGGTTCTCATTTCATTAATTTGTAGAAGAAATTCAACAAAAGCAGCATTATGGGGACAGCTGTGATGTAGGAAATAACATTTCCATGGCAACAATGCTTCTGGCCAATGAACATACTCATCTGCCAATTCACATCAAAGAGAGACACTCCAGGTTCAAAATTATAATGACTTAGTCTCCTGCAATTCACTTGGTCAAAAATTATCCTATTAACTCATTTGTGATATAAACCTCTAATAGCTAATGGACTGATTTAGTAGGTTTATTTTATTGAAATTATAACAAGTAAATTGTTGGGAAACAATAAAGCAGTTATGATGTATTCTATTATTTATATTACTATTCAAAGAAAGCTTATCTGCACAGCTCAAAGTAAAAGTAAGAATAATTTTATGTGAAGTATCTGTTTCAAAGGTATCTTTCATTGCAAATCAGAAATACCTCACATGTCACAGTACATATTTTGACTAGACCTGGATCTTCCCCACTCTGCTAGATAACAAGCTCTGCACACTGCTTTTTTATTACACATCAATATAGGTATGCAGGTAGCATATTTTTTTAAAAATAGAAACAAATTTCAAAATTGTTTGGAGTCAAGCCATTGGGTTACTTACCAAACATGGACACAACGAATGAGGGATGTGGAAAAAACACTGTAACAGCTTACTTTTTCCAAACACTAGCAACTGAATTCTTCACAGAGCTTCTGAGATTTTTGATAAAAGTTCTCACAATTCCTGTGAGAATAATTGGCCATTTTTATATAAAAATACAATTTATAACAATTTTTAAAATTTGTAACAACTTTTTAATTTAAAATAAATTTATAACAAAAATGTTATACCCATATTCACCTACTGTTGATAAACTTTCACATTTACCTTCGCATAGTTACATAGAGGCTTTATTACCCTGCTAACAGTAGTAAATCTTTGCAGAAATCCCTTTTTCTGATACAGTGAACTAAACCAGCCATTTACGATGTGTGAATTCAAAAGAAGGCTAGCAAGAAAACTAGCTGAGGTCCAGAAGTCTTGCATTATCCAGCTGTCATATTACTGTGATGTTTATTTGTAAATACAAGCAGTCCATATGAGCTCTGAAGGCTTGGCAATAAAGTAAGTACAATTCAAACAAAGACAGAATCAGTTTAGAATAACATCCAGTCTTTGAGTTTAGAAGGCATGTTCTTTAACCCACCCTGGCAAAGGAGCAGTTGCATTTGTAAAAGCAGGTTAACAACCAGCTTGCCAAATTAAAACAGTAGGCAACCTGATTTAATTGAGACTGTCTTACAGAATCACACCTTGCATGTACTTAATCTAGAAGTTAAATGTTATGCACTTATTCAAACATACTGTTGAACTACAGTCATCCAACAGAGATGGAAGAGAGGAGTCATTCTATTTCTTGTATTATTCTATTTCTTGTATTAACACTGCTGACTAAGACACAAGCTACACCGCAAGCTTGCTTAGTGCTGCCCAAATTTGTTCCTTGAAGGGCTGAAAAGATCTCTGTGAAATGAAAAGCAAGCACTGAATTGATAAGCCATACTTTAAATCCACTACGTGTCCCAGACCTGAAACCACCAGAGAAATAATACAAAATGAAGTCTGAAAAGTGAGAAAAATTTCAGACTGGAAGGCAGAAATTCTCAAAATTATACAGATAGAGACATCATGTATTGCCTTAGGGTAAGATGAACCATGGTTTATCATTTTTACTTGCCAAGTTGAAATTAGCTATAAGGCAGATTTTCTGATTTAGAAAACACATTGACAGCTAGAAAACTTTGACAGATAGACATGCAGGAACTGGATAGGATGCACTACTGAGATTACATTAAGGGGAAAAAAAATCACACAATACACATGGAAGAGCCAGATGTCCTGAATGGACTTTATTTAAATAAGTTGCAGTAGTCATTATGGCTTTCACTATAGCTGCATCTACACTCATGAAAGACTGGAGTGTTTTGATTAGTACTGTATTGTGCTCAATTGTCCTTGTACTGCCTATGTGAATGTGTGTGACAGTGGGCATCTAAAGAATAAAGCAACTCTGATGTTTCTTTCATTCCTTATAAATTCAGGTTGCTTCAGGACTCCAAAAATCAGGGTCAGAATAGACACTGCTAACATCTTACAAACCCATAGCATCTTTCTGAATTGATCTTCTGGGACTGAGAGCTAAATGGACACAAGCAAGAGATCTGAAGCCATAATTACCTCAACCAAGGAGACATTATCTGGGACATCATGATCTTGCCTGCCTGACTTCTGTCAGTTTGACAAAATGACTTTGAGTCACTTTGAGCCTCTGGGGGAAATTAGAAAAAGCATACCAAAAACTTGAGACCATCATAAAAAAGAAAATGTTGTGAGGAAACTCGTCTTACATCTTTCTGAACACAAGTCTGCGAACTTACTTTTTCTGCCCTGGGGAGGACAGATCTATGACCAGAAGTCCCTGCTGAGGCAATGTGCATGTTGCACACTATGCACGTTTGGAGCAAAGGCTCCTCTTCTTTACCTTGGAGCTCCACAGGAATTGTACTCATGTTATTGCTACAATTTGGAAAACACCAGGCTCCCATTAGTATTTGTAGGGAGATATATAGGCTTATTTCCTACTAGCGCTCACCTGATGACAAATCTTCCAGCTTGTTCAGGTAGCACCTCATGGACTTTGTAGACCAACACCATGCAGGTACAGTGATAGTACTGAACCGAAATGTTCAGGTGCTTGGTCAAATAGCAGTAAAATCAGACAGATGGGCAATGTCAAACTGCTGGAGCATCACCTTACCATAGGTATTAAGTAAGCAATAGTAAAACTAGCACAAAACCAGTAACTATTTTAGAAATACTTTTATGAAGTAACAAAAAGGAGTTTCTGTTTGTTTCTCAGAAGGCTAAAGGATAAGCTTATTAATTATTTTTAATGAAGTACATTTAAAGGAATCAAAAGAGGAACCATATTATTTTTACAGAATCTTTTGACTTTTCTGTTAATACAATACTCAGGCAAAAATAATGAAAATACACAGTACTGAGACAGAACCACAGAATCACAATATCAAAGAAAGAAAAGCCTAATGGGCTTCAGCATTCAATTCCTTGTTTTTATAAGTTCCTACCCTATATCTAGTTGTTGCTATTGCTATTCTTGTCCACAGACCTATTGTGCTTAGTACTATAAAAATAAAGATTAAAAGTCTGTCTATTGAAGAACTTATGATTCAACCTAGTTGTAAATATGTTTGGTCTTTTTTGGCACACTTAAAAGTACAAAAATTAATGTCAACATTTGTATCTGCTTCAAAGCATTATGTTATTTTTTTCCCTTCATTCCTAGTTCTCTGCATGTCCACAGGGCTTTCCATCTGCACCTCTTGTTGTTGGTGGTGGTCTTGTTTTTTTGATTGATTTTGGTTTGTTTTTTTGTTTATTTGTTTGTTTTTGTTGGTTTAGTTTTGTTATGGCTGGTTTGTTTGGTTAGTTTTAGCTGCTGATTAAATAATCTTTAGGAACAGGAGTACATCAGTGCTTTCTGGATCACAGGTCAGAGCTGACTCAACAGAGGTTGAGGTGCAGGCTGAATTTTGTGGAAAGCGAAGCGGTCTCAAAGATATTGTGCCGCTGTCTAAGAAATAATGTCTGAGTTCCCTGCTGGGCACCATATATCAAAGCTGCAGACTTTTTCAAATGAGGTATTTTCACTGTTCACCTGTTAATAATATGTACTTCCAAATTCATTACCTTGTTATTTCCTAGTGGATCAAAATAAGTTTACTAGCTGTAAAAGAGTCCATACATCTTTTGTACTTGCTTCAAAGTAACAGGAAAAATTAGTCTCTAAGGGTTTGATAGATGGTGATAAATAACTTAGAAACAGGTGACTTTGCTAAATTTTGTAAATGATTGTACTGTATTCCCAGTACAGATTTCAAAAGAAAAATATGAATTCATATAATTCCTTTCTGAACCGTTGATATTTTGTATCCTTTCTGTAATATTTTACCAGAAGTCAGATAATTTTCTTCTGCATGTAATCTATGAAAGTGTAAAAAGCCAAATGGTTAAATTATTGATTGTGTTTTGTTACAGACCCGGTAGCTATATGAATTTGTAGTTTTTGAAGATTTGCCTCACCATGTGATACTGAAGTTAAAAACCAGTGGGTTTGAATCTATGCTTCAAACGGGGCAAGAGTTTGTCAGGAACATGAATAGACTACACAGCCCAATGATATTAATGACATCTTACTGGAAAAAAGTTTATTTTAGGTCCTGTGATTTCAGTCACAGACTGGCAAAGTATAAGCAGGTCTCTGTTGATATAGTCAGGAGTATGCAAAATAAGTATGTTAGAGGAACATAAAGTTGCTGCTTTTTGTTCAAGGACTCTTTCCATCATACCTGCCCCAGCTGCCTGAATAATGAAACATTTTACAGCTGAAAAGAGCTGGTGAATGCTGTACTGCAACTGCTGTATCTATCTCATCCCAGTAATGGCGAGGTCACATTGTTGGGATATTAACAAATTTGTTACACCAAAATATTGGGTTGAGAGCTGCAGGAAACAGCACACTGACATGTTTTCCCTGAAAAATTACCTGGAACATTGACATAACTGTACGTAAGTTCTCTCTCTCCCCATGGCAGGAATTACGCTGAGTGAACACTATATATGTGTATATAGCTAGAGCTACTGGGAGCACAGACTGCCTGTACTACAATTTTGCTAAAGGACTGATCATGCGGTGGGGAAAGAGTCTCAGGCTACAGCTTCTCCTTACAAACATATGGCCTGTTGGCCAGAAAAGTTAGGCAAATTAACTTTCTTTCATCCTGTGCTGCCGTCGGAGCAATCATAATAATCATTCTGAAATAGCTTTAAGAAAACAAACAGCATGTGCCCACTGAAAATGGTTTATCGATGCTTGTTATCTTCTGCACAGTTTTTTATATTGTTACCAGAACATAGATTTTTCAAAAAAATGTTACTGGCTTTCATGCCTGTGAAGGAGCTTGCACAGACCGAATTGACATGCTTATTCATCCAGCTTTGCAAAACACTGCATTTAACTGATAATAGCTGCAATCACAGTGGAGGGCTCATAAAAACTGAAATACTAAGGTCGCAATATAATGAAAAACTAAGGAACAAATACCCATCAGGAATCAGTTTTAAAACCTGCAAACTAAATTCTTTAAAGATTTTCTTGACTGAATGATACAGACAACAATCAGACAGTGAATTTGAAATGAATATTTATATCCAACAAGGGAAATGGCACAGAGAGCATGTAGAACCATTAGGAAAAGCAAAAGTTTTGTATCTGAACAAGCCATAGGATCATAAACTCATGGAACCATTACTTAATACTACATCCTGCACCCTGTTTCTTGTATCTTCAAGTGCCTCTGCAAAATTACACCCTAGCTGCCTTTTTCTACTACAAATTCTCCTTCCTCAGTTGTGTCATCTTCCTACTTAATCAGCTCTATTTCTTTTACTGTCCTTTAGCATTCACTTCTTTTCTGCACATGGGATGTCATTGATTTCTTCCGATACACAGCGACACACTAATTCTTCTGTGCTGTCTCTGCATTACTCTCTTTATACACTTCTCTCCCCTTGCCCTTGTCATGGATGCAGAAATTTCTCACTGGATCTCCTCCTCAACTGTTTGATTTGCCTAACTGATCGTATGCTGTCTTCCAATTTCCTTTCCTCCCATACCGCTTTCCTCATTCTTACCTCCAGCCACCTGGTCATGGCAGTGCGAGGTTAACAGCTGGACTTGATGATCTTAAAGGCCTTTTCCAAGCAAAACGATTCTGTGATTCTGTCACTCTGTCACTGGCTCTTTCCTCAAATCATAGAAACATGCTTCACTTTAGAAACTGATGCAGAACGTCTTGCTTCCATCAGTTCTGCAACCACAGTCACATCTCCTTTTTTTTCAACCCTGAATTAAGGGACCATATTTTTTTAAGTAAACCTCTTAAGTTCTTGTTTTCTAATTACATTTCAAATGCTTTCCAAATAACTATCCCTTTTTTCCATTTGGTTGAAAGTACTCCTGCCAAAGTCTTCAATGATTTCTTAAGATTGCAAAAGTACACTCTTTTCTTCTTTGCTTTGCTGCAATTAACCGGGCTTTAATGTATTACTTCCCTTAGTTCCCACAGTTCATCCCTTCTCAATTTCTTTCTCTCTGTAACCTTTCACTCAAAATGTGCTCAAGTAGATTCCCATTTTCTGCCCATTCAGTTAAACTGTGATGGTCCCACAGGGCTGTAACACTGTCTCCTCTACTGCTATCCCTCAAACACCTCTTCATCAACAGTACATCAAAGCATTATGCTCTCTGCAATAAAAACTCCCTCTCATCTGCCCTGTCGCCTCCTGCCTGCACTGAAACGTCTTCCTATGGCACCTCCCTGTGAATCACTGGTCTCAATTCAGTATCATTAAACTCAGTATTTCTCCCCAAAAACTCCCTTCTGCATCTTCTCCCAGATATGTGGATCATGTGTGTCACTCAGATCTGTTGTCTGGGCAGGTCTTGTAATTTAGGCTTCATATTAGGTCCATTTTTTGGTGGCTTGTACATGGTTTCTATTTCACATCTCTGACCTCTCTGTGCACCCACACAGCTCATTGATTTGTCCACTCTCTCATCATTTCAGACGTTGCCTACTGCAGTGCTTCTCTCTGGCCCTGGGAATTTAACTGCCCTAAACCCTTCCAGGATACAGTAGGAAAAATGAATTTCATAGCTTTTCAATTTGGTTGTTTCATCTTTCTCCATACATCAGTAGAAAGCTATACTTTCTTCTATCCAGTTGTACATAATTCCTCTTTATTTTCTAGTATTTTAGCAGTTGTTCCTTATCACATTTATCTTCTCACATTCATGACTGACAGATCAGCTCCTGCTGCTCATTAGACTTGCCCCTTCATCCACTTGATGTATTTTTTTGTAAGCACCTAATGTTTTTTCCTCGTTGCCTCTAATGCTTCAAAAGACCTCTCCAGAAACATGCACAAAGCTATCTTATTTTCTTTCTTCAAATCTGCCCTTAGTACTCTCTGTTGTCAAGGTGTCCCCAACCCAGTATTGTCACTATCTCCTGTCAAGTGGAAGGTTTCTTAATTCTCCTGTGTTTCCCTCTCTGGACTCATATGTCATGTCACCATTTAGACTATGTGTGCTTGGAACAGAAGTTGTATTTTTTCTTCTGTATTTCAACAGTATGTGGCACAGTGAAATCCTGCTCTATGATTACAGTTGGTGTGTATTAATATGATAAAATTACCATGACTTTCAGAATTAATGTATAGGATTGATATTTAGAAAAATGTTAAGTAAGGTTAAGATTTAGAGCAGTCTTAGAGAGATTTCTTGCAATAAAAATAAAAAATGCTAACACATTAGCTCTAAGAGGGCTTTTTTTTTGTCCCTAATATCAACAGAGAGCTGGAATAAGAAATAATATCAGGGAGCTGTATATAAGGAATCCTTGTTCTATGCTTTCTGTTTACTCACAGGTGTTGCCAAGAAAAAAACACAATTATGTTTTCCCTATAGATCAGCCATATGCCAAAGTTTAGTTTTACAAGGTTTAATGAAGGTACAATCTGATGCTGCAGCTATTTCTGGGAAAACAAACAAAAAACAAAAAACAAAACAAAACAAACAAACAAACAAACAAAAAACACAAACAAAAAAACCCACACACAAGTATTGATTTATTGTGCTCCAGTGCTTCAAAAGCTAATGCAGTTTATTGCACCGAGGGACTCTTTAAAGTAGGCATAAGAAGAATCCATGATGGATATCTGTCTTCATGGTCATTTAAGTTACATTGAACCCACCTATGATCTCAGCAGGCTGAAGCCCTTAGTGCAACTACTATCATTACTCATAAAGTATATAAGCACAGTGACATCAAGAGGTATGACGTATCCTTAACACGCTAATTTTTGATGGTGGAGTGACTGAGTGCAGCCCCTGCATTCCAGATTGCCCAGAGGAAAGGTGAATGGTGTTCAACTAAAGACTCACCTCTGAAGTAAAAATATATGTTGAAAATTGCCATCTGCAATATAGCTTTTTTTGACACCCAAGATCTCAAGAACTAGGTGATAATTTACTACTATTCTGTAACAGAGGAACTGGCTGTTTTGGTTCTGTTGGGTGTCTCAAATACCTACCAATATGTTTAATTATTCAGTGATGACTGGGTGATTGTTTAATGTCGGCGGTGGGTCTGAAAACATTTTTTGGAAAGCTGAGGTTGTCATCTTATAAATTGCCAGGTGTAAGGTATCTTGTAAATTGTCAAACAAGCAAGCAGAAGGCACTGAATTTACAACAAT
Organism: Nesoenas mayeri; assembly: GCF_963082525.1. Taxonomy (NCBI): domain Eukaryota; kingdom Metazoa; phylum Chordata; class Aves; order Columbiformes; family Columbidae; genus Nesoenas; species Nesoenas mayeri. The sequence continues at coordinate 22,096,713 of NC_137543.1, forward strand.
GCTTAGGATTAATTCTGCCTTCAGGTTTGTCCGCTGAACACACAAGTCACAATATTTCAATATTTCAGTATGTTAATGATACACAACTATGTGTGTATATACCTATACTTGTAGCCATATGGGAATCAATCCTTGCTTTTCAGTTTGCTTCTTACCCTAGAAGAATGTTCAGACAATATTAAAAAGATAAGCACTTATTTTACCATGGGGAAGGAAGGTGGCTATAGAGAGACGTTCCTTTTTATTCACAACTTACATATTAAGAGTGGTCATAATAAGTGCACAAATAATACTAGAGGCTGATTTCCTTATTAGGACCCAAAATCTAACACAAACAGAAGTCCCTTACTTAGTGTAAGCTGGGAGAGAAAAAGGTCTTTAAAACCTCCTTTCCCACACTACCATTTGTCAGTCCCTGGAAAACAAATCCAAAGGCAGTCTTAAAGACAGCTGTTTCTAAACAGCTACTTTTGTTGAATTCTGAAATGCACTCAAGAGTGAAGGATTGATGGTACTTAATGTGTAAAAGCAGTAGTATGGCTATATGGGCCCATACCACCCCAGACTGAACACTACACATTTTGATTCTCTTTTTCTATCACCTTTGGTTTGTGCGTGTTCACATGTGTGTGTATGTACAGGCATATACACATGTAGGCTTGTAGCAAAGGAAGAGAGTGGATTGCCAAAGAGTGCTCTGTGCTTGCTCTAATATATATGAACATAGTATTACAGAAATAAGTTATCTATAGGTAGTGCAGAATTAGCAAGTTAAAAGAGAGCATTTTTTTTTTCTGAGATCTTCTGGCATTTTTGCATAGGTGAGAAGGGGTTCAAGAATATTCAGCAAATCTCAAACACATGTTTTGCTAATGAAGAAAGAAGGAATATTGTATTTCTCTTAATGCAAATTACATAGATTTTGCAATATGAAATGTCACTCATGTTAAAAGTCATGTTTCAAAGGATTTGTGCTAAATCACATCAATCTAAAATATTATCTGATAAACCCAGATCCAATTGTGCTGAAATGTTTCTGGACACAATACAGCAGCAGAGGTGCATGACCCCTTCACAATACAGCAACCCACGACAGTTATTCACATGTGACAAAAAAAATGGTAAGACTCTGCTTATCCACATTGATTGTCGATCAATATGCACATTTATCAGCCTACACAAAGAGGATAAAAAAAAAAAATCCAAATTCTCTTTTTAATACTGCCACAAATGAAAGTAAAGATGGTTTTGATATTGATGAGATATCACTCAACAAAAGATTTTTCACTGAAATGATAATTCAAGCAGGGAATATAAAGAGGAAACTTACAATTTCTATTGTTTATTATAGTCACACCCAAACTCTACTTTAAACCATTTTAAAGTTAATATGCTGTAGTTGCCTGCATAGTAATGAGTCAAGTTAGTGTGCTGCATAATTTGGTATGCAGAACAAGTTCACTGAAGCCGAGAGTGAAACTTGCTTAAATATGAAAGCATCATGAGTGAAAGCAAATAAAGCTGCAGAGAACATAGACAATAAGCTAAGCAAATGGAAAGAAAAAAAAATAAAAGGGAAGACAAGTAGGGTCCTGGCACAGGAGGAAGAGTAGGTCTACAGAAACAGAAATATATTTTACCTGTCATCCTCTTTCCCTTCCTCAGTTTGGTCTTCTTGAGCTTTTTCATCATTCCCTGATCCTTTGACTTCCTCCTTATCACAGTTCTCTGTCACCTCTTGCCCTTCCCCTTTTTCATCAATTTCTTGCTCCTTTGCTCTTTCCTCCTCCTCCTCCTCTTTTTCTTCCTCCTCAGGAAATATTCCATCTTGTTCATCCCCTTCCAGCCCTCCCTCTTTTTTCCCCTCTATATCCCTTGTCCTTCTGAAGTCAACAAAAATTGAAATAGGCATGCAAAAAGAAGAAAGAAAAGAATAAATTAAAGTTAAGATCATGGAGAAAAGCATGCATGAACTCACAAGAAAGGAAATACAAAATAAATGAAATAAAAACTAAAAGATGGAAGCAGTCATAAGTTAAATCATGCTGGTTAAGACTCCAGACTACACTGGAGAAGCCTGGGATGTTTTCTTAGGACAATCTCTAAGGCTCTCTTTGAATAAAAGTTGCATGGCAATACATCACATTTGGAAATGTATACATAACTGTAAGGCAGAAACAATGCGGTCCTAACAACGATCATACAAGCAGATGTTTAGACAATCTTTTCAAACGCATCATTTCTCTCAAGAGGACAATTTTCTGAGGATTAATGTAGGCTGACATTAAATTTTGCTGAGAATGCAGGTGGGTTACACTTTCCAAGAAAAATGGTCTTTCATTCCTTCTACAGTCACAGTCATAGCTACTCTGAGTGTGCACAGGGCACAGGCAAAGGAGGTGCTTTTTTTTTGTGATGTCACCATTTTGCTCACAGATACACTATGTCCACCTTGTTGAAGAGCAGCTCAACAGCTGTATGCCTACAGTTATATCGGACTAGTGTAAGGATTAAATAAATTGAATTAGTCTCTGTAAGTATGAAATAAGACTTCTATAGAAGTTCAGTAGATCTAATTTAAAAGGAAATGAAGATGCCTCTAATATTGCTGGCACAAATTTTCAAGTTAAGTTGTCTTTACAGCCATATTATTTTACAAAATGGTTTTCAGAAAGTCCAAATCTAAGTGTGTCTAATGCTTGCTGACAGCATATGTTTGTATGTATTTTAGTATAGCTCAAAATGACAAAACTTGGCTAAAAATAAATACCATGAAGTCTTCAAAAAGCATTAGATGAAGAGGACATTTAAACCAGTATTTTGCAAATTCCCTGCAAATTTTAACCTATGCAAAATACTAATTTCAAATACAAAAACTGACAAACATTCATTTACTTAAATCACACGGCTATGGCTGGCACTACAGCTCCTTGTGCTCACCTGATTTTCTTGTTTCCTCGTGGGCGCTCTGACTGGACAGACATGTAGCTCGTGCTGCTGAAACGTGAAGCACTGCTCGTCCGTGACACAGCGGAGACATCACTGACATCGCTGTCTGAAGACTTATTGGAAACGTTGTCTGAGCCTCGCTGAGGATCCCGTCCTGACCGATACTGTTAGAGGAAAGGGATAAAGATACAGATGCTGTCAGTGACATACCACCACAAATGAACTATGGAGCTGGTCCCTGATGCTATCTGAACTGCCTTTGTCACCAGACTGTCTGAATTTTTATAATGAAGTTTTTAACTGACACAGAATACAAGTTATGTCTTGGTTTCTATTAATTTTACTCTGCTATCCCATTTAAAATATTAGCTCCTCAGCTTAATCCATAGAGTGGCTTCTACAGAACTTCCAGCTCTTCCAAATGTTTCAAAAACCTTAGCAAAGACATCTAAACCATTACACAATATTCTTACCACAACTGTTTCACCAGAGCAGAAAGCAAAGCAGAGAAACTAAGTGCCTTGCCCATACTTACTAATTTCATGAAAGACTGAACAGGAAACACAATGTGCTTCATGCTATCTATAAAATACGTGGCTCAGAAACTGAAAAAAAAACCCAATAGTATTTGAGTTTTTAACAGTATATTCCAAACACAGAACTGGCAGGTGACTAGTGGTCAGCAGTAAGCCCATACAACATAAAGCAGTGTTGTGCAGAGGTATTCAAGTTAGATCTCAACAAAATATTATGGCTATATGTTCTTGTTACACAAGTTAGCTTTAAATTAATGCTAAGTCTGTGCCACTCTGTATTGTACTATGTGCAGATATAATAAACAGCAGAAAGACTTTTTCCCTGTCTTCTTCATATACAGACATTTCAGTGTATACAGAAATCTGATGGGCTACTACTGATAATCTTTTCAGAAAAGCAGTGCAAGGTAAATTGTCAGCGAACTCTTGGGGGTAGGAATATTGGACTCAGCCACCTGGAGAAAATAATTCATAAAGTGGCAGACCTGTGTAGTCCTGCAGAAAAGGTGTCCAAACTTGGCTATCAATTTTTTAGAATAACTGTCTTTCATGGAGTACACAGATCATTTGCTTCTGTTCTCTTGCAAGAAATGTTACACTGGAGAATATTCTGAGACTGTGCAGTGTCTAAACAACGTTTCAGAATAGCATTTAAGTGCCTGTTTACACTTAGAAATAGTAAGTTATTTTGCCCATTTTAAAACAGGGAAATGAAATAAAGACAAGAAAAAATGCTTGTGCAGGTTGCACTGTACACCTGTTGCAGACAGCGACCAAGCACAGCCTGAACTGCAGGCTTATGTGAAAGGGTTGCCCATGCTGCAGCTGTCTCCCTGGTCTGTGCTAATTTACAGTATTTCTGTTAATTGACAAATCACTCAAGCCTTCCCCAGACCATATGTCTGAGAGTGAATTTAGCCAGCCATAAACTTGCAGAGATTCTCTGTGATTACAATGTTTAAATGCTGTAATATTTGATGACTGTTTTTATTGATGCCATTAATATTTTTGCTTGATAAAGAAGACAGTACATGTTGTTATAGATGTACTCATTTGGGGAACATAAAAACTATGATTAAACAGCTGTCCTGATCATCAGAAATAATGGATCATTATACCAGAATAAAAGGATTGTTCTTTTGCAGCAACAACTTTTAAGAGAGCAAATACTTAGCCCTTTGGAGAAGAAAAAAAGAACTATACCTAGTGAAATGCATATATATTGAGTCCTATCTATTCAGTTCCACCCACCTAATCCTCCCCGGAATAATTCTGCACTGAAGACAAAGTTTAGTTTGTGTTGATTTAACCTAAAACTGCCGAGACTGGGAAGCACAGCCTGGTGTACAGGGCTAGCAGCAGGCACTATAGAAAAAGGCACCGAAGAGGTGCCCTCAGACTGTCAGTGTTTGCCAAGGCCCCTGAACAGATGCACTTGCCGTGCCCAACCTCGGGGCAGACACACCACCGGCATCACTGACCCAATGACACTGCCCATTTGGGAAGTAAGACAGACCATAGTGTCAGATGTAAATCATTGATGGAACTGTTAATTACAGTCCAGTTGGGGGACAGATACTACTTGTGGTGATTCATAGGAGAACAGACCTCGACCTGCAGATCCCACACTGAGCTTGCCAAGCAAGAAATGAACCCTTCTGAAGTAAATCCATGCAAGCAATGTGAAGCAGCAAATGGTACCTGCATTTCACAAAGTTATTCTACAGGGCCATTCTGCAGCACACTGAAAGTTTCAAAAACCTATAGTTTTGATTTTGTCTGTTTCATTTCCACACCTGGACAACTTCAGTTCTTAAAATACATTTTTCATAGCAATGTGCTATATATAACAAATCAGACATTTTGATAAATGAAACAACCTTATTGTATTTTTTTTCAAATCTAATGCAATAGTAATAATCCAGTGATATATGGTCAAGATTGAGAATCGTTGTGGTAAAAAAAGCAGCTTAAAGGTAAATAATTTTGGAAATATCATGTGAAAAAAAGACCATCAGATCATTACCTTGTCTCTTTTTTCTCAGTTGTATGCAAAAGCACTTCCCATCAAATGTTTTCAGTTGGGCCAGATGGACCAGAAATATTACTTGACCCTTGCTATTTCAGGATGGTTTATGTTTGAAATTGGGAAGCTTAATTGATCCTTTCATTAAATCTGAAGGTCTTAGTATGCGATATTTGTTTTTAAAAGTTTTATTTACATATTGTCTGAGTTGCAGTCTCAGCATCCGTAAATGCCTACCAAAGTAACATCTAGAAACTGAAACTAAATTTTCTATCGTGCTGGACAAACTTCAAATACCTCACATTCATTCATTAGCTCTGCTCCAAATCGCTCTTTATTCTGCAGCTAAGGTTTACTTTTGACCTTATATCTAACTTAATTTGGTTTAGGAAATGGATTATAATAGTAAGTGTACTGCATGTTAGTGTTTCAGTAAGTGCAGTACAGAAGACAAATGAAATGTACTGCTTGTCTGACAGAATCCATGCTGGCATTTTCAGTTTCAGTATTTGTTTCTTATATTGCAATTCTACATAAGGCAGCTTCTGAAGTGGTCTTTTGTTCTCTGCCTCAAAAGTAAAATCACAATTTCATTGTGTGAATATTGGGTTTTTTAAAGTATTCAGCTCTTCCATGGGATAATACCCTGACTGTAAAACGCAAATATTTTCACACAATTTTGCACTATTCTTTCTTCAGTTTTTGTGTGGATACAGTTGCCCCAAGGCATTATATCTTCACATATTTCATATACTTCCTTGTTTTCTTCTTCCAAATTTCACTTTCTTTTTTTTTTTTTTTTGATTCCTGAATGTCACTAACTGTATGATAAAATCTACTACTACACTGAAAATGTCTTTACTAACCAAGTGCCATCCCCCCATTATATCTGGAACACGACTCCCATTTCCCAGCCATCTCCACTGCTGTACCTGCATACTGTACCATGCCATAGGAGTTTGCACCATTGGGATGCACCCAGTCGGGTAACTGCAGCCGCGGGGCTGGGGCTGGGCTGTAGTGAGGCCATAGGCCTGGATTATCAGATTATGAGCTACCTGGTGTACTCCAGTTTCCCTCAGAAGAAAGCAAAGGCACATGGACAGTAAGGAAGCCTCATGTGTGCTAGTAGCTCCCCTGGTTTGCACAATCAGAATGTCCAGGCTGTGGTAAAGCATACCTGCCTGTATGAAGTTTAATGAAATAATGTTTCTTCTATCTATCTATCTATCTATCTATCTATCTATCTATCTATCTAGTAACAGCCACAGAAAATTAGGAAAATTATCTCCTGACTTTCCCCATGCTGGAAATATATGTCTCCTTTACCAGAAAAAGGTTAAATTTTAATTTCCAACCCAATCAAGACTCATATAATATAGGCAGCTTTCTGGACTTTACAACCCAGACAGCACTAAGACTGCCCAGCCACTTAAAGCTGTTTCAACAGTAGGAAGTCTGCTGCAAGCAGAGGGGTTGATTAAAAGTTGCTTTTGTATTTTTAATAGTAAGATGATTTTGTCCTATTCTGCTGTGTTGAAGAATGGGATAAATCTTGTTAATACAGGTTTTATCAAACAAGTTTAAAGTTTCTAAAAGCCCTTTCCTCTGCATTTGTAAAATATTCAGCTGGAGACCCTAACAAAGTGAAAGTTAAGCAATTGTGCCAATACTTTGTAACTGCAATACATTACTTTCTGTGATGAATTCAAGATTATAAAGCTGAAAAATACAACAACCTCTGCAAATGTTTTGACCTTTTTGTGAACTACCACTATATGATTGAAAGGCCACATCAAGCTACAACAGCTCTAATACTTATTTCTGGGAAGAAACTGTTTTGGAACTTCTGATTCAAAGTAAGTTTTAAAGTGATTCGTATTATTTAATATATTGTTACCAGTCTTCCATCTTGGACTATACAGACACAGTTGTCCAGGCAAGTGAAATCGTCAGCGATTTCCAACTGTGTGGGGTTTTTTGTTTTTGTTTTGTTGTGGTGGTTTTTGTTTGTTTTTGTTTGTTTGTTTGTTTTAGTTTGGGTTTTGTTTTTTTCTTTCTAATAGTCTACTCATCAGGGTGTTTTTGCTAGCATTTACATAGGGACATGCAAATCTGGCCAATGTTTTTACTGATCAAAATGCTGAGAAGATGCTTCAGACAATTGTTCATTGTGCTACCACAAGAAGATTAAAGAACCTTCTGGACTGCTTCAATAGTTCTTTGCTGTGCTGACAAAAGCTCTCAAGCAGCCAGAGCACAAAATTTTATGAAATGTTCTGTAATTTCAACTGTAGCTTTCAGTGTACGTTGACAGCCTCTACAGACATTACAAATTTTAGTTACTACTCATAATTTGAATAAATGTTAATGGATTGTTTGATTCTTTCTAAAACCTTTGTTCATGGCTGATTCATGAAGTCTGCCATTACAAGTAAAACCAAATAATATTTACAACAACAGTGTTACATTTCTATAAAGCAAAAGATTATAAGTCACTTTTACAAAATAGCATGTAGAAATGAATATGTAGAGATATGTTTAGCTGTAGCTTGCATATGCACAAACCCAAGCTGAAGGCTACAATGAATCTACCTTTGCATGTAATTCATACTTAGCCAACTCAATAACCTGTGCTTACATTCACCACTCCTGTCAGGCTCCATCAAAGCAACGGAGGTACAGCTGGCCAGGTCAGCCTCTGCCAGCTGTGCTTTAGCTGTCAGCTGCACATGGCATCCCTCATTCCCTTGGGAGATTTAAGGACTGACCAGGGAGATTAATTCTTGCACTGCTTTGGTATTAGGTATATAATAAGCTCCACTGTTGCCTTGGGCTTCTGAATATGGAGATACAACCAGTTCTAGCTCAGACTCATTCTTGGCTGCCAATCCTTACTTCTGCTTTGCCATCCTAGATCCTATCCTATCTTCCTCCTTTTTATTCCTAATTATTGAATCCTGCTTTCTTAGCCCTATATTTTGCTTCTGATGAGTCCCATTAGCACTGTTCCAATCCTGTTCTCCCTTCACCTAGTTCTTGCTTTGCATCAGGCACCCCTTGATCTTCTGACCTTGGCCCGGCTATATGTCCCTTGTCTCGCAGCAGCAACACGTGGTGTTGCTAATTCCAAGCCGCATGGTGCCTGAAACAGTAAATGTAGCTGGATGTACAGTGGTTCTCTGTACATCCATTCCTTACTCTCATTCCTTATTCAACATCATATTTTCCCATTATTAAAACCATCCCAGTCTACTTCTACTTTGAATAAAAAGAACTGATTGTAACCTGATTTGCAAAGTCCACCTTCTAACTAGTCCTAATCTCCAATACAGTTAGCACCAAATTTAAACATATTGGTCAAAAGGAACATCCATATTTCTAGTGAATATGTGAAAAACCCCTACTTCCAAAGTTCCCACATCTTACCCTTACTGGTTTGGTGCCATCTGTTTATCAATTTCTGTAACCACTGCTCACATATACATTCTTACAAAGGAGATGCTAAAACCTGATTTTACTATGGGCCTATGCCATGTTGCAAACAGCATCCTATTGCTAAATTAGTAAGTTAAAAATGAACAATCAAAAAGATCAAGCAAGTCAGCAATGGGCCCTGGCAGCAGAGAAAGGCAGCCTGGGTTGTACTGACTGTAACATGAGCAGTATATCAAGGGGAGTGATTATTCCCTTTTACTCAGCATTCATTAGACCACAACTAGAATATTGTATCCAGTTTTAGAGCCAAAGTGCAGCAATTGCATCGATAAACTAGAATGAGTATCTGGGAGTGTCACCAGGATGACTGGGGCTACAGTATTTGCCCTGTGGGGAGAGGCTGGGGGATCTGGGCTTGTTCTGCCTTGAGAAGTGGTGGCTTTGGGAGTACCTAACAGCAGCCTGCCAGGTCATACAGGGAGGGTGTCAAAAAGACAGAGCCAAGCAATTCACAGCAGCTCTGACTGGTGTAAGAAGGCACATCTTTTACCATAGGCACAGTGAAGCAGTGGATCAGGTTGCCTAGGGAAGTTGTGCAGTATTCATCCTTGAATGTTTTCAAATCCTGACTAGAGCAACCTGTACTGATCTCCAAGCTGACTCTTGCTTTAAGCTAGGGGTTGGACTAGACAGCTCCTGAGGTCCCCTCCAACCCAAATGCAAAGGCAGCAGTAATGCAGAAGCCACCAATGGATCACTGTCTAAGGACAATGGGAAATCTAGAGGGAGGTAGTCTAGAGGCAAGTCAAATCAAAAGACAAAAATCATCTGCTTCACATATATTGGCATATGGAGCAATTTTTTTAAGAACTCCCTAAGTGCACAATATAAAATAAATATAGGTGAGCACTAGAAAATATTCTGGGATTACAGCAAGGAGAACTTACAGAACCTGCAAATATTTTGTAAAGAAGAAAACATTAAGGCAGCTCTTAAGAAGTAATTGGGTCTTTTAGTGAGCTTGAGAATTATCTTGTCAACAAGTTTGTCTTCCTACAAAAAAAATCTGTTCCTGCAGTCAGTTTCTAATTTCAGCTGCACTGATATCTATTCTGAAATCAAGTTCTTATTGATAGAGAATTAATTCACCATGATAGCTTCACCCAGTCTAGGCAACTAAGCATTCCTTTTTAATCTCAAAGTAAAAAATCAAAGTCAGCATCAAATTTTACAAATTTTGAAAGGAGAGAGCACTGCAAACCTTCTGCTGGGGGATATAAAGTTATCAAACTTTTCCAAAGACACTTCAAAATCACAAAGACACTGTTTAAAATCCCATCTCTCCTATGAAAACCACAGTGGTTAAAAAACTGTTGTTTAAGGTAAAGTAAAAGACAAGTAAAACAACACAGGAAAAATTCCAGGCATCACCTCAAAAAGTTCTTAAAAGGCAATCCAGGATGTGTCATACACTGGTGTGAAAATACAAGGTTTATAATGGCCAAGCAGATATCTCATAATATCACATGAAAAGCTACCTTAAAGTCATAATTCACAGAGAGAGCTTCTAGTCCAACAGTTAATTGGAACAGGACTCTGGGACATGACATTTCATAATAAAAAGAGGCTACCACCACTGTCCTTCGGTAGTATGCCTCATGTACCATATAACTAGACATTTACTTAAAAATGAAGTTAACTACTTTCCATTATCTCTCAAGGAAAGTAACTGAGATTTTTAAGAAGAATTTTCATAGTCTGAATATTAAAGATTATCTTTTCCATGGTTCTAGTTGATTCTGACAGATTAAATGCAATAGGAAAGAGATCCATGTATAGCATACAGCTAGGGTGAAACAGCTATAGTTTACTATTTAAATTGGAGTGAATAGAAAATCTCATATGTTCTGTGGATGGACTTCACCCTGTAACATGATCTGATGATTCCAAAATGCCTTAACGAGTTTTAGGTGAACCACACAATGTTCTCATGTAGCCAGCATATTCCCAACAATTCCCAACACATATAATATGAAGGTAAATAAATAAAAGCTTTGAAAGAAGAACTCTTGAATGATAATTAAGGGCATAAGGATGTCCAACAATCAGTCCTCCTTCTCTGATGTGAAAGTAATTCAGGAAAGCAGGCAAAACAGTATATAAAACCAAAATCTTTTTAAGATTTATTTGAAACATTTGCTATTCAAATTCCCTTTCATACTGCTGACCTTCTCCTGATTTTAACTGCTATTTAAAATAGGGTATAGTCAGTCAACAAATTTTACTTTTGAGAAACAGGTCCACAGTCTGGCTTTGTGATGGTGTGTTATTAATTCTTCCTGTAGACTTTCTCAAACTTGTCAGCATCTTTTTAACTACCACCCATTAACTTTCTGACTGTCTTACACAAAAGGAAAAAATCTATTTAATATAGAGATCAGCAATCTGTTAGCATTCCAGAGCACCGTGCCAAGTCTTCCAAAGATGCATCATCATGGACACTGTTCACTGTAAAAATATTGAGTTGTTCAAGTCAGGGTGATTACAAAAATGCAGGTGTTCAGGGCTTCACAACCTTACTGTGCAATTGTATTTAATAGCATCTCCAGTGCTTTATCTACTGGTGAACTCCAGTACGTTTTCTAGGACAAACTGGTGAGCCTGCCTACAATTAACTCACTTGTTCAATGGGTACGGTTTCAGTGATGACTCTTAATTCTGTTTCTGGTCCTTTTTGTTTTCTAACTGTAGTGAATCCTACTTATGTTGGATAAACACAATCAAAGTGTGCTTCCTGTACTTGTTTCTGTTTCTCAAGTGCTTCATGTGCCATTTCAGTCACCAGTGCACTCAGAATCTCTTGCATTTCATACAGTCTCGCCATTCAGGCAAGTGCTTATTTTCTTAAAGAGGGTATCAAGGCAGGATTTCTATTTTAAGAAATCCTCTTTTGTCTCTGATTGTTCTACCTGATTTGGACTTCTCTGAGATGTTACTTTGCAAACACAAGCAAGGAAGTCAAACAGTATGCATTTTAAAGAGCTCTTATTTAACTTGGAATTTAAACTACATTTCCCTCATTTGTGTTTAGTCTCTTGTAAAAACAAAAAACGACTAAAAAAAGATGGAAAGGCCATCATCTTTTCCTATCACATAACTTCGTTTTTCATTACACTTTGTTTCACCCAAAAAGCCTGTTAAGTATTTCAGTATACTTGATGGTTTGAGACCAGAGATATGAGCTTTCTCTATGTAACATCCATATATGACTTTCACCAAATTTATCCTGCAACACAGCACCTTCAGAGGAATTCATGCCGAAGAGAACATCTGGATTGACACATGGGCCATCTGGTCAGTGCTTATTCCTGTAAGCAGCACTGCCTAAGGACTATAAATAACACAATTGCTCAAGAACAGGCTATAAATACATCTTTGTATGATTCCACTTTGTAAGTCCTCAAATCCATCGATATTAAAGAGTAGCCTCCAAAATCAAGCATAATTTGAGGGAAGGTCCATAACCTTTTTTCTTAATATCTCGTTTTCACTGATTATTGGCATATATCTTGGAAAATCCTTGTAGAATAAGAAATATATGAGCTCAGCTGATAATTAGTCTATAAATTTTCTGCCTATTCATGTCTAGCTAAAGAGGAAACGAATCTGCAAGATGTAGATGCCACCATCTCCTTATCCTTCCATAGTTAAACTGCTTAGAAAATCTTACTTTTCCCTAAGCTGTATTTCTTCAGCAGCTTTACCCTCATCATATTGCAACTAGGGGAAAAAAGACTGCAGGGAGATCCTGAGCATGTAAATCATTTATAGAGAACAGAAGAACTGAACTCTTTTTCTTTTTAGTCATTGTGCTTTGGTTCTCAAAGAGGGAGTAATTAAAAAACAAGTATTACTTATGTCTGTCATAATGCATTGTAAATACTATAATAATTTACCTCTTTGCTTCCTTGTAAGGTTAATTTGAATTCACTTTTACAGAAAATATGCGACACCTATTAACATTACTTACAGCTTCAACTTCACCACATAAACCACTTTAACAGTAGGATAATAATATGTAACATTTCTCAAAAATAAAGAAAAAAAATAATTTAATTGAACCTATATGAGAAATTTAGATCATTTCACAAAACAGTTATCTATATTGGAACTGTTCTGGGGTAAAAAAATTCTGTGAACATTTTTAAGACCATTAATTTCTATGAATTAATGCATTAGAACTCTTGAAGTTATTTTCATTTTACAGGTTACTGCTTACCATAGCCCGAGCATAGCATTTCCTAAATTTATGTGACTAGAAAATAGCTTAGAAGTGGGAAAGGAAAGATTTCTAACTGCCTCCTAAAAAACACCCAAGTTACTTCTTTACAACTCTTGAAATCAAAAGTCAGCCTGTTTACCAGAAGTGAATTTACATTATTGTCTCTCAGATACAGTGTTTTGAATATTGTTTTTAGAATAAGCAAAATGCAGATTTTATTAATTATATAGTTGCTTAAGGTTAAACTGACTATAATTGTTTATTACCTGATGGCATGTGTCACTCAAGAGAGAACAGAGATACATTAATGTTTGAGTAACATCTCTGTTACTGAAGCGTTGCTGAAGGCTTAGAGGCTTAACAAAAGACCTCCCTATGCTGAGACCCCAAGGTCCTAATGCTACTTTGATTAACTCCATTGTGCAGAGACAGCTTTTACAGAATAATTGTGGTTGTTACATACCCATCCAAATCCTTCATATGTACTACTTGCAATATGGATACTTGAAGTGACAGGTATATTCATAAAATTAACTGCAAGAGATTATGTAGTTAAGATACTTCAAAAAAAAAAAGAATCAAACAAATGCAATGTCTTAGGGAAATCTGATAGAGATACCTATCTTTTTTCTTGCAGGACAGATGGCAAAAGTTCCTCAAGACCACAAATCTGCTGTTTGGAAAAACGTTGATAAACTGGGAAAAATTCTGCTGATAAATTTGGGGCTTCTATCAAAAAAAAATTAACCCATTTAATAAAGAGAAGCACTCACAGAGACTGAACTGAAGAAAACATGCCCACTGCTAACACCACTTCCCAGGGCTCATCACTCTAGTCACAATTAAAAATGGTAGCAGTGAGCTCTGGGTGAATCCTCCGGCTGAACCGCAGGGGCAGCTCCCCACAGGCCCTCCCAGTAGAACCCCCTCAGCCCACAGGAGAGCCCGGCCGGCAGGGGATGCGCCAGGCGAGGGGCCGGCAGCAATCCTGCCCTGGGCCTGCAGTGCTCGGTGGCCTCTGAACCATCCTTGTGAGGCAGCCAAAAATCCTGCGTCCTCATTTTGAACCCTACACGTTTAAGCAGGCTCCATGCAAGCGCTCCACTGGGACTTCAGGTCTATCCTTTCTACTTGGCGTGCCATGCTTTCCTGGATTTTTCAAGGTCAATAGCCTAGCAAATTGATCTAGAAAACATGTTTCCATCTAGCTGGAACCATTGCTCTGCCCTTGTTATCTTTCAAATTTGAATAATGTACTTTTGGCACCTATTCTGCCTGGCACAGAATTAAGTAGCACGAACTGCAGCGTGGTATGATATGTTATCATATTAGAGATTATTATTTATATTTCTTGGCGCTCCATGACTGTTGCAGCAATTCAATTAACTTCATATATTCTCTATTTCTGAATGTCAAACTTTGGCACCCAGATATTTAGTACATACTTTCCAGTTATTTTTCTTTTTTGTTTTCTGTAATTTTATAATTTATTATCAGAATAGCATCAGTTTCAGTATATCTTAGATAACTAATTCAAGCATAGTCACTATTTTATACATTAATTGTTACTCCATTCATCAGCATCTTGGAACTTTACATCTTAAATTCAGATAAAAACTGTAAACAGAAATTATTGAGTTTACTATGAAAAGATAGCCACTGTAAACCAAAATAGACTAACAGTTTAGCAATTCACATGTCCATACAAAGCAGTTCTGAAAGGAAAATATCTTCTATTACAAAACTGATAAAAGGATTTAAAATAAATTGCAGTGATTACTCTGGATGGAAGTTGGTCAAAACTGTACCCAGGTGATTTAAAAATGTGATTATTAATGAAATGGTTACAATTACTTATTTGAATCTGACTTCGATAGAAATCTTTTGATATGTTTTGACATATATTTTATCTATAAGTGTTCGATAAAGTGTTTTGTTTTGTTTTGTTTTGTTTTTTTTCCCCTGGAAACTATTTGCTTTATGCAAAAGAATATTTAACTTATTACTGTAAGACTAAACCTCAATTGTAAAATTATAAGGTTCTTTAACAACACTTAATAATGTATTAAACCTCTGCTTTCTAGACATATGATTAGCAATAGAAGCTTACACAAAAACTAAGAAAATGGCTGATAACAGGAAGTACCTGCTGACAGATAAAGACAGCCAGTATCAGTCTGTTTTGAGATGTTTATATTTTAGCTGTAATTATGATATGAGAATGCAGTATTTGTCTTAACCACAGTATTACATTTAAATATACCCTAAATCTCTAATAGAGACATGGACAGTCAAGATTAAAAAAAATAAATTAGAAAGGCATCAAAACAAAAACAAATTAAAAGAGAGCTTGAATTAAATGAAAAATAAAAAAATGACAGCAACAGATATCTTTTCTGAGAGTCTGCATATCATTGACTAAATAGGAAAATACTGGAAATCACACCAATCCATACCTGTATTCAAGTCACTAAATTACTTTTAACCCATCAACAAAATAGTTTGATAAGAATAGAAATAAAAGATGTTTTATACATTACCATGTTTATAGAGCTCAAATCTAGAATTCTGAATTTATTTGATCTAGCTACATTTTCAAGCCTTATAACTGAAACTTAAATCCTGTATTTATAGGAATCAGAACCACAGCATAAACAATTTATTCCACAAAATTTTTTACATTAAAAATATAATAATTGAAATGATTGAAAGTATAAATGCTATCAGCATTATGGGCCAGAGAGATTCTCTCTGCCACTGAGCAGTTAAATTCCTTACCTACCACAAATGGGCATGATTGATCAGGTAACCTGAGTGCTCACAGACTTGAGAGTGACAGGACCCGTCCATCCAGACGAGACAGCTGGTTTAGCTATCAAGCAAGCTTCTTGTCCAAAAACACAACTATTGACTAGTCCATAGGAAAGCACAAAAGCTATGGAACAAGTAATAACTAAATAGTTTCCTCATATGAAGAATTCTTTGTCAGCCTAATTGGTGTTTGGTTTATTTCCTGAAGCATAGAACTTATTGGTGTGGAGGCGGGAAAGGGGAAGATGAAGGGACCCCATAAAACTATGCACAGCTATTCCCATTCCTAAGCCTATCAAATTCTTCTGGTTAGGCCCTTAGTTTTACAGGTGTTTCGTAGAAATTACCTGCATGGAATATTTGTGTATAATATTGTCAGTGTTAATATTTGCCCTCTCAATTATTCTTCAGCATAGTTCCCTTCTAATTATTTCTTCTTTCCAAGGTTTGTCCAGATCTAAAATTTTAACATTTATACTGGTATGTGGAAATGTATATAAACCAGATTTCCAATTGCTGCACTGTTTTGAGGGACTATGGCTATCTAAACTACACTCCATTTTTTATTCAATATTTTGAATATTTCTATTTACATTCATAACAACAGAAGTTGTAAGGAACAACTACAGGATCAAAGAGGTATATTAATAATCACTATAAATTATCAAATTATTTTCAAAACCAACATAAATCAACTGCAGCTTGTATACAGTAAGAATACCAAAGTTCTCATTGTCCTGTTAGCTTGGATGTTTGTTCAACTCCCTCTCCACAAGGATTTTGAGAAGGAAAGTTAGAAGTTTCTTCTAGCAATCTTTGTTGTTCTGTTTGGATTTTTAAGGAGGAGACAAGGGCATTCTCAAAACACCATTAAAAATCATAGATTCCTGATACAAGCCACCTTTTTGGCCACCTGGACACACTGCTGGCTCATGTTCAGGCAGCTGTCAATCAACACCCCCAGATCCTTTTCCACCAGGCATCTTTCCAGTCACTCTTCCCCGAGCCTGCAGCGCTGCCTGGGGTTGCTGTGACACAAGTGCAGAATCTGGCACTTGGTCTTATTAAACCTCATACAATTGGCATCAGCCCATTGATCCAGCTGGTCCAGATCCCTTTGTACAGCCTTCCTACCCTTCAGTAGATCAACACTCCCACCCAATTTGGTGTAATCTGCAAACTTACTAAGGGTGCACTTGATCCCTTCATCCAGATCATTGATAAAGAGATTAAACAGAACTGTCCCCAATACTGAGCCCTGGGGAACACCACTTGTGACCGGCCACTAACTGGATTTGGCTCCATTCACCACAACTCTTTGGGCCTGGCCCTCCAGCCAGTTCCTTATCCATCACAGAGTACACCCATCCAGACCATGAGCTGCCAGCTTCTCCAGGAGAATGCTGTGGGATATGGCACCAAAGGCTTTACTGAAGTCTAAGTACACAACATCCACAGCCTTTCCCTCATCTACTAGACAGGTCACCTTGTCGTAGAAGGAGATCAGGTTGGTCAAACAGGACCTGCCTCTCACAAACCCATGTTGACTGGGCCTGATCAGTTGATTTGCTTGTATGTGCCATGTGAAGTCAATCACGATGATCTGCTCCATGACCTTCCTGGGCACTGAGGTTAGACTGACAGGCCTGTAGTTCCCCAGATACTCCTTCTGACCCTTTTTGTAGATGGACATCACATTTGTCAACTTCCAGTCAACTGGGACCTCCCAGTTAGCCAAGATTACTGATAGATAATGGAAAGTGGCTTAGTGATCACCTCTGCCAGCTCACTCGGCACCCCTGGATGTATTTCATCTGGCCCCATAGACCTGTGGGTGTCCAAGTGGTGTAGCAGGTCACTAACCATTTCCCCTTGAATTATTTGGGCTTCATTCCACTCCCAATCCCTGTCTCCTGGCTCAGGGGGCTGGGTACCTGGAGTACAATTGTTCTGACTATTAAAAACTGAGGCAAAGAAGGCATTTAGTACCTCAGCCTTTCCCTCATCTTTTGTCACTATGTTTCTCCCTGCATCCATCAGGGGATGAAGATTTTTCAATCAACAACACAGCTCAAAGGATACCACAGCAGCTGTAGCTATGACACAACTACTTACTGCAGGTTTCAGAGGAAAAAGGCAGTTCTTAGACACTTTTGGACATTATGACAAGACTAAGAGTTAAGGAGATCTGCTTCTGATGTATTCAAACTCAAGATCTGTCACCTCCAGTGTTACAGCTCTTACCTTTTCCACATTCTGTCACAAAGATAACCCATAAGGTGGTAGTTAATTCATTGTTGAATCAAAGTTTCTCAGCCTGAAGAACTGCAGCTTTTCAGTGTCCGCATGCTCCAAGGGCATTTCAGCTGCATCTACAAACTAAGTGCATGCTTAACTCTTCCACAGCTTAACTTGTCTTGGTTTTGCTAACAGGTTAGAAGATCACAAAGTAACACCCTAGCATGCCTAATATACTAGTCTCCAACACCAAACACAGACAATTATGCTCGTATCTAAAACTTGAATTGTGGTTATTGATTAACAGTAACTGTAACATAACATACATCAGATGATGTATAAAGTTTCAATTTTATCATCAATATGAATCATTAGAGTAGGAAAGCCCTCTTTGGTCTTCTGTATTATTCTTTATTTGGTGTACTCTTTTCTACATTTGGCCAAATAATCTTATCAGTATTTCTGCAAAAACTTCAGTTTTTATCTGGTCTTTTACCCCAACTTCACTCCCTGTTGCTCTAATATACTATATTCCTAATTACTATGTTACTGACTATTACTAATTGCTATATTACATAACTGGATTTCTCTGCCTTTTTGTAGGTCATTATTTTCTCCTAATAAAACAAATAAAATGAGCTTCATGATACTTTGAGGTTTAAATGTGTGTCAGCTATTTGCCAGTCTCTGTCTTACCTTTGTTCCTAAAGAAAACAAACATTTTTCACTGTTCTAACTCCTGCATAAATCCAGCTCCCTTTAGTTTAGCATTCAATGCTTTTAGTTACTCAGACCCTTTTGTAGTGGCTATTATGGCCTGAGTTGATGGAATTCTCTCTTGATTATACATTGATTTCACATTGATTGCAAACACTTCTAGGACTCCATGGACTACTGAGAATAAAGAAGTAATAAAGCTTTTCAAGTCTCCCCAGTAAACCCACTGGGCACATTTCCAGTCATGGAGGCAAAGAAGGAGGAATAGCACAATTCCTCCCACCTTTCATCCTTCCTTGGTCAGCAGGGATCCCTGAACCTGAGCAGTGGTGGGAATGGCCAGGGGAAGGAGTAACTCACCAAACACACCACTATCGATTTGTTTGGTAGAAGAGCTAATGGCAGCAGCACCAAGCAAGAAGCAAGGCAGAGAGATTCAAAGAGGTTTTAAGACGTAGTTTAGGAATTGATTTCAAAAGCCAGTTCAATCAAATGTGAACAAAGTGAATCTACCATGCTGCTTGCTTGGCTTCTCTGGGTTCCTATCTTAGCCCTTCCCTCTTCACAGTGCCTCCTGCTTAAACACTTAAAAACTGGGAAGCTTAGTTTTATGTTTAACAATAAACTAGTCTTAGAAAGATTCTTGAGGAAAATTACATAGATCAGGCTGCTGTTGCAGGGCTACAGTATGATAAATGGCTATTTTTTTCCTCTGGTGGAACACTCTTGTGTTACTATGCTTTTTTTTTCTGTATTACCAGAACTCAGGTTTTCCTGCATGTCAGCTTCTACCAGCACTGCCATTCAGACTTCAGTATATATCCTATTTAGTGCAAGTCTACTAGTACTCAATATTCAGGTGTTCCGATACCAGAAATACTTTTACCTAATCCTTAATGCCCACACTGTTTTTCCACTCATGTCTTCTTAGTTTTAAGTATGTTTACATGAAAATAAAATATACTGCTTGCTTTCCTTATGTCTGTGCTGAAAACATACTAAGCAACTTCTGCATTTAAGGAAATCTCTCTTTTACACAATAGATAACCTGTGAAACTCAATGTATACAAAGTATTATGGAACCAGAATACTTAGTTTTCTAAAAATAATGAGGCATGTATATGATTAATTTAAAAAAAGTTTACAATTTTATCAGTCATGAGGAAAAATTCAATTTCATGGGGAAGTTCACTTTTATTTATCAGCAGCTTCTAACAATAGAGATGCCTGGAAGTAAACTTTTCCCACAGGCTTCTCAGTGTATGACTATGTACCATAGAAGTGTATGTACCTTCCTCTAAAGCCTCTAATACTGACTTCCAGAGGTAGAACAAAACTAGGGGTATAATAGAGGATGCCTATTGTAATATTTAATATAGCTTCTACTGGTATAGTTTTTGCTTTCTCAGCAAGGAAGGATCTTTTTTCTTAACTCAAAGTAATAATGAATCAACATACAGTTGGTGTTGACTTTCATTTAAAGAAAGAAATAGAACAGAAAGGTAAAAGAGAATTCCATGTGGTAGCTCTCCTGAATATCACTTAATGCCTACTTAATGACGTTTTTCTCAGGCATGTCAGGCTTGAATGCCTGCTTGTGCCTGTTGACAGATTTAAAAAATTCAAGTCATTGTATAGTATGCAGAACATGAGATTTCAGTCAGCATTTGACATATGTGTTTTAGTTCATGATTCCAGAATAATTTTTGTAGAAACCAGGTAGATAAACTGAACTTACTAATTTTCTGTCTCTAGATAATATAAGTACTTAATTAAGGGGAACTGAAGCAGTGGTGGTAAAAAAGTGAAGACGGAACTCTCACATGGTTTATGAGAGCTATAGTTCTCATATGGCTTTAAAATTACACAATTTTAAGAATGCATTTTGAATTAATACATATATATGAATATTCAGTGTCTAGTTCCACAAGCTCATTGATAGAATAAATGACTCATTTTCAAATACTGAAACTACACTTTGGCTGAAGAGTAAATTAACTGTTTATTTCTGGAGACAATTTGTTTGATGTGTGCAATAAATAAATCACCATATTCATAAAATAATTACATTTATAATTTTCCTTTTTAATACATTCCAATAATACTGAAGGTAAAATTTAATTAAAAAGAGAAAAGATGTAGAGTGAGGCCCAATAATATAATGTAGTTGAAATGGAAAAACAGAGATAGGAAATGTTTCCTTAGGTAGTTATACTCTATCCAGCTCCTTCACATGAAAGCCCATTTATTCTCTATACTCCATACCAGTCCTACTTCTGATTCAAATTTCAGTCCAGCATTGAGGGAGCACGAAAATTGGCAGAATAACTCTGGTTATACATACAATACATAAAGTCATCTTTTTGTGGTACATACAATCATAACACTTACGAGGGGTCTGTTCACAGTATTATGCTCATCTCTAAAATGTAACACCTTTCAAAGCCAACAATATAGACACACCTGAAAATATTTTTGCCATAAATGTCAACATAAAACAAGCATCTAAACATAACAGTATACCAAGTCTCTCCTATATGTTCATAAAAATTCCTATGCCTTCTGTAGTAAAAACTACATTTGTAAAATACCCAAATAATCATGCAGCACATCCACAGAGTTTTTAAGTATTCTAAGCCATTTTCATGGTTTTCTTTTTCTTTTGTCAGTTCTATTTTCATTAACAGTGTTTTCCATTTTGTCATGGGTTTCGTTAAAGCTCTTTATTTTCCCACACAGAAATGTACATTCTAGAAAGTAATTATATAAAGTATATTAGCTTACATTATCTGCAAAACTAATAATAAATAAAACTTAATAAATTTGATCTTTTTCTTGTCTTCAGATATTAAATGTCTCAGTTTACAGTAACTTTGCCCATCCTTGGTGCCAGGAACTACATCCTGGAAATAAAAGTCTAAATCAGAATTCTCTTCCTCAGTCAGCTTTTATAGGTCAGAAGTCTCACGTTTCCCACTTACAAGCTGACCTCAATTAATGAAGTCCTTTAGAGGACACTAAATTATTTTTGTATAATAGAAGTTTAAATTGAAAATATCTTGATTATTTTAATTAACACACTGTATATGACATGACCCTGTTCCAGATAGCAGGAAATTTTGGGTAGTATATTTGGGGCTATATTACTATGAATGATTCAGATTTTTGGCAAACTGCCACAGCTGGGGTGGAAGCTTGTGTTGATGCATAAAATAATTTTTAAAAAGCTAAACTGCCACTGTAAAACTAAGTAACACTACATCTTCCAGCATTCAATAGATCAAAATAATGCTGTGTTCAACAAAATGAAAGCCATGAACATGTTTCAATAGCTCTCATTCCATCTGTCACTCAATAAACCTCTTTTTTTTCCTTCTCTTTGAGCTTTTAAATCATGGCTCTATTTTTCATTCTATTGGATAATTACACTGCCACTTTTATTTAATTTAACCTCCCCTTCTTAAATTTTAATAATCAAGAACACTCTGTGTTAAGGGTTTTCCTGCACATTTCCAATAATTTTTTTATAGACACACAAGAAACTTTCACTGAAGAAACAACCTGCCAGTCATCTATTACTTTCTAAAAGGGTATTGGATATTTCAGTTTAGCATATTTTGTTGCTTTTCAAAACAAAACTCCCTTGCCTTAGAATGATAATCTTGTTCCAGCCTGGAATCTGATCCTGCTACCTGTTTGTACTTGCTGATTTTCATTTGGCGATTCCTCTCTTCTACATCAATTGCACCTGTTAAGTTAAAAAGAAAAAGAAAAAAAAAGAAAATAAATACACAAGCAGTCCTCAATTCCAGGTTTCAAGTTATGCTCATGGAAGTTTAAACAGAAAAAGATGAAATCTGACTTAAATTACGGTGTAAATAATTTTACTTTCTGAATTACAATTTTGCAGAAAACAAAAAAATTGTAAGAGGAGGAACACAGTAGATAAGTATTTCAGCAGAATCTTAATAAGTGTTGTATTTTCTACACAATTCAAATGAAACCAGCTATGTGGAAGAAATGAATGTAAATGGAACAGAATAGATAGTTACTATTTCAAAAACATTCCAGAGAAACTGAGGGGGTTTTTTTGTTTGTTTGTTTCTTTTTAATAAAAATTAAAAGGAATGGAAAGACAACCTGCTCATTTTTGGTGGAGATCCTGGTTCTGGATTTGTTACAGTGTGATACCAGCATTTTTATACCAAATTACTGATCAAGTAACAACCACAGTCTGGCAGACTTTTCAATCACCATTTGAGCATATTCTTAGTATGCTCAAAACAATTTAAAGAAGTACAAACGAATGCTAAAGAGCCACCCAGTGGCATCACTGTATTACATTCTAATGACACACAGCTTCAAGAATGATTTCAGGTTTCACTCTCCTTGGACCAAATGCATGATTAGTCTCAGTTAGGGATGAGTTCTTACTATATGACTGCAGGCTGGTTTCAGTTAACCGGTAATGTAACACCACAATATACTATGTAAAATAATGAGGAATTAAGTGCCTAAGCTGAGGTGGAAGAGTGAAAAATAGAAAAATGAGAGGAAGACAACAGCCCAGAATTGCAAAAAAAAAATAAAATCTTAAAACAAAATATGATTAACTATTATACACACACAGGCTTGACTCTCTTCCATTTTTACATGGCATAAGCCAAGAATAGCTCATTATCCACCGAATGCTAAAAAGCACTCATTTTGAGTGATATTTGTCTTAAACGTTCCATAATTTTAACACAAAAGTTGTATAGGATAAAAATTTTAGAATCCCACTGGTCATAAATGAAAGTTTCTGTCTATTATACATATGAACAATCTGGACTTTTATTTATGGAACTGAGAATGAGATAATAGATTTCAGTATAGTGTATAAATCTGATTTAAACTATAAACCTCAGCTCTAAGTCATAATCTAAGAGTAAAGCGATGCTTTGCACGGGGCCTCTGCAGGTCCCCTGAGCTTTGTGTTTTCTTTCTTGACAACAGTAATGGTGGCAGTGCATACAAGGAGACCCGCCTGCTAAATCTTGCAGCACTTTGGGGGAAATCTAGAAGGAAGAGGGTGAAAGGAAAAGGGAAGGCAATAAGGCTAAACTGTATTGTTATCTATAAACCCTCTGGCTTCTGATTTTTGTTTTTGAACTTTCAATTTTTTCTCCCTACAAACAACATGAATAAAAAACTTTCATAAAATCTTCTAACAAAAATGAAAATAAACACAAATGAATGAAAAAGAAAAAGCAATGTTTTATAGGGAGAAATAAAATGAAGAAAGAAAAAGCAGATGAAAATTCCTAAAATAATATACAGTTTTTCCTGTCACAATTGCCCTCAACCATTACAGGTCCCAAAGTAACACTTGCTAATGTATCTTTAAGATGAAGTAATTTTTTTAAGGATCTAGTTAAAAGCTCTAAAGATACATTTTCTCGCTTGCAAACAAAAACTTTAAACTGGAAAATATATTTCTTTCTTCAATGACAGAAGTAATACATAATTAGTTTTGAAGTAAAATACTCTAACTTTTGCTTAAAGAAAGAAATCATCTTTTTGTTGAAATCATAACATTCTGCAAATCCACTTGTCATTCTTCCATAATGTAACAAAGGAGATGTTTTTCACCTAGAGGGAATTCTGTCTATTTTTCTTATGAAGTGTTTTTTAAGAAAACATCACACACATTCTGCCAAATTTTTTTTACAATAAGTGATGAAACAACACCTCTTGAGCATAAATTAGAAATTTCACAATTACTTGTGAAAATATTCATTCTTATCTATGATCATCTGGCAAAGTCAAATTTAGGTTGACAATTGCTCATGGTCTACAAAGCCTACGACTGAAATATGCAGTTGAAAGGGAAGTATAACTCAAAATCCCTCAGTGTGAGTCCTCTGCAGCAAAATAAGCAAAACTGGTGGCATATTTTGGTCTCGGAGAAAAACAAGTTCACAAAATTTAGGAAAAAAATTCAGTTCCCATAACAGCTTATGTAACTGTAAGTAAATGTAAGTGAACGTAACTTGCTATGTATTTTTGCAGCTGCCTTCAACAGGCAAGTTAATTCAGTTACATGCAAAAAGAGGGAATCCTGAGGGCAATGGGAAATTCATAGTGCAGAAGATCAGCTTTGTTTGTACTATGCATGGAGCTGACATGCAGAACAAGTGTGCAGGGTGACCGGCTGCTGCAGGCTGATCTCGATGTAACTAAAGCGAGACGCAGCTGTAATCTGGATGGGAGTAGGAAAGGTGGTGAGAGTGTCACAGCACTTGCCGTTCATGGGGTCAGCCTGCTTGCATGTCACACTAAGTGGCGGAAATGCATGGCTATCATCATCACTTCTGCTGGCAAATCTACACTTAGCTGAAACTTATGTGAGGATGGTTAGCAGAAGCAGAAGGTACTTCCAGAGAGTTCAGTGACTGAGTTAGGAAGCTTCAGCTCCTAACAACATTTTGGTAAGCAAGGCTGAACATCAGTCCTATAATAAGGACTCCATTGTAATCAGGAGTTGTATATAGAGTGTGTGTAGACAAATCAGAACTAACCTCAATCTAACTATTAGTTATAAATAGTGCTGAAAATATAGGAGCATAAGCTTTTGCAACAGTAGAACAAGGCTGACTGAGCCTCTGTGTTACTCAGGTCCTTAGCTACAGTCCAGAACAAAACATTTTCAGGACTGTAGAGACTGACACTAGAAAAATTAAAGCTACTTCTGCTATACTTTCACGTACTGCCATGATGTACCAAAGAGTACACAACCAAATTTTGGCCAGGCAAAAGTGAGTTCGTTTGTATATTTCTGCCTTAACTTCCTTCCAGAATTTTACTTCTAGATATTAGCTGTGCCTCCAACAGAAATATCCAATGACACAGTCAAATTTCAGCCATAGGAACACAAAAATTATGAATGACTGATGGAATAACAAAGTCTGGTTTTACTCACCAAATTCAACTGTGATCATTATGCTGCAGGCAACATTTTGGAGCTTTGCTTATTTTGAACAACTCTCTAATGTTTTAAAACCCATGGCCCAAAGGTTAGCTCAGTGGGGTTTTCATCTGCACAGGGAAATTCCTGACTGACAACAAGCCAGCTGCTGATTCAATACCAGCCATTCTCCATTATTTGTAGGAGAGAATATGCTGGGGGAAAGCAGCACAACTACAGTGCAAACACAGTCCTGAAATGCCAGAGTAAAGCACCCAAGTCCTGTGCGCAGCAACCCTGTGTCAGAGCCTAGCACTAATGACTAAAGCAAATTAAGCCTTAGGTCGCATGAGTTGTACTTTAACCTTTTTTACCTATGGAAATGTAACTAGTAGAAAAGGAAGTGCAAGTAAAACATCAACTATAGGATATTCAGTAATGAAAGAAGAGAAAATGTCTCAAGACACAGACAAAAAGGGTGCCTTGAGGCTGCAGGAGCAAATCAGAAGATCAAAAGAGCCCAGATGCCATGAACAGGAATGAATAAGCAGAAGTGCCACCAGGAAATCAAGCAACCTATAGAGACCAAAAACCAGTAACAATTGACAGGTGAGCCTTTCTACAGAGACATCCAGCTTGAGCTGTAACTACTATTACATATTATACATAGTAGAAAAAGGAACTCTGATTCTTTTATTAAAGCAGAACCTAGGCACGAGGCCTGTTGAGGTGGCATCTGCATAATTCCTACTGTGGTCTAGGTGGGGGCTGTATAATTCCTACAGCAGGACTCAGGACAGGTTCCAGCTTCGAGTGCAAACTGTTATTCATTTTCCTGTTTTAATTTGAAATGAGATAAGATTTAGCTACTTTACCTTTAAAGCCTTCCTCATAACTGAAAACTAAACATCTGTTTCATGCTATTTTAAGGGGCTGTAATCAGTGGAGGTAAGCAGTCATTCAGTTCAGTCTGGAGCTAAAGACTGCTATTTGCTCCTCAGGTCAAATATTGGTTACTCTCTCAGCTAAGACTCTAAGGCTGATAGCGTGTGGTTCACACCAGAGGAAAGAGGTACAACAAAATGGCCTTATCCGGCTCAGCCTAAGCAAACCCACCTATTTAAAAAATAAAACTGAAACCACCTGGGAGCTGTGGTTTTCTTCATTCTTTCATTGCCTTTTCCAGTGGGAATTATTAAATTATCCTGGGTACTATACGTGCTGGTGATGGCGATGTGTTTGGAGAAGGAATTGGCTGTACAGTGGGGCTTCTGGGGCACAGAGAGAGTAAAAGGGAAATCTGGGGTATGGAAGTAGCATGGAGTTTCTCTTCAAATATTTGGATCGTTTAGTTTTGGATAGGCATGGACAAGAGAGATACAACATTTTGGAGGCACAGCAGCACAGCCATGGAGGAAAACTAATGATGAGGGGACTACAGAATCACTAATATTTTAGAAGTCAGAAACCTGTAATAGAGATGAAAAAGACAGTGTACTGGTGGGAACACTCTGTGCCTGGAGCGGGGAGGGCAGAGGGTTTACGAGAGCCTGATTCTGGTTTCTTTCTTCCATTTCCTAGTGTCTATTTTGAAATTGCCGAAATATATTAAAACGGTTATCCAACTCTATGGCACACATT
The DNA here is from genome assembly GCF_963082525.1 of Nesoenas mayeri. Taxonomy (NCBI): domain Eukaryota; kingdom Metazoa; phylum Chordata; class Aves; order Columbiformes; family Columbidae; genus Nesoenas; species Nesoenas mayeri. The sequence continues at coordinate 22,124,297 of NC_137543.1, forward strand.
TGCTTAAAAATCAAAGAACTTAAGGGCAAAAATATGAAAATATTTTTAATAAGTCACCCTACCTGCATCCCCATTCTCTGGATCTGCTTTCTTTTCTTCTATAAACAAATGAAAGCAATATGTAAAACAAAAAGAGGGGGAGAGAGAAAATGCAGAAATAATAATAAAAGTAATATAAATCATGCATTAAGAAGGAAAAAAGAATAAAATCCAAAAAATTAATTTAAATTTATGAGTTTAGTCAACCAACCAAGTATGGTGCTCTACATCCAGAGGCATAGTCACTGCATGCTGGTGTATACATTTGTGCGCTCTTATGAAAGACTTATTAGAGGGAACCCATTGGGTACTTCGTGCACTTCCAGAATCATTAACACACTCAACACAAAACAGAGCAAAGCAGGTGTCAGACATAGTTACTTTACAGTTCCCTTGAATAGGATGACATGAAAATAAAAGTAAAAAATTTACTTGTGCTGTATGTTTTATGCAGTGCACACACAATATGCAGTCTAATGGTTCAAGCATAGAAATTGAATGTGTCAGAATGCTTTCCAATAATTACTTTAAATCTTCACTGGTTTAATATATTCTCATAGCTTCTAGAGGGTAAAAGGTCTAATGATGATATTACGGTAGCTTGTCTTAGAGTTAAAAAATGATGAAGAAGAAAAGACACTAAGAGCAATACTCAGAATCCAGTTCATGCACATAAATCCAGCTAACTGATGCCAACAAATATTCTGAATGCATATCAAAGGTTGTAAATGGCTTGGGGCATTTCTCTGTCATAAAGAAATGAAAATACATTGGATCCCTATCAAATAGTTTGGCAGCCCATAAATACTGCACTCCGAAATCCAAGTTTGGTAATTAATGTGAAAGAATTTTAAGTCAAATGAAATTTACTTTAATTAGAAATACATTAACTTTTAAACAGACTCTCTGTTTCTTTTCTTACTCTAAGCCAAAATGATATTAAATTCAATTAAAACAATCCTATGAATATGAAGCAACAACCCACAAGCTACAAACTCAAAATAGCATGTATTATAAGAATCAAATATTTTTTCCAGAATTTTTGGTTATTGAGAGTTGCTCACAAAATTATGATCTACTTTACAGAACACAGACTGAAGAGGGAAACAGAGCTGTTATATTTTAAGGAAATACCGTTTTGTAGATGGGTATCAAAAAAGAGGATGAAGTGATACTCAAAGAGAAATCATATTGGGGCAAGGTAGAAGTGTAAGAAAGAAAAATATGCTCCCGCAGAGAGCATAAATAATGTAACACACTTTGATAGGATCTGGCATCCCATCCTTTATGGGATCAAAGTTGTTCTTCTGCTGGCAACTCCTAGCGGAACTGTTAGGCAAATTAATGGGAAACAGATATGGCAAGTCATAAGCCTATGCTTTTGAAAAGGAGTGGATACCAAATGGGTTCTTGAAACCTCTCTTATTCCCTGATCTTTCCTGACCCATCCTGTACATTTTATAATTAAGGCCTTTTGCATTCTTCTGCTTTTGGCTTTAGGTATCTCGGGCTATTTTATTTGTGTGGGTTGTGGATATTGCTAGGAAAATAGTAAAAAGAGAGAGATAGTCATGTTTGCTTTTCAAGCTTTTTTTTTGTTGTTGTTTTTTGAATTGTAGTCACCAATATAAAAGCTACAAATACACCACTGTCTTCTATTGCCTCACTACTTTCTAAGGCAGAAAGCAATTTGATAGCAATACCACTGCTCCAACATAATGCAAAATACATGAAAGTGAAGTAAGTTATTAAAATAACCTTGAGTTTGAGCTCAAATAGAATGATGACATTCTTAAATTATTTCATACACATGATAAAAAGAAATCTTTACTTTGTCTGCAATATCATCTTAATACAGAAATCTAAGACTATATAGGGTAATTCCTTTTGTTAGATGCCTAGAAGTCCATCCATCCATATGTATGGAAGTCTTTCAACTATGAGTCTTTAAATAATGAGATTGTCAAAATGAGCAAAACTTGAAACCTGTTTGACTTTCACTTGTTCTTGCTCCATATTTAAAAAGTATATTGAAAAAGAATGCAAAATTGAATTATAAAAAAAAGAATATCATAGTATTAACAAGCATAAAATTCAATTACATTTTTGAATTTTAAAAGTGTAATTGAAATGCTGTGACATTTACTACAAATCTCTACAGTGAACAATTCCTTTAGATTTTTAAAAGAAAGGTCCACACAGTGGATCCTATTCTCCAAGCTGAGGTTTCTGTTGTATTGTGAAGAGCTGTCTGAAGAAGTACAAGAATGAACAGAAGATTGAAGTGAGAAGGATCTTACTTGGGTAGGAAGCAGCAGAACTGAACAATATTGGTATTGTCCATTGACCAAATAAAACATTGCTATTATAACTTCTCAACAGCAAAGATCTTCACAGCAGCTATGGGCTTAGTCATTGCCTCTTAAAAGAATTCAGAGCAGTTTCAGAATACTGATACTAAAGCAATTAATGCTTTTGGTTTCCCCAGTTATGAGGTGCTCAAATCAAAAAAAGGTATATAGAGTCTTAATGTATTGAAAATGCTGAAAACCAATAAATTACCATGAGATCATTCTAAAATGTCTCAAACTGAATAATAAAAAATGACAGTCACCAGTCATTCCTAAAAATCTTCATGTATTTCTGTTTACATGATTTCTTCAATAACATCATATTAGTCAATATTTTTTTGGCACTACTTGAAATAACCTTGGTTTACAAAGTGAAAAGCATATACTGTATCCTGTGTGTAATTACATCAATTTAAGAACTAAAGTTTTTCGGAAGTAAACAAGGTGGAGAAAACAAACAGGTGCTTTCATGAAGGAGACATTTCTGTATATTATAGAAAATAACTAAATGTTTTCAGCTTAATCAGAATATAGATATTGATGAAATACAGAGATGAACTATATGGTTTGAGAGACTGAAATGATGAAACCTTCATCCACCATCACAGTTGAAATTGCTATTATAATGACCACTGACATTTCATAAAATAGTAGACACAGCTATGTTCCCCTGGTCCTGTAAGGGTCTATTCTTCCCAACAGGTACTAATATATATAATAGGTATCTAAAAATCTAACATGTATCTGGAAGATAAAATGAACAAAAAAAAAATTCTGATCGAGAGACTCATACAAGAGCGGACTTAGCAAGAACTAAAACTGATTTTAAATGGCTTTGATATTTTATTGGAAATGCCTTAACTCAATGAGCTCTGCTGTTCTGATGGGAACCTGGAGGTGCCATGGCCAAAGCACCCCAGCAGGCTTCACCCACCTCGCCCCAAAAGTCCTATAGAGCAGGGACCCCATGTACCTTGCAGCAGAACACGACCATCTCTGTACATGTCCAAATAGAGTAACAGTTCCACAGAAGAAGCAGGATAGGAGACTTTCTCCTAGCCATGGATACTGAAGGCAGTGTTGAACAATTGCTCAAAAATTGCTGGCTTCCTTGGGAAAATAATGGGAATCTTGACTCTGCATCCCTAAATTTATAACTGCGAGTTGCTGGGCTTAATAGTCTTCCTCCCAGGGTTTCTCCCTTCTCTCACAGCTGACTGCCCCAAAGCTGAGCTTAGAGCCTGCTTCTAGGGACATAGTTTAGTGCTAGACTTAGGTTAGGTTACAGTTGGACTCAGTGATTCTGAGAGTCTCTTCCAACTGAAATGATTCTATGATTCTATTCTATGATTCTCTCTTGCACTGTCTCTCCTGCAATGAATTTTAGCTGTGCAGGGAGCAGTTCAACAGGTTGGCTCAGGATAGTACTTTCACCTGAAAAGAGAGATTTTCACCAGAAAAAAGAGATTTGCATGAGCTCAAGTAGAGGCCTAAAATAAACCTGCTTTATTGAAAACTGAATCTGATTTTTCAAAGCTGTGCAAATTATTAACTAACATTTTATTTTAAAAATCAAATGTATATATAGGACCCTAACATTTGGTAGCCAAATTTCTTACTAAAGATTTCTCTGGAAGTGCTATTTATGAGAATACAGGAAAGCCGATTTTATACTGAAAAAAAAAAATCCTTAAAACAATATTCTTATGAAAACAGGCAAAGGAAACAAGATTGTCTTGTAAAAGCAAAATCTAAGTTATTTGCTTTGAACATCAGAAGTTGTCAGTTAAAGGTCTTGCACTTAAATGATGCCACTTCCTCCTGTTTCCAGAGCCCTTCAATTCCAATTCTACCTCTAAGAAATTACGTCTAAGTTTTGTCATTCTGGCTGTCTACAATGTGAAAAATTTAACTGTCTAACTGCTACAGGTCAAGCAAAATATCAGGTGATGTGTGATATAAATGGTTGCTGAACTCTGCTCCAGGACTTTATGTCCAATATGTGGCAAATATAAAAAAATTATTGTTGCAGTAAGAAAGGCCTTTCCAAGAAGTCTGTGAACCAAGTCACAATCTGAATGAAAATAGTATGGCTGACACCGACAGAAATGTGGAACAAGAGAAAAAATAAAAGGTTGTTTAAATTCTTTTTATTACTGTTTAAATGAGATTGAATTGTCAATGACTGTCCATAAAAGGGATTGCTAGAATGAAGACAATTTCAGTTAGCCAGCTTCCTAGTGGGGGAGCATGCTTTGCATTCCTGTTTTCTATTTGAAAATTGCTTCATGGGTTTGTTGTTTTTTTTCTTCTTGGCTTCAAATTTAACACACTAAACAATGCCTGAAACCCGGGGGACATTTCTCAGCAATTAAACAAAATTTTATCACAATGCTTAAACCATGTTAACAATGTTACTTCGGATTATTTGCAGAATACGTGGCACTACTTAGCAAAAGAATTGAATAAGATGGTGTGGTGATCTAGGCCAGAAAGTTAAAGAATCTCTGGAATCACGGGTCAGCTCAGGTCTTCATCACTAGGGTTAGATCAGGGCAGCAGGTAAAGGACAAAGGTCTTTTGAAACATGCTGGGAAGTTCCATTTTGCATGTTTATTAAAGTAATGATTAGGGTGATGACCAGCTTTTTTTTCTCTTTTATTGGGGTGTGGATACTTTTCCAAAGTGATTTTTGCAGGGTGCTCTGTGGTGTTTGTCCTTGCTGCCTCATACAAATATTTACATATATTTTTGGGGCTTTTGAAAAATACTGAGTGCCAAGACGGAAAAAGAAAGAAGCAGTAAGAGGAATATTACCTAAACCACCCCATTTCACTTCTCCAAAGAGTTCTAGGACATCTTTCCCATACAAATGCTATGCAATAGGATTTTGCAAACACAAAAGAAAAAATATCTCAGGAGTCAGTGGGTGCTTACATTCTGTCCTCATAAAAATCTGTTCAGACTGGCCATGCTATAAATTCTGCATTGTCTTCACGAAAGCCAGAGCACAGTCTTATTGTAAGGCTCTCCAACATCCTCTTTGCCAAGTGTGCAAGCTCCTCAGAGTCCCACCACTGGTGTACTCCACAGTACAACCACAGAATAATTCACATTCTGACACAGCCACTAGAAAACATGGGCACAAACACTTGACGATAACTATGCCTCTGCATCCGGAAAAGCAAACAGCTGTTACTAGAGATTCTTCAGCCATCCTAAGAATGCAAGACATTTTCATCAGTATCTTAAGAATGAGAAATATGGTCAAAGATTAAAACAAAAAGAAAAACAATGGTGGTGATTGGTGTGTGCACCTGCATGTACAACTCAGGAGAATTAAAAATTCAACTAGGAAACCTTTACTGATTAAAAAAAAAAATGTAACACTAATCTGTCTTTTACACAATTATGCTCTCATTTGTAATTATATAATCTGACATTTTTACTATTTTTTCTTCAGCAGACTGAACATCAACCTTCATTTATGTGGTTCAGTACAGATGGCTATTTCAGGGGTTGGATTTTGAGGCCTTTGGTTTCTGGTTTTAATTCTAATAAAAAGTAAAAATAAGGACAAACAGCCTCCCAGCCATCCAATATGATACATCTATTTTCATGCTAAATACATTTAAACTGAATTTTGAATTTACCTATCCCTTAGGCTTTTGTTAACTAAATACAGAGTTAGACATTAAATTTAGTCTCAGTCAGTCCAAGGTATCAGACTTTAAACAGGCCTGTCAAACTAAATATCACAGAAGCCTACAGAGATCCACAAGACATTTAATAATATTTGTGTTAAAATGTTACAAATTCCATCCAGAAATTTATTTTCAACATAAGGAAGACTAAAACAAAACAAACCACCATTCTGGTCTTTAAAGACAAGTATGTAGCTGACCATAGGTGACACACTGTGTGTCACCGACAATAGGTGCGTACTGACTATAACAATGAATTAAAAATAGAGGGGTGTCATGTTCTGTTTACAAAGGGTAAGAATATCACAGTAGATTCACTCTTGGAAGGCTTGAAAAACCTCTCATGATGCTGTAAAATAAGAAAAAAAATCTAAATAACTGTTCTCTTTGTCTTCTACTGCTGTTGATCTCAAACTCTCTCAGTCTCACAAATTTTTTGCCTTTGCTTTCTCCAACAGTTTATTTGCCAGACCTTTCTGCTGTTTGCCCCTCCATTGTCCAGGTCTATGAGCTCTTCCAGTTTGGTCACCTATCTTTAATAGGATTTTTTAGTTTTCGTAGGCTTCATCCCCAGCAATCACATTATTATAAAGAAACACCATTTTCCGTAAGAATGATAAAAAAATGTTTCAAAGTCCTTGTCTATTTGAATTTCATTCTCAAAGTTAGCAAAAACTCTAATCAATCCTTCATGTGCTCTTAACAAGAGAGCTTTGCTCCAGATGTTGCAGAAAAGAGCTGTAATGTCTATTTCTCTGTCTTTCATGGCCCTTTAGAAATGGAGCTGTCCCCACTACTCCATTTTCTAACTTCCATCTGCCTCTTTAGAAAGCAGCAATGAGTGGGCATTGCTACTCCATCCCTTCTCATCCTGGGATAAAACAAGAATTAATTAGCCAGCAGTATTTGTGCTACGTGTACACTGACTATCTTTAAAAGGTTACTATCAGCCTTTCCAAAAGTTTGGCAATCAGTTTTTGGGCACAGTTACTTGAGTCAGCTCACATCGTGGTCTAGGCTGAAGAATGTTTTCTGTATCTCTTATGTTTGAAGACCACAGTAAGTATTACTTGCGACTGCAAATACTTTTTGGCACAACAGTAACTGGTTGGGCTGAACCATCTCATTGATGAAAAGAAAGACATCTGCTTCATCAGTCAAGTTCTTTGGCAGGCAGGGGTTTACTTCTATTGCTCATACTGAATACACAGGGAGGTGAACAAGCGTATGTCTCCATGACACTTTTCGCAATACTTAAATCCTAGGAAACATATTAAATTATTTCCAAAATATGATTTTAGAAACAAAATCTGAAAACTTTAAATTGCAAAGCTTCTCCTTCACCCAAGGAAAACAGGGTTTAGTCATTAAGGACTCTATCAAGCTGCACTGCTATCAGATTAAAAAATTTATATAAAAATATTATTATCAGCTTTCTGAACTTGTTTTTGTGCACTGGAAATATACAATGTAAGCTTTGTATGCACTCCCATAGGACTGTTCAATTTTTTAAAATCTAGATCTTTTCAGGGAATAAAATGTTCTCATTTTTGCAATTAAATATTATACTGTCCAAAGAGAGGAAATGGCAATATTTTTATTTCAATAATCACATATTTAGATATTTAGCTCTCACAACACCTCTTGGTCTAATAACACCTAAAATCAATAGCTAATCCTTTAATTCACAAGAATGTTTGGTAGCATGCTAAATACTGTGAAAAGCATTTCCTAACAAAGCCTGTAAATGGATAATCCTAGTTCCACACTTTTAAAAGCAAATTCTAGAAGAATAGGAAAACATCTCCTTCTAAAGGTGTGATTTTGAAATGTCACCCTTGCTTTTAGCTGGGCTCAGAGCTGCACCAAGTGCCTTGTACTGAAATGGGTAAGCTATTTTGTCATTGAGGTAGAACATGGAAAACTACCAGTTTTAAATGCACATCTGAAAATATGTTACTATTGTCCTGGTTTTGTTTTAAAAAAAAAAAAGACCAGCTTCTCTTTTAGTAAATTTTCCTTTCAGCTAAGTTCTTTTAAGTAACTGCACTGTTCTGAATTTCTGCATGTTTTCTCAGACACTGTTCACTCCGGAGCTGATAAAGGTAACAATGGTATGCAGAAGAGGCCCAAGTTTAGACTTATAGCTATGGCAGCCAAGGTTGCTGATAAATTTCACACATCCTGTAAGTGAGAGAGGTGTATTTAGAAGGAGGGGAGGACAGAACAGGTGACTAAAAACTGACCAACTAAGGATTCCATCCCGTTCACATCATACACCCTATAAAAGTGGGAGATCACGAAGGTCTTGCTCTCTTTGACCATGGCTGGGATCTGAAGAGGACCCTGCCTGTAGTGCCTGCGATCTGAGGCCTGGTTCCAGATCTGGCATCCCTGAATCCAGTTCCGGTTTGCTGGGAGTCCAGCCCAGGACCTCCAGGTGCCTGCCCTGCCACAGGAGCCACGCCAGCTCACAGCTCCACTGCAGGCAACACTGCGCTACACCGGGAAATTCAAGACTGGTTTTGTATATTCTGTATTGTTTTCTCTATTTATTAGTAGCATTAGTAAAGCATTTCTAACTTTTCCAACTTGCGAGTCTCTCTCCCTTTTCCTCCTATTGTCTTTCCGTGGTGGGGAGGGCGGAGGGTTAACAGAGAGCATTTGCCACAGTTTATTGTCACTCTGCAGTAAACAGTTACAACTATGCACAAAAAAACCTAATTGCTCCTGAGCTTAAGGGCAATAACAATAACTTTTGCAACTGAACTGCTGATCATGTTTTTGCATTTCTGTGCTATACAGTTACATTTATCAGTGCCTAATACATTTGTTATTGTTGGTAAGCCAGGGTTTTGCAAAAGTGCATCTGAATTGGAAAGCCTAGAAAAGTTAATAATAAACAGATACTGCTTTCTCATACATATCAAAGAAACATAGGTCATGAAAAGATGTGTTTTTCTGAGATGCTAGATATAATTTTAAGGTTTGATTTCATCCAGTCCAGGGAGTCTGATGTGTTGATTTGATATTTTGATTCAACATATTGATTCAATCAATAACTTACAAAGGTTCTTGAATAAAAAGGTCCACAAGATTCCCTTTCTGTTATTACGAACAAATAGGAAACGGATCACCCAAACCTCTAATTCCATTTTTGTGATAAAAGAGATTCAGAATCATGGCACAGGAACTGGGAATGGATCTTAAGCACAAGTTTACTTAACTCAGTCTTTATACAGCATAATTGATTAATTTCTAATTGTGATGATTTACAGAAGATGGAATTTAGATCACACCACCAATTGTCTTCTTTATCCATACTCAACTTCTTTTCCCCTGTAATTTAAGTGATTTCTGACTTGAGATCTGTTTAATATGAAAACCACAGCAAGTAACATCTGCAAAATTCCATAAAGATAACGTCTGGCTCTAGGGGCGTAGTACCAAACGTAAAACTGAGCTCTGAAGGAGCCAGTCATACCAGCGAAAACAGGAAAAATGACGAAATACCACCCAAGTTTAACAGACTGGTCAATGTACCAAAAAAATGCTTCATATTTGAGAAGATAAATGACATCCAAGTGGCTTATCTAATTTGTTGGGATAATAGCAGAGGCACAGAAAATTAATGAGAGCTTGAACACAGTAATTGTAAAACTAAAATTTATAGGTGAATTTAATTAACTTAAATATGGGGAATTTTGTTGTTCTTGTTCTGACATACCACAATGGAACAAGTAAGGAAGTGTGAACAGCTACTGTATTTTCAGAGCTAGGATGCCTTACTAGATATAAGTTCTCTGCCAGTAATATAAAGTATTCAGTAAAATGGCAGATTAAACTTTGGTATGAAAGATAAAACTACAAGTAATGCACAATACAAAAGAAAAGCCATGATCAATATTTCTAAGTTAGAGTTCCTTCAATGTTTTGACTTCTTGCTCTCTGTTGTTACCATAACCTTATGTTTTCCACTTTTTGGCATGAGACAATAGCTTTTGATAACTAACAACTTTACTTCTAATCAAAATAGTTTTAATTCAATGAAGATAAGTTTGAAATTGCAGTCCATAAAATGTAACTTAGTAAAACTACTCAGTTCTCAAATTATATCCTCCCCAGGGTGAAAAATAAATAGTTATATCAGAGTTTCCATAATTTTTGTAGCAGTTTTCAAATGCAAAGATAAAACAAATTACAGATTGTTTTCATGTGCTAGTTGGAAACTTAATGGCTAACTTACAGATTATGGAGATGGGAAATAAACCCTGATATGATAGAAATCGAATCAGTTTAAAGTCTTAAGGTATAGCACACATGTCATCAGTTAATGCTTTTTGTAGAGTGCATAGTTTATAGTTAATAAAAATTACATGAGTATCTCAAACTTAAATACTTGTAGTTCGTCAATATTTAAATATATTGAGGCAGAAAAGAGTGAAAAGTATGTGAGGTGAGCAGTGACAAAATCTATAGGAAAGGTAAAATGAACCAAAATAACACAGAGAAAAGCAGTAGAAGAGACAGACCTGAGTTTCTTCTCCTTGATGATTCCGCTTCTTCTGTGATCACATCGTGTAATGGACAGACATAGACAAAGGAGATGGGCGTGAGAGGATGTATTCAGAAGGTTAAAACTGACACTGAGGGAAAGGGCCAAAAATTGTTTTAGAGAGAAGTCTGCAGAGCAGAGTTAGTAAATGTGGAAAAAAATAACACAGACGCCAGAAGGAAAAAAAGCTGAGGAAGAAGTGGTTAAACGACTGTTGTTAAAAAGGAACAGTAAAGACAGGGTTAGTATAGGAGCTGAGGAAATAACCAAAATTATAATTGACAGCAAAGTCAATTCTTGTAATGAAGCTGAAGAAAAAGCTGGATAGTAAAAGGTATGTTAACTAGCATAAACACATTCATTCATGATTGTCCAACCTTGTGGAACTTTATCTACTTCAACATAAGTATCATTTTACTTCAAAGTACTGAACATTCAGTTTAACATCACCAATGGGAAGTGTATTATTATTTTTTTCAATTATTAAATTGTTATAATATATGCTGAACCAAACTTCACATATCCAAAGCAGAAGGCAAAAAGGAAACAGATGTTTTTTTTTTTTCAAAAGGATATACAAGCTCAAGAATTTCGGAATCCACATAACACACTCTGGAAAGGACTGCATTATTGTCACACTGTGCCAAAGGTATTACCAAGATCAAAATACAGAATGTGAGAAAAGAGAATTTACAGCTATTAACTCTCATGGTCAATTCAGCAGATACTTTTTCAGAACAAAATGTTACTCTCATCTCACAAAAGTCTAAATTACTGGAAATGCATGCAAGTCAAATGCCAAAGCAACTGTCTCATTACTTACTTTATTACTTCACATTCAAAAACACACTGCCATTTCAGACATGGAGAACATCTGAGGGACAGTGTCATTCTCTGTACTGAAAATCCATTTGTAGCAAAAGAATGGGAGGAATTAATCTTGAAAAGTAATAATAATTACAAAGAACCGTGAAGCGACCATCATTAGCAAAATGAACGCATTCTTCCAAAAATAATCAGAAATATTAATTAAAAAATATATCTATAAGCTCTAATTTCACCTTGCAGTTTGTTAATGAGTCAGAAAACATTGCCCTTGATTCATTAACACTGCATACATTCAATTAAGAATTCCAAAAAGGTTCACACACCACAATTTTATCCACATTTTACTGTCAATATCAAGATGCCATTGAAAAATGTGAAATTAGAATAAGCAATATAAATAAATAAAATGCAATTCAAGACAACAGTAAATTTCATCTGATAAACACCGTGTTCTATAATTAAGCAATTTTTTTCTATAACTGGTAGATTATAATTTTCATCTACTATCAAATGCCAAGACTGTGCCAAAACTTTGTTGTAAACACAAGCAGCTTGTAACATGTATACTTAGAATGCATATTTTAAGCAATTAAGTTTGCTTACAGAATGAACATATGTGAGGGCTGAATATGAGATGCAATTCAAAAGAAAAACAGCTAATGGTTTTGAAGAAGGATGTACTCATATGTTAAAAAAAATAAAGAAGTAATGGCATACAAATATATTTTTATTTGGGCAAGTACAATGAATCCACAGATTGGAATAAGTGAATACAAAGATCTACTTCACCTTGGTGTATTATAGCTTGTATTAATATAGTGTAGATATAATTGTTATAACTGTTAAATAAATCAATCATTATTATCACCACCAAAACCCTAGCTGAAGTACTTGAAAATTTCTGAAAATGTTTTGTATTATATATCTATAGCCCTGAAGCAAGCACTCCTACCATGTCAAAAACAGTCATGCAAAGGCCTTTATCCTTATATAGGTCAAAAATTATTTTTACTGTCCATAAGAATGCATAACTTTAAGACATATACTGCATTAAGATAAATCCTTCTGAAGAAATTTTCAAAGGATGGGTGGAATAATATTATTTCCAAATTCTGAATTGCCTGCTATGGTAATGAAAGGCATTCTAGTACTATCAGTGAGGCTCAGCACAGACACAACTGATTACCAGGGAAGCTCCCTTTGAAGATTTTAGAACCAACTGGTCACTATTTGGCTGCATATCAGTCACATATACCAATATTTTTAAAAAATTATGTTTCTAAAAGTCCTCATGCAAAGTACATGTTATGTAAAAATATATTTACACATCAAAGTGTCAAACAAAAAGGTTTTTAATTATGAAGAATAATTCCAATAGAAGCCACAGAGGAAAATAAAAGATAATAGGTATCTTCTCACTCTGGTTATCTGTTCAGCTGATACCTCATCTCTTGAGATACATGGCTTGTAATATTTTTGAATTAATTGTTGTAAATATTAATGAATTTGTAGTATTTGTGCAATGGCAATGCACTAACTTCTTTCAATTAATGATGATAAGAAGGAAGTACTAATAGATCGATTAATTTAGACACAATAGGACTTATGTGAACCAATCTCCTCCTGATTATGCCATAAATCCCAAACAATAGTTTGAGAATTCTCTGGCTTTGTAGCTTGTAATCCACTAAAATAGATCTTTGTTGACAGAAATATATTAAAATCCCAGAACAAAATTATGGAATAAAATTCTATTAAATTTACATCACGTCAACAGGCATTCTTCATTTGCATAGTCATTGCTTTGTTGTGGAACTAGAATTTATTTGGATCAATTGTTCATTTTGACGCAGGAAGGTGGTATGTATGAGGGTACTATATACAGATTTAGAAACAAATTATACTCTCAATGAATAAACTTACAAAGTAAATGAAAACCAGGTAGTGTACTGCAAGTCTGAATAAAACATAACAAGTACCATCTATTTTATCATGCTTTGAAGCAGAATTTTCCTTATAAGCAATGTCACTCATTAAAGAGAACTATTTAGGAACTTAGTGTTCAAAAAACATGCTTAAAACTTTACACATCGAACATGCTCGTCTGAAATTCTAAAAGTAGCATACGACAAAGAGATGTGAGTTAATTACTCTTTTTTTTTTTTTCCCTTGAGGTTTTTTCATACCTGCTCTCAGAAATTTCTGTGACTTCTAGATTTCAAAAACCTTATTTCTGTATACTGTTCACAAAATAAGATGTACAATAGCGCAATCAAATAAGCATAATCTTAAAACACAGAGGAAACTTTAAGATAGAAATGTTTCATGGAGTCAGTATGTTTCATAACTCTGTGTCATTAGTCTGGATGTGACTAAACCTGAAGAATGACATAATACCTCTAACCCTCAGGAGAGAGATTCCCTGGCAACATTCGAACTCTGCAGAGCTAAGGATACAGATAAAAGAGGAAGAGTATATAGCAAAACAGTTAAGAGCAGAAATATTTGTTAGAAGAAGATTTAGAGTGAAAGGCTGACTATGCTGGGGTGTGAATAAAATCAGTTTTCCTTAACCTTCTTTAACAGCATTAAGCCACATCATCCGGTTACCCTTCCGGCTGATACAGAGCCCATTCCACACTTCTCTTTTTTTGAATGAGGTAATTCTCTACTAGTTAAAGGTGAGTTCTTTTTCTTGAAGTGTAAATCCATACACACAAAATCACAGCTGTATACTGAACAGATGCTGACATTTTTCCTCAAAAATATAAGCAGAAGACTAACTAGGACAAATAAAATACAGGAAAGACAGAAGCAATACATTTAATTTTGCAATTATATAATATATGCTAACTAAAGACAGTAAGAATATGGAAAATGTGGGTTATTACTACCAAAAGACAAGGATGATAGAGAAGAAAGTAGAAAACAACAAACAAGAAATATTAAATATCCTAAGTATCATGAACTCTATAAATCAAATGAAATAATGTGGAATGCATTACTTTTCCACAAGTCTCAGGAGAGAAATTGAGAAATTCAGAGAGAGCTTTTATGATTTTGTTTCTCTGAGTAAAGTTCACATAATTTTATAATGAAATAAAGATATTAATGCACTATAGTTACACACTTGATTTGAAATAGAATAAATTCTGAAAAGACAATAGATGTCACTAATAAGTTAGGTGATTTAGGTATTCAAACATCAGTACTACTTCAGAAAAGATACTTAACAGCACAGATACAAATACACCCTCTATTGTCAAGAAAGGATAGATAAGCTATCCTAAATCAGATATCTCCCTATTCTAAATCTATTCTCATTCTAGTGATGTCAAGAAGTTTCACCACCCACAGAATCTGGTTGTTCAGGTGATCACATAGTTAAGACTGAAGGAATGGTCTCCAAAACACACACACACACACAAAAAACAATAAAAGGTTATATAGAAAAAGGTATGCAGTTTGTTAGACTTTTTCAGGACACTGCACTGTTTCTGATCCATCTTAAATTACAATTATACTCTGACTTAATGCAATTTGGCTAGGACACTGAAGTGCAATATTTGATTACATATGTGTCCTACTCACACTGGGATTGTAATTCCCCAGCACAGAGTCCCTATTTTTCTTAGGAATCCAATTCTTTTTCTTCAGTACAGACTAGAGATATTGTCTGTCAAAGTGGTATAGGAAAAGATAAAAGTAGAAGCAAATATATTAGAGGACTATCTGCTTTAAATACACCATTTATTAAGTGCAAGAATAGTCTCTGGTAAGTGTGCAAATACTCTTTTTTTTCAATAAAACAGTCATGCCATGTATTCAATCGCCATTACTCCTCACTTGTCACAGGTAAACAATCTGCATACATGCAACATGTAGCTCTTTTTGTAAATCCTACCCACCTGGCTGCTTTTCAAAACTCAGCATTTTCATAGGATACCCTTCAAATTGAAAGCCAGTCAGTACATATAATGACTTACCATCTGTAGGCATGCATTTTCTGATGTGCTTAATCTACCGTGGTTATGATTCCTCTAAAAAATTAGTACTATATTAAAGAAATACGGTTTTCCCAGAAATAAGTACAGGAACACTCCATTTTCACTTCATTCCATGCCAAGATGCATAAATCTATTTCAACTATTCTGTTTCCTTTTGGTCAACCATATTCAAATATGCCAGCACTTGCCCATGTTTCTGTTCTTCAACTGTTGCTTTGAAATCAAAATTGTCTTTGGCAAAGACTATATGTCTGATGACACTGCAATTTTCTCAACAGGCAATGATAATGAAACCATGACAGGAGGGTATCCAGGGAAAAAATGTCAAATCTACTGTCTCCAAGTAGAAAGAAGGAGAAAAGCAATAGCATTTCCTTTGCTATCTCATGAAGGTAGTTTCTGCATTAGCTGTATCATCTCTGGATGGAGACACAGTTTGCTAGATTGCATTCAGCTTCCAAAACTTTGCATAATGAGACTGATTGAACACTTCAGAAACAATTGACGAAGAAGAAATGAGTATTGCTGCCTTGGTACTCTAAACTATGTGCTTTCTTCCTGATGGAGTATCAGTACAGGACATTCCTACCCATAGCCTACTTTTTCTCCAACCTCTTTTAAGGCATCAGATATCAAAATACAGAACTTTGTGAAAATATTAGCATGCTGTGCTTTTGTTTTTTTTTCTTTACTGACCAAGGAAATGTGATTAGAAGACTAGAGCTTTATTCACTTTCTTTCGCGTGCCATCTATTACAACTCAGAGACAGGGGTGCTGAAAGTAGAAATGCTTAATAATATTAGATAGGAACAAATCACTATTCCACATGCTCTTTGATTTGGTGGTATCCTGAGAACATGGTGTTCTCTGACAAAGTGCTCACATTGGCTAAAGGAAGGGCACACTCATGTGAGACACAGATTGAATTTTGATGCTGTGCTTACCTAGAGTTCTGCAATTTTGCCTTTCCAATCCTTCCAAATCTCTGCATTAATACAACTGACTCTGTAAAATACTGAACAATCATTTTGCAAATTGTCTCAAAACTTAGAGATTACAGTACAGTTAAGAAAACTTGTTGATTTCTGATATTCAAGAACAGGAATTTTATCAGCATCTTCTATTGAAAAGCCTGAAAATAAGAACCATTTTACTATTTTATTTAATGACCTTAAATTGTCCTTCAACAAATTTGTTAATATCATTTCTAGTCATGCATATTTCTTTAATACTAATGCTCCATATGATACAGCATTATTGTTATTTTTTCCTGTTATTTAGAATTATTTTTTATCTATTTATGCTTTTATCTATAATTTTCTCACAGTCTCAGTTCTTGTGTATTTGTGTATGTGTGTAGTTAGTATCTATTTTGTGTATTCAACATCTATTTTTTCTTAGTTTTCTTAGTTATAATACTGTCATGGCTTTTTCCATGTGACTGGTTTGGTTAAATTATCAACAAACAAACCAAACTTAGAAACAGGGCAAGACAACCTATAGCAGAAAAATCTTTGTATGAAAAGGCAATCAAAAGCAACAGCAATATGAGGTTCCTGTATTCTTCCTCGCTTCTCCCTGCAGACTGTCAGCTGCAACCAGGGACTAAGGTGTATCAGTATCACATTGCTATTTTCTGTGCAAACAGAACATTTAAAGCATTCTTAGATGAACAAAAGCACAGTCCTGTGCAGAGAGTAAATGCCATATTGGAAATCTTCAAGGAATTTGAAGCTTATTTAGGCAGGTTCCATCAGGCTACATCACTGGTAGACTATGGTCAGAGATGCAATGTATCTTAACACCCAGGGGTGAGTACACTGTCATGGTACCTCCTTCCAGGTGTCCTGACTCCTACGTCTTGCAAATGAACTAAGTGTAATGATACAGGGATGTCTATAGGGAACAGACATATGCCACATGTAGCAGGTAACACAAATCCTGGAAGTTGCACTGATTTTGTTACACCGAGTACCGCTCAACTTCTACCACTTTAGTACATGGAGCTTTTTGACAAACAGAGAGAATTGGTTTGGAAAAGCATCCTAGGAATACAGATATGCACTAGTTGGTGCCCATTGGAGAGTGTGTTCAGAACCACCTCAGATATTCCTGCCTCATGTGTAATCGTCCCACATGAACATACTATGAAAGACATTACTGATAATGTAAATCAGAGCAGGAGTTGTGCTCTTATCAGGCATCAGCCCTCACAGAAAGACCTAGGACTGTAGAGTGCAGAACACAATTTTTATTCAACTTCATGTCTATTCTAGATTTTGGCATTTGAGACTGTGGCTTTCTAAGGCAATTTTGTGTATTTCCTGAAGCATTGGAGGTCAGTAGTGCTATTGCAAAATAGATAAATATCAGATAAATCTTGCTTTAATATACAAAACACTTCTGATGTGACAACTTTTTAATGCCGATATTTACTTCTGATTTCTATTCTTCTACTTGTTTTGTTTTGGTTTTGTCTTACAAGATTTCACACATTTTCCAAAATCCAGAATGCCCTAAGAATAGGCAACTAACAAAATACAGCTCCCATTTCTAAAAAAATGGGGAAGGTGGCTCTAAACAAGTGTTGCTAATAACTATGAATGTGCTATCTGCCTAGACCGCAGTTCTAAGCCCACTCCAGCTGGGAAATGGAGTTCATGTTCTTACCTAGCTACTCGGTAAGGTAAAAGTCTGGGCGGACTGTCTGCAGACATTATATTTTGAATCTGTTGTCTGACAGTTAAAATGCTCAGTTGAAAAAGAAGATACATTACATTCTGATCATGACTCTTACGAGCAGTACTGGTTTTATCCTGTAACTTCCTCTGACGCGTCAAAAGGCAGGAAACAGGAGATGCTGATCTGGCCTTTTGCAGCCAGGTTCCCCAATTCCTAGGATGCAGAGTCAGTCCAGATTTTGTGGCTCTTCTTCAGTTCTGACTCTTGCACTTTCAGCTGTACAGCAGTTGAGCTTCAGCAAAAAACTAGGTGAGCCTAAAACTGAGATTGCAGCACTAATTTAGGAGGTGGCACAGTTGGTCAAACTTGTGTGACTGGGAAAAGTGTTATTATTAGATAAAGTGAGATAACGAATACACCCAACAGCTCAAAACTGAGCCTATGTATTCTTCGAACTGAAAAATTCACATTCACTTGAGTGGATGTGGACCAATCTTCAAACACATCATGAAACCTAAAGGTCCTTTCCTTTCTTTTCTTTTCCTTTCCTTTTCACTACTCCTTGCAGTGTGCTTATCAACATACTATCACATGCCTTTTGCAAATGCATAAATTAATGTGATTAGGTCCTTTTATTTTCTGATTCAGAGGAGAGAACAATACTATTATTATCATTAGCATCATTATAATGATCATTATTAGGTTTACTTTTTATTGCCATGTGTTTGTAGGAATAAAGACAGAGTCAAAGAATTGCATTTTATGTGTGGGAGGGAAGAAAGTTTGTGATAATTTTTAGTTTCAGAAGAAATTAATTAATATACAGGACTGAGGAAGTAAGAGTGCTCTTAGATTTGAGAACTGCAGCCGTATGGAGATATAAAATGCAGCTTGTATGAAAATTACATTGGAACATTATTTCTGCCATGTGTGATGGTGCAAGGTTTCGGATTCAAGTCTTTAGGAGATGACTTTCCCACCATACATGCAGTAGATACCTTGGTTTGGTCAACTAAATAAGAATCAGTATAACTCATACTTGGATTCCTGAGGCTTGCACATATAGGTAAATCATAACAAAATTCAAAACTTAAAAGCAATCTAAGTCTAGTATTGTGCCAGAACACTTTTTTCTAATGCATGTGCATTCTAACACAACTTTTTACAAAAGCAGATCTATTTTGGCTAAGACAGAACTATGTAATCTAAATGGTCTCTACGTACTACAAATTTCACACCAAATTGAAAAAAAATAAGGTACAACAAGCACACACGCATTACAAAAGCATGAAATGTGTTTTTTATAGTCTCATGCTTTCATGTGGTTTTCCAAACCCTGACAAACCTGGCTCAGAATGGTGTTTCTTTTTCGGCAATGGTTTGTCATCAGTTATTGTACCATTCACCTTTTTCTGCTGGTCCTCCCATGTAACTTCTAGCATAAACCAAAAAAAATCAGAAATATTATGTAACTTACATTATAACTCACCTAATACCACTTGGGGCAACTTGATCTAAACAAATGTACTGTCATTAACATGGCAAAAAATCTGTGTTAGTTATTCAAGTTAGAGGCCTGTGGTGGAGAGAATTAGTAAACATCTTAAACATTGAACAAAACATACTATATGAAAGTTAGCATCTATGTAATTTGTCAAATATTCTGATCTCTTTGATTTTTAACAATTGGAATTAAAAAAACAAGGTTATTTACACAATCATTTCTTCTGCTTTTAAAACTTGGTACTCTATATAGTTTCTTACAATATCTTTATGTTTCTGTGAATGGAAAAGGAAGTTAAAAATATTTTGGTAAAAAATCTTTGCAAAGGTATAATTCAAAGAAACAAACAAAACAAAACTGAATCAGTAATCATGTAGGTTTACTTTAAATTGACAAAGCATTTTTAACAATGAATTGTTAAGCCACAACTAGGTTACATTTAATTTCTGTATCTCAGATCTGATTTAAATTCAGTTTTTATTTTAGGATTAAATTACTCAATAAAATCTTTCTTGCTAATTATGGATCCTGTACCCTGAAACCAGCATTTCTGACCTAACCACTCAGAAAAAGAGCTATGAATAGGAGCACATACACTCTCCTCTAGACAGAGACTCCATTTGGCAGACTCACCAGACATCAGTCTTTCTGAGGTTGTCAGATTTTTTTGGTCTACACTTTAATTAACTATAGGTTTTAAATCTTTTGGTATCTCCTGTGAAGACCCAATCTAGACCAATTAACTAGATAGATGCAACACTCTAAACTCCATTTTTGCTTTGGATTGTTAAGAAGCTGCTTATTTTGCTGAACCTGCAAAGTGCAAAGTTCTTAACAGCCACTGCCCACAGATATAACCACTTCTATGGTCACAGTAATAGCCAGTGATGGAGAAGAATATGATAGATATGAAATATATTTTCAATCTTATAAATTCAAAATAAATTGACATAAAGTGATATTAGCCTATGACTGTTACTTTTTTTTTCTTCTATCTCTCATTCAAAATATTAACATGTAGACGTGTTATCTGTAGTCATCCTGCAGCTTTCTTATCTGTGGCTGTTGTTCTATGACAGGCTGCTGTCCTATAAAATGTGGCTTTGATTTTTAAAAATGATGGAGCTGTAGTCTTCAAGTAATACATCAATAAAATTGTCACTGTAATGATTTCATGACACCACAGATATGCATGCTGAAATAGGAACTGTCGTCTTTGAAGTGCCATGTGTAATAAGTACTAAATAAGAAATTTCAAAAGAAACATTCTGTTTTCAAACTATGGAAATAAAATCTTTTTGGTTTTTTTCCTAATGAAAATGTGATTCCTTCTTTTTCTCTGTGAAAATACACATTCAGCAATTCACTGATGCCATCTCTGCTTCCTTTTTCTTGGATGAGTCCAAAAGAGTCTTAACTAACACACACAAAAAATTTCAATGACCTTAGTAAAACTGCCTTTGAATTTAAGGAACAGGCACCTCTAGGAAAAAACATTAGTCAATCATTTAGGTCAAATAGTGGAGATAGTTAGAATAAGATAAAAAGTAGGCAGAGAGTAATCACAAACACAGGATTTTGTCAGGATATTTAACAAATAGCCTAAATACTGGAGAATACCAGGAAGCCCAGAGTGATTTCCGCACTAGCTTTATGGCAGTTTTAGAAGACAGGACCTTGTCAGTCAGAGTTCTTTTTTAGAACTCCTGATTTGGTTATGAATGTAAAAACTGTAGTTTCCTTAGTCAATAATATCACTTATCATAAAAAAGTTCCCTACCAAAAGAAAAACTTTCCTAAGTCTTGCTAATCTTTTGAGAGCTAAGTACCTAGAAAACAGTCAACCCACTTGGTAGCACTCCATAAGTGCTTCTGTAATAACACTTGATTTGACAAACACGAAAAAATAAATATCAAATAAAAATGTAACTCTTTGAATAAATATTTTTGCCATCTGTTAAGCTTAAAAAAGAAAACAAACAAACAAACAAAAAACCAAACAAAAACCTACAACCAAAACCTATAATACAAAGCAAGGCAGGCTACTTTTTTATGTTTATACTGAAAGTAATGGTATGAGTATATAAACACTTCCAGAAAAGGTTCCAATGGCCATCCTTCTACAGCTTTAGTTTTTCTTACAGCACATCAGCATTAAATTTAAATGGTTGCTTAATTTTATCAGCAGTCAAGTACAACTCTTAGATTGAGTATATGCAGGCTGGAGGTACTCCAGATCAGGTGAAAAGTTTGACTGACTTCTAGAACATTGCAAGAGTTTGACTAGTAGTGGTTATTATTTTAACTGAGAAATAAAAATAGATATATCCATTAGATTTACTTCAACATTTAACCTCCAACATTTTCTAATTCCATTTCCAACTTCATGCTCTACAAAGCTAAGAAAATAAGTTGTTAAATGAGAGCTTTCTGTTTGGGAACCAGTAAGATATGCTGATGAACAGGCAAAAAGCAAAATGTCAGTGCTCCATATATCCTCTCTGGTTAGATAAATACGCATTATAGTCTCTAAAAATCTCTTCTTCCACCCAAAAGGCAAAAGGCCACCATCTATCCATTTGTTGTTTTAGCCAAAGTCAACTTTGATCAAATTGTAAATATTTGTATACTTTTTACCACACACACTTCCCATACAAATGAACTTCAATCTGTTCTGATAATCAGTTTTGACTTATGTGTAAAGAAAGGTGGAAAATTATTGTATATTTATACAAAAAGACCTCATATAAATTTTATAAAATATAAGAATATGAGATTCTTGAGTCAGAAGAACTGGGGCTAGAAGGATTTGACAGATGCACTGATCCAGATTTTTCCCATCGGTATGAAAGATACAGTCTTTAGCTGTAGCTGTTTCATTAGATGCAATTGTTGCTCATATCCCCACCACAGTGAATTAGGCAGCCAGGCTACCCCTGCTGTGTCTGGATGGCCCCTGGCTGTGTGTCCTTCCCTCTGGAGAACACGACCCACTGCCTGAGAGAGGGGAGTGGTGTGCTCCTGTACATCTAGTGTTAAGTACAATCTCAGCATTTCTTATATCCTTGCTTAGAATATTCAATATGAAAAATATTAAAAATAAGGAAACAATACATTATAAGAGTAGTTGCATATCTCCAGTTTTTCTGAATTTCTAAACGTGGCAACTTAGCACTGAGAATGTTGCAGTTGAACTGAAACGATGCAGCAAACTGCAGAAGTACAAGATGATGCAGCAAAATACCAGATGCCAATGATGAGGAGTTTTCTAATGCAAAGAAAACTTCCTTTCTTTTCTCCACACTGCAGACACTAATAGCCCTTTTCATAATGACCTCTGTCCTTCAAACATCTTTATATACTTTCTCTTTTACTGGAATTTGTCTTCTTTTATTAAATCCACTCAGCTTTTATATTCTTTTCAGCTCCTAAAATTTCTGTGAACAAATATTTATCAGTCCATTTCTAGTTTTAGACTTTAAATTATGTTATCCTAAAGTCTTCACTTTTTTCAGTGGGACATACTTAATTTAGTCAGCTTTTCCTGCAACTGAAAATTCCTCAGAACTGCCTTCTATTTTTGTTTTAGAAGATGAACACTCAGAAAGGAATTATGTTCTTAATAACGTATGGTGACAACTACTGTAAAAATGAGTCAGTGGATTTGGCTAGTATGTCTTAAACACAAAACAGCACAGTAACAAGCCATTAGAACTGTGGGATAAACTGTCAAAAACTGAGAAACTATGTTTGGAACCAGACACACAAGATCTTTAGACTCATGCATGAAGAAGACAAGAAGAATAATTAATTAAAGACACAGAAAAGGCTACATTCATGTTATACAAGTTTTAAATTACAAAGCAAGAATACAGAAAAAGACACTGGTCTCAAGAGTTCACACAGAAAAATTCTCAGCTCTGTCAAACCTCTACTGGGGAAAGCAAACGGCTTCAAGTCATGATACATGAATCGTCCCAAACGTACTACATGATATCTGGAATGAATCTAGCCCCACCTTGCACCACCAGCATGTTCCTAATGGCATCAAGGACAGCCTGGAGTGACCCAAAGTCAGCAATGAAGGCCTTATGCCAGACTGCTGCTGCTCCCACATCAGAGAAACAAACCTTCAGATGCCTCAGCAAAATGGGGCTGGTGTTCCACTACCCTGCTGTAACAGGAACTAGACTTGTCCAATTTCTGAAGATAAGTAACATCACACATAGTGTTTTCCTGACAAATTTAGAGCAAGACTTCCTGTTTCTCCAGGTAACATTCTACAGCAAATCTGAGGACACCATTTTTTATCTTCCCCTTTTGACACAGTAACAGTTCATCTACATTTCTTCCTCCATACACTGGAAGAATATTCATTTCCTGGGGCTTCACCAGGAATACATTCAAAGAACTTTAATGGAAGTCATTATGTAGGCAATAAAAAATATTGCTACATATCTATATTATCATTACTGGTGCACTGTAGGTTATTCCTTTACTCCAGAAATGTTTTCTTGAAATTGACTTCAATGCTACATTAATTATTTGCAGCTTTGAAGCACTTAACAAACCTAGTCCTGTAGCAATCTCTTCTCATTCTCTACCTGCAAATCCCATCAATTCTACTCTAAAATTAATTTTAAATGTTTTACTCTTGGATCCCTCTATATGGGAAATAAATCAATTTGAGTCTTCTGTTGCTTATTTTAAAGAAAATTGTAGAGGTACACAAGCAAGGTCACAGAAAGTACTTGTTGCAATATCACTTAGTAAAGTCACAGCCCGCCTTTAGCTAAACATCAAAGTTGCCACTTTTATAAATATGATAGAGATGTAGAACATAAAGAAATATCAGAAAATCCAGAAGAAAAAATACAGTCAGTTAATGGTACATTAAATATCTCTATACTCATATTTGATAAAGTATATTCAAATATCATAAACTAAATATATTATTTTTAAGTCACTTTCAAGGCTTTTTTTTTTTCCAGAACTGTGTGGGGCAGGGGGAGGATCTATTTGTTTATTTCGGATCTCTTTACATGTTTCTAAAATATGGCAGTTTTGCTCCCTCTTCTGGGTATATGCCTGAAACACATCAGAAATGAATGCAATACAGCTGGCCCGCTGGCCTATCTGGAATAGGCAGATTTTGAATATCTCAGAGAAACAGCTCTACTGAGTCACCTGTTTGGATAAGCACTGCAAGATACTATATAAAGATCCCACTGATGGCTCTGCAGGTTTCTGAGGCACAGGCTGTAGGAGACTGGGGATCCAGTATCCCAGACAAGCACAATGACACACTTGTTCCTCTCCCCTTGCATCCCTGCCTGGTGTGCTGGGGACCAGACACTGGGCTGGATGGATTTTTGTTCAGACCCAGCTATGAAAGGTAAACACAACGAAAGTCAAAGTATCTCCAGAGTCTAATGATTAACAAATTTAAATGAGGCATATTACAAGTAATGCTCAACATAAATGTGGAGCAAAATGCAAGCTTCTGCTCCGTACCTCTCTCCCACAGTCTCTGCTAAGTTTGCATTCCCATTCCTTTGGTGTCAGCAAGTGATCTGTGCACACAAGGAAATGTGAACAGCCTACAAATCTACCCCGCAGAATGCAGAATTAAAGGTTTAGCTTGGAATGTTTTGGTCTTGGTGGAGTTTTTTCTTTTGTTTGTGTTGTCATTTTGTGGGCTTTGTTTGGTTGTTTGGTTTGGCTGTTGTTTTTTTTTTTCCAGGTTATTTTAATTGTTTACTGAAAATTGTGTAATTTGTAGCAAATCTTTATCTTTTATTCAGAAAGGTAATTTATTATTGTATGACCATACATCTCACACAAACACACATAAAAAAAGCTCTGCAAGCAATCACAGGCATTTTACCCTTTTTTAAGTGCAGTTAAGGTTGAAGCTTATGGCACAATTCTAAAATGTTAAAAAAATTATTCAGTCAACAAAATGTTTCTGAAAATAAGCCACTAGTTTTAAGTACTAATACTAAGCAATAAAGAAAATACAATAAATGGCTTACAGAAAGATGAAAAATATAGATTTGTTTCTTCAGAAAGTTCTAGGTTCTTCAGAATATCAAGTGTTACCAATTAAAATCCTATAAGTTTTCTTATTGCTCAAATTTACATGCAAATTTTACATGCACCTTGACATGCAAATACCATTTATGCAAAATGCCTGTGTTATTTTTCAGCATTACTTATAAAATGTTAGGTTAGTAACCAGAAAAACTATGTTTGGCTAGCAGGCAAAATTACACCACATTGTCATGTACCAGTTTTATAAATGTTATTTTATATTATGAGGTCGTTTTGAAAGACACCACCTCACATTCTGTATAACTTAAATTTGAAGCTATTTATGGACAAGTTAGTAGTTAGATTCTTTCTTATCTGTCATATTTCCCTGGTAGTTTTAGAGCTAAGTACATAAAATAGTCATGTATACCATAAGGAATTTCAGCAGAATGTAGGTACTTCAGTCCGGAGAATTTGCATCTTATGGGTATTCATATTTTGTTTTGTTGTGTTGTGGGTTTTTTTTCATTTCACCATTTTCCCAGCCTGCAGTTTGCAGTTATGTGCCTGCCTACAACTAGCACAACCTCAACAGGTCTATACTTTACTTTGCTTGAACTAGAACTTAATTAAAATATACTGTTACTCTAGGCACTCATAACAAATATGATTATGTTAAGTATTCTCACAACACACATAGAACACATATTCAGTATAATTTTTCATGCAAAATTCAGAAGCTGTCATGGTCTCTTAGCAAAGTCAGTGGGCCAGGGGAATAGAGAGCAAACAACAGACTCATGGCAGTCACGTTTAGTAGTTCAGGCAAAGTTTAGACCCCATCTCCAGGAATCCCAAACGCTATTAGGTGGAAGAAGATGCTCAGGTCAGTCAGCAGGGTAAGAGTTCCCTCTGGCATGACATCCACATGCTTGTTTTTCAAAAGAGCCTATGTATTCACTGTTTCTGTCAGTCATTTAAACAGGTCCATCTGTCATTGCTTCTTTGACTGGGGTCCCTTTATTATGCCTAGTTTGCACTTCTTTATATTGTGTCTAATATTGCACTCTTTATATTGTGTCTAAACTGTGCAGCAAGTCTGGAATACAGCATACTTTCAATTCTAGTCCTCCAGGCATCTAGACTGCTCAGGGAGTGGTGGGGCTCCTATGGAGGCAGAAACTAGAGGGCACAGAAAGGGGAGCACTCAGTGACGTGGGTCTTGTCTTGGTATAGACTCAAGACACAAAAAGGCTCCAGACACTTCTCAAGCTGGGAGATGAGAACTGGAAAGCATTCTTGATTCTCATAACATAGACAAAGCTGTTGTGTAATTATGTAAAATATTTGAACAAGTGAGGGAACTGATAACCTGCAAGACTTAAAATTCTGCTTCAGTAACTGTATCATATTCTATGCACCCTCAATTAAGACAGTAAAAGACAGAATTACCAGGAGCCTCTTCTCACAAATGCAAATGATCAAAAGGTGTTATAAAAAATACATGAAAAGAAATGCAAAAGACCTGAAGAAAAATTGAAAAGTGCAGTGGTTTTATAATAAATATTTGAAAATTAATATTAGGCACAGACCATTCTTTTGGAGTAAAAGAGCTGTGAAGAAGAAACTTCTAAGCCACAAAATTGACACCTTAGAGAAATTAAGAAATATTTGAAAACAAACTGTTAAATACAGGTTAGTAGTACTTAGTTTATTGTGCAAAGTATATCTTTCAGGCTCTATAACTAAATACATAAAATATTGGTTTTGTTGAAGGAGTGGAAGATAAATTCAGAATGAAAATAGCTTTAGCCTGACTTAATCACTTACGATTGGTTTGTCAACCTTGTCAAGTCAGTGGCAAAAGTATTGGAATTTGGATCTTAAAAGTATAAGACACTGAATTATCTGGTAATTAGCATGCATTACAGTTACAGCAGCAGACTTACAGCATTTGAACTCGCTCAGGACTATGCTGGCACAGCCACTAGAGTGAGGGAGGGGACCCTGTGCATTGCTCTACCAGGCTGCTGACACAGCACCCTCTCTGCAGAGGCACTTCCTCCAGTCTCTCGACTCTGGATAATAAGTGGCATATTAAAAGCAGACTGGTTTTCCCTGTAGCACAATGAACTAGCAGAGGCAAACCTGAGTCCCTGCTCTCCTGTAACCTGTATTCCCTCTGCTAAGTCATTCTAGGGGAGAGGAAGGTAGGAATAGCCTGTAGTACTGTGACTGGGGCTATCCCCATGTGGGCTCTTGGTAGAGATGGGAGTGCAAGAAGGAATATTCAAATTGTAATAAGCCAAGGCACTATATAGATGATATTTCATTCATTGGCAAAAGCTATTAATGAGACAAAGTCTAAATATAATATGGCTTTAGAAGTACATGGAAAAATAATAACAAATTTATTCAAATTATCAAAACAGTTTAGAACCATGAACTTGGATAAAAGTTCAAAGTAAGCTGTGGTTGTTCATTGCAACTTTCCTGTTCTATTTTTAGATAATAAATATAAATCCCCATGGTAACATTTCAGTGCTTTGAATTAATCTTATTTCTACAGCATTTGAAATACAAGAGACTATCGAGCATAATAAGAATGACAATAGAGACGATTGCTAGTAACATAAGCCTTTCTCTACCAGTATATTCCAAATTAAATGGTCCAGTTCTCCTATGACTAGCAAAATTGTGCCAAAAGTGACAAAAAAAAAGTATACAGACCTAGTAAAAACTGGGAGAAAATGCAGGCAATTTTTTAGATGTTTGTAAACTATACTTGATCTCTCAGGATAAGGCAGACTAGGAATTACTACATGAGCAAAACCACAAAAACTATCCCACTAGTTGTAAATAGGCAACACAATCACATATCTAGATGATGTAAACTGTATCTTCAGTGATACAATTTTAAAAAAAAAAAAATCTAGAGCTTTTGATTCAACGAAAGATTTGAAAACCATAGTTGAAAAATACGACTTTAAGTGCAAGAAATAAGACAACACATTAGAACTGAACATACATGAACTTACTAATTTTGAACTAGTAGAACTAAACAAGACACACATACATGCAGCAAAAAAGTAAAATTTCTCAAACACCCACAATTCACCAGCAATATCAGCGTCAACTTGCCTTTTCGCCCATTAACAGGTGGGGTTTGATGTTTTTCCTCATAATCTTTACAACATTAAAAACAGATAATGACAATTAACAATTGGAACAGCTACTATGACAAACAATATAACTATAGCACACACGATTATTTTGCAAGCTAGATTAGCACAATTCCATGCACTATGCTTGAGTTATCACAAAACACACAGAGTGAACAGTACACAGCACACACACCAGTGAGCAGTACACATGCAGAGACAGAGGAGCAACAAAAGCAAGAAAAATGTAAACTGTACTATAATGAAAAATAGGAAGGCAAAGATGTCAAAGGACACTTTGGATACTTAAGTGAAAACTACAATTAAAAATATAATAATACTGCTTTCCAGCTGCCAAATCTTGAAATTACCATATCATCCAGATTTCTGAACATGTAAGGAGCCCTGTCACAATAATTATTCCTTACTTTGTTTTAAGAATAAAATAGTGATCCAGATTTGCTTCTCTTAAATAACAATGGCAGTAGGGTCCAGGGCATGGGATTCCAAATAAACTGTGACACAGGCACTTACACTTTTAAGCAGGAACGGCATTTTAGGCATTTTTAGGCATTTTAGCTAGCAATTCCTCCTACCAGCTAGCACTAGGTGTCTTTCTTGCTCAACCTGTCATTTTTTTGGGCCATCCCTCTGGAGTGCTTAATTCTCCCCACACAACTGCAGCAATACCCTCAGTTCATTCTCCTTCTCTGGGCTTCGTTCCATGGGCCTCGAGGGACATATCTCACTGCCTGCTTCTAAGCAGCTCAGTTTAGCATTGGTCTAGCCACAGGAATTCGTAACCAGAAAAGCTTATCTGTGCTGCTCTTCCACATGCACCACAGTTGATGTGTTGTCACAGACAACTATTAATAGGAATAACAAATTATTTTCAAGAAAATATTTAACGTGAAGAGCTACGAGAATGAAACCTATTAACAGTGCATGTAAATGCACATTTATGCTTTTACAATTCTTCCTTTGAGAAGGAAGCTTAAGAGCAGAAAAATGATGGTTGAAATAATCATTAGATCTCAGCATGTCTTTGAGCCTGTATTGGTGGGTGTTTTCTGAAATTAGAACGTAAAGTTATATATATCTAATCACATGGTATTTGAGTTGGAAAAACACTTCAACTTGCTTGAATTGATCATCATCTATCAGTTCTCATCCCACTAACTTATTTTTTTTACCAACTGAACTGTCTTCGAAGCAGGTTGAGGGACATTATACAAAATATTCAAAGTATTTCAATGTAATGCAGTTTCCTACTATTTTTGGTCAGCATCATCAGTCCACTTACACAAACTAGGGAAGAAAAAGTGTAATGATATGATAATGTTCACTCCCCTGATTGTAAAAAGTATAAATGCGTTGTGGAGGGTACCACACCTAAGGGATGTCCACCCAGATCTGCTAAGGCTGTAACTTGATCATAGTGAAAGAGAAGTTTCATAAAGAGAGATTAAAAAAAAAAAAAAAAAGTGAAAAAGAGAGAAGTGATTTTTGCAGGTTGAAGTATTTTAAGCATTCACAAACTGGTAAATAGACTATGCTATGTTGGATTGTGATGTTCTTACATAAAATGGTATCATTGTCTGGATTTTGACTTTTAATATATTTACAAGCTAGCTGGTAAAGCTTCCCTACATGCTCAGGGGAAAATGTTTCTAAAGGAGACAGGCACTTGTGGTCAGACAGACCTGCCTTGACCTCTGATTCCTCAACTCCAATATGCTTGTTTTCTTCATCTTCTGCTGCATTTGTATGAGCAAGGTATGACAGGGGGAAAAAGCAAGACAAAAACATGCATGCTATGTTACAAGCTATTCAAATTAAAAACGTCAAAGAAAAGACATTCACAATAACATACAAACCTTCAGTCTGGCATAAATTATTTTTTGAGTGAATCAAAGGTTACATAAATCCTTGTGTTATTTTTCATTAATATATCTGGTTTATGCCAATGAGATCCTTCTGCAAGAAATGATGGCCACATGCAGCCCTTAATATCCCTCATTGCAAATTTCTTATTAAATTATTGAAGCACTGGAAAGTAGATAATAAGTTCCAAAGCACAGAAAGCAGACATATATTGGTATATAATTGGTTTAAAAACATCTTCTGCTTGGTTTTGCTTTAGTTTATCCAGAAATACAAGTCCAAGCCTCTGCTCTCGAAGAGCCTTTTCAAATAACGTATAAATCATAAGAAAGTGGGTATACTCAGTACCTTAATAAGTGCAGAAGAACCAATGCAAATGTTTTTTCAGCTTCAAAAAAAATCCTCAATTTGCCAGATAATATAGTTTTTACCCTGATTTCAGAGTAGTTAGAATTCAGAAAGAAAGAAACTTTCCCATTAGTAACTACAGTTGCCTAAACCGTATCTATATATTAGAGAACACTGTAATAGTTAGAAACAATTATGACAATACAGTTAATGATAAGCGACACAAGTATATTGGTGTTATGTCATTAATAAAGAATCATAACTTTCTTTTGTGACAAATCTCATCTAACACCAGACTAACAACAGTAATGATCCAGAAGAGTGTTGTGTCACATAACAGGTGTACCATATGCCTGCTTTAATTTAAATGTCAGTTATTCATAAAATAGTTTGGATGTGATGCAACATACTGTAGTTTTTCAAGGTTCAGCTTTTGATTACTTACTGATTTTTTTTTCTCTCTATTCCTGTATTTTTTTTCCAGTTCTCTCATTACTTATATAGGTTTATGTGCAACTAAACAGTTCATTGAATTATTTGATTTCAGATTTAGTTAGCATGTAATAATAATTTAAAAACTACTAATATTAACAGGTTATTGGTAATACAGAGAGAGATTTAGGTTCTTCCAAAGCCAAAGTAATGGAAATGAACCTCTACATAGATTTCTGATCTATAATTCTGTGATAAAGTCATGACATTGAAAATTCCAATTAAAATATTCAGAAGAGACACCATCTATACAGTCAATCTTCTCTCATGGAAAAGAATATATAGAAGGTGTGGGAAAGACTTTAAAAATGTTAATGGATTCTAGTAGAATTAAACTAAAATGTTTTCGCATGTTGGCACCCTGAAACATAAATAAACCATGGCTGTTATGAGCACAGTCTTATGAATCTTTAGTAATTTTTCTTCGTAGTCTCTGACCTAGATGATAAGACCTTAAACCAGCATAAAGAAAGAGGTGTTTAATTCCTCCTTTTGCCAATCCAAGATAAAATTATGAAACATTACTTTGCTTTAAAGGTCAGAACCTTTGAAGTAAGCACCCTAAGCCCTGTATTGTAGGTAACATTTTTTCAAGATTTTCTATGGGAATTGTACTAATGCAAATAAAATATTTTAATGTTCTTCAGCACCTGAGAACTCTGCCACCTCTAAGGAGAGTGAACTAAGCATCCACAAGTAAAACCCAAAGGTATATTTTTGCAAATTCCTAGTTAAAATCAAAAACCCAAGCTAGATTCACGCATAGGCAGCCTTGTTACTCATGTTAACTAAGCTATTCCCTTTACTTTCCTGTCAAGTGCACATCATGCATGTTACTCCATGCAAGTGTGAAGGTGTCTAACATCATACAGTCAGCACCCAAGAAAGAGTCACAGGAAAAGGGGATGAGTGCAAAGATACGTATCTTCATTTTTTAGACTGCTATGTTTGACTGTCAAATTTCTAGCCAAGGTGTAGGTAGTCCAAGTTCCTGTCCTACATTACATACATGTGATCAATCACCTTTTACAAAACAAACTACTAGTATGCCATATATTTTTAAAAATCTGTGAAATCACAGCTGACAGAGTGTGAATCCAGGTTTTCTGCAATTACATTACAATAGTCTGCCTCACATCAAATTATGATAGGACACTGGAAAACACAATGAAATTCCTTCCCATTGTGAAAATTTTGTCTCATTTAACAGAGAAATTATATTTTGAATGAGTCAAAATCCCTTAAAATAAACAGCATGTCTTTCTGTGAGTCAATAATGTCTGTATTTTCCTAACCAGAGTGCCGCAGTAACTGGTGCTCCATACTGCATGAGTTGCAACACGATACAACTGACAGTATATATATTCTTTTTTTAAAGATTTGAAACTGTATCTGAGAGATATAAAAACTGGAGTTATAGCTGATAGCTATCCCTGATTAAACCTAATCAACTACTCCGGTTAATTCTCTTCATAGATAATTTTAAGAGAGGACAGTTAATCAGCTTTAATGTCATCTTTAACAGCATCTGAAATAACTTTTCCAAGACACAAGATTATTATGAGATCATGAAATTGAAGTCTGTACCATAGAGCATAAATAGAAGAGCAAATCCTCACTGAGCTCTAGTATTTGTTGGATTTCTGGGCACTTTATTTACTTATAGGTTTTATTATATTTGTTTGGCCTGACATAATTTTCTAGTATTTTTGGTTGGGTGGATTTTTTTTTTTTTATTATTTTTTGGTTTTTTTGGTAATTATTATTATTTTCCTGTCTTTGGTTTTGAGTTTTTTTGGTTGGTTGGTTGCATCTTTTTGGGTTTTTTGTAGGGATGAAGAAGGAAAGGGTTATGGTTTTTTTTTCAAGGGAAAAGGAAAATTCTATATTAGGAAAAAATACTCTCTCTCTGATTAGTGATTAACAACAAATTGCAAAGGCTAATATTGAATACTTTAAAGAGCACTTCAAGGTGTTACATTTTAATTAGCAGCAAGCAGTTGTTGAGTTCATCCTTCCACCAAGGCAAGTAAGAACCAAGAAATATATCCACATATAAATGAAAAAGTTCTTCTTAAACCTTAAGAACTACAAATATTCCACTATGCACTTACTGTCTCTAGCACTACTGATATAGAACATTTAAGAGTACATAACCATTTCACTGCTAAAACCAAGTTCAATTTAATACTACTGTTTCTCTACAAATTTTCATGAGTAACAAGGTCTCTCTATCTCTAGCATAATTTAAAATGATACAAGCTAAATTTCAGCTATAAAGCCCCAAAAGTCTTCCGGCATTTCAGTAGCGAAAATCCGGTAAAACCTTAAGTGGTCCCAGACTTCTTTTCAGAACTATTTTCCAGCCATCTAACATGAAAAAGGAAAACTCAAACTGCCTAAGTGCTTATGGTATATTCTGGCTAAGACAGGATAATGACATACATTCCAGAGATACACAGTCTTTTGAACAGGTAAATCTGATACTGGCAGCAACACATCTGTAGGAAGCTAAAGAATGAGCCAAATTGTCATGGCCATAAAAGACTGTAAATGCAACGTAGCTAATGATATATATTTTCTTCTACTGAGCATGTGGGACACTGAGAAAAACATATACAGGTCAATACACTACTGTTAGGAATGGTCCTTAATAGCTACTCACAGGTTTGATTTCTTAAAAACAAACTTATCTGGCTATTTCAGAATTTTGAAATAAATTATTCTGTGGAAATCTAGATGTCTTGGAGCAAAAACCTGCAACCACGTAACTCAGTTCACTAAACTAAATGTACTTCAAACCAAAGTCTTTTAATTCTGATCCTAATCTTAATCTGGAAAGCAGTTACCCTGAGGTTTGTGGTGCTGTGTGTTTGTTTGTTTGTTTTTTCCCTGTAGATTGCTTACTTTCCAGTTCTAGTCACATAGACATAAGTACACCACACACCACATTACACTGAGTGCTGCACTATAACAAAAAAATCTCCCCAACTGCAAATTACTTACATCCCTTCATTTCTGCTACATTTTAAGAAATGGTATGCACTTTCAGCCCTATAACAAATACAGATTATTCAAATGTTGTATACAGACTAAATGAGACTACTGTAGGAGTCAGAAACACAGAATGTTTTCTGTCTTTTACAAAAACTAATGACTTATTTGTCTGTAATGTATCTTTTAATAACTCTTTTCTTCAAAATGATTGTAACTTAATCTGGTCAACAATAAAATCCTTGATTTCAAAATACAGAAAGGTTAACCTTTACAGCATATTTCCATACAATATAAAATTGCCTCTCCCATTTAAGTCAAGTATATGCTTCTGTAAGAACGGAAAGGACTACGCTGCGACAATGACATTTTTCAGTACAGTCATATAGCCTTCCCAACAACAGACAACTGTTTTGATTATCACCAGGGCATACAATAACACATATAAATCTACTCAAATGTCTATAAAGTTTTCAGGTTTACTTGCTGCTTTATTTGTTAAATAATAACATAAACCCCTTCTATTACAGTTAGTGTTCTCTGTCCTTCTGAATTTCACTTTTTGTCACTGATACTTCATTTACTTAAAATAATTTTTTGTTAAATTCAATTGTCCATAGTAAAAAAAAAAAAAACAACTTCTATTAATCATAATTATGTTCTGTCACTAACTGAAGTTAGGTAATCTGCTGTTCTTGTAGAGCATTACTCCTTCTCAAGCAAATGATTATAAGCCTTAAAGAAAAGGATTAGAAAATCCTAAAGAATTATAGAAAAAGCCTCAAAGTAGAACTACATTGTTATAAGAATACAAGCTCTTAATTCATGACAGAAAATTATACAGAACACTGTGTGAAAGCTATATCTACGGATTATGTTTTTAACTACAGTGTTTACCAACTTTATAGGTGCAAAATTCAACACGAAATATGTCTAGGTACTGATGGTGCTTTGATTATGTATTAAAACTCTGATATCTGTGGATTTGATGGTTTTCCATAACCAAGTAAAAACAGAGTCCCTCAAGTCCCAGCAGTACTTACCAGAGCAAAAAATTCTAGCACTCCTATAAAAAATAATTATTTCATTGTATTTATTATCTTTCTCTCGAAAGAATCTATGATGTAAATAAGACTGCTGCCCTCTCTAATCAAACACAGTAAAAATATGCAGTACTTGCACAATTGCCGCCCTAAAAAGCTCACAGTCTAAATAGATATACAGGCAAAGAGCAAGGAGGAGTGGTAAAACACAAAAGCATATACAGCAATGACAGCACACATCATGATTAGATGTGATTATTTCCTGGCATATCTACACTGTATTTCATATAAGCAGTTCACACATAAGATGACGAAGAAATTAATATACCAGGGTGATAAACTGAGAATACAGAGTTTTCTTTCCATGGAATTTTGCTTCCAAAATGGAAATAAACACTGTGAACATTGTAAATAACAAATTAAAAAGTCTGATGAGACAGATACAAGAATACTACATATAGACCCTCAGTGGTTTAACCAAGGACTGCAATTGATATCTTGTGGCTTGCTACTACGCAAGTTAAGTAGTTTTAATGGTGAAAAATATAAGGGGATCTAATTTTAAGCAAAAATATTATAAATTTTTGAAAGAACCAATTATTTTTTGTTCCTATATTGTTTGAAAAATTACCTAATCAGTAATTCAGCAACTGTATAATGTTAAAATATATTTGCAATAAAAATGTTTTCCCTATTAAATGCATGGCTAACATTAAACATGTCAAATAGCCTCAAATGCTTAAATTTAAACATGTGTTTGAAGTACTAATGCTGAAAAAGTACATACATACATAGGTTAACCGAAATACTCTTATTTGCTGCTGTGTAAACCCTTGGTATTTAAAAATGGGTACAAGTCTAGGTACTTCTCTAATGATCATCATATTTAGATAGTATTATTTATACATTCTTTTTTTCATGTAGAACTCTGTACAACTTATGAGCCACAGGTCTGAATATAAAAAAGACTAAATGATTCTGACAATAATTCTAACTATCTCTGTGCAATCAAGGAACATCAATTGCAGTTGTGTTTATTTTTCCCTATATAGCCTCTCAAAAAGGCCTTCAGGTGAAAAACAAACCCTCCTTTATGTACAGACCTTCATAAGATTCTATCTCCTTGTCTCCATTGTCTAGGGAAAGTAACAAAAAAAACAAAACAAACAAACGAAAAAAAAAAACGGAACCAAAGCACAGGGGTTAAAAACAATGTAAGTTTTATAAAAGATACAATATACATGTTAAGAAGGATTACAATAATAAAAAAAAAAGGAGAGTATATGGCCATTTAGACTGATTTTGCACAGCACATCTAATTATCAGACGTGGAATTGGGCAAATAGATTTGTTATCAAAAATCTGTTTATATTCCTCTGTTTCTAAACATTTTGGAAAATTTCTCCATTGACTAGTGCTGTTATAAGACATTAAAGGTAAGCACAATTACAGTACCAGTGAAACACCAAACATTAAATATGTTGCTGACCTTTCCTATTTTAAAGATTGCTACCTCTCTTCTTTCTCTTCCTGTTTCAGGATGCAGAGGTTTTACATTAGTAATATGTAACACACTCCATGTGAACCCACAAGTGTTCAGCTGTGCTTCTAACTCCCCAGAGAGACAGAGTTTTAGCACTAAAAAACATACAGAAGATTGTTTCCTATGCCTGTTGAAGTCAATGACAAAACACCTATTAAGTTCAAAAGGAACAGGATCATGCTAATAGCCCATCTCAGTTTGTGTGTATTGCACTGATGCTGATTACTGTACTGACGCTGATACATTTTAGTCAAGACTATTGTCAATATTAAAACGTAATAGAAGAAAACACAGTATAAAAGGCAATACTACTATCAAATTCTAATTCTGTACTCAAAAACTAAAGAGATTTGAACTGTAATTCCATAGGAAAAATAATAAATATTGACCCTCATGAGTAATTTTGCAATGTCATTAAGGAGAAAAACATACACTTACTTCTCTCCAATGTCCCCTTTGGTGGGAGCTGCGGTAACTGCCTGCCCCTTCGCCCTACTACTGGAGTGCTTGATGGACTTGTCTGAACAGACCCAGTTCGAGGATGTGACCTATGAAACATATATCAAAACAAACCATAGCAATTAAATGACAAATTCGTACTTAAACACCATCAAGAACTGAAAACATGACTAAGTAGGCTTTAGATCAATTGGGATCCTTGCAGTCCCACAGTGAAACTATTATGTCTTTTCAGAAAAAGTCCTCATTAAAAAGAGAAATCACTCTTTGAAAAAGAAGAAAAGAAAGCCAAACTGAGGCTGAACATCCGTAAGAGGTTTGTTTACACAGTCAAGCCAGAAAAGATATTGCGTGTATATTCACGTGCATATGGATATAATAGCCACATACACATAAAGTCAAATTCAATGATCTTTACTCAGCTTGTAGTTGGTTAAATTACCACTGAGTGGCAATGAAATTACAGGGATTTATCTAAACAAAGTAATAAACTGAGAAAATACACAAGTTTTTTACTAACTCTCACTGGGGATTTGATGTTACTAACTGTCAGAAAACAAAATAATGTTCAGAAAACAAAATAATGTATTTTGCAGTTCTCAAATAAGGGGAGGCTTTACTGAACATCAACTAGACCAAAATGTACTCAACTTTTTATTGTATTGAGAATATTAAGCTAAGAGTAATGTATAGAAATTTTCAAAATGTCAATCAGTAAAGGACAGCACTCGAACAGGAACAGTACAGACTATGGCACAGTAAAATGTAGTCAGAGAAAATGGTGGTTAAATGGTAATCAACAGACAAAGTTAGCACAGTCCATATAAAGAAACTTTTTTTTAAAAAAAAATAGTTTCATTTGGTGCTGTTATGATGGTTGTTCCATAAGTGATGTCTGATGAACACGAAAAATAATCTTATTCTGTAAGAGAAGAATATGATAGTTATGAGGTGGTTTATGTTGGAAACCATCCAGGATTCCTGATAAATGAGAAATCACAAACAAATGCAGTTAAATACTGTTAGCAAACAATTCGCAATGGCAGCCACACCATTATATCCAGAGCAGAATATAAATAGTGTGTTGACACTGAAAGGGTTAGTATCTATTGCTACTAGTGATCAGATAAGGATGAGGCGATACCAATTAGCTACTGGGAAAATAAAACGGTGAGCTGGTGGGGCAGCAGGGGATTAGTCTGACTGATTTGTCTGTTTCACCTCGGTAAGGCAGGTGAAGGAGGGGCAGATCTTCCCGTCATTAATGAAGGCATCGACCTGATGAGGTTTGAGTCAGGACGCTCTGTGGATCGGGAGCGGGAGTTGGTCCGCTCTAGCATAGGACGTTGCTCTGTTGATCTGGATCTTTGATATGGCTGTCTATCTGCTGCTTCACAATTCCTGTAATGTTAGTTAAAAAGCAGCTTAGTTGACCTTTGACTTTTCTGTTAATTATAAAATATGATGCATGATAATGGTTTGGAGCAAATAATTTTGTTATGTACTTTTTTTTTTTGGAGGGGGGGGGTGGAATTTTCTTAGTTCACTTCTTGATAGCATAGAGTTTTTTATACATTTATGATTTGGCTTGCTTCATACTTTTGATAAATGGGCTGAAATGTTTCCAATGTCTCAGTAATGACTATCCATGCAATAGTCTGTTTCCTGACAATTTCTGGGTAAAAATATTGTTATTTTGTTAATTGATACATAAACCTTGGAGGAAAAGACTAGTTGACATAATATTAAGTCTCCCTAAAGCTGAGGACTCATTTGTGTAGTTTAATTGAGCATTTTTACTCACATGATTAGATTTTTATAAACTGCATTATCTTTAGAGACAGTAATCTTGTTTGTAGGAAAGTTATCTTATAATTCCCAAGTGCTGTTAAGTATTATCAGACTTAGGATGTCTGTCAAAATATAAGCTAGGCTATAGTGATGGATTCATACACGATGCTTATAACGCAGTCAGATGAAACTCTTCAACGTCATTATTAGTTGCAGTGGTTTCACCAACTAGACAAAGTCTGGTTTGTAATTAAAAAAAAAAAAAAAAAAAATGAAGCAACAACTTCTAACCCACAGCCAGAAGAATTGTGCCAAAGTAGCAATGGAAAAATGGGGAGAAAGTAGACTAAGTGAAAGTGAATCTCTTGATCAAGCAGTCTGGTTTTCTACTATCTCAGGCAATTAATCATGTCATTACTTTGAGAAATTAATCAAGTCCCACCTTTTTTTCACAATGGAATTGGTCTGTTTGCAAGGAGTAATATTTGCTAGCAATATCCTAAAATAATTTTAAAAGTAAAATCCATACCCTGATGGAGCTACTTATTAAATTCACAGTCCTCCCAGCTGTCCTTGAGTAACTGAACAGCCATAAAATATAAATGGGGAACATGTACCCTTCAGAACTTTTCCTTG
Source organism: Nesoenas mayeri (assembly GCF_963082525.1). Classification (NCBI taxonomy): domain Eukaryota; kingdom Metazoa; phylum Chordata; class Aves; order Columbiformes; family Columbidae; genus Nesoenas; species Nesoenas mayeri. Next base: position 22,164,352 of record NC_137543.1, read on the forward strand.
AGCTAAGTCATGCCTTTTACAATGAAGTCAGATAATACAAAGAGTGACTTGATGGTGATTAAGTGTAACAAGAAGCTGAATTTTAATTAGTACCAAAAAAAGAGAGAGACATACTACAGTCTCATTATGAAGACACTGATGTTATTAAGAGCATTTTATTTCTAAAAACCATATGATACATAACTGAGACAGAGTAGAGCTGTCTCTAGGGTGGCTAACTTTGCTGAATGGGTTGATAAAAGATTCATTAAAATGAATGTCTCTTCAGGCCTTCCATGAGGTAATTATTGGACTCCTAGAGCATACAAAGGAATTGCCACAGACAGGTTCAGAATAACACCATTCACATGAACCTACATCTATAGGCTCCTAACAAGCAAACACACCACAGCGAGACTCATAATGATAATTAAAAGCGGAGGCACTAAAGATTGGAGGAAAAAGTACAATGAGCCTGGCACAAAACCACAACAAAATTACCTCACTTCTTCTATCAGTTCTGTTTCTGAATAGGAAGCTTCATCAGCAAAAACATCCACTGTCTCACTTCTTTTACATTGTGGATAGACAAAGAAACACAACCTTAGCTTTGGTAAGAAAGTTGCTTAATTTATGTAACTGTTTAAGAGAGGTTTCTGTGCTATTGTAGGTGAGAAAGGCATCAGCCGTCTGCATGGTGATTAAAAAAATGACCACGGGAATAAATCCTTAGAAAAAGAAATCTATAAATTCTAAGGAAAAAATATTCCTAAATTCAGTAACATTGCAAAAGAGAACACAACCAATGTCCAGACAACCCATCCCTACCCTGTGTACACACATGTTTAAGAAAATTAGTGACCTCCAGAGACTTCCTTCTTTGGGTCTTTCACACAGAGAGAGCTAGAATAAGCCTTCTCCTGCCAGTGAGTGGGACTGCTGGAGCACGCAGCAGCAGGGACTGGGCCATATGGCAAGAAGTACAATTTCATTGTCTATTTCTCTCTCCTTCCAGCAGCATGTAGGACACATGGAAGAACAGGCGAGTAGCAACCAAATGACATAAACACTTCATGAGAAGTTAAGCCTCTTTCACTTGTTATTCCTAAGGCCTCATTCACTTTAGTTGTTGTATAAAAAGGTTTTTTTTGGTTGTTAGGGACCTGACCCATTGTATAAAAAGTGGTTTTTTTGGTTGTTAGGGACATGACCCATTGCCTGTATTAGAAGGCAAAGAGGCATTTTTACTCTCAGGACCTGCTTAGTGAGCAGGTTTTGTATTCCGCAGAGCATCGTGGAGCTACTATAGCTAACCACTATGCTAACAGATAAAGGCCTCAGAAATTCCGTATTCAGTAGTTACTATAAATATTCAGTTTGCCTCAATCTGCATCTAGCATTTACTTCAGCTAGAAAAACAACGAGGAGTTCCCCGAAGTGAAGGAGAACATGGATGTGGAAGTGAACCTTTGGTTTTGGCTTTGGCACCACTGTTGCTTTTATAGACTGAAGGATTTGAAGACTAAGTTGACAGACTGAGTTGTTACCCTCAAGTTACAAGCTACATACTGCAAACCCCTCAGTACCACCAGTAGCAAATGGAGGGCTATATATGAATACAGACAGTTGTCCACTTGAAAGCTTCACTGTGTGGGTTTAGATCACATGCATATAAAGAACAAGTCAACAGACAGTTTTACTGTCTGGTGTGAAACAGTCCTGTTGATTGTCCTCCTGTTGATGTATTTTTATTCTTTTAACAGTAAACACGTGCTATATGACTCAGGTCTTCAGAAAGGAACCTTCTAATAAAAAAGTATCACTTGAATAACATATTTAGACAGTGAAGCTCCTCAGCTCTCCCACAGTATACAACTGTGCATTAATGTCACAATCCAGACATAAGCATGGAGAGAGAGTTTTTAAAACACCTTGAGGAACTAAAAGCAGAAGTTCATAACTTTTCAGATAAAATTCTTGAGGGCTTATGCTCCCAAGTTATCTCAGCAAAAGTTTCCTCTATTCTCATTATAGTTCATATCATATGAATTACTGATTTTTAAAAGAGGGAAATATAATAGTCTAAGTAATCAGCACCCACATAGTGTTTTAATGTATGCTAGAGCTGTTTGCTAACAGACTTTTTGTTATAAAAAATACAGTTAATGAAATGTCAGATAGTGACCTCCATTTACTATTGACTTTAATTTCATCCTTCTATTTTTGCGAAGGAAAACATGCATGGTAGGTGGCCCATTCCTCACATGTCTGTGAGACATGTGAGCATAACTTTCCCTACACTGAGGAAAAAACAGAGCAGTTAAGTGCTTCCTTGTTAACCAAACACATCTATCACTCTGAAACTGTATGAGATTTCTGTAAGCCACCACACAGAAAGCTCTGTGAGTAGTCACAACTTAATTTTGTATTCCAAACCCATCAAAAATTAGAATTAGAATCCCATACTATTTCGGTACCACTGCGAACTCTAGTAACTACAATATCTAACCAAAGATGCTACAACATTTTGTTTTAACTACTGATTTATCTGCATTGTTCTATATTCATATTCTAGTAATGTCAAAAGCTGACTCTTCCCAATGCAGAAAACAACCATTTCCATTTTTTAAGTTTTCAGATTTGTTACTTTTCTTTACAAATAAATAGGAGGATTTTCAATAAATAAATACTTTTTTGATCTATACTTATATTTATTTTTCCTTATGTTAAGAAAGCTTTATAAAAGATGAACATTTTTCAACAGTAAGCAATCATAATAGCTTACAATACAAGTAAAAGTTATTTTTTCTGAAAAAATAACTGAAAACAGGTTATTTGAAAGCCCATGTATTAAATTCTTTTACTGTGTGCAACACTGAAAAAAACAAGTTATGAGATCAGGCCAATCACAATTTTACTACTAAGTTGTTCTTGTAACAAGAAACTGAAGAAACAAAAATGGAATTGCTGTAGAATTACAGTACATTACAATTCAGCTCCTAGTGCTTTTTTTTTTTTGGTCATCTAAAAACAGTGAGCACAGAACAAGAAAAATGCAGTGACACGTTTTCTAAAGATCGTAATTTCAAACTCCAGCTAATACACAATGGTAATACCTGTCAGTGTCTGTGGATGGCTGTTGGATTTCAATCCTTGGACATGTTATTCTTCTACTAGCTATAGGAACTTTGCTGTTTAGTCACAGACACAAGATCTGTTAGCATAACATAGATAAACATGTCTACAAACAACTGAGATTTCTAGTACCAAGCAAACTTATATTTGAGTCATAAGTGTTGTAATGGAAAATGGAAAGCAGCAGTATACTGCCAAATATCTAGAAAAACTGGTGACTGGCTATCTCACCAAACTACTCATCTATACCTATAAAGACACATATAATATTATGTGTTCCTACAACAAAAGTCAGAAACGCAATGCTCTTAGGTACTCTTGCAAAATAAACAAAAACAGGAAGCAAAGCAAGATATATTTGTTGCACTATTATTCTATTTTGCTTTATAGATATATATATATCTTTACACACACGCATGCACACACTCATACGATCTATGTACATGCACATTACGCCGTGGTGTATGTGATAACTGCAGGTATATCTACGTGACAGCCACAGGCATGACTAAGCTGTAACACGCCAGGATCTGAACTACTTTTCTACCAGCTGGCTCAGCTGAGCAGAGGAAGCAGTGAGCTCGGCCGTGCTCCCGGGCACACGGTGCTCTGCACAGCCACACTGTGCTCTGCACAGCCATACTGTGCTCTACACAGCCACGAGCAGCTGCTACAGCTACAGCGACTCTGGTGCTTACAGCCCGCTCAGGTACCTGTACAAGGGCATTGCAGTCACTGTGATGATTCTGTTCCAGGCATTTCTAATCATGCTAACACGATAGCATGATACAATTATAAAAGTACTTAAAGAATGCATATATAGCTATGTCTAGAGAGATTTAGTCTCCAAAATACGTTTCATCATCAATAGATTGTATTGTTTAATTACAGAGGAGTAGCAAAGCCCTACTTTAAGTAGACTGGATTGTTTTTTCAAGGTTCCCTGCAATCCAAATTAGTTTATGATTCAATGGATGCAGTGAGAGGTTTATGCTGGCTATTACAATCAAATATCAATAAAACCAGTAAGTAGTCTTGATACTGGAAGAATTAAGACTGAAATAATGTGCTGAAATACTTAATATCTTTTTTATCTATAAAATCAGACCCAATTAATTTTGTGCATTTTATAGGAATAGAAAAGCAACTTGTACATTTGAAGGGAAAATAGTAGAAGTAGGTAAGCAATTTCTTCTTCATAGAAAATTTTAACATTAAACAAAAAGAAGTGGTGAATACTTTTAAGAAAGAGGCTTCTTAACTTCCAGTTAACACTGCCATTTGTCACAGATCTATTTGTAACTGCATTCAAATGAAAGCAAACACAGCTAGTAATAATAATTTCTATTAACTAGTTAACTTTAACTAGTTTAAGAATCAGTTTTCAGTATTTTACTCAAAGGTAATTTCTCAAAAAATGAACCTTCCAGGCTACCATTTCCTTACAGAGAGGTGAACCAAGGAATGCAAACAACATATATGCTGCCTTATGTCTTACCGATTTATTTAGCTTGCACTAACTTTATCATATTAACATTTATTAACATTTTTAATTTGTACCTACAATATGAAATGTTTGGAGGCATTCCATCACTACTAATTTAAAAGTCTGAGAGATTTCAGTAGATTTTTTGCTATAGTGTTATATGTTAGGTGTTTGTTTCTACATTATTGTTTCTGGTAATTATGACACATTTTCACCTATATAGCCGGTTGCCTTTTATAGTATTCTGTATTTTGCCAACTACTTCCAACTTTCATCTTCTTTAACACAGACTCTCAACTGACATATATTAAAGGATCACACTGCAGGAACAAATATCTTCATCTTCATGTGATGACTCACTGATTAGCGCTCTAAAGCTGGGAACTCGAAATTCTCAAAGAGAGTTGAATTCCTCTCCCCCAGCTCAATTTTATAGCTGAATATAATGCTGCAACTCACTCCATAATAATAATATAAATTCCAATAAAAATATTAGAAATATTCCAAAGTAGAAGTGTTTCAGCTTTGTATTATAGTTTTATTAAACATTTTTCCCATTTCAGAATACAACATTTCACCCACTCAACTTGAATGTTGTATCATAATGGATGAGCAATGGACAGGATTATCCAAATGTTTTAATCAGCATGCATTATTTCACGACTGAAGAGTAAGTGGTAAATAAGACAATGCATAGAGAATCTCGAGAGAGAAGCAATGAGAGAGAAGCATTTTCCTAGTAGGGCATCAATGTTCAAATGCATTTCAAATGAGCACTTAAATTACAGGTTAATCAAGTAGATTAGTTGTAGGCTCAAAATTAAGCATGTACCTAAAGATGCCCTTGTATAGTGCATGACTGAATTCAAAATTTGAAAAGTATTTGGCTCTTGGTGGTTTTGTGTTGGTTTTCATTATTTGTTGTTTGGTTGGTTTATTGTTTTTTTCCTCAGATCTTAAATAAAACTTTATTTGTACATGGCACACTGTATTTAGTTGGCCTCTTTTTTTGCAATAACATTTTAAAAGACCACTAATATGGCAGCCATTTAATTAATAAAATATCACAAATGGTTTAATACTGCAACTACATGTTTTTCTGTCTTCTTAACTTTTGGCAACAGAACTGTAATTCTGACTTCACTGAAGTCAAGAAGAGTTCTGCCACTTGAGGAAGCCAGGATTGCAATCAGAACATTTCAAGATAAGCAGTTACGTGAGACTTTATTATCCTTTCAGCTCTTAAATTACAAATGAGAAAAATAGCATAAGGTTTCTGTTAAAAGCATAAATCCATTGATCTGAACAGACTTTGACCCATTTAAGTAGCTTTCATTCTTTTAAAGTATGTTGTATGCCTTATGATCTACCTAAGAGTCATATTGGTTCACAACAAAAGTTCTTATATTTTATTTCTTATTTCACAGTTTTATGGAGCCAAATTTAAATGGGGACAGAGAGTACTAACAAATAAGATTCTTTTTCAAATTACAGTATTTTTTCCCCCTCATATATTTGCATACATTAGCATCTATACAGTACTAAATATAAGACAAGTCAAGTAAAGAGGAACTATTTAATGGACCATCAAAAGCAAATACAAAAGCTTTGTTTACTCTAAGCACTTTGCAGCCTTCTTCAAATGCTGTCCACTTTCAGCATGCTTGTGCACCTTCCTAGAAGAACCGATATGCACGGCCTTTGCCATAAGCACAAATTAAGTGTATACTTCAAACACTTAAAATTGAAGAGCCAGCAAGCAGTGGCCCACTGGCTCAAAAAGCTAGGGAAGAAATATGGTCTCAAGTAAGTTTCTGTGGCTGTACTCATGGTGAGAAAAAAGACCCTTACAAACCTCTTCTCTCTAGAGAAGACAGAAATTTGCATTAAAATATTGAAGGATTATTTTTTTTTACCAGATTTTTTTAGTTTCAAGTTGACAAAGTCACTTATGTTCTCCTTCAATCTTGGATTTACTTAAACAGAATTCCTGTATTAGTCAACATATACACGACAAATATGAATCACAATTTTATTTAAATGGCCCTAGGACTGCAGGTGAACTGTGACTAATCCCTTATATATACATATCTATCTTCTATTTTCAATATATAGTAATATTTCATATGATTTGTTATATTCAGCTGAGTATAGTCTAATAGCCTTCCAGTGATTTGTTTTAGATACAGAACTATTTCTCCAGAGAGATCTATTGACTTGTGTCACCGCAAAAGAATAAAGAGAAACACAAAATTCAAAGTATCTTCAGTAATTAATTTACTAATAAGTAATTAATTCAATATTAATACACAATTTACATGTTAGTAAATATTTGTACAGAGAAAATTATAGCATTTGAGAAGCCAAACTATAATATTATTTTGTATAATTTCACAACAAATGTTTTTGAGAGACTCTTGGTCTTCATCAAAGAAAAGTTCCTGGTAACTCTGCAGGAATTTCACTCAAGAACTTCAGGATTTACCAGCATTTTGGACCCATACCATATATTTGTTTTAGTTAGCTAAAATATTCTGCTGGCATAGTCCAGCTCCTACTTAAAAGATAGGGAAGGGCAGAAAGAAGCAAGCTTTGTGCACATTAATAAAAGAAATAAGCAAAAATAAAGAAGAAAAATGCTGCAAGCTCAAGAAGAAAATGAGGGAGAAGCAGTAAAGTTAAAGAACTAACAGCAAAGAAAATCCATGTGCTCCCCTTGATCAGGAGACAAGTGCATCTGGGAAGAACTGAGGATTGTAAGGGACACAGCACCTTGCACGGGTTATGCATCTATCACACAGGAAGATAGATTAGACAGTTAGAACTGGGACTTCTTCTAAAACGAAAAAGTATTAGATCTCAAAGACACATTCTGTGTCTGTGAATGCAGGCAGATATTATCAGTCAAAAGCCTTTGTCCAATAAAGTGGCCCTGAACAGTGAGAACACGTTTTAAAAATAGTTCAAACTAATGTTCTTTTTCTATTTGTGACTAAATAAAACATCTTAATTGTGGAAAAAAGAGAAGCACATAAATGAGCCTCAGTTCTGAGTCAAGAAAGATAGGCATAAAGAAAAATACACTTATTAGGAATAACTTTGGCACAGTTAAAAATGAACTCTTATGATTAAGATTAGAAATACATTTTAGCTGTATCTGTAACACTACACTCTTTACTTACCCATAGTTTTCAGCTGAACCATTGACTACATGATCTGCCCATGAACTTGCACCATTGTACCACCTTTACAATGCAGTTAAAATAAAGAAGTGTTATAAAGAAACGTATGATTAATAACACTCTAATTCATATGACACAATCGCTTTTCAAATGTGTCCAAATATTTTTGTGAATTTTGTTCTTTCTCTTAGGTATGAAAAAATTGTATCTTTTTAAATTAAAACCCAAGCAATTTCTGTTTATTTTTTCCTTATATAATTCTTAATACATTTCTCCTTTATTCTTCTCAGCAGTTTAGCCATAAATTTCAGTTCCATACAGACTAACTGTTCCCTTACCTTTATTTATACAAAGTCTTCATATTTTCAATTGTTATTGAGTTTGTGGAATGATTTAAAAATAATTGTGGAGATAGATTTAGTATTAACAAAAATACTGCTTTTAACTTCAATTATCTAACTTCTTGTTTTTCTGTTTGATAGAGTGGTTAGTTTTTACAGTTATTTAAGATGCAGAAGAAAACTCATCTCAGATCAAACAATGAAAACTAGTTACATTTTATACCTATATTATTCTTCCACATACTGAAGATGGGCTACCTAAACATTTGCAGCATCATTTCAGTAAATCAGTTGAAGACAACATAAAGCAGACATAGAAATATTTTATCTTAAGTAGAACCATGGAGAAAATAAATAGACAAAAAAATCTGCTTTCATTCCAGAAACCAGGGGATAAACTCTTTCTGTGCTGTTACTCCAATATGTTAAGAATCCATGCAAATCATCCAAAATTTGGTTAAGGGATTTCAACGGGAACTCTGCAGTCCCAGATTTTCAGGATCCTGCATGGGTAAAGCCTTGGAACTGCAATAGTTTCACTGCTCAACTATTTCCACATGACAATGAGTGAGAAGCAAGGCAGGGATTTTCAGAAAAGATCAAGGGACCACCTTATTATCAACTTGACTATAAATCTTCCTTTGGCTGTACTGAAAATTCTAGCCAAGGTCTGCAGAATTAACTTCTTACTGGCTTGAATATATTTATCCAAGGGTTTTCATCAATCCCTTCCCAGGAATTATGGTAGGATGCATAAAGCATTTTTTGCATAACTCCGTATTTTTCAAAATTCTCAGATTTCCAAATATGAAATTTTTCAATATGTTTACAAACTAAATGACCGCACATCTCATCATCATTAGGCTGAGGGAAGACCATATGGAGTGCAGTATATGTTAATGTCACTCATCTGCTCTTATTTCGTCTGTATCAAATTGGATGGTATGGGGAATGGCATTTTTTTTGCATGTAGACAGATAAATGACTGGAGGAAAGTTACTTAAGTTTAATCTAATTTTAAATTAAATTTAAATTTTGTTTAATCTAAATTAGAATACAGTTTGAGAATGACAGATATATCTTTACACTTGTCCTGATCATTCGCATCCTTAAAAGTAAAGCCAGTCTCTTCAGTTGGCCAGTATTTTAGATAAGATTCTTCTGTAAAAGTATTGTATTACAGACTTCATAAATATATAAATACAGCTTTAAAATTTCAGTGCACTTTATTTTTTTTAAGGACTGTATTTATTCATAGTAAGGAAATTAAAACAAAATTTCTTGCCATTAGTTAGAAAATAATCTCCGCTTTCCTGCTCCTGTACTGCAGACAAAAATCAGATACTGACTTAAAAATGAACAGAGAAATATAAAAGGTCTAATTGTGCAAAAGGAAAAGAACATCAAATTGCTTCTTTCTGCACACTTTCTTCTTTCTGGACCTTGCCTAGCTCTTTAAACATGAAATGCTCTTATTAAATAACTATTTCCAGAGACACTCCAAAAGTTTTTAGATTATGTGTCCGATTTTAGTTATACGATGTCCACTGTCATGTACCATTTGCATACCAAAATTTAGGAGGAACAGTAGTACTTTTGGTACCAGCACAGCAAGCACCCAAAATCAATTTGAAGGCATTTTTTTAGTCATTTTTAAGTCAATATGGGCAGTAACATGTCAAAAGCTGAGGAGCTTCTTAAATGATTCAGGGTATTAAAGAATGAAATTAAGGATTCTAAATTGTCCTGTAATCACTCCTAGTGACTGAAAAGGTTAGTCATTAGTAATATGCTGCAGTTAAGTGGGGAAAAGACTTTCAATTGTACCTAGCTCTGCTCTGTTCTATTCGGTTTTCCTCCCACGTCTAATGAATAAAAAATTTTCAAAAATTATGCTTAAAAATATCCAATGTCAAGTTAATGAAGAGCTAAAAGAAAATAAGGTACTTAAAACTATGGAGATTAGTTGTTCCGTATTTAGAGAAATACTGCATAAAGTGCACTGTAAATTTAAATATAATTAGTCTAGGCCAATTAAAAATTCTAGACTACGCTTCGGAAAAAATGTATTACTCAACTTTATCTATTTTTACTATATAAATTAAAATACCTTTCAGGAGTATAGGTTGTGTCGTCATAATATGAATTAGGCACTCTTCTCTCCTGCCTAGTCCTCCTGAATATGAAATAAACAGCACAGATATTTCAGACATTTTAAAGGGTGCTTCTTTCATAATGTTTTACCTCACTGTACTAACAGCATAGTGATGAACATAGAGTACATTTATTTACAGTTCAGCAGTATCTCCTGAACATATATTTTCATATATATGTCATTTTACACTTCTACTTTTAAATTCTATTCAGAAATAATTAACAATATATTAAGAACACTTGACCAATACAAACATATTTCATAAGAGTTAAAAATTACATCAATAGGAAAACAGTATTTGAGCAACTGCGAAATTTCACCAAAAAGAGCATATGATTGTTAGAAAACATCTGAGTGGTAAAACAGAAGCCAGAAAACAAAATGGAACCAAAAGTTTGTTTTCTCAAGCAAAGCAACAGAAATTCTGCCTGAAATAAACCTTTCATCCTGCACAAAATGTGCACAAATCAGCTTTTATTGCCTTCTAAACATTAACTTCACAGGCTAAATGAAAATAGCACATACAGTGTTGTTCTCAGTGACAAAGCTGAGCTCTGAGAAAGGTAAGTTGAGAAAGAATTCTCTTCAGTGATGTTTTCAGCAGATTTTTATTTGTGAGAGACTACTAATATTTTAATTTTAAAACCAAGTGGGATAAAAATCTTGAGAACATTGCTACCTCATTGAGATCATGAGTATGTCAGCCAATTTAAAATGGATGAAGGTGAAATTATGAACTAACCTGTATAACTCGGTAGAATTGTGAACTGGGGCATATAAATAAAAGCATAAGTAAAGCTCTATATGTCCAGCCATAATGTCTTATATATTTTCAATTTGAGTATGTGATTATCACATATAAGAGTCAAGGAAAACTGGCAGGGGGTACTGAGCAGCAGGATGGTCTTGAGAAAGAGCAGGGTCCAAAGGGCACTGAAGTCACTGAAGCTGCACATGTGCCTGTTGTCTGTCTCAGGCATAAGCCAGAGTATCTTGTCAAAGCAGCCTCCCCTTCTGTTGGGAGGGAAACAGTTGGACTTCTTCTAAAAAAACTATCACAAAGGTAAAATGATGAGTGCCATAGCCTAAGAATGAACTCAGAAATTAAGGGTTTTGATAATATTCATGTGTCCTAGAACCAATGAACTAAAGACTATCAAATCTGATAAGCAGTAGCTGAAACAAATTTCAGCAAAGAAAAGATGAGAGAGAATGAAGAAGTCACTCTGTGGGGAAAAAAAAGAGAAAAAACTGCTAGAAGAGACCACAAGAGTTAATGAGCTGGCTGTGAATGTCTACAAGACAAGCAATGAAAGGAGCCATGAATAATAACAAAGGCAAGTAATTTTTACTGAGGTACCTGTATGACAGTTGCCCACAGGACACCCACACTGGTGGATTCACAGTGACATAAGATACCAAGTCCCAGATGACTCTTCCCTGAATGCTGGACTATGCAGAACAATGTTTGCTATTTCAATGAATAATGGAAACTGGAAACTTATTTCACATGCTTAATAAAGTGAAAGACAGGTAGAGAGGTGGCTGCTTGATATCAACAAGACATTAAGTAGATGGAACTCAGAAGATGGGACTGACACTTTGACCTACAGAAATAATGTAATTTAAGGTAAGAATTAAACTGGGAAAATGGGTAAAGATAATGAGGAAATATTGTTTTAATAGTACTTTTTCATATATTTCCAACAAAATAAAATAAGGAAGAGGAAATTACTTCTTGTTTTCAATGGATAAGGAGGAACTGGATAAAGATTATGCTTTAAATGGTCTTTAAATACCTAGAGAACTGCTCACAGAATACAGAAAGGTAAAAAGAGTGAAAAACTAGGAAAAACTATAGTGGCTTTGAGGCACTCAGAGTAGTTCCTATCTGGTAAGGTGACTCAAGTAACTTGAACGCTAGTGTTACCTGCAGGCAGCCTGGATTCAAGAGGACTGGAAAATCCAGGATCAGTTTCTAGATCCAAGGAATCTCAAGATACTGCTCTAAAACTGAGCTAGAGATATTCCACTTCATGTCAGATTTTCCTTTCTGACCCCTGGAGGAATTGGTTTGGAAAATATTTACTTCATCTCACTGCTTAAATCCCAGCTTTTTCATCTCTATGCAGTACTGTCACTTTTGCCATGTGTTTTAATTTACTTTATTTTTGAGAAATTAATCTCTGTAGAAGCAAAGATTAGATTTGCAAGTCAAGATCCTCAAACTAAGGCAATTTGATAAATAGCTCCAACTTTCTGCAATATCTGAACAGTCACAGATACAGCCAGCAATCTGAAATGGGTTCAGATAAACTAATGCACATGTGAGTATATAAATAAGGAAAAAAACAGTATACAAAAATTAACTATTGAACTATGAGCACATTTCATCACATATTTTCAGAAAAAAAAAAAAAATGAAACATTCCTCTCCTTACTAAAGCTCTACCTGCAGACTGAACTTATTTACACACTTTATATTATTTCTCATGTAGAACAGGAACTTTTCCAAACAAAGGTTTAACTGAGTTTTAAAGATTATAATGTCTATTATACTATAGCTTTGGAAAATTTCTAAAAAGCAATATTTCTTTGGAAGGAATACTCCTATGATACTATAGAAGTTTCAGATTCTATTTTGTTTCTGCACACAAAAGTAGTTTTACACTTAGTAAAACTATGGTTATATATTATCTGAATCCAGAGCAAACCTTAAAGAACTTCTCAGAGGAACTCATATCCAGAAGGCAGCCATGAACTTAATATATCAAGAATTCTTTAGTTCCTACTGTGGAAAATTTTACTTCGTCTGTCTTGCAGAGCTATAGCCATTCCAACATTTGCAATCTGAAGCCATCATCATGTCCTTTGTATTTGCTCACAGTTTATCAGATTTATATCCTTATTTCTATTCACACACAACCATATAGACTTTTTCCTGTTTTGCAATATTTTCTGAAAATGTCATAATCACAATAGTACACAATATGTCTTACTATGCTTCTTAAAAGCCACTGTGTTTCAAGCACAATTATTTCATAGAAATTATTATGGACTTAACTTCTCTCTGCCATATATTTCATACATGAATAGGAAATCCGATATTCTGCAATCATGCACAGGTATTGTGAATATATACAAGTACTCATAAATTATAGAATAAGCACTATACAAATAACTACAAAATAGGTTTATACCTTTAGTTTTCACTCTGTTTTTCAGTTAAGAAACATATGAGCTTTCAGAAAGACTCTATTTCTGTATACTTTGAAGTAGATAAGCCTTTCCTCATTATTTCAAAGAGAATAATAGATATTATAAGCCCTTGGAAAATTCAAGTAAAATAAGTGTTATACAAAGACACTTATATATAATATCCATGTAACCTAATTTATGAACTGTCTTCTGTAAAGCTATTCAGCCTCTCTTGGGATTTACCATAGTCCTGAGTAGTCAATTTTAGACACATACATACTCACAGAGTATAATAAAAAATGTTCCCTGTATGTGTTCACTTTAAACACAGATCCCATTTGCAGTTTGGAAACCAAACACAGTACTGCCAAAGTATAAGTGGCAGAGCTAACAATATGCTCCACATCAATTATACCTCTCATGATCATAGTAAGCACCCTCAGAATAGGTACGGCACATCTTACGCGAGCGAAGTAATCTGATTGCATCTTCACAAAATAGAGGATACATTGGGTGATCCTGGCTGCCAAAACATAAAGGGTGAGTACAATGAAAAGCAACACAAAGATGAAATGAGGACAAAACAACATGAAAAGCAAGCAATGTCAGCAACAGAACAAAACACTAAGACAAAACTCAGCTGGAACTTTGGGGAATTTTGCAGAGCTACTTTTAAAAATTAAGATATATTGGCCTGCAGCTGAGACTATGAAAAAGGTATCACACTCTGGTTTCATCTATTGGAACCTTTAACACAGTCATGTATGTATGACATTCTTTACATTTAAATCACACTGATAGCAGGTATTTGTGGGTTTGGATTTCAATAATTTTCTCTATTGACTTTTAAAAAGACATTAGGATAATGTAAAGATAGCATCATCTTCCTGCACCACCAATTGTAGACTACTTGCAGTGATAAAAAGTTTAAAAAGTTAAACATACAAAAAATTATCTAGTGATTGTCTGCATGCTATACTAAGAAAGCTAATGCTGACATTAACTCAACACTTCTAAGTTTTTTACCACTATACACAGACTAATAAAACCAGAAGTGGACATGCAGGTACATAGAAGTACATGCATTATCCACACAGAGTCACACAGAGGGAAAACATATACCTGGCATCTCTGTAATGGTGATCTGTGGACTGGGTGTACCGGGAACGAGGTAAAGTAACATAATGACTGAGTAGATGGCAGAAAGAAAAATAGAAATATGAGACAATAAGATGGGAAAGGAATGATACACATAACAAAATAAAAGACATAAAAACCTGATAATATAAGAGCTACAAAAGTATTGCACAGAGTACTGAAATTATCAAAATTGGAAACAGTTCTAAAGGTAAAATTATCTAGATGATTCACATATTTGTTCTGATAAGCCTGCAGGAGACTACAGATTGAATGGATAGCTAAAATTTGGGATTTTCTACATTAGTTCAGTTAGGATGAAAAAATGTATAAGTCTCTGTTCAAAAACAATGTCAAGAAGCCAGATTGCCTCTTCCCTTCCTTGAAGGCAGTGATAACTTCAGTATGAATAATATCTATGGCAGAGGTTTACCTAATCTGTCTGAAAGGCTACCACCATCGGGAAAATTGCCCTCACAAAGCTGCAGAGCTTTCCCATTACTGAGTTTGTTTTCCTAATACTTATCCTATTGCAATAAAAGATTAATTCAGATGAAAGCCCTGTTATTATTTAAGTAATAATTGAATAGTTATCACATCTGTAACAGAATATGCCGAAAAACAAATGCATGCATTTCAAAATAATAAAACCAAGATATTTATATTTTATTTGTGTTTTGAAAATATGTCAAAATGTATATATTTTGATATACTTATATTGGTTACAACACTAGATCTTTTCCAATTATAAAAAAGTACAAGAATGCTATTTCTCTTTTAGTATAAATATATGCACATGGTAGAGGAAAATTTGTTTTGAAAACAGCTTTTTGTTACAATTTACAAGGAATTATTACAATGCAAAGGAATCCCCTATCTACAGCTCCTCTGAAGTTGGCATATTTTAAAGCAATGCCTAATCACAAAAGTCTGCATTGGATGTGTAAACCGATTTCACCATCAAACCACAGGCTTACCCTTCACTTTTATCCATCCTGTCTTAATTTGCTTATAATTAATTTCTTTCTAGTAATCAAACACATTGTTACAGGTAGCTATACTACCTACACTTATGATCTTTTCCCCATTTGCATGTGGATATTTATAAATATTACATATATCACACAATACATATATATATTATTTATAAGCATATTTTGTTAATTATATAAAGTACAAGAGATCTTTGTGCTTACTTCTTGTCAAATAAAGGCAAAAGCATAGTCACCACTATAAAAAGCTTCTAACTTAAGTCCTGGATTATGCAATTTAAACTTTGCCATTTGTTACAAGAATGAGGAGCCATTTGGCAGGGTCCAGTTTGACATGGTGAAAATTTGAAGATGAGGTCCTAGGAAGGACTAACAAATAAGAAAATAATCACAGAGCTACACTTCAGGCTGCAAAAAGAGTTAGGTTTCTAAAACTAATGCACAGACCCAAATACCAAAAGCAGTCTACCCATAACAGTCTGGCAGTCAGCATGCTGCCCAGAAGCATTAAAAAACTATTTCATTATGTTCTTCAAATATGCTGTAGAATATATGCACACCTACAGGAATAACAATTAAATGAAAATGTAGGAGGATACTCCACAGCAGCTATGATGTGTGATGATAGCAAGCAACTGCATACCAGCTTACACCACACAACATGGTGACATTCTCAGGCTATGCCCACATGAATGTGCCCTCAAATTATTTACATGCAACCCTGGAATTAACACCACAAAGCTCTTGCAAATATTACATTAGTATTAATAAGTAATTAAATGCTTCCAGTTGGTAGATGACATTTTAAGAATTCACTTTCACTTCCCCTTTTATCTCCCAGTGAATTACTGACAAGTTTTCTTGATGGTCTTTCAAAAATGTAAGACAGCAAATAAATATAATATAATCAACTAGTTATTTAGATATTTATACTTTCCCATATTCTTTAGAGCCCAGGTCATCCATACGATCTAACTCATAATAGATAGTAACCCACTATAAAATGTTCTTATGAGTGCAATGTAAAAAGTGAGAAGATTATGTCTGAACTAATTCAGAAGAAAAATCAGTTCCAAATATGAATTAACACAGTAACTTACTAGAGTACAACACATTAATCATAAAACACGAATATATAACTGAATAATGTTTGTACATTTTCATAATATCTCTAACTACAATATTAATTGTTACAGAGATATAATTCATTTAAGCAAGTGTCTGTCTGCCTGGAAAGGGTTTCTGTTGAAGAACAGTAAGATTTTTCATTAAAAATGCATGGTTGGTAAAAACAGAAAGGAAAGGTGCATGCCATATACACATGGAAGAGAGAATGCCTGAAATCACATGTATGTACATTAGGAAGCAGCATATTTTTATGTGCTTTATGTACCTCGACATACAGAACAAAAGGCTTAAATGCCATCTGTCTTCTGAGCAAACAGTCAGTACTCCACTATTTGTTTCTCTATTATTAATACTCTACTTATTTAGCTTAAAATCACTTATTTATATTTTTATAAATATGCTGACACCAAAAATGCCTATGACATACCTAATGCTCACTGTCCAAAACTGAAACATGCACAATTTTCATTTGGCTAATAGCCAGTCTAAACAAGATAAAATCATAATGAAAATCAATCACAATGTAATAAATCTATTAAGATTTGCATCACCTAAATGCAAAAGAACTCCAGAAAAGTTCCAGATCTGTACCTAAAATAAACAAGTCTTGTGAGACAGTCATGAAAACCATAATCTCATATGCAGATGTAGATGGGAGTGCTTGAAAGACCATGGAGAGATGGACAAGGTTTAAATATAGCAGATTTTAAAAAAACCAAAATATCTCCAAGATACTTTTTTTTTTTTTTTTTGTAACCTTCATTTAGATTTCTAGCGTTTTATCACACCTTCTTTATTTGCTACATTATAGTAGTCGATGGCAAAAGTATATCAAATGAGGGTATGGCAAAATGAAAATATTAGTCTGTATCCTCACAGATTTCTGAAACATTACGTAATTTCTTACGGATAGCATAGATAGAAACTTATACTGAAATACCAAACTATCGGTTTTACAATATGATGATTAATGTACACACACAGACACACATACATCCCACCCACCCCCACATCAGGGAAAACAGATTGCCACTATCCTCACAAGAAGATTCCAGACACATAGGCAAGCATGATAACTTCTTTTTTTTTAAGAGAACAGAAAATGATGACTTAAAATTTCCTGGTCGCTCATCTATTTGTCCATTTTCTTTCACCTTCCTAAAAATTCAATGAACCACAAGGGTAACAAAACAGACATCAGTAATTCAGTGATCAATGATTGCCTAATTGTATGTACTTAGGATCCAGGACCAGGCCTGGTGTACAATGATCTCAGAAGCACACTTGAGAACATACACACAGAGTGCCTCACTTGACCTGTCCATGGCAGACCTTTCTATTCTTCTTGTTGTGGAACCTGGAGTTTAACCTGGTCTTTACTTCCTGGGATATTTTATTCAATAGAAAAGATGAGGCATTAGAAGATAATATATTCAATTTTCATTCTCTGTGACCAGGTCCCACAATTTGATTAACACTGCAGCTTCCCTATCAAAGTGGGAAGCTGACTCCCAAGTATTTCTGGGGAAAGGATGAAGTACTGGAGTACTATTACATTCGGACAATCTTGTGCTTATTGGAATACCCATAAATAATTCAGAATGCAAAACAAGACATTCTGTTCCACTGTTAGAGCCTGCATGAATCAAACTCCATCGACACAAGAAACTTCTACCATCGTATTACTGTTTATCTATTCTGATAGTCAGCTTTCTCCAGTATATTATCTGATTGTAATTTAAGTAATACATTGTATAATTGGCAACACTACTATCATCCATTTTTAGTAACACTCTTTTACACTTTTTAAAAATGAAATAGCAAATAAAATGTATGACAAGTATGAAATTATTAAAGAGTGGAAAAAAAAAAAAAATCTTTACTGGTATGAATTTACCCTTAACCAAATCCTCCCAAACTCTTAAAGTGATAATTTTCTGAAAATCTAGCAATATGAACAAAATGGGAATTTGTTTATTCAGACCACAGAGTAAGAAGCAAGTGGTTCTTTGGGTCAATTAGCTGGAAATACAGGGGAAAAAGAGATATTGAAAGTGGTAGAAGAGAGAGGGCTGGCGTGTGAAAATTAGCATAAGTACTGTAGGAAGAAATGAGGTAAAAACCGGGTGTGGGATCAAAGTAGGATTGCAAGATTGAGTGCAGAATTGTTCAAGGGAAGAGGAGGCTGGAACTCATAAAATGGTGTGGCATCAGAGAAAAGATGTGCTAAAGATGTGCTATACTTCCTATTGGCAGCTTACTCATTCCAACAGAGCAACTGCTAAAACCAGTTACTTTTTCCAAACAAGTGAGGCCAGTGATAGAGTTCTAAAAGTTTAGATTCCCATCTGAACAACGCAGGAGTTAATGTGTTCTGTGGTAGAACGTTTTCTATGTAAAAAAATGTGAAGTCAAGCTCTCAACTTTTAGAAAATGGTAAACGCCGTTCAAGAATAAAACATTAGTTATAAATGCTGCATTTATATAATAATTATATAAATATAGTTATATAAAAGTAGAAAAGATTAACAATACTTTTACTTAACAGTTTAGGTTTTTTAAAGGAGAGAATGAATTTTCTTTATATATAAACATCAACAGTTTTTCCACTGATAAGAGTATGGATGTTTTTTGCCACATCACTTGTATAGAAATTCCTGCT
Source organism: Nesoenas mayeri (assembly GCF_963082525.1). Taxonomy (NCBI): domain Eukaryota; kingdom Metazoa; phylum Chordata; class Aves; order Columbiformes; family Columbidae; genus Nesoenas; species Nesoenas mayeri. The sequence goes on from NC_137543.1 coordinate 22,183,747, forward strand.
TTATCTCCTGGAATATATGATATCCTAGAAATATTCCAAATTATTGTAACTGACGGTTTGAAGACATTAGCTGTGAAACTATAGCAACTGTTAGGAGAGAATTTGTGAACTGACACATATTCAGTCAAGATGAATTTCAACAAGATAATCAGTATCATGTTATCATAGTGTTCCCCTTAACGTATCTTAAGTCCTCACTCTAAAGGGCATAACACTAAAGTCTTTTATCAGAACTACATTATTTATTTATGTTAACACTGGCATTTTGCATGTATATTTTATTCTGAGGAATTTATCTACGACTTTTGTTGTTGTTTGTTTTTTTGTTCTGTTTGGTTGGTTGGTTTGGGGTTTTTTTGTTTGTTTGGTTGGTTGGTTGTATTTTTTTTTTTAATTTGGCTTGAAGGTTCTGAATCATGAGTCCTTTAAAGACAAAGTTACGTTTGCAAGACTGCACTTCTTTTGCCATCGTCCTACTCCATCCCTGTGTTGCAGGTGTCCATCCTCCAGCAGACATATGGAGACACAAGGTGGGTGGTGCAAATAGTAGTGCAATTTAACAGTGATTTCAATGTGAAGTAATGTGCACACTGTAAACAACAGCAGCTAAAGAGAAACATTCTCCTTCCTACCACCCTTCCTGCAAGGCCAGAACACAGCTGTGCACTAGGACTGTCATCCCTTCAGTGGTGAAATCCATGGGGGCTCATGACTGCGAGCCCCAGGAGAGGAATTTGTATTTGGCAACATTCTAAGTAAATGAAAAGCTGTTAATGGAAAGTGCAGGATAGTCTTGCCTACAGCAATCTCTAATGGTACAATCTTTAGTATATTTTTCTTGCAATTGTAGGCGTATATATACAAAATAATTTTGAAGTGCAATATGCTATTAATGCACACAGTATAATTTTGAAAGGACAAAAAGAACTGCATTACTTGAGATTTAACTTGATGCATATAATTTTAAAACATAGCTATAAGAAAATTTTCAGCAATACATTTATTTTACTTTACTGAGTATTTGAAAAAGCAAAGAAATAATGGCATTGCATACCCATATATGGATATGTTATCCATATGACATGCAAAACTAAAAACTGAAAATATCTCAGAATTTCCACATAAAGCATCAGCTAACATTTATACTCTACAATATCTTTGTATCTGTAATGTGCACTTTAATGATTGCACTGTAAAATATGAACTGTAAAATATGAATTAATAGATTATTACTTAATTACATACTATTCAGCTGTGTATTTAATAAAGAATATGAAAAACAAGTTAAATTTTCTGGTTTTCACTATGGTGCAATGTCTCAAAAAAATCTTTTTGTAGTTTGACCTCATCTAGCACCTAGCTATTAACAACGTTGGTTTAGAAGTCTGCTACTTCAGATAAAGCAACTGCTAGTGTGACATGATTTTTTGAAATGTAGAATGTGTATTGGTTTCAGCCACATTTAATTTTCCGTTAAATAATGGAAGCTGAAAGTGAAATGGTACCTTATTTAACATGCAGCAGACTCATGGTAGTGAATTATTTGGGCCTTTGCTGGTTTGATTATAGTAACCAGAATATCTGACATGCATTCGGGCATTGATTTTAAGATACGTTTTAAAAAACCACTTCTTTCAAAATCATGAAACAAACAAAGTGTTCAGCAGAAAATCTGTATTGACATGTGCTGATGAAATCGTCTCAACAATAGTGGTGTGATAGTCATGCTAGTCCTAGCACACCAAGATATCATCTCTGAAGATATTTAAACATAATGGAGAATATTTCTTTAAATAATCATGGCTGTGACTGCCTCATTACTTTAACACAGTAGATAGCAACTTTAGTTCTTTACAACAGAAACTGTGCCATAGTCATGATGAATGGATAGTGGACCCAAAGTTTAATTTGCTTTTTCTTTCTTGTTTCCTTGTAAGTGCCTAGTAGAAAACCATTTCTGCATTAGGAGTTTTCTCATGCATTTCCACTGCAAGAGTTAGGCATCTTCTGAATGCTCTGGCCTATTGTATCTATGATGAATTCACCATTAGCAAGTTCATGCCTCAGGAAGAGCACATCTAGGCTAAAGAACATAGTTAGATTAATAGTTGCTGAATAGTATCCAAGCTGGTTAGAGCTGTGGGCCTGAGTAGAATTTCCTTACATTGTCTTAGTGTTTGTTGTTAACTGCTGATACATAGTTCAGAAATTAATACATAGATTTAATTTTGGCAGATATCTTGGTTTTGGAATTATGCTAAGGTTCTAATTCACCTAATTATGTTGATAGCTTAAATATGAAACTCTGAGGTCAAATCTGGCTGTTTCCAATTTTTTCTCCACAATTTGATCATTTCAGTTTCCCATTATAGATAAAAGATCTTATGGAATTTGGAATTATATTAGGTCATAAGCATTCATATTTCTTACCATTACAAATATAGGCTATTTCATAAAGAATGTGGGTACTTGCAAAAAAACTCACATTTTGACAAAATTAATTAGTACATCTATTTTAAATATATAGGTAAGAAATTAACTTGATTTCCCACTTTGTGTTACCAGTATACACAGTACATTTTTGACATTTTTTATAATAGACCAATTGATACAAATTTTAACTGCGGCTTTACCCTACCAACAAATATCAGTATGTGATTTGCCAGCAACATTTGACATATTTAAAGGCCTGTTGTTTGAAATTACAATTATCTCAAATGAAATTTTTAAAAAGTCTTTCAGCTTTTTTTTTTTTTAATAATTTGATTTTCACTTCTAACTATGCAGTTTTGAAGGTATGTTGACATTGCTATTAGAATTGAAGTCATTAGACATTTCTGTATGTGGTTTCAGCTAACTCTTTAGTGCCATATACTGTAGAGAACTTTATGTCAAATTATGTAGAGAAGGAAGGAAAGAATGTTCTTACTCATATTCTCAGTCATATTTTAACTGAGCATGTCTGAAGAAAGTACTTTTTCAAAGTGTCTTTTTTTGCAAACAGCTCCAAGGGATAAATGGACCGCAGAAACAGCAAACCATCAGAGCCATGCGAAAGCAAAGTGTGGGTTTTTTCAGAGGTAAATGTGGAACAAAACAAGGATGACAAATAGAGAGATTATAATTATATACAAAGGTTCATTTTTTCCTCTTATCCAAACGGCCTCCAGTTCCAGCAGTTTTCAGTATCAATACCATTAAAGAGTTCCTTTAGCATTTGTGTATGCACCACTGTTTTTTTGTTATGTAACACAGCATCACAAATATGAAGTAACAAAATTTGAAGTCTAATAATCTGTCAATTCATAAAACCACTGTCAAACTAAAAATGAATATAAAACCTGGCAGTGGTTGGAAATAGTATTTTTCTCTTCAGTGTTGCCTAAGACAAACAGGCTTCAGAGACTGCATGTTGCAATAGAGGCGTACCTAGTCACCTAGTCACTAACCTGATTACACAGGGAACCACTCACCATGTACCAACACAAGAACCTCTGTATGTGTTTTGGAAAACACAGACAACATTTAAACCTGTGTTCAGAGATTCAGAGTACACCTACCAAGCACATATCTCTTCATCTAAAATGGTCATGTGTAAACGCAATAACCTCATCACCAAAAACTTTCTGACACTGTTTTTCTGACATGTTCTAAAAAATTAATTCTCTCTCTAAGCCAAGCCATTCCAGTAGAGGTTATTTGACTGAAGTGATGGGGAAAGATTGTGGTGCTGCAGTTCAGGCTGCCTTTCACTGCTATGCATTTATCTGGGAGACAGCAAGCAAACTCACACAGTGAACAAACCCAGGAGCACCCCATAAGGCAGGGGTGTCAAACTCATTTTCAGCAGGGGCCACATCAGCCTCACGGTTGCCTTCAAAGTGCCGAATGTAATTTTAGGACTGTATAAATGTGAAAATGAGTTTGACACCCCTGCCATAAGGCATATATAGGCTCTAAGGACAAGTTTATATCTTATTTCAAGGATGACCAGTCCAACATAATATTATCTCAAAAGCATTCTGCACTTTTCTTTTAGGGAAACAGCTCAGAAACCTTAAGTTATTGTCTTCTGTATGAAAATAATAGCCTCATGAGCTAAAAATAGCATTCTTCTTTTCTATAACATAAATGGAAATATCAAATAGTTTAATGTAATAATGAGGCATGTCTATGATCTATTAGACTTGTATACCATTAACATTCTCAATGATGAATACTTGATTCCTTTTCAATATCTTAGGTTTTTTTTCCCCTTTGACCTTCTTTGGCCAAATAAATTGTAAATCACTTGAATAGGTTTTTTTGTGTGTTTTTTGTTGTTGATGTTGTTTGTTTGTTTTCTTTTGGTACTCTTTTTTCTAACTTACCTAATTAGGAACAATTAATTATCTTTTTTTTTTTTTTAATCTTACATTCCTTACAACCATTGTCCATCACATTAATGTTCTTTTAAGACATATTCACCTTTTCTGTTCAACATTGCTAGCAAAAAGTCACTGATTTCCTAAATTCTTTGTAATACAGTTAGCAACACCAATTTTGTGCTTTGATGTCACTTGAAGAATAGCCTGCAATAACAATCTGTGAAGGTATTAACTTCAAATACTAGTCACACAGCACTCAATAAGATTATTAAATAAATCTGTATTACTCCTTGCCATATGTAATTATGAAATGGGACAATATCTAACAATCATAACTCTCTAATTATAATGTGCTGGTTTTCATCTTGGTATATAAAAAATGGGAAAAAATTCAAAATTAATGGTAAAAATCTTTCAATTTTCTCACCTGAAGACAATGATGTGAGAAAGAACTTATCAATATTTTTTTTTTTTAATGTCACAAAGGCTCTACCAAAATTAATCCAGGAAAATTAACTACATTAGCCACCTATTGCCTGCAATTCTTTTGTATATGATTAAAATTCATAGAGATTGCTACAGCTCTGCTCACTCTTTGGAAAACCACATTAGACAAAACAGTCATGGTAAGATGTGCCTCTATACACAAAGACCCCGATTACATTGTAACGCACATTGTTGCAACTTTTGTTCTTCTTTTTTCTCACAGAAATTCTTCATGAAGCTGAGAAAAGGCAAACACAGTGCTAGAAGGTACTTTCGTTATGGCTGTGAATTGCACTGTATCCAACAGGAGAATTGCATTAACAATGAGCTGAAATTACCCATTTTTATGCCTCTTTATTCAGCAGCAAAAATGACCAAATCTACCAGTAGATTTTTTTCAAGATATTAAGAACTTAAATAATGTAGTAATATCATACATTAAAATATTTTTATAAAAAAGGACAACTAAGATATTTGTCTCTTATATTGCACAATTTCTCACAGGTTTTTCAGATTCCCTCTTGGCAAAGATAAAATAACTTGACAGTTTTGTGAGCCTTGCGTGCACTGTAGATTTTTTAATGTATACCATGTAACCAGTGGATAAACACGTAAGGAAATGCTCATCTGTGGGATTAAGCAATTTTCCTATTTATTAAGGGAGCTACTGTGCTGAAGTAATTCACACTGATGAGTGCAGGGTACAGGTGTTTCTAATTCCAGTCAGATATTTACCTCTCTCTGTCCGGGGAGTAGTGGTCATCTATTACACGGTGTCTATCCATTCGGTTCAGGGTATTGTAATGCGCAGCAGTAGATCGAGTCCCTCGTGGTCCCTGATCCACATTCCGACTATGGATAAAAGACATCAGATTCTGAGTTCTGATTGCAGCTGTACCATGTCCCTTCATTGGGTTGTACAGACAATTATTAGCAAACGTGGTGGTAACAAGATGTGTTAGCTGACCTGTCTTTTGTATGCTTTTACTCTTACATATTTTTAAATCTTATAGTAAAAAAAATTATCCTACAGGAAAATGTGCTAAGTCCATGCTAGGTATAGGGGTTTTTTTCTTTTTTTCTTCCAATGTCTGCATGATCTGGAGATGAGAGGATATAATTTTAAAATTTTCTTTAAAAGGGTTAATTTTAGACAAAATTTCATTAGTTTTTCCAGATGAGTACCTTCAAGGAAAATTTCCTTTCTATCTGAAATGTACACTGTAAAGAATTTTCCACGAGCTCTTGAGCTTGGCTATACCATAAAGATGTAAACTCTAGTAATACCCAATGAGGACTTCTGGCTGCTACGGTAGAGTGCAGATTGCTGAAAACATTGTCATCTAAATTAAAGAGCAGATGCTTGTTTTGCACTGGAAATCTTATTCTGTAATCTCACTAGCATGGAATCTGAAAAAGACAGAACTGCTTAATTAGGTATCAGTGGTACACACAGTGCAGGCCTCATTAAAGACAACCAATCACCTTTACAGTTGTATACTGAGACCAAAGCTTTGCCTGTTGATTGTTTTACTCAGTTTAACCATTAATCGCTACTGATACACACTAGCTTCACTTTTCTGCTCTGTAAAACAAATCCACAAGAAGAGGAAGACAGAAAGACAACAGTTAGCTGTTAATAATATTTTTGTATAGATTTGAAAATGACAGTTTGCAGGCTTCCCTACACGCCAATTCCAATTTTAGACAAATAAATTGTTCTGCCTCCTGTCCTTTTGTGCAGTCTTCCCTAATGTGGGCCTCACGTTTTTTTTCACTTTTGTACCATTCAGTTCCTGTGTCTTTCCTCATCACTTTGTCTGTGCTTTTGGTACCTGTCATCCTTACCTTTTGTCAATTGCCAGTCCCTGATGAGCATTAAGCTGTATGTGTACCCTTCACTGCCGCTGTCATGCTCTTGTATTTTTCTGCATATAAGTGATATGAAGATGTTGCACTACACATAAAATTTTCCTTCAGCTCTACCTCATTTCTCATAAAGCATTTTTCCACTCTGGTTTTAATTACACCAAATATAGAGTTTACTCTGGCTAGCAAACTTTATGTTTGCCGTATTAAAAGCAGGTATAATTCTTCCACTCTACAACTCTTTCCTGCAATGTCTTCTCTGTATATGTTTTAACTACCTTATTTATAACAAAATGAGACTATAGCCTTTACCCAGCCATTGGACTCTTTCATGCACATTTGTACACTAAAATGCAATTGACAGGGCTCCTCTGCATTTCTTTGTTAACTTTTTTACTGTTCCAAACAACCAATTCTCATTCCTCCTCTCTGAATTCTAGTTCCTGTTTGACGCTTTTCCTCAGGGTTTCCTTTTGTTCAGATTAAAAACAAACAAACAAACAAGCAAAAACACCCATCAAAAAAATCCCCACACCTTTTTTTTCTGTTTGTAGTATTATCACCTTATTTTACTCATCTTTTCTTTTGACTTAAATATTTAAGCTTTCTTAAGCTCTCATTTGTTTACAAAACACCCTGACCTTCACTATCTGCCCACATAACCAAAACTCCTGCCTAAACTCTGATTATAAGCCTTACTCCCGAAAACTCAGTAGCATCCTGTCTGCTAAAATAACTTTCAGTAAGATTGTGTTATTGACGTGTTGTTCTAAATGAATAATTTCTTCTTTAAATTTCTCTATTATATCAGATTCTGACTACATGCTGCTTTTTAACATCCTACACAACCGCATTTCTACTGCTTCAAAGTGTTAGTACTATTTCAGTTCTATTTCAGCCTGCTAAGGGTGCCTTTGTCAGCCAGATTAACTGTTTAACAGAAAATGACATACTTTCTCTAATGAAAATTGTTCTGTAAGAAATGTTGCTTTCACAACATGTGTCTTCACTCCTTTGGGACGCTCTTGCAGTTGACAGAACGTGTACGGAGCAACTGAATAACAGGTAAGCAGGTGAAAATGTGGAATTTCAGGTGCTAATGGTAGAGAATAATGAGCATCCTACTAAATTTACAACTTTTCAGCCTAGCCAGTCTCTATAATCACCACCTTCTTGCTTTTTCAAATGCGCCCTTAGAAAAAGCTAAACTTAATGTTGTGAACAACATTAATCCTGTGTATGCCACAGGATCAACTCTATTCTGATATACAGAGAGAATAACAGCCCATTAAATATATTCGCTGAAAACATTACAAGTGGAGTAATAATTTATTGTCAGCTACTATGCAACATTTATTAACAAAGTCCAGTAGAAGGACTGAGCACTGTGAAATGGTTTCTATGAATGATGGAACCTGCACTTCTGTGGCCCAAGAGCTCCTGCCTGCAGAGGCATCAGTAAGTAACTGGAAGACCTCTGGGCGTGGGCACATTTACTGCAGTCAGAACATGGCTATAGCAGCACATGTATAACAAACTCAACTCAACAGGGTGCAAATGTGATTAACAATGCTCATAGCCTTGCCAAATACACTCAGATTTTTCATTAGAAATAATAATAATAATAGAAAAAACGCATTTCTGTAACCCAAGGATTATGCCTCTTTTCTACAAGCTCTCAAGTTCTGGCAACCCAGTTTGCTGGGCTCAACAAGTCCTCAAAGAGATGATCTGGTGTGTGTGTGCAGGGAAATATATAAATAATGTATTTGAATGTGACAATGTTGGAAACAGCTGAGACCCATTTTTCTCTGTAAGTCTAAAATTGTATTTAAAAATGTAGCTTTAGGAAAGTCAGGAAGCAAGAAACATTTCATACACATAAATAAATGCAAAATTACATGAAAATGAAAAGAAGTCTTTTCAATGTTAACCAGTGTTAATTACTAGCTTGGATAAAAGTTCTCCCCAAAATGAACACAGCATTCAAGCACAAACACACACACACACACACACACACATAAAAGAGCTTTTGCTCAAATTTATGTCTACATCCAAACCAAATAGCCAATTATGTAGACAGAAATCAGAAATTAGAATAGGCCACTGTTTCTACTGTTTATGTCTCATTTAAAGTCAAGCTGTATTTACATATGATTTTATGTTTCAAGTAGAAATTTAAAGATTCTACCTGTTACATGTCTGCGATTATATGGGATAATTTGGGATCCTAATACCTCACTAATGCAAAAGGATATAATTTAGTCTATATCTGTTCAAGGAAATGGTAAGTAAACACATAATTGAGAGAATATGAAGTCAAGAGAATTTTAAGCTAACAAAAAGAACAATGATAACAGAAACGAAAGCAGAACATGAGAGAATCAGAATGGCTGTAGAAGAAAGGCATACACACATGTATGTGACTGGTAATATTGGATATGAGATATTCAGTATTAAATGGGAATAGTGAATATTATGGACAACAAAAAAGCTTCCTTAATTCTATGTAGACAAAAGGGTTGAAAACAACCATTGACAAATGAACTCTAAGAAAATGTCAAACCATCATGATGCAAAACATGGCACCTTCTAAATAGCTCTGGAAAATGAAAATGAGGGGAAATATTTTTCTTTCCTTAGATTGGAATTACTGATTTTTGATGAAAAGACAAAATTAGATGGGTCTTTGCACATCAGTGTAATGTACGAAAAAGCACTATTTGCTTTACATAATTTCATAAGATCTAATTAATTCATTGACATTTTGAAAGTCTGGAGATTCTTTCCAGTGTTGTTACAGGATTAATACCACTGCGATTCATATACCTGCACAGTTAAATAACAATTTACCTTTGTGGAGGAGGGACACTGGGAGACCACGATCTAGTCCGTCCTATACTATCTCCTCGGTGAGGGGACCCTGATCGAGAGCAATGATTAGATGACATAACTTGTTCTGGCACTGATAGCGTTGAACTTTGAAGATCTCTCCCATTATGTCGATAATCTAAAAAGAAATGCAAATATTGAATGAATCTGAAATGGTATTTTTTAATTTCCTACCATACCTGTGGCAGTTAGAAGCATCATAAAAAACTGAATTTGATCAATAATGTTATCATGTCTTCTTGTTTTCTGTAATAAAAAATACACATGCAAAGTTGATTCCTCTGGTTATGCTTAATTTAAGTACAACTGTAGTTCCTATAGTCATACTTTAAAAGTATAGAAATAAATTACCATGCACCAAACTGAGGATTTATAATAATCAAAATATCCAAATATATCATTCATTTATGGTCAATATGATGCATTAATAAGAAAACTAACAAAACTGACTTTTTTTCCTTAGAATAATATACAAAACTGATTATTGCATTTTCTAATTAAAATTGTATTGTAATGCTTGTGTATCATGTACTTCAAACAGAAACGCCCACACTTAAAAACTAATCCAAAATTCAGTTCAAAAATTTGGGATAGGAAACTACTACGTGGTTAAATATAGAATTTGCGTTCAAAAAATATTTGTGTTTCAGAAGCAATTAAAGAAATAATGACTCAATGACATCAGATTTCACCCACGGGTCTGAACTTAAACAATATGATTCTTTCACAAATATATGCCACACAGACACCTGCTGAATTCCTGGAGCTAATCTTGAATCAGGGCAACAGAACACATAAATCAGGGGTGTCAAACTCATCTTCACCAGGGCCACATCAGCCTCGTGGTTGCCTTCAAAGGGCCAAAAGTAATTTTAGGACTGTATAAATGTAACTACTCCCTCAATGAAAATGAGTTTGACAGCCCTGACATAAATGGTCTAAGAAAAATCCTTCCCAATTAGAATAGCTTAAAAGGCCACCACATGGCCATTTTACATAAGGTTTTAAGAAAAATCTTTTTAAAAAGCTGGATGTATTAAAGTGATTGTCTGCATCAAATTGAAAAAGACGAATTCAGTGTCCTAGGGTACAATGCCATCTGGGGAAAAAAAAAAAAAAAGATGGCAGATCTACAGCAGTTTCAAAGAAGTTTTCACTTATTTTTTTGAATACACAATGATAAGAAATGGAAGAATTGCAAATCTTAACCTGATGACAATGTTTATTGGAAATAGGTCTCCAAATAGCTCCTGTTGGATACGTCAACTGATACACTTGACTTCTGTTCTGAAGACAGTAACCATGTCACAAATATTTAGAGATCCACCTGGCACTGGAAAAATTCTGGCTCATAAAACTGCAATTCTTTTCCCATGAGAAGCTTCTGAGAGTCTAAGAGTATTTGGTCTTCTACACCAGATTGTTCATAGTTTCCTTCCTGGAAAATATTTGGTAACCATCTAAGCAAAACCTCATTAATTCAGTCCATTTTATGGTTCCAAGAATATTTGATACTTTCCACCAAGTATCCCTACTCACTGTATGGCTTTAGGACCCAGGATATATATGGACCACACTAATTCATAAATAACCTCTAAAAATAGCACATCATCATAACACAACATTAACATAACGATGCTGAGGATCAAATACTCCCTCATAACTTTGAGGCAATCAAGTCATTACATGTAGTCTCAGTTGAGAGCCAGTACTAAACTACAGACTTTTATCCCATGTACAAAATACACCTATCAGCATACACACTGATACAACACAATTCTGGGTGAAACCACCAAAGGAGAGGCAGAGGGAATTTTATCATTAAAACAAGATGTTTGTTATTCACTGACCAGTCAATTGCAAAGATACTGGTATAACAAAGGCGTTCTGACATCTGAAGAAGAGAAACAATGTTTGCTTTAATTAAGAGGAAAAGCCATAAAGTCTGGTGGATAAAAAGGAATACAAGCTTAGGCTAGTTTAGAGGACTCCTCTCCCATGACAAGTTAAAGGGGAAATTAGCTGGAAGGAACAAAGTGAACTGTGATCAAGGCCAATACATAAAGAGCCAGCTCTTTTTTTGTCTTTTTTACCAGCTCACCATGTAAATAGTTTGTTTTGTCTTTCATTTATTGCCCAGTGTATCCTATAAATATTTTAGACTTGTTTATCTACATCAGGTGTTGTAACTGAATCTTTTAATCTGAGCTGAATCTTGATACTTCTTTCCTTTAGTGCAACCAGTTATCAACAAGGTATTCATCGGCCAAGGCTACCCCAATCTACTAAGGGGGCAGTTAACCACACTCCTGAAGACATCCACTGGAGATGGAAAGCTGGCACCACAGGGTCAGCAGTGTTTCTCAGCAATTGGTGAACTTTCTAGAACGTGGCAAGTTTTCAAGGTAGCCTTCAGCTCTTTTTCTCCGTAGAGTGCGTCACAGCAAAATGAATATAGTATGAAATAATCTTAATGCAAACACAATCAAATTTATTGTGTGAGGCACAGCTTGAACAGAACGTTCACTAAAGGGTCAAGAAATTTCACCCTTGATATATGGACAGTTAGTAAAGTGTAGAAGATACTTGAATGAAGTTTTTGCAAGCCAGTCTGGAAATCAGTAGACTCTGCAATTCTGCAATTGTACAATTCTTTAACTAAAAGAGAAAGAGCTAAACTAACAGCTGAAAGATCAATAATGTTAGAATTAAAAAAGCAAAAAAAAAGCAATGACAAGTTTCTTAACTAAGAAAATCCATGAGATATTTGCCAGTTTTATACACTAAGCAAATATTATCCTCAATACAAAAAATAATGCAGAGAACTCCTTCTCATTGATAAAACCAGCACTCCTAGAGAAAGCAGGGAAAGGACATAGGAGATATTTTAATTTGCCTGCAAGCTGGAAGAACATGAAATGTACTGCAGAGAACAGAGAGGCAGGAAAGCTAGGAGGATCATTTTGCAGGTTCTTTGAAGACTCTGGTCAAGATGTCACCAAAAGAAGAACTACAGGTAAGAAACAGGCAACCAAGGGAATACAAGAGCCCCATGAAAAGCTTTGCAGACCCATCTGCTACCCCAGGAAGCAGAAGAGCTATAAGCAATTCTGAGAGTTAAGACCACAAGTGAGAGCTCTGCAGACTGTTTTTGGATAGACTGGAAGTTATTTTCTCTATTCTTAAGTGTTATTTTTTTATATTTTACTAATTTTTATTTATGTTATATAACATTAAGACAACAAGCTCTGTGTTTCACAGAACTCACTAAAAAGCATTGTGTACAGAGTAAGAAATGCACTGAAACAACCAGCAGTTATTATGCTACGATATCATACTACATAGGGAAATAAAATAGTACCCCAAATCCATATTTTCTACACAGAAGCCCAACTGAAATTGGAATAATTTAGAAAGGCTTGGGTTTTTACTATGTCAATAGGTGATTAATTGCAAAGAACATCCTTACAATGCAAAACATATATTTTCTAATTTCACAGTGAACAAATATTCTGTCAATATTTTCATTAAAAAATTGAAAAATCTGGAAAATGACTTGTCAGTTGGGTTTTTTTAGTTATATTAATTGAAAAGTGTAGTAAATAGTAAAAAGAAACAAACAATTTCCTAAAAATAATCTTCAAGTGGCAGAAAGGTTTTAATCTTTAAACGACAAGTTGATACACATGGGGAAAATTGGTATTTATCTCCACTAAGTCATAATCTGAAAACACATAGGTGAATAGCAAGTTATTATGAGCTTATATATAATGAAACAGAAAATATTATTTATGGTACAGGTACACATGACAGAATATTGTCTACTATTACCCTAAAAATCCATATTTATATATATGAAAACCACAGAGGTGAGTCTTAGTATTCTGCATATGTGGGGAGAATTTGTAGCATTTGGAGAAGAAAATCATAATGAAGAGCAGTAACATGAATTAATAGAAAAATTATATTAAAAAAAAATCTAATACTTAAATCAACAGTTGTATATAATATTTGGTATGTACAGTGGGTGCCAAAGTACAAGGGGAATGAGTGATAGCATAAGGTGTTCTACTTGAATAAACATACTGAAAGGCAAGGAATTCAAATAATAAAACAAACAAAAAAAAACCCCTACCGTGTTTAAAAAATTCCTAGAAATGAGAACTAGTAAATCAGAATAATTGAATATATTAAATCTGTGTACATATACATATTAATTACTTAGAAACAAAAAGCCTCCTCCAGCTCTAACTTGTTATTGTAGTTGACTACTTGCACAATGTTGTTGCAGTAAATTAAAATATATGACTATCTAATTAAATTGTCAACTATAATCCTGATCAAAGAATGTTTTACATTAAATTGGAAGCACATATGCAATGCTTTCTGGTAACTGGTAGTGCTTCCTTATAAAAAGTTCAAAAAGTAGGAACTATCAGTGCTCCTAATAGTTTTGCATCAACAAAACTCAACATGTTAAGCTGAGTTTGAAGAATTAGATTCATATTCTCTACTGTATAAATGCATGAGGAAAATCAGGTATTTCAGAAAAATGAACCAAAAAATGACATGCTGTTAACACAGCCACGTAAATACAACTTGCAGAAGATGCCATGTTTTGAACTTAGTTACCAGCATCGAGGATGCTTCTATCCACTCAGGATCCAAAGCCCTGCATTTTCTCCTGAAAGATTGTATCCTAGTGAATTAAAAAAAAAAAAAAATAGGGATAGGGTGAAAAAGGGTTTTTTTTTTCATTTCCTGGGAATCTAAGAAAACTGCAAGGCTCATGTAGGAGCCAGCTGACTAGTCACTCACACTATGCCAGTTCAGAGAAAAAAGCATAATCATGTACAAAGTTTTTTGATCCAAAAGCTAAGAGTTTAGCAAGTTTCTTGATCAACTTTGGACTTAAGCAAGTGTGCCTAAAGACAGCTTTGGCAGATCAAAGAGTTTGGAGTTACAGTATCACTCCCAAAGGCACTTGGTCCCAGTATATCACTGTTTATTCATCGGTCTTCAAGGTTTTATATTTGTTTTAAAACAAGCTTCCTTTATTTGTAATAATGGAGATTTTTTTTAAGTATTAGTTTTTTATGAAAAATGTCATTGGTTTATTGTTTTATTTACTGTTTTATTTTTACAAATAAATGATGTCCAAGCTTCAGGACCAGTTTAATATTTATTTTACTTTCTGAACAAAGAGATCAGAATCGTATAGTTAAAAGAAGAGTTAATTATACCTCTTCTTCTTTAGCATGTGACCACTGCTGTTCCAGAATGAAATGGTTGTGCTTGAATCACAGCACATGTTGTGTGCCCAGTCAGTGGGATCCACCATGTCATTATGCCACCTATGCACTGATTTTTTTCTCCAGTTGAAACCAGATGAAAAAGATGGCACATACCAGACTCCACTTTAAGATTTCACCTGGTGCGGGTTTTCAACCCAAAATCTGGCAAGTATAAGAAACCACCTGGGATACAATGGGATACAGTAACAATATAAAAAGTACCTAAGGTGTTGAAGAATGAACTTCACAAAATAAAAGTATATTGAGCCTATACCGATACCAAAATAATTGACTCAATAATCTTTTACATGTTTACTTTTTCATTGAATATTAATGGCTTTTGTTGCAATTACTATTTATCAAATAAAATACTTCCGTATATAGGAAATGTGTGCCTTTCATTGACACATGAACTTCAGAGGAAAGACAAGCAGTCTGTGATTACTCTGCAGCCATGAGAGATGCAGAGAGAGCAATGGGCCAGCTCCCCAGCTACAAAGCTTCAGGAAGATTACAGTAACACCAAGCTGACATGGTACGCCTAGCACCAATCCCTACAGCCCAGAAGTGGCCAAGACTCCAACAAACATGTTTAGCAATCAATGCTGTAGCTCTTCTAACCCCCAAACAGACTTTAAAGCTGCTCTTGATAATTGATTGACCATGGGATATGAAGTGGTAACTCTGGTACCTCTAATTTGAGAACTTCTAATAGAACGTGAGAAGCTTTGCTTGCCCAGGGCTTGAAACATTCATGCCTCTCAAGAGATTGATATTCTCAATTGAAAGAGGTATGATTTATCTTCCAATTTAAAAAAACATTCCATGTCCTGGAGATAAGGTTAGAGAAAGTAAAAATATCTTATTGTGGAAAGAAATTATAGACAGTAAAAACAGGTCATAAGTGCAACTTGACCAAGGAGCTGCTGTTGAGAAAAGCAGATAGTTATTTATAGCAGTAGTAAAAACAGGATAAACAGTCAATCTGCTTGCAGCTATAAATATAAAGTCATTACCACAGAATCAAAGGCTCTGTAACTATAGAAAGCCTCTTAAATCAACATACAGAGCACACAGAACCTGATAATCAGTATAGAGATAATCAGCAATAAACAACTGTGACCTGCAGACTCTTAAAAGATGGCACATGACAAAGGTATCTGCAATGCCACCACCTTCTTCTTTTCATGAAAGAGTTTCATTAAAAACTATGATACACATCAAATGAGGTATTTTACAAGGCTCACTAAACATAACTTCTGCTGAGCTAAAGTTTTAATTTTATCTGTTTTAAGAGAATATGAATACATGAATACTTCAAGTATTCATGCACACATTACAGCTGCACTGTGCTAATATGCTGTGCAGGGTATATGCACAGTAAAAACTAACATTAATGAACTGTTATCAAGTTCTGCAGCATTTAGGAACAAAATTTCAGAGAATCACAAACCTCCAAGTATTAGTTTCACATCAATAGCACTAAAATAACCCTGAAAAAAAATAAACACTGAAAAATACTAATGAAGCTTTTAACCTATATGTCTTGCTGCATTATTGACTTGAGAGAAATTCTTCGTGTTAAAAGTGTTCTAGAAAAATGATATTAGAATTGCTTTTCATCACAGGTAAAATAATTGTCTTGCTTCAGACATTGATGCTAAGTGGCATTTTCTCCACTTTAACATCTGTACTTGATTGAGGCGTCAAGCTTTCTCTTTATCAAAAAATTAATTTTTAACACTCTCTGTGGCTGGTCTTAGAACAAGCACTAATTAAAAACAATTATATAATCAAGTTGCCAGAAATGCTTAACATATCAAGATTTCACACATGGGCACTTTGGAGACAGTTCAGGTTTTTTATACAAATGTGTTCAGCTTCTGTGCTGACTTGAACATCTAAATGCAGATTTTGGATGTCCTCTGAAAAAGTACTGACAGTAAACGATACTACTGAATTACTAGTATCTGAATACTCTATAAATTGAACATACACTCTAGATGGATTTGGGGATTTTTTTGCATCAAAGTATTATTCTACAACTATGGGAAGAATTAATATATAGTGAAAAAAAATAGAAGGAACAACTAGTTACTTTCTGCGCATTTAACTCAGTTCCTCAAGAGGTGTTTCTAGTTCTACTGCACTAATTGTCTGTATGGGCCTATTACACTTGAGACATTTTTTTTTATTATTAATGTGCATGAAGAGAGTTCCCACACAGTAATAAAACAAAGCTTGCTGAGTTTTCAGCATTGTCTCTACACCCAGTATGACATACAAAGCTTGAAAATACCACAGGTGCTACACAGATAATGTTTCTTCTTACTGAAGTACTCATCCAGGTATATTTTCTGCTGTCAAGCAAGTATCCCAAATTAACCTCCTCTTGACACTTTTGATTGGAATTTATCAGTCCTTTTATCGAGCATTGCCTTCTTAGAAGTGCTCATCACCACATTTGTAACTCACCCCAACCAGGCTTTCCCTTATGTGATGTGTCTGTCATGAGAGCGTCTGACAGGAATGCAACTTCCTTGCAGCATTCCATAATCTATTAGGTGTCTTTGTCACACTGTAGATATTAGGACTGTGGTAGAACATGAGCTGACATGCTGAAACATACTCAGAGAAGAGAATACTACTGATAATTTGCAAAGAAAACTTGAATTTAATTACAACTGTACTTTCAAAGTGGAGTGATACAGTTTATATTTAAAAATATAAAACTAGGGGGTTTTTTTAAATGTATTAATTGAGAGATTTTGATGTTTGAAGATGTTTCATCAGCTGAAGAAAGGATATATGTATTTTTAATAGTAAAAGTATTACCACACTTTACCTTTGATACATTAAAAATGAAACTAAAAATACAAGGAAAAGATTGAAGAATGATAATAAAAATTCCTCGTGCAGAGGAATGGACATTGGCATAGAATAAAGCATTTGTGTGTGTTGTTACTGGGCTTTTGGGGCACTACAGAGTCCCAATTAGGGCTGGCTGGTGATCTACAATGCAATCCTTTAATTTAGTTGGGGTAGAAGACATCCACTCCGTCTACAAATGCTGCAAGATGTCTTTTAACAGGCAGTTGATTTCATGCTGTAACGAAAGTATTTGTGAGTTCTATATCTGCTTTGAGCAGCAATCATCAACAGGACCCAGGTATAAAAATTCAGATCACATTAACAGCAAGTAGAGAGTGAGCCTTTTGTTTCCTCTGCAGGGAAAGCTGCAACATGACAGTGAAAGAATTCTTTTTAACAAAGGACTCCTCGGGTGTTTTGAGAAGTGAGGCAAAAATGAATAATTGCTTTTCATTCTTCCTTAAAAACACAATCATTTTTGTAAGTTCAGTAAGAATTTCTTTACTGGTTGTTACTGTTTTTCCTAATCTTCCTGGCACTAGCCATCCTCTGAATAAATATTTTATTTGTAGTCTTATTTTGCTCATGAAACATCTTGCTATCTTTTGTATAATGAGAAAAACTCACTACAAGTGGTTTTCTTCTCAAGGCTAGAGACTGTATTCTTTTACTTGGAAAAGCTCTTCTCTAAAGCTCTTTTCTATAGAGACTTGCAATGTAGTTTATGCAGAATTCACTGCCTTAAATTCTTCCAGGCTTCATCTGTTGGAACACATCTCAGACTACAAGTGTCTCATGAAACGATGCAGTGCAGGTGAGATATTGGTGTAGAACTTAATTTTAAGCATTAATATCTCACTTAATATTGAAGTCTTACAATAGGTTAGACTTTTTATGATTAAATGGTCTTGACAATACATGTATCTTCCTGTTCATAATATCAGTGTTGGTAGGATACTTGTACTTAGTAGGTTACAGCAGATTCAACATTCTCTATGAAGAAGTACCTGGTCAGATAACTACTTAGAAATTATGGTCCATATTCATTGAACTTCATTAACTGTAATGCCCATTCAGCTTTTGTAAATAGAAAGAAAAAATAAACCCAACCCACTTTTCATTGAATTATATTTAGTATCAAGACAATTTAAATGGTGTTTTGAAAAGTGCTCCTAAATTTTTCTAAAATCGATATAAAAATACTGTATTGCTTTTATCAATAGCCATGGAAGAGCATTCTAAGGGGCATGTGAGGTTGCTGATGTGCACCCACACAGAATTGCTAATCACAGACAACTTTATGGGGGCCAAAGTTTATCATTCAGGACAGCAAAACAAATGCTTTAAATAGTTTGAAGGCTAGGTACAAGCCACCTAAAGACAAAAAAAGAACTAGTGCCTCTCCTTCTGCTATACTGTGCTAAGACTGAATGTAGCACACATGAGATATAGTAGAGATTCTGTTCTAGTGTTTTTGATCCCAAGATGAAATGCATGTATTATACATTGTATATGAAGAGAGCTCTTTTAAAATCTTGTCAAAAATCACTTCTGCCTACTTGTTTAAATACATTATAACCCTTTCTGACAGCAGCTGATGTAGAATACACGTACACCCAAGAAAAAAAACATCAAAGCTTTTCAATTGGTTTATCATTATTTTCTTACAAAGCTTTTCCAGTTGACAGAAACAACATTTTCATTAATAAGACTGATGTTTTTAAGTTTGTCTAAGTCTGATAAGATGCAAGACACCAGAAGGGATAGCTTTTATGGATAATTTTTCCAAAAGATGTTTGAACTTTTTTGTAAAAATTCATGAAAGAATAGTATTGGAAATAGACACACTTTAAGACTTTTATAATCAGGAAATTAAATCAGTGTATCAAAAATAACAGAGCAGCGAAAAACAGCAACTGCAGATTTAGTAAAAGTCGATTATGATGCAAGAAACTGTAGCTTATGGAGTTCCCTCTATTTCAGTAAATATGGTCTAACACAATCTTGCTTACAGATGTACATTAAGAAAGATCTTCCACTGCTGAATTTCTATGTATCACCAGCTTATCCAAAGACAAATTCAACTGACCTTATGGGACCTATACCAGAGAAGCTATGTAAAAAGATATTGTGGAGAAAATCTCAACTACGATCAGGGACATGATGAAGCCAGACAGTATATATCTTTCAATGAACTACAAATAAATAGATAATGAGATCAAGGAAGGTCCACGGATTTCATAGAATGACTTGGGTTGGAAGGGGCCTTTAAAGGTCATCTAGCTCACTATTTAAAGAAGAACAAAAAGAAAATTCTTGCTCTTCTTAAAGGTTTTTGGAGTTTAGTTGCCAGACCAAATACTTTGAACAAGCATTAATTCCATAGAAAGGAACACTGTGAGTACCTGAAAATAAAAAATGAAAGAACTGAGGTAAGAAAGAAAGAAAACAAAGAGAGACAAACAGCTAAAACATTACACTTCACGCAAAGAAAGCATATATTTAAACCATGATTGTGATGAGTCTGCAAATGAATAGAAGAACCTTAAGGGAGAGAACGATGTGGATGATAAGACAAGGATAAATGAAGAGACTTGCAAAAATAGTGACAGCAGCAGCAAAAAAAAAAAAAAAACCAAAAAAACAAACCAAGAGAACATCAAACTTTTCCACCCACACAGCCAGTCTGAATTAAAATGCAACTAAGCTGTAGAATTGTCATCAGAAAATCAAAAGCTAAAAGATCCTAAAGGAACTAAAGGTACTTCAAAAACTCAGGTAAGGGAAGTAGACTCATTCAGTGAACTGCAAAGACAACGATTTTACAAGTTGTAAAAAGAGTGATTAAACAATCTGTTTCCTGTGAAAAGGCTGGCTAACATAGGGCAGATTTTAATGACCATTTTTACAGTCTTCACGTGAACAATACAAAATGCGATAATGGAAAACAGGTAAAGAAAATCAGTTCTTTTAAGAGAATTTTCAAGAGAATTTATAATATTGCTAGAAAAAAAAGTACTTCAATAGCACTGGTTATTTCATATACTGCATTAGAGAATCAGATGTTATAGCTGCCTGAAAAGAAGAGATTCAGAAGTAGAAGGGTTATCATCTTCATTATGTCTCCTCTTTCTTAGCATGTGACCAAGATAAAACAGTTATCTGTGCCTGAATCACAGAGGCAGCACATGTCGTGTGCTCAGCCAGTGGGATCCACCATGCCTTCACGCCAGCCTAAGATTGAAAGTACAGTAAGTAGGAACAAGGGACTCCTGAGCACCACTGTCCCTCTGGTTCCTGTACTCCACACTGGTTGCATATCCTTCCTGTCTTCTGACTGTAGTAAAGCAAACAGGGGAATGGGAATATAAAAATGCCCTAAATTTTCCTTTGGGAGGGAATAAGTTTTACTGTGGAATATCTGCAAAGTTCTCTTGTTCCAGGACAACTTGCACTTAAAAATATATGTTTTCTAGGTATTTTAGTAAAAGACCTACAGTGAACCACGGTCAATAAACATGCTAACAAATTGGACTAGATGATCTTTCGAGGTCCCTTCCAATCCCTAGCATTCTATTAATATAACTTGCCTTGTTTGTACCACAAACTGCGTATAACATTATATTAGTTTAAAAAAAAGGGATGCTTGATAAAATTTACATGCTGGTTAATAAAAAAATCTGTTATTCCATTTTCCCAGCAAACACAAGACCCATGGAAAGGCAATAGAAGTATAACAGGGGCAAAAGCAAGCAGAGCCTAAGAGAGAACTGTGAAATATCTGGGAATACAAGGATGACTACACAGACAACACAGAAATGCACCTGAGCTCACACTGGTAATAGTTTTGAAGACAGGACTGTGAAAACATAAGCTATTAGGTAGCTCACCAAATGACTGGATTTATCAATACTTGGGTGCACCCCATCTAGCAATATCCAGGATTGCCTATTTTATCTCCTTTTTTTCTCTCTACCGCCAGGCCCAGCTGCAATAAATTTCCTTTGTCTCCTATTTCCTCTATACCCTTCCTTATCCTGCCAGCAGCAGGGACATATTATACCTGATGTAAAAGCTGCACATATACTGATGGGTGGCTGCGTGGCATGAACATGTTTTCACCAAACAGATGATCAGTCTAAACAGCTGCTGCATAGACCCGGCAACATACACTGCTCCACCTCTGCTGAGTAAGGTACACAAATTATTATATATGTACACTTTAGCTAAGCCTGACCAAAGGGAACCAGGAACTGCCTAACACAGACTACTCTGAGCAGGTTAAAAAGCTTAGTAGAGCAGTGGGATAACAGAGTACACACTGAGCTGTGCAGCCAACTGTGTGCTGGTACCAGTAGCCATCGGAACTGGTTTAAAGGTGGCATGGCTGCAGCCTAAATGTATTGTCTGTTGTAGTCAGGAGAAGTATATGATTCTCTGATTTTATTGTTTTAAGCTATGATTACAGTATTATCTTTTCTCTTACAAGAGGAAGAGGAATACTGTTTCCTATGATCACTTTTATCTCAAATATTCATTAAACTATCAATTCCAATGCTTCTTAGTAAAATAGATTATCTGTTAAGGTGCCTCCTGCCTTAAATGTTCAGGTTTCAGACCTTTAGCGCTGCTATTATTCCACTATGAAGCTTTAAAAAATATATCAAACCCAAAAGTCTGTCAAAAAACATCTTCAGATAAACAAAACAAAACAACACTTTGGGGCTAGTTTTATCATTTTATAAAAAAAAAAACAAAACAAAACAAACAAGGAAACACACATATTGATTTTTTCACTTTTGTGGTTAAATATACATTACCCATAATACTTACTTTGTGTCTGTTGGAAAAATACACACTCAGGTTCCATTTGTTTTTCACCAGAAAAGAATTGGAAAATTCATAATAATAAATTATAAATAAGAAAGATTTCTACTGAACACAGAAGAGTAAATTTAGACAGTAATACCTGAAACAACACCAATTCCATCATCACAGTCGTAATCAGAGACTTCACTGTCGCTGATTCTTTTGGATCCTGGCAAGAAAAAAAAAAATCAGACATGTATAATTTATCTTCCTGTAAGTTAAAACTATTCTCAGTCAACAATATATAGATAAACATAAGGACTTCATACTAGACAATGAAGCATTAATGTAAGTGTATAACAGAAATTATTGATTTTATATTATTGCAAATGTTTTGGTGTACCATCAATTTTCATCTAAATGTTTAATGTACTATGCAATGAAAAGCTGAAATACAGCTCCACAACATTGCTTTTATGAAATATTTTCATATACTTCATATCTATATGTATTCACCCCATACAGAGTGAATTATTGACATCACACTGTTCATCTTCCAAGGCACTAACCTCCCACAAAGTCTTGGAACACCAGAAAAATAACTTGTAGCAATAATATTAAATGGATGTATTATATTCTTTAGGTTATTAGTAGCCATTAGCAGGAGAACAGGAAGCTTCACACATATAGTGTGTCCTGAAAAGACAAATCTCTCTGTGATACCTTAGAGGAAACAAGCTATTAAATGCTCCAAGAGACTACACTTGTCAAAACAGCTAGAGGTTAGTTGGGAAAAAGAGATTCCACATCCATAATTAGAGTCAAAATATAGGTGACGTAGGACATATATATATAAATATATATATGTCAGGTTTTGTTTAGCCTAATTTTACTTCTGTCTTCTGTGGCATCTTTTAAATGGCATTTGATTCCTGACATTAGGATTAACCACTGGCATATGAATCACAATTGTTCATCTCCTCGTTTTAGATGTGAAAGTTCCTGTTTGTCAGCATGATAGTGTGTCTGTTCTAATCCTCTGGCCACATAAAAATAGGTAACTGGTCAGTAGAAGATTTAACCTAATTGTCACCAAATCTTCAATCATTTGCAAGATTTTTTACTCTCACCACAGGATGATTTATTCTGAAAAATGCACACACAAAAATACCAGTAAAAACTAGGAGTAAAGCTAAAGAAGGCCAGGACAAAGTAGGATTAATATTCTATCCAGATGACTGGCACAGGAGGATGCTTACTCTCCTTTCCCAAAAGAAAACTGGGAGAACAAGTGCTAAGAGGTTTTGTGACAGAAATTTTATAAAATATTTGAATCATAAGAACTGCTGTCATTTGTCAAACTGCCTAACATCTCTATAGCCACCAAGGGATAATGGAAGGTCCTTCTTTAGCAGAAAGAGTGTCCTTACAGGATCCATATGGAAAAAGTTTTCTGTGTTGCACCCTTCTAGCTTTCAGCAGGCAGGGGTCCTGGCAACTGAGGCTTCTCCCAACCCATCCTGTTTACCATAAGTCACTAATCACCTCACTCTCAACAAATTCATATAATTTCTTTTTGAGTCAGAGTATTCCCTTGGCCTCTATAATATACTGCCAGTAAGTTCTGCAGTTTAATTTTGCATTGTGTGAAATAGTCTTCCCTCCGTTTTATTTCTGTTACACTATTTCAGACAATACAAAGCTTTGTATTCTGAGAAACCTGAATGAGCATTCCGTACTCTCCCATAGTCACCTCTTTTTTTGAGCTGAAATATCATTTAGTTCCTTTGCACATGCAAACCATTCCATATTTCTGATTGTTCCTGCTGCATTTGTTTGTATGTTTTCTAGTTCTGTGGTTTTTATGAGAAGTCAGAAGTGATTGCAGGAATCAAGATGTGGCTGTATGAATTTATAAACTAGACTGCAGACTATTTCTTTTGGGATAAAAATTACTCTGCTAAAAATTATTCAACTAGAAAATGGTATAAGTGTGATATGTGTTACTTCTTAGAAAACACAATCTAGCCTGCCATTACATTATGCAATTTCAGTAGAGCAATGTTAAGTATTGTTATTTAATTGCAGTAAAGCTTGAGAATTTTTTGCTCACAAATAGGAACTTAAAATTAGTACGAGGAAAGACATGCTTTAGTCTCCTATGCCCTGTAATTTTTGCATAGTAGAATTCAGGTAGGTTCAATTTATTATAAAAGTTTCGAAATAGCCATGCTACAATGGGGAGGGTAAAAGGTGTCTTAGAGTTCAAGAAATAACAAATAAAGTCTTTCTCTGCAATAAGAAACAGCAAGCAAGCAATCACAAATAGCACTTGGGAAAGCCTAGAAGATGAGGGCAGGAGCTAAGGAAACTTTTCAGTCTCTTAATGGACTTTCTGAGAATCAGGACTTCTAAAAGCAATTAAGTCTGACAAGGACAATATTCAACCTGATTATTTTAATTATAGTACCACAAAGCCCCCATGAAAATCTCTCTTCCTCCCAAAGAATATCCATTCTGCCTGTGATACTGTTCCTGCTGCCATTTTCAGCAGACCTTTTACTGGCCTGGTGATACATATGCCAGCAAGCAAGGAGGATTGGTCTCCATGCTCCTTAGCCACTAATTCAAAAGCAGGCCATTAAGTAAAAAGGACAATATTTGTCTAAGCAAGAGAGACCTACTAGTTTGGCTGGGATTTGTCTGAGACCTAAAAGGCAGAAGCCCTGATGGGTGTGCAGAGCAGTGCAAGTACGGCCTCTGATAAGCCTGGTGCTGCTTTGGCAGTGGGACTGTGGCTGCTGTGCAGAGATGCCGATAACATCACTCAGGTGCTGTCAGAGAAGACTGTGGGATGGGGAGAGAGGGGCCACTGAACAGTTTGCTGATGCTCATCACACGGATGCTTGTAAAGGATGTATCACGAAAGATGTAAGAGGGCTGCATCAACTATGATTTGCATGAATGTCATTTACTTATCATCCAATTCATCCTCATGAATGAATCTAATTACAACTGCCGTTGCTCTTTATTTATGTTTATATTTACAGCTAAGTACATCTGCTTTAACATATTTTTAGAATATTGTATTGTGGAGAAAAGATTTTCATCGTTGAGGATGAAAATAGCCAGCTGTTGTCACAGTGGGCTCTAAACTTCCCATTTGCATAGTAAGAATTATATGTTGTAGTAGTCATGGGATACATCTGGCAGAAAAGAGAGACTAAGAAGCTTCAGCGGACTACAGGTATAAAAGACAGGAGTCTCTAACTACAGGTATAAAAGACAGGAGCCTCTAGCCCTTCAAACTGCATCCACCTTTTCCAGAATCTCCTAATATCTCAACTCTGATACACCTTCCAGGATCTAGAGACCCTTTTTTTATATACAGGCCCCTGCCTTCACTCCCACCCAAGCTGTAGGGCAGAGCCTGGGCATAAGGAAAGTGAATGAGCCAGGACAAAGACCTGCCCAAAGGATGGGAGTAGAGAAGGAGTAGAGTCAAGGGAAGAAACAGATTTCAGGGCTTTCTCCAACTGCCTTTGCTACTGCAAAGAGGAAAGTCTCTAGTAATAGCTGTCATCCCTTAAATACAAAACCTTTTTTCTCTATGATGAGATATGAAGCTTGTTCAGATCAGATCATCTATTCTATCTCCTCTGGCAGAGGCTATCTTGAGCCAAATCTAACAACTAACAGATGTAAACCAACTGAAAAAATAATAATCTTTTAGTAATATTTCACATTCGCTTATAAATGTAAATTCAAATACTGCTTAAGAAATCAAAAGTAATTTAAAACAGAATTAATTAAATGGTTTTATTTTTGGAAAACAATGTTTTCAGAAAGGATGGAGGATGTAAAGCATGTCAACTAAATATATAATGTCAAGAAATACTTTCTGGAATCAGATTATATTTATTTATTTATTTAAAATGTCTTCCATTAACTTCAGAAATGGAACATACTAGAAATTGCACAGGTCAAAATCATGTATTGAACAGAGTATTGGAAATACCAGTATAATTGCTGGCAGCTTAGTTTAATATTTCTTATAATTTTTGCAAGAGTAATTTCATCTGCTGTATATTAATTTCAGATGGTAATTTTCTTTCTGACCTATTGACAATGAAAATTTGAAGATTTAAGTTTCAGTCCCAGCTTAGCCGTGTCTTTTCAGAATACCACTTCATTATCTAAGTAATTTGAACTACTTATCATCAAATAGAATGAACAACTCATAGTTTATCTGGGAAAGGTGACAATGAAGCCTCTCACAAATTACTGCAAAGGACTATTGCTAGTGAAACTGTTATTTAGTATTGTGATGGGTATCTTAAAGTGTTTGACAAATACATTATAAAATATGGTACTAATTTAGAGAGCAACAATCCATTCTAACATGCAAAATTCAGTAAAAAGTTCAAGCATGTAACACCTGGGATACTGGGTGTGTTAAATAAATGCATTGGTGCCGATGGTTTGCATATATTTAACTTTTATTTGATGGATTTTAGACATGAGGAATGGGATTAATTAAGTCTCACTGCCATTGCATTGGAATATAGCTTATTAATGAAACATTCTTAAGGATATTATTACCATTTTGTCTGCTAACTGGGTGGTTACAAATGGTAAATACTGACTTTTGAATGCTTTCCATTTGGATTAATGGTTATTACAGTTACAGACTGAAGGCAAAATAGATCTCATGCTGTACAATTAGCTGGTGTAAACCACATTTAAAAAAAGCTTTAATTCAGCATAACCCCAACCCCGGTGAAATGAAAAGATATATTCTCATTCATTTCAGCAGGTTTTGGTTTAATAGCCTTCAATGATCAATTAAAACTGTTTTTCAAGGACAGTTTACACTGGGGACAGTGGAGAACCTCCCTATCAGGACTTGATAACCTTCAGCATCCTCCTTCCCTCCTGCCACTTCCTACTCCTTCCCTACCACGGCTGCACAAGGTACCATCCCACCCAGCACGACAGCTCTGCAAGAGCATGTACACAGCAGCACTGGAACTTTATGGCACTTGCACTGTAGATTTCATTGCAGGGTTGGGGAAAAACCTAAAAGCTATTAGACCCATTATTTTCACTTTCCATTTAAAAAGTACTTTCTATTTAAATTTTTACTGTTTTATTGATTTTCTTATTTGCATTTTTGCTTTCTATTAGGTACAAAAAGAATTTTAAATATGGTAGTTTCTTAGTGTAAAAACCTTTCAATTTCTCATCTTCATGGCTAGCAATAATGGAAAAAAATGAGGTGTTTTATTCAATTTTATGAATCAAATACTTTTTTTTTTGTTAACTTTTTACGGGCTGCAGTGTTGGTGGCCACGGAAGGCTCTAACAACTTCTGAATAAAAATAATATGGAAATCACTGAAGAAATCTTTGGAGAATCTTCTTTGGATGTCCCCTGCCTGTCTATTTAGGAGGCATTTGGACAATGCACTTAATAACATGCTTTAACTTTTGGTGAGCTCTGAAGTGGCAGTTGGTCTAGATGATCATTGTAAGTCCTTTCCAACTGAAATATTCTATTCTATTCTATTCTATTCTATTCTATTCTATTCTATTCTATTCTATTCTATTCTATTCTATTCTATTCTATTCTATTCTACTCTACTCTACTCTACTTTTACAGAATCATATTTCTCTCCATAACATCATTCTAAATAACTGAAACTTTTCCAATTGAATGAGAAAATATACAATCATAATTATTTCCTTACAAGGCAACCTAAATCTGTGAAGAGTTCTGAAAGATCTTCTGACTTCTACATAACTGAAGTTGGCACAGCGTTGTGCTCCACCTTCTGTGCTTCATGTATTGCCCATTGATATTTCTGATATAGGCCTCAAGAAAAGACCAACATGTGACATTCAAAACTCTACTAAAGCCTATATGACCAACCAAGCAATATAGTTATCAGGACTGACTAGGATGAATCAGCTTAAATACAGAAGGAAGTGCCAGATTTATGGCTTAGGAATTCTCTGTTTTCCTTGTGGGCGTAAAAAAACCCCAAAAAACTAAAAAGAAAAAAGAAAGTAGACCAAGCTCCTGAGCATCCTGCCTCTTAAATGCAAGAATCTTTTACAGGGTTTTGTGGGCTCCTTGGGGGAACAAAGGGCAGTGAAGCATGCTTATGAGCTTCTTCCCTGAAGCTCACAGAAGGCCTTCACAACCACTTAAAGTAACTCAGCGTTGCCAGTAATTGTTCTGTCTTCAAAGCTGACACATAAGCAACCCTAAAATCAGTCTCACAACAACTGTCTTAAGAATTTGCTCTCTCAAATTCATCCAGTCTATGCCCAAGGGCTCTTAGTGTGAGCTAATTTATCATGTAGTCCCACTGTCGCTATGTCAATCTGTCACTTTATCCTCCTGCACATAATAGTGGTTTTTTTAAGTTTTTGAGCAATTTCATCTACACTGACAGAGGGTTATAAATACAAAATATAATTAAATTCCTACAGATCTTTGAAAATTATTGCTGGATAGAAGAGAGAGATATAAATCAGAACTCCTTAATGAAAAAGAAACATTATCAAGCCAAAATTTGTGGCTAATCCCTACGTGCACAAATCCATAGTCACCACAGCAAACATGGTCGTTTCCTATGTGAAGATATCATAAAACATGAGATTAATGTGAGTTTATTTCAGGAGAGAATGGAATAGAAGAAATATGATAGACTAAAGGTAGATGAAATGAAAACTAGGCTTTATTAGTAGTACTCTCAAGAAACATCCTGTGGTGGTTTTGTTTCTTTCCACCATGGTATTGAATCCATTTTCTTAACAATATGCATTTCATTTTTTAAACATAACTGAAAGATAATTAGATGAACCAATAATTAAAACTGGAAGAAGGAAGCCCCATAATTAAAACTGGAAGAACTGCAAAAAGTCCTCATGAAATGCACTACAAAATTTAAGCTTGTAAAAATTGTGCATTATGAATTTATCTATATTTAATTAGCACAAACTGCTTAGAAATAGCAACTGGATTTGTAACTGGGGATTTAAATCAATACGAAACTGTAAAAATATGTAACAGTATAACTACTGATTTTGCCAGTACTTCACTTACCCCATTTCTGTATTTAAAAAATACTTACACTGCTTCTCAAAAAGCTGTAATACAACGATGCTCCTTGTAACATAGCTTAAGCAAATTGCATTTTCCTAGTATAGTTAATAAAGCTCACTACAGTTTACCTACCAAAGCTCTACCTAAAAAAAAGGCAGGCAAAGCAAGTATAGTGTTATAATACTGCTCCAATATCAATAATGAAATGTTGAGAACAGAGAATCAAAGCCAACAAAAGACCTATGACTGAAAAGCAGACAAGAAAAGCCAAGGAACATTTAAGCAATTTAGCACTGCACAATACATAGCAAAAGCACACCAATAAAATATTAAATTAAATTCCGCATGTATATGGAAGCACTAAGCATTCCTGGCATGCTGAAAATTTACCTGAATCATATGAATATAAGCCTCTGTCTGGAAAACAAATATTGAAATGAAGTAGTGTCAGGGAAAAATAGATGAATCAATACATGTAACAGGGGTGGTTAGAACCTTAAACTTCATTGAAATTGCTTCTGGAGACTGAAGAATTTGTAATTGTTGGCCACATTCATTCTAAACAATAAAACTGAAGCAGCTAGGAGAAACTAAACCACAAAAATTCCAGTCACTTCTGGATCAACTTTTGTATTTAGTAGTCACAGAGGACTAGTAGAGCTATTACAGCCATTTCCAATTCTGAAATACAACTGCACATTTACTGTAAGCAAGTGTTTAGCTTGCAAATTGTATATTCAACTAAGCACGCAATAGGAGCAGCTATTCTTAAAGTTATTGCGCACTGCTGCTGGCAGGAAGTTTTTAGCAGAACGTTCCTGAAATGCAGAGATGAATCCCGCTTTAAATTTAACAGATTCAGAAGTGATGTTACAGTCGATTTTCTGTCTCCAGTTAGGTCCTGACTGATTAGGTAAATATGTACATACATGAATACCTTATCTACATATCATTGTTACCAGAGAATTTCAGAGTTCTGATGTGCGCACAATAATTAAATACTTGCAATATCTGTTTTATTGTTTGCATTCCTTAAGTCTGCCTGGTTTATGTGTTTTAGCTTTCCATAAAACCATACCAGTTTTTTTTAACTTGACAATATAACAGTAGGCAAACTTTTGGACAACTATGAAAATGTGAAATGTTACTTTGCATTTGCAGATTTTGTAAATGTGACTTCCATAAAGTAATACAAAGAAGCCAGGAAGTCAGGATAACATGAATACTATCCTACCATTAATAAGACATTATGGATGTTTTTATTCCTTATAGCTGAACAGCTCACAGACATCAACTTGAATATTAAAGAGTGACAGTCCATGAGTAAATGATGCACCTCAGATAACAAGATATGACAGTGTCAAAGGAAAAACAAAAATTTTGATTACTTGCCAACTAGTGCTGTTAAGAATTCATTGGATGAATAGTTCCCTTCTGGCAGGTCACACTTTTTCTGACATCCAGTTACTAAGTATTTTAATATATAGACCATATCACTAAACCATCTACTACTTACAATTTCTACCTCTCTATATTTTCAAATTGGGTTTCTCGATAAACATAATTCATTTTTAGGGTCCAGTTCTAGAATTCTGTTAAGCTATATTATTACAAAGCGAATAAAGGCGGGGGGTGGGGAGGGGAGGTTCAGCATCATTTGCAACCTTTTAGATGTGAGCTTTAGTGCATAACTTCTCTAATATTTGTATTCTCTGGTACTAATGTCTTCCAGTTATGAATTTCATTAAAAACTGATCCCTCTTTGGCTACAAAAATTACAAAAAATGGACTATAGGGAATTTTTCTAGTTTACTCCAGCATCAGAAAGCCATCAAAGGCTTAAGAGTACCATAAAAAAATAAATTAAAACAGTCTAGAAATTAATTATATTATTAAAAATTAAGGACTTTCTGAATTTAATTTCTGGAAAGATCTGTAAAATGGTAGGGGTTCTTGTTAGAGCACAAGAATATAAAAATACTGAGATTATAATGGGAGTGACAACTAAGGAGGCCATGTTTGTTTCTGTATGGTTGCAAAACAGAAAGAAAATGTAAGAATAGTATTAAACCCATCTGAAAACTTTATCAGAACCATCACACTCTTACATGACAGTTTATTATGATCCAACAATTTAAATAAATAAATACACACTACCTTTAGCCAGAGAGTAAGCTATTGTATGGACCTATATCTTTTAGAATCTTCTTAAAGGTCACCTGACTTGCTATTTATTGACTGCCAGAAAAGTTACTTTACCCTATCCAATGAGTTATTTCTAAGAACCTTGCTTTTCTGTCATCATTACATGACAAAGAGTAGTTTAATAACATGATTCTATGAAGTCACCATAGCAACAGCATTATAAATAATCAAATTCCCTTCAACTGCTTCACAACAGAATTTTAAGTATTTCTGTAGTTTAACTACAATTTAATAAAGTTTATTTTAAAATTTTCAAACAGCACAGAATTAATATCTCAAATAATTTTCTTTTATTAGGAACAATAAAAATATTTTGATAGTTTAAGGCCTTTTTGAGACACCCCTGTATCATGTTAAATACCTTTTAATTAAAGTATTTAATAAATCATAGATGTACAATAAATACAATAAATAAATCATAGATGTATCATAAATACTGGTGTATATATATCCATATTCTATGAACAAAACATCAATGTATGCAAACAAAGATAACATGCCCAAAGCCTGTGCTCCACATAAGAAAGAGAAAAATTAAGAATGAAAGAGAAAAATAAGTGCTGTTCTTGCTCTCTAGGGTAAAAGTCTCACAATATGTTAATCATTCATAGTCTGTGCCACTGACCATAAAATGCTCCATATTATAATCTGAAAAAAGTCACTGATGCATGTTTCCATTAAGTATAACTCACTTACCTACTAGTGAACAGCATTATTATAATTCCCTCAAGTAAGTTTCAGTGACATTGATTTAAAATTATTGTACTGACTTACCATATTCACAATAAACTAAAAGGAAATTGCTGAGACAGCAAGATCCTGATTCTGCAGTAAAATGAGACTCTACAGAGCTCCAGGGAAATCAACAGTTTTCATTGGATGACTGAGGGTTGAAATGCAGGGGCTCAGATTTCACAGGCTAAAGTTTCAGATACATTGTAATTACTTATTATTATTAAATGTTAATGATTTTGGTACTACCAAGTGTATCTCTTAATGTCCTACAACATAGACTTGAAAATTTTAAGATTTAAATAATGGAAGAGAAGACTTGAATTAACAGCTATAACATTCAACTCATCTGTAATTTGACAGTACAGACACAGAATTTCAGGAAAAACCCTAAGCACCCAGCAATGACAAATCCATCTGAAAATGTTATTGAAAAATTAATAAGCAATGGGGTCCTTTAGTTCAGTTTATCATTTTGCTTTTTCTAGTTGTATGTAATAATTTTTAGCATGTTAAAGTGTCAGCATTTCCCCAGGAAATATGGTCTGACTCAGGAAAGTGTGCAAAGCTGACAAAAAAAAGATGAAAATTTTCATGTGATTAAAAATACTTTGCTCACACATAATAGAATTTGTATTCCCACCTGAATGAAGAAATAAAATTTGGAAAAGGAAAATTAGATATAGTTTTTTGCATACTATATGCAGGGGTGTTTTTTGTAGAACATAACTATACTCAAAATTTGTCCCCACAGTTTAAATACTCATTACTATAATTTCTCTCCCTCCAGGTTTTTTATATGCCTGAAGAATCATGAAACCCAGTGAATGGAATCATTGACAACTTTAATTCTAAATGTAATGAAAGTCAAATTCCCTTTAAGAGAAAGTTACTTCACAGTCTATTTATTTACAAATATTTTGATCCTGATTGATGCTTCTGGCATTCAGGTCTTGTAAAAATACAATTTGACCCACTATTTTGGACTTCTGTTTGTTGATTACAAACATCATCATTTCTAAAATCTTTTACACCTAGTTTTCAGCAGAGATTATCTCACAAATATTTACTACTTTTCTGTTATCGAGGATGCTTAAAATATAAAACTTCACTTTTCTGCATTCTCATGGCCATTAAAAGCTCTCCTTACACTGTTGTACATACCTATGCTGTAACTACAGAGCTGAAAATGTCTGTAATTCTAGTTAATGCTGTCTGAAATTCTTAATGTATGGCTGATCTTACATCAAATGTTAAAGGAAATGAAGCCATTTTAAAAATTTTCTTCAAAAGTTCGGCATGATAAGTAAAATAGACCTACTCATTACCTCACATTTCACATAAGTTTAGAACACACTCACTGGATAAAAATTAGTCAGTTTATGAAAATCTGAAATCTAATTATCTGAAAGACCTAGTAAATAATAATCCTATGTTCTATATTAGTTCCAGTTCCTAAGTAGATATCTTTCAAAAAATACAAAGGAAAAAGCATGGTAATGATCCTTCATCACTAGGAAGTTAAGGGATTGTATGGATGAGAGGACTGGGTAAGAGAAGGTGGCCAGGTGGCTTAGATCAGTCTGTACCACAATGTAATGCCCATTCAATGATATTGAGAGACAAATATATGTAGAAACTAAGCTATTGTCTCTGAAAGCTGGTTCCTAAGAAAATGGCATATGGAGGAAGCCTGCACTTTGCTGTCTGAAAATACAGGAGAACAGTCTTCAGGGCTGGCAGTCTGCTATTCATCAAGAACACTACAATTCAGTGATATTAAAAAGAGAATAGAAGTAAGTGGTAAGTGTAGGTGGTTCTTTTAAAATACTTTCAGAGAATAACATTTAAGTATTGTCTTCAAATATATGTATTTATAGCAACTTGGCAATCATGAAGATAAGCAAGCTTTGATGTGTAGATGTGTATTTATACAAACAACAAATCATCTTGTAATTCAAAATCTCTTTTTATTTCTCACACTAACAATTTTTGGGGGCATGCAATAAAGTACTTCATACTGTACTCACTAATTCTATACACAGAGGCATCACAGAAACAAACAAAAGGTGGGAGGACTGAACTGCTCAGATTTTGCAGCCCCAGAAATTGAAATCAGCTTCCTGTGTAACACCACAGGAAATGTTCTAAAATGTGCTTTGGAAAAGACAAACTTTGTAGACATGCCTGGTCTTCATTCTGGAGATTTTTTTCACCTTGTTGTAACATGCCATTGGATAACATCTTCTGTTTAATCAAGAACTTCAGACACAAGAAACTAAGATATTAAGTTTAATTTAATAGCATTCTGAAATGTCAAAAAAAAAAGTAAAAGAACTAGACTTCTATATGTTATTAATATATTATTAGTGAAGTCAAACTGTCATAAGATGAGCTGTCTGCCCTTCACCAGTTCCCTGGTGATGACATTTAGGTTGGGAAGGGCTTTCTGGTAGTCACCTGGTGCAACGCCTTTTTCAGGCTTGGACAACTTATATTGCATTGTTACGGCCTTGTCCAGCTGAGTTCTGGATATCTCCAACAGGATATTCCATCACCTCTCTGGATAACAAGAAATATTTTAATTTCCATTTCAGAGGTGTGACACCAATTAGAAATTTATATTTAATTGCTAAAAGGATTCTGCTACCATTGAAGATCTTGGACCAGACGTTACACTTCCATTTGGATGCCTTTCCTGTCCCCAAAAAGGAGACATTTTTATTCCAAGAGACCTTTTTCTCTATTAGCTGTACATGGAAAACTATCTGTTTAAACTGGAAGTTATTTATAACACACAAGGACTCAAGAAGTGCATATATTCCCAGGAGACTAAGGAAAACCCTTCTTTAAGGGATCCCAGTCTCAGTAGAAATGCAAATAGTATAATTTATTGTAGGAGTATGGAAATTCTTCAGAAATCACAGCAAATATCTAACACTTTATTTGGGTGAAGTTTTTAGAACCTCATGTTGTGAAAGTACTCCTTTCATCTTCATTGAAACACGAGACTTCTACACCAAATCTTACTGTTTCATCAAAGCAGAAGTGATGATAAGTCCTTCCCTCTACATTTACAGACAGGTGTATAAGATTCTTCAGTTGAGCATATTATAAGTATCAGTATTAGTAACAGCATTAGCACTAGCATTAAAAAAACCTCATTGATAATCAGCATCATTGAACAGATCTTTAGTCAAGTATTACTACAATCTTTTCCAAAATAAATCAGTTACTGTCTTATTCATTCTCCATGGCAGTTATTTATTTCGCAGACAGGAAATACTAAAAAAATAGGGGGGTTTTGCACTGAATATTTCCTTAAAACCAAAATTTCACAAAATTCACATACTAACAGATACTGAAATGTCCAACTGGTCTGTAAAAGTAATTTTACACGGAAAATTAAATTTCCTAAAATGTTTTACAAGATGGTTGATAATTTAGAAGAAAAATAATTTTAAAATAATTTTAAAATAATTAATAATTTTAAAACTTTACTTAAGAAGACTGAAAAGGACTGAATTGAAACAGAACTCCTTACCTGTTAACTATCATTTCTTCCTCCTTTTGTAGAAAAGTATAATCTTACAGTTTGAAGGTTATGCACTGTAACTCTGTTACTCTAACTCAGAATATTATGATATGGAGCATTTTAATCCTTCTCACCATCCAGTGCACAGACACAAAATCTGTCAACTACTTGAGATACTTATATACAAGTGATTATTTAATAGGGAATCCACATAGAACATACGAAATAACAATGTTTGTTTGCATGGCTACAAATGCATGTGTTTCTGTGAGTTTGCATGTAACGTATGCACACACACACTCACATACAATCATTCAAAAAACCCAAAGAATTCGTATAAATAGCTTCTGGTTTGTTGAGGTTTTTGTTGTTTTGTTTTGCTTTGTTTTGTTTTTATACCAGTGTCAACTGATATTTTACAAAGTTAATTCAGTGAAGGATAGCTTAAATCACTGGCAGTAATGAGCAGTTAAACTAGAGAAACAATGAAGTATTGAGAAAAGATTTTCACTCTTTACTTATTCCTATGTATCGATTTTTGTTAGCATACTGTATATACTCCATTTTCCAAATATCTACTGGTAACATCAAACTGCTGTGCATCAAGTATACCAAACTCTACAAAACATAATTTTAAGATAAATTCTAGTTGTGAATGTAACCAGGTAAAGTAGTAACAAAACAGGGTAACAGGCCATGGTATTAATTTGGCTACATATGATGTTATATGCAGGTCACTTTATTTTTAAGAAGTGTGAGCTAAAGAGAAAGGTACTGCACTTTCACTTTTGGTTAAACAATTCAGTTATAAACACAATATAGGAGATAGGGCTTCAAGATAAAAACAGCACATTCCAAAAGATCAAGATAATTTGCTCAAGCTCAGGATCTGAACCAGGTACTCTCACGAGAAAAAACAGGTGTATTTCACAGTGTTCAGTATTACCGTTTGTAGCATGTCAGACTCTCATCAATAATCATACATGACCTCATTCATAATGTCTACAAATGAACATACAAATTCTTCCCATCTGCAGGATTTTAATATACTTTACATGGCAATTTAAATGAAGTATACACAGTGTGTAAAACTAACAACCTACTTTGTAACCTCCGTGTGGGACTCTCGCCATGGAGCTGTCTGCGTGGCAAATATGGTGAGGGATGGGGAAGTGGCAATGATGAGACATCGTGCGTTTGAAGCTTGTACCAGTGAGGTTCATCATCTAGTAATGCTGTCTCTAACTCAATAAGAATCTAAAAAAGAAAAAATGGTTAAAAGTAGGAAAGCATTACATAACAGAACATTTAAAATAAGTATGTTCATAAATTTTATTCTATTATTCTCTTATTGTTAAGAACTTCGTCTGAAGTTATATAAAAACCTTGCATTTAATATGAAACAAGTTTCTGTGCCTTTTAAAATACTAAAGATATCAAAAATATTTCATCAAACTTTTTTTTTTACCTTCTAACAACCTTCACAGCATTCAAGTATCATGTAGCAAGTTTGTCAGCAACATTACAACATTTTGGTAAAATACAACAACAGATAATAGAGATTTTAATGAACAATTCTAAAAGAAATCCAGAAATCATGTGCATGCTGTTACTAAACCAGAATAAATACAAAAAGAATCTCATATCAGTATTATGTATATAAGTGTGAGATCACTATTTGTTTACTACTAAGTGAAATAAGGACAAATGCAACAATTTAAAACAGTTTTGCTTTGCTATACTTGATTATTTTCTAAAAAATACTGAATATAGACAAGAATATGCGAGCTACCATATTTCTCTAATAACTACCAATAATTGTATACCTCTCCTAAAAATTCACTTTCTTCCTCTCGAACTCGTGCTTGGTCCCACAGAGTAATTTCTAACATTCGTTCTCTAAATTCTCTCCGATGAACTGGAGAATAAATGAATGTCTGATTCCACTTAGGTTCCAATGTTTTCTTTACTGTTTTTGTTCTTCTTTTATTTTTATCACTGAAAAAAACAGTTAAATATTAAAAATGTTCAAAAGACCATCATACTGTAATTAGCATATCATGGAAAGGTGGAAATCTTTAATCAGTAATACATATTATAGTGTTATGGGCATTATATGTCAGGATCAGCCCTTTATGATAAAATAAAGTTCAGCACATATACGGAGGATAATTCATAACTTCATATTAAAAACTAAAGGTAGGTGATTTCCAGTTCACGTGTCAATTCCAATTTTAAGAAGTTCCCTGAAAAAATAGGAATATTTTAATATGTTTATTTTGGAAATGGCATTTTATAAAGCAAAACATACTTCTCTAAATGGGAATCACATGAGGCACAGTCCAACAGTTGAACATGTATGCAGACAACACTGGGCACAGCAAAAATCTGCATTTCAGACAACAGAGCCAGCTGGTTCACTCAAACTTCCAGTCCTAGAGCAGCTGAATCTTAAACTGCAGAGCAGGAGGGAGCAGCTGGCCAAAGTGAAGGAACGGCCAGGGAGCTGTGGGCAGCATGGGGCCCTCTCTCTAGGGTTTGCCTGACTAAGGGCTCCAACGTGGGGAAACCAGGAGCCCCAAGAATGAGTTACACGTCTTTTTCCAGCAACAATGGAAGGCACAGAATTCTCAAAACAGTTCCTAAAATCCTTTGGGTCACCCCAAGGATCTACCCAGGTTGAAGGTGGATCTCCACTACAAGGTTGGCCTGAGGTATTGGAGCACAATGAGGTCTCCAAGCAAGGCTACCATGGAACTCCTGGCTCTGGCTCCAGGCTGTTGTTGAAAGCAAGGTGTTTTGCAGAATAATTCTGCTTGAAAGAATTAATATTTTCTGCTGGAAACAAGTTTCACTGGGAAACACCCACACTCCTTCAACTGAGAATACTGACAAGAGTTCTCATAACAATGTTTAATTTTAAACCTGCTGATTACTGCATAATGCGGCTGTGATACTAATTTATGTGGATTTTTTTAATGTGACAATGCAGATACTGTCTTTTTGCTAATACTTGTCAATTGTAATGTATTTATTGTATTTCTGAACTGTTACTTAGAAGCTGGAAGAAAATATTAACTATGAAATAATATTTTTAGACACACTGTTAAAACAAATAATGTAATTATTTCTATTACACTAAAGATTTGTTTACCCTTGAGAACTGAAACAAGTTACATTAGACAAGCTTTTCCATTGAAATTTGTTTAATCAAAGAGAGTTCAGTATCTTCATCTAATTAAATGCTTGATTTATTTAAGTGTATTCTACCTCTAGCATGTTTTCTTCTACTACACAAGAAATATATTGTTGCTTATTTAGCTTTTACCTCTAAGGAAAGGAAAATGAATTTCCGTGTCAGAAAAAAAAAAAAAGTACTCAGTAAGACAAATTGCTGATTCTTATATAAGTGATAGAAAACACACACAGTAATTAAAGAAAAAGTTCTGAATGCTTCACATAAATACACCATTGCAGCAGAATAAAATTTAATGTTACGTAACTTTTTGTATCTGTATACTTGTAAGTAGTGAATAAAATACCTTCTGTCTGGAAGAAAGTAAATTTTCACATAAGGATTCCTTGGCCTCCCATCTTCCCTTGAAGGAAGATCCTTTGCTCCCAGTATTGTCACTATTAACTGGTGACCAACCTTGTCATACCACAGTTTTATCTGTAATGAGAAAATACTAATTAGTGAACTCATATCTACAACAAAGTAGCATATTAATCCTTAAAATTAATTTTGATCATAAGCTTCTATTTGTATTGGTTACTTAAACAGAAAAGACCATGTTCTACTTTGTACTTATAACAAAGCATAAAAAGAAATTATTACTATAATAGCTTCAATATGTACCAGGAGTTACTATTTTTTTAAAACCTTGTACAATAAGTACATTATTTTATACTAATTGTTTTTCACACAGTGGTCTGGTTAGGATTATTATCTCTTGGCAGTGATATTGTCTTACTTGAAGTACTGATGTATGGTGTTCATATACATACATTTCTAAGGAGTTTATGCACAATTAATGAATACATTTTTCATGTCCTGTTTTGCTGGAAAGACTATGAGATAAGATCATCAATACTTCAAATCTATATATGTTTTTCAATCTCTAAATGTTCTTCACAGTCTAATTCAGCAACAACAAGACAAAAACTATTACTAATCTGTAGAAATTATTATTAATCAGTCTTAGACTTGATCTACTATCCCTTTTTACTGCAGTCATTAAAAGTTGCTATTTAGCTATTTCAGTTTGAATACTATAGCTGAAAATGACTTATTCAATGAGAGGATATACCTGCTTTACAGCACTCAATGTGGAAGGGAGAAATGGTGCAGTCAGGACAAAATAAAGGATTCATTACATAGTGGTACAACTGCAGCACCATTACAGCTGATGGAGGAGACTCTCTTCCTGGGGAGTTTGCTTGAGACAGAGAGCAAACAAGGGCATTTGAAGGAAAGACTGACCCTGCCTGAACTTAGGGGAATCAGACAAGATAATGCCCAATCCCACAGCTAACCAAGCAGTGCACCTTTAGCCAGGAATATACTCTGGCTAAGGTAAACACAGCCAAGGAAATGTGCTTTCTGTGGAGCCAACCTCACATAATTTCAGAGACAGGGTCTCCGTCTGCTGTCCTAGCTTCTCATCTTGAGATTTTCAGCCACTTAAAGAAAGGTCTTTGTAAAACTTTCAAGACTTTTGAGCCACCAACAAGAGGTTGATTTAGCTTTCTGTCCTTCCTTATACTTCATTAAGCAAGATTACACTAAAACACACCAAATCAATCAATAGTGGCAGTGTACTTCTTCCTTCCGCATTACTGTGGATCTTGCAACTCCTGTAGCCACCAACAAGCAGCATTTGAATTGATACTAAAAAGGGGAGGATACCCTGTTTCTACATCCCTGGAAAGCAAGAGGCTTTGTCAGTATCTTTTCTCAGCTGAGAGGTATCTGGAGTATAGGTATCTCCATCCAGCTACAGATCACAAGTAGAAAGCTTTGCACCAATTGTATGAATCGAAAGCAAAGCTTTAATGACCTCTCAAGTGCAAGTCAACTTAAATGTTCTCTGACACTAAATGTATCCACGCACATGCTTCCCTGGGAGTCCTTAAGCAAAGGTCAGACTTGGTTAGTCCCATACCCCAGGGGGAGCACCACTGAAGGCAACCTTCTTCATCTGCTTTTTTGGGGGGGTTGGGGGGGGGGGGGGGGGGGGGGAAATCCTTGATTAAGCAGAATGCAATATTTTTGTGATCAAGACACTATCACAAACTGAGTCTGAGTGAAGGTGAGATGATCCAGACATGGGTGTCTAAAATATAAGCTGAATTATTTTTTCGTATTCAGGCTAAATAACTCTTAGCCACATTCATTGCAGACCGGATTTTTGCAGAAAAACTTCAGCTTAATATTTGAAAAATGACTCTAAGCAGAAATTTAAATCATCTGACACCACTTCTTTGAGATGCTCTAATGTCTATGTTTTGGAAGAACTTGAAATTTGCTTTGACTCAAAACTTCTACTTTTCTCTTAATGCTCTGAAAATATTTCAAAAACCTTGTACATAACGGGCATATTTTCCCTGTAATTCGGCTTGTTACAGGAAAGGTCAGGAGGTAGAATTACCACCAAAAGGCTCTCTTTCCTGTGTTCATACTCCTAGCACTCCGATATACACCACAGACCCTTA
The DNA here is from genome assembly GCF_963082525.1 of Nesoenas mayeri. Classification (NCBI taxonomy): domain Eukaryota; kingdom Metazoa; phylum Chordata; class Aves; order Columbiformes; family Columbidae; genus Nesoenas; species Nesoenas mayeri. Next base: position 22,225,635 of record NC_137543.1, read on the forward strand.
TAACCTCAGATGTCATTTGACTTGGATGCAAAGAGAAGTGAAGAAACTGTGAGTGAGAGAATGGACAAAGAACCCCACAGAGGGAAGGATAGGATTGGATTCTCATGGGGTTATAGCAGAAGGAAGAAGGGACAAATCAGAAACTGCTTTAGAATTACTGGGAAAGTTAAGGATACAGGATGCTTCTTGGTGAAACACATGGAGTCACTAATGTCAGGGACCATGGAAGAGGGACAAAAACAGACTGAATGACAGAAATGGAATGCAGTGACAAAAACAAAAACAAAAAAAAAAGCCATTCTGAACATGTTGCACAGAGAGAATGGAAAGAAAATCTGGCAAGAAGTCAAGGCAGGAAATTAGAAAGGAAAATGAGAAACAAGGAGTTAGACTAACACACGGAACACGGAAAATAAGAATTAGAATAGGACTGATCTAATTCTGACTCTCCTGTGCATAATTATTATGACAATATTCAGATGGTACGGTATTTTCCAAGAAGAACCTTGTACTTCCTATTCACAAGGATAGAAAGGATAGCCATTTAAGACAGCCAGAGGCAGTCCAGGAGGATGGGATTCCATTCCTTCTTCTTTACCAGAGCTCTTGTGTATTAACGGGTGGATCCCTTAAAATATTTCAAAAGGTATTTACTAATTGCGTGTTCTTCATTGTCTGAGAGACTGGCATGTGACCTTGGAGCTTGATTTGGAGTGCTAAGTAAAGCACTGGAACTGAAGTCTGAGGTCTGTATTATGCCTGGATAGAAACCGATTGTCTCAGACTCTTATCATAGCTTCTCCATTCCTAACCAATAAATGCAGGACAATCCTACCACACCTATAGAATATTCTGTATATTTTACGTTGTGAAATAAACACAGGATAGCACAGCTGTAACAAAAAAAGTTGATGAGGTTTTTTTATTTTTCATTTATAACTTTGTTGAGTTGTATGAAGAAAAGATTCCTAACACCAAAAAGTGAAGAACATTGAATTATTCAGTCCACAGGGTGAAAACCCCACAAAAATGTACAGGTCTTATGCTCAGCACTGAAAGATTTAAGTAGCTGGCTAACAGAGCAGAATCTACAAACCCTCTATTCAGCAGTTATTTACACATGCAGGAATGACACTCTTAAAGACACTCTAAATACTTCAATGATGCAATTCTGATCTCAGTGAAGGAAAGGGAAATCTAAACTTATATAAATTACACGACAGGAAAACCTTAGCTCTTGCTAATGTGGAGGCTTACACCTTAAAAAAAAACGTATTGAATAGGACTTTGTTTACCTAGAAAATTTAGGATGTAGGCACCCAAAATTCACTTAGAATGTGATCCATCTTGAATGCTTTCCAAATATCTTTCCACTTACTGTTGAGGTCCTGGAAACTTATTTGCCACACACGTTTGTAATACTTTCTTTCCCTAGGCAGATGTGCACTCAATTCTTTACTAAACTTCCAGTATAACCTACATTCAGGCAAACAGGTATTTAATTGAATACATCCTGAAAGCCTGAGATGGTCTGTCATCCACAGAGTGGTTCATCTGCAGGACTCCTTGAGAAAGCCTGCCAGGTTAGAATACCTGCCATGCAGAGCACAAGAAACAAGAACTCTTCTGCAGTCAGATGATGAAGTTAGTCATCAAGGGCAACAGAGATGAGGGTCTGGTCACAGTTCCATAGGATTCTTTGTGGGTTTCTTACCAATAGTAGTCTAACACAATATCAAGACATGTTCTGGGTATCAGGTCTGGAATCTGCTACACTAAAATTAAGCTTTCTTTGCTATCACACAGCCACACAGTACCTCAGCTTCAGATGAGACTTCATATTCCAGAGAAGAAAGGAATGTGCAATAGGTCCAGGATAAAAGCCTTCTTCTGAGAGACAGGTTCAGTCTCTTCAGTCTAAACAGGGCTTAAACCACAAATGTCCTGTTTCTGGAATAAGCCATCTACCCATACAACAATACTTGAAAGCTGGTGTTGCATTCTGAGAAGTGAGGATGCAGGTATCATGTGTTCCTGTTTGGTCCTCTGTAGCCTCAGAAGATGCCACCTGCCTCTAGAGAACTGACTCACCCTCTGGAGAATTGACTCACCCTCTGGAGTAGCCCAAGTTCCAAACAGAGTTAATGGGGATATGTGTCCTTTATTTGGTCTGGATCACGCATTGCAGATCATAGAATCATAGAATGTCCTGAGTTGGAAGGGACACACAAGGATCATCGAGTCCAACTCCTGTCCCTGCATATGACAACCTTACAATTCACACTGTGAACTGAGGTCACATATTGAAGTATTTAGTTCTTTCCTTCAACTGTACAAGTGTAAGAGCCTCCCTAAGGCACCTCAGACTTCCTGGAAGTTAGTATAAGTTGAGTTATATAAATTAAGCACATAAATTCTTTTTACTAGATTTCATCCTTTTTCTTTCAGATCTCATCTTAACTAGAAATTTTATTCAGAGCTCTGACTGGGGTCAGAGTTCTAGAAAATAAGTAATTATGTAATTAGGATCCATATTCTAATACATACGCATAAGGGAAATCAGTTAAGAAAATATAGATAATATTATTAGTGTCACTTCTTATATTCCTGTCTCATGAATACTTGACTGTTTGCTTCACAATGCAATCCTAATGCCATTTTGTGTGCAGCACATACAGGCACACCATATCCTAAGTGACAACTTAAGTGACTTTTAAAAACAGAGAATATTTTTTCTTTCTATGCTACATTTTGTTTCTTTATTTGTTTTATAAGGGTTATTTCATTAATTTCATGGAAAAGAGAGAAATCTTTTGCCAATGGGAGAGATCACTTGCCCTGCAGCTTGATTTCTACCACCACAGGCCACTCAAGCACCACTGGGTTTGAGAAGGTGCTGGCCAGGCAATTTTGTTCTTCTGTTCTTTATAATTCTTCATGTAACCTACATTGCTGTTTATTTGTGTAATACTTTGAAACTGAGATACCACTTTTCTTACTTTTTTGCATTATTCTGAAAGAAGAGATGCACCAGCAGGATCTGTCATTGCAGAAGAAAAAAAGATCTGCTTATTTAAAAAAATGCTTACAGCAATTGTTTTATTTGGACTTTAAGTTTATGAAGATGCAGAAACTGCCCTGAGGTGGTCAAGTCTTCAGCACAGCTGAGGCGAGCTTCCTGACTACTGAGGGTTGCTAAACCAAACTGTTATTGCTGTCTGATTCGGCTGCTCTCTGATATGCTGGAAAAAATACAGGAAAAGGCTGTCAAATCCCTACAAAGATATTGCAAAGCTGCACTCTGCAAGTTACAAAATTGCTGGTATGCTAACTGAATTAGTGAAAGTTCAGGAGAACATGTATGGTAGGGAAAAAAAAAATATAAAATAATAATTGCAGTTTTAAAATCATTCAGTGATACAAGAGCTAGAAAATGAATTGAACAACATGGAGTGAAGTGTGGAAGAGGAACTTGTGCCAGAGTGTGGGACATTTATCACCAGGATCAGTTTCAGACTAACAAGTAAAGAAGATGCAAGCAAGAATAAAGATGTGTATTTGCTGCTGAGAGCAATTAAACAAATAGGTATAAACAGAAATGTCAGGAGATCCTCATTCTTGTAGAGAATTCTATAGACACAGCTGTACGACAGCCCACAATGTAATTTATACTTCCCGACAATTAAAAACAACAGCTCAGAGCACTGAGTTGACTAGTTTCTCATGCCAAAAAGTAACCAGAGTTGTGCACTGCTGCAGAACTGCTTCTAATACCCTTGTTTAAAGATTACTGGAGAATTTCCATTCTCTGCAGTCTGCATTGTAAACTTAAATTCAACAGTTTTAAACTATATACCATCCCTACTAAAAGTGGCCAGATGAGGTACTTTTTCTTTCAGTCCACTTGTAAAGTTGTTGCCAAGGTCCTAAGTTTGACTCTTGTCACAAATTTATTTAGCTTTGATTGTTACTGAGCTCGGCAAATAACTGTTAGAGAGGTCCACAATGACTCCACAGACATTGTGTAGAAACAAAAATGGTGCTAAAGACAATTCTTATCTACAATATCAAAAGTAATCCACTCAGAGGTGACAGAGTAAGCATCATGGACTTTCACCTCTTGCTGGATATTCTCTATCAAGCATTACATTTATTTTATTCTCTTCAATGGCTCCATAGTCATTTGATCAAATTAATTTTTTTTTTCATTAGATGACATTACTCTAAGTAGAACTCACAAATCTATGCCTATTTCATTATTTTATGTAATATTTAAATAAGGAACTACTACACATTACTTCTACATTACAGTAGTTCATGAAACATGCAGGTTTAAGGCAGATGTTTCCTTTTCAAATTTATCAATCGTCACATAATTTCTTAATTTATTTTGCAGATATCTAAAAAGAAAATAAATATTAAAAAACTACTTATGTCATATACAACATTTACCTTTATGAAGTACTTAACAACTTGTGACTAAATTTGTACCCCTCTTTGATTTCATTACTATGAGCATACGCCAACTTTCTTAATCATGCTAAAGGATGTTTTAAATTTTTAATACAAAGCCAGTTTATGTCAGTAGCACATAATAATATGTTAACCTAAAACAATACTATCAAGAAGACATTACATTTTAATCTAAATTTTTTTCTTAGATTTTTTTTCTTTTGTATTTACATTTAAGCAGTTGCAAGGACTACTTTTGGGAAATAATATATAGTGAAAAAAATTGTACTGTATCAAATATGAGTCATAGACAAACCACTTCCCACAGTCTTATTTATAATTCCTTTATAAGTATATATATATATGATCTTTTTTACATTTCAATATGAAATTTCGTCATCTCATTCTGATCATTTAGATCACCCTCTATATCCTTCTTTGAGCAACTGATCAAACAAGAGAAACATTTATACAGCTCCCACACAAAAGATTAACATCTCTATAAAAATATTTTGTAAGAAAAGCAGATAGTATTCTATTTTTAAATAGAAAAACATGCAGCAAAGTAAGATAAGCATTGTAACATATTAGTAAAACCTACTTTTGCGTAAATTTACAGTACCTTAGGAGTTTCCTAATGAAAAAAGGCAAACAACTTGTACCTAAACAGAATATCAAAGCTAAATAAATTCAGTAACACAATGGGAGAATTCCTTTTTATTTAAATAGAGTTTTGGTTATTTCACGGTACTTTTAGAATGCAAGAATCAAGTTTCATACACAAGAAATTTGTTTCTTTAAACAAGGTACAAATTTTTTGCCTGTCTTCCACTCAAGGAGCTACTATTACTTGGAAAATGCAAAAAAGGATGTGTTAAGTAATGATAATGAATGATTTAAAGAGACATCATCTTTATATAATGACCTCAAGCACAAAATTATTTATTGCTTAAACAGTAAGCACATTTTGTTTGTGAGATGTATAGCCACCATCACTATTGAAAACTGTATGAGTTTAATATTGGGTAAACAGCAAACAAAAAACTAGTTGTCTCTTTAAATTTTAATTTAATATTTTAACCCCCATGCAGAATTTTACAAGCTTCTCATGAGATGACATGAAACTTGTTAATATGGTTTAAAGCAACACACTAAAACATGGGAAAACGGACTATAATGTAACGTTTTCCTACTATGCATTTTCCATAACAAACGAAAGAAAAAAACACAACTTTAGTTTCTGTCAGGCAGACGAAGTCTTTACCTGAACCCTAGGAACAAAAGGCGTTGTTCTTCTACTAAGGCTTTGGCTCTGGTAAGCAAAATTAAAGAAAAAGCAATAAAACAAAACCAAAAAGGACAACACGCTGGAAACTAAAAGACCGAAAGTAAAAACAAAGACACACAACTATTACTTTAAACACAGCTTTACACCAACAACGTATCTGTCTAACACAAAGTATTTTAATGCAATGCATAAATTAAATCTGCAAATCTGTTACCAAATCATATCAAAACCCTGTGATGGAAATTCTGGCCTCCGAGAAGTCAGTATGAATTCTGGCACTGATTCCCCAGGAGCAAGGATTTCACTTTACAGGTATACAGATAACATTCACAATAGATTTAGAAATAACATTAACAAAAGGAGCAGGTCAGCAAAGTGTGATTTAAAAGTAGGGTAGGAAACATAAGTTCAGTTTGATCATCTCTTTCAGGAAGATTGTAGATGCATATTCAAAAACAGACACAAGTACAATTCACGCACTGACAGCTTGGTTGCTTTCTAGAGTAAAACAAGTGAAGTAAAAGGTTTTCTCTTTTCTGCAACTCTAAGCGGCATTTCTGCAAAAAAAGCCTAAACACTTAAAAAAGGAACTTAGTGCTATCCAGTAATAGCATTACATGGGGGAAGGTATGATCAATGTATTTAAATTCTCTGTCAATCATGACAGAAATGACAAATGGTACACACGGAAAACCCTTGCATGAAATCAGAACTAGAGCATTTAGCAAACTCAGTAGTTGCATCGCACACAGAGATGCATTTATAACTCATATTTTTGTGAGGCAACACTTCAGACCATATACAGCCTTGTGGCTTCCAGTGGCTACATCAAGACTACACCAGTATAGGCAACATTCCTAAGTTGCTGGACTAACTACAAACTCCGACTAACAACTCTCCATCTTCAGCTTAGGGCAACAGCTACTGGAGTGGCACAGAGAGGGTACGAGTACTGGGAATGGACAGGAGCACTTATTGAGAGCTCAGAGGACCAGTGAATGGGGGAAGAGGAGCATGGGAGTAGGTCACAACAACTACAGCAATCTGACAAGATTTGAATCATCTTTATCTCCCTGCCCAGTTTTCCTGAGATTATTGGTCTGTTTCGAAGTGATAGAAAGAGGCTACTACTATATATTCACTTCCATAGGAAATGTACCCAAAGTATGGAGACAGGGGGTGTGATGATGCTGCTGCCACCCTCCTTGCTTATTTGGCATGCACATGTGCCGGAGAAATCTGTTCCATAAAATGTGTGAAGTAATCTGTTCTCACACCAAAGCAAGAGGTTATATAAGAAAATTTGACAGTCTGGATCACAGGTTTTGTCTGATGTGTTCCTGTGCTCTGTGAGGTGCAGCAGCTGCCCCCACTCTGCCCAGGCAGTACTGCATAGCACCATGTGTAGGTGCCAGAATGTGACCTACTCACATACAATAAAAGTAGCTCTTCAGTTTGCTTCTGCTCCATATTACAAAAGAAATACAGATAAACCAGAATATTGCAATCATAATAGGGGAAGAATATCTCCCACCATTCACTGAGGATCCTCAGCTGCCATATTGTGCCTTGGAAAATGGAGGGCGATAAGCACATTGTGTGCACTACCTCAAACTTCCCAGGTTTTGACACTAGAGCAACAGTAATTTATTTGTATAGAGGTAGAAAGGGGAGAAAAGAAAGGGGAAAAGGAAAGGGTGGAAGAGGAAAGTGGAGCATGTCTCATACTTGACCTTATCACCCCAATATGCTGACATACTATGTCCTTGACAATGTACAATATCAACTTACTTTTATATCAGAGATATTACAACTATAATTAATATACTGTATTTTTATTGCTTTATAAAATCAATATGTATGTAAAATCTGTTGAAGTGATTCTGTGGCTCAGCTGCACAACGAAATAATTTTATAAAAGACATTCCTTTTCTGCTAGAATTTCCACCAGTATATAAAAAAAAAGATGTTATAATTTTATACCTGTATCCATTTACGCAGTCTTCTAGTCACATTATCAGTCTCTTAATCTAACTATTGCAAAATCATTCCAAGTAATACTTGTCATACAGTATCAAAAAAGTAGCCAGAATGCAGCAATTAAGAGCACCAATACACAAATATTAACTTTTTCAAAATGATATTAAAGGAAAAAGAAATCAGTGAAAAATAACATAAAACCAGGAAATAGACAAAGCAAATAATAATAAAACAATAATTGCAATAACAGATACTCCCCTGAAAGAACAACATGGATCAAAAATGCCATAAAATAAATGGCACAGAATACAGATGAATTTTTTATATACCTTAGTAAATTACAACACACAATAATTCCCTCTAACTGCACGTAATTTATTCAATTAAATATGTATTTGGGTAGAATAATTGTTAAAGAAAAGAAGATTCCCTTGCTATGTGAGATGGTTTGCTTCATAGGAAATCCTATTAGCCAGCTCTGGAGTGTCATTGTAACCTCAACAACCTCAACAGCAGAAAACAGGTACACAGACCAATGCCAATACAGAGGAAAACACAGAAGACTGAATGGACAGAGAAAGACACTCCTGAATGATAGAAAGGCATCACTGCAGCTAAACTGGCTAAAACCGTACCAAACATAAAGAAATACATTCCAAAACACTATTAATATAAAAAGGATATGTAGCACTATCTGAATAAGGACGTATATACCCAAGTATTTATCCAGATACTTCAGACCTCCACCTGAGCTGTAGGTATCTCCAGTTCTGCCCACAACTTTTGTATTTCGCAGCCTACTAACTACAGCTGCCCTAACAACAGCCCAACAAGGCATTGTCTGAAACTACAGAAAATACTTTCGAAATCTTGCCTGTTATCTGTTCCCTCTCATTCATCACACCTGTCTGAATTCAGCTGCCATTGCCCACAATGTCAACTGACCCTACACTTCTGCAAAGAAGAGCAACCTGTCTCCAGCTACTGCCAGGGCTCTGCAGTTGTTCTCCTGCCTGGGTCCTCACCATAAAGAGCACATTCCCAATTATATGCACAACTTAGTATTTCCTTCCATTTCCATCTTACTCAGCTATTTGGAATGAATGAGTGTTCCATCAACTGTTCTGTCAGAAAAGAACTGATTAAAAACATGGAAAACCCAAATACTGAATCTTGTCTGTATTGTCATGCTCTAACTAAAAATTTTTTTGGAACTTGCGGAGATTTTTTTAAATTCAATTTTTCCCTAATCTTTCACCTTTGCTAAAGGTCCAAAATCAGAAAATCTCATATTCACTCTAATTTTTCAAAACATCTCCAACTCTACAAAGAGGTTTTGGTTTTTTTTCACTAATTCTTCCAAAGTTTCAAAGCTTTCCAAAGTTATAAAATGAGAAACCAACATTTTCAAATGTGAAGGAAAATCTATTCATTGCACTACCTTTAAGACATATAAACCCCAAATTTGAAAAGTAAAAAAACCCCTTGTGATCATTCAAAACTAACTTAAAATATCAGATTAAAAAGAAACTACAGATATTTGCTGTTTTGTAAAAAACTGTTCCTGTAGAACAGTTTGCTAGTTTTACAATAATCTTTTTCTAAAAACGTATTTTAGTCTAGTCATCTCAATGTGCCTTGCTAGGTGCCATGTTGCTATGTATCCACACCATCTTCAGACATTGTGACAGCCACCCTTCCTCGCAAAGCAAAAGGTTTAGCACGAACCTCCCAAAGCCTTGAGCCAATGGCAGCAGGAGCTGGATTGAACCATTAATTGGTTAACATGAAATACAGCTATTTCCAATTTTTCTTTAGCTGCTGATGTTAGATAGGTCTCCACCTTTTCAAATTGTCCACTAATTTTAGGTGTCCACATTAAGACAGTGGTACTTTAAGTTAGAGACTTACTGATAATTTCTGACTTAACTGTCAGTCAACCAGAGCTGTGCATTCTCAGATATCAGCTGCTTTCTGAGGGAAACGATATTGTGTAGTAGGGAGTATTGTATATAATTGCATACAGTGTATATAAGGGAGTACAAAGAGGAAAAATGTAGGAAAGATCTTTAAATGTCTCCTGACATTATTTGGTTTCCTTAGATGGAAAAAATACTATGAACTTATAAATAAAGGCATTTATCTCCTGAAACATATAAAAATAATTAAAAATAGGAACACTGCAGTTAAACACTAAATTTCTATGCCATTCTAAGACGCATAACCTTGTGAATTCTGTTATTCTCAGAAAATACTTGCAATCCCTGATACTATCCTTATTCACTTCAGACTCCAATAAGCACAAAATCAATAGACTTACTGACTTTACTAATAAATTCTAATCTTAAACTCCTGAAGATTTTGTTTCTGAAACTGAGAAAGAGAGGAAGTAATTTCTGTGTGGCTCCTATTTGGATCATCATTCCACAGTGTCTGTGCATGGGATATGTGAGCTGCTTACTCTAGATCTTGAATTTCACGCTGGGAGCTAGGAACCAAAACTTTTTAACAGCCTGATTTTTATGAGATCCAGCCAAAAGATATTTATTTCCACTCTGTTTCCATTATCAACAGTTTTTGCTGTCTTCTAAAACTAAACTGGTTTTTAGAATCCTCAGTCTGTGTATTTTGACAGTTCATGTTCCTGTGTATTGTATTTTGTGCAAAGCATTCCACACTCTACAGTCAAGATTTCTAGTTTTCCATTTATCCAAAGGACTGAGTCTTTCAAAGTAGTTAACTGCAACAATTACAGATAATTAAAAATTGTATCTTGTAGATGGCTGGTCTGATGAGCAAAACAAATAATGCCTCATGCATTGCAAAATGGAGCCAACATGGCTGCTGAACAGACAGGAAAATATTTCTTCCCCTCCTCTATCAACACCATAAACCATTTCTGTGAGACCTATAGTCTGCTTAGATTTTACGCATATTTTTATGGCACACTCATAACGTAACATAAACAACTTGGAAGAAATATGAATGTGACCTTTTCAAGCTTGTTTAACACCAGTTTTTCACTCTTTCCATTCCATTTTCCTCTCCTTTTCAACGTGTAGCAGGCCACAACTGAGCACTTTTGAAAAATCACACTTTGGAGTTGTAAATGACACAGAAAGGTGTATAAAACTCAAGTTCTTTGTTTTAGTACAAAAAAAAAAAAACCAACTCTTTTAAAGAAAACATTCAGGTAATGAACTTTGTTGTCAATGAGAGTGAAGAGCAAAACTGAATAAACAGTGGTACAAAGAACACAACATTAGTAAACAATCAAACGTATATCTGGGGAAAGGTATATATGAAAGGTAGTGCAAAAGAAATAAGCAATTTTAATGTCCAAGCACACAGGTAATAAAATCTACCAACTGTACATGTTACAGTTGAAAAAGTGTATACGCTCAACAGCACAGACATAACTGGAGCCCAGGATTAGGGCTTTCTGAAAATTTGATTCTACCAGTCCAGCTTACCAGATAAATATATATAAAATTTCCAAAAGCACATGAAATTGACAGTCCTTATGAAACTATGGCCCTACCTACACTGAGATATATAGCATTAACAAAACAATGTAACTAGTTTAACAACAAATTTATGTTAGAGGTAGCTCGTGCCCTACAGTGAGAGTTATATATGCTGCAAAAAGTACAACACTAATATTAAGGAAATATTTACATACTGAAAGTTGTCCAGACAAGAACTGTGGAACATCCCTTAACATGCCAGGACTCATAGGAGAAGTCACTGAAATAGAAGGTCGGTCCATTTTTTGAGATTCAAATGAACTAGAACCTGTAATTATAAGTGAAAATATTTTATAAATAGTAGCACTTATGGATATTTCACAATGTTCTTCAAAGAAAAATTGTACAAGTATAACCAAACATACAATAAAGTTGTGATAAATATAACTTTTTTATCTGTTTGTAATTACCAAATAATAATACTCAATCTTTCAGTGCTCAGATGCAATTAAAAGCTTTCCAAGTTTATCAGAGCTGCAAAATGTCATCTGAAGCATACAGAATGAAAATAGTTTATTCGGATATTTCCAACTGTAATTATGTCAGTAAGTTGGTGGCTCAATATTTTGAAATAGTCGAGTGAATACTTTACTGTGGTCAGAGGAATTCAGTCTTCTGAAGGGCACTTATTATTTTGTACAATCAGACCAATTTTTAATTAGATTTTTACAAAAACATCAAATGCACATAATATTTTTTGTGCATTTTGTTTCAAATTTTGAAGGTCTGCAAACTCTCAGAGGACAAGTTTTGACATATAAAACATAAAGCAAAAGTAAAGTATTTTTATAAATACAAAAGACATTACACATCTCACAAAACATTAAATGGATTTTATTTTAAGACTTGGCTGATCAGTGAAAAGTTATTGGAGGATTTTTTCATATTATTATAATCAAGTTTATGCCACTGCATTTATTCATGGCTTCTGTTATAAAGGAGTTCTAAAGCAATGATAAAAAATAACTCCAGGCTGAAATCCATCTTATCAGATCTAAGCCAAAGAACAAGTTATTTTTCCCCACATGAAATACCGGTTTAGCCAATTTAAAGAATGCTGAGTGATTCTAATAAAGTAGAAGTGTTCTGATTTCAAAGTACCTGCCTCTCAGGTTGCAAATAAAGAACATTTGATCCCTATTTTGAGTTTATAAGGTACAATTGAAATGCAAGACAATAAAATAGGAAATTAAAAATTACTGTTAATGTTATTGTATATTAGTTAGAATGATACTTTTCAATCAAAAATAGTCTAAGCTTATAGTCAAATGTCAAGCCTAAATCAAAATATCCTGACTTTGATAGTTTACTATTAACTGAAGGTAGACAGATAATTCAGTAAGGTGACATATTGAGACAAATACAGACAAAGAGATGAGAGCTATACTGACTATAGATGACATTTTTCGATTTATTTGTGCTTACATAAAAGAGAGAGAAGATTTTCCTACCCCACAATTGAAACTTACTGGACTCCAGCTGTGCATGCGTGCTGTCAGGTATTCTGGGAATGTCCCTGAAATCAGGAAAATTAAGACAGGCTGATCCTTTGTCTAACAAGCATATTCAAAATTCAGTTACACTATAACACTTCTCAAGCCACCACTTACTGCCTCAGAAAAGGCAGATGATCTGCTGGCTATCTTCAGCCATGGGGAAGATTTATCTTTTATCCGGTATAAGTAATTTCAGTGGTAAATCAAAACCTACAGAACAAGTGGATTGGTGAATGCAGGAGAGAGGATGCACAGTTACAAATAAAAGCATTCCATAAATTTAAAAACAAACAAACAAACAAAACAATCTCAGAGTTAATGGAAGAATAAAACTGTGAGAAGTACTTTATTATGACATTACACATTCATTAAATTTTTTGGACCCTCACTCAAACATACTTGACTGTCAAGAATGCTTATCCCAGTATGTCCTTTACCATCCTTCAACCTCAAATTTGGACAATCTTACCTCTTCCATGACTAAATAAGATGAGCAGCTTCATTTGGCAACATTGCATAGTTGCATACACGAGATGTTTCATCACCTGTGTTAAATTGTATGTACAGCTCTGTAATTTTAAAGAACTTAGTTGCAATGACTAAGCACCTCATGATGCCCACCTGCCCCGCAAAGAAACAGATTCTTCCTGCGAGGGGCAAACATTACTGTACGCTAATAAAAACTATAAATATGCTAAATAAATCATGTCGGAAGTATTTGAGCAAAACCAAGCAAGATGGAGCTTCAGCTCCGAGTCATGGCAAGAACAACATTTAAAATCACTCTGTGTGTTTGAGTGCGGTTGTTTTCTTCAGGATGCACTGGGTGTCGGTACCCAGGTGCTGGCCATGGGGCACCACGCCGGGCACAGCTGGTTCCAGACAGTCCCAGCCACCTCAAACCGACCCATCCCCAAGGCACAGCTGGGACCATCAGCCCAGGTGGTGGTGCCTCTCTGATAAGATATTTGAGAAAGGATAAAAAAAAATCTGTGCTGCAGCTGTAATAGAGAAGGGGGGGACAAACAAAAACAAACAAACAAAACATGGGAGAAATGCCCCAGAAGACACCAAGACCAGAGAAGAAGGAAGGGGAGAAGGACTGACTGCAACCCCCATCCCCCTGCACCGCTCGGTGGGTGGGAGGCAGAAGAGGCAGGACCAAAGGACAGCACTTGAGCCTGGGAAGAAGGGAGATGAGGGGAAGGTGGGTTTAGTTTTGTTTTGTACATTTCTCTCTATCCCATTCTGTTATTATTAATCTTCCCCAAGTGAAGATTGTTTTGCTGATGATGGTAATTGCTGAGTGATTTCCCCATCCCTATCTTGACCACGAGCTTTTCTGTCTTATATTCTCCCCCTGTCCTGCTGAAGAGGGGGAGGGAGAGAACAGCTCGGTGGGCACCTGGCAGCCAGCCAATGTCAACCCACCACACAGGTATGTCCTAAGGAATGGAAGTTAAAAATCTTTTCAGGGATATCTACTGTTTCATACAATTTAAAAACAAAAAAAAAAAAAAAAAACAAAAGAAAAAAACAAACAAAAAAAAAAGTTTGTACTATATATTAAAAAAATCTTATCTAATTCCTTTTGGTACATAGTTTCCAAACATTTTTCAAGACTCACTAGAAAGACAGCTTTACTAAGCAGATGGAAGAATCTTTCCAAGCGAATTGATGGACAGTACCAATAATTCAAATTAATTAGACGGCAGGCAACTGGTGTAACTGCCCACTATAGACAAAAAAACCCAAAATCACTGTCTCTGTTGTTAGCAAGCAAAACTTGCCAGAAACTTACAAGAGCTATTGAAGACATAAATATTTAAGTTAGCATTTTTGATACCTGTAGAATTTATAGAAGAAGCCAATACTGGCCTATTACTTTACACAGAAATACACTCCTGAACCTGTCATTTTAAAAATTTCTGTCATATGAGCATGAGAAGAAAGTCTTAAAAATATGTATCATTGTTAACAGATCAAGTATGTTTTCTATAGATCGCTAAAACAATAAACTTGAAAGCTCTGAACACTACCATTTATATTCCTAAAGCATACAGATCACAGTATTTCACAGTACTGTATTTTTTACAAGGACCTCCCACTGAGATAAACAGATGGAGAAGCAGAAGTACTTTTAGCTATCTCTTTACATTTTAAGATATAGAAACACAGAATAGTTTGGGTTGGAAGGGACATTCAAAGCTCATCTGGTCCAACCCCCTGCAATGAGCAGGGACATCTGCAACTAGATCAAGTTGCTCAGAGCCCCGTCCAGCCTGGCCTTGAATGTCTCCAGGGATGGGGCATCTACCACCTCTCTGGGCAACCTGGGCCAGTGTTTCATTTGTAAAAAAATTTTCCCTCATGTTCCATTACAGGCAGATTGTGTAGAATAATGTGTCGTTCCTTCCAAATTCAAACCAGTAGTAACTATGAAAATAATATGCATTTTAAAACAACTCTTTGTGAAAATTAGAAAGCAGAAAATAAATGAGTTCTTTTGTATGAGACAGACAGCTTACATAGAATAGCAACTTGGTCATTCATTTTTATTTTAAGATAGAAAAAGGGATAAATTGCAAGCCAAAATAGTTGTGGTTTTGTTTTGTTTTTTTTTTAAGGAGATTTCCATTTTATCTTCTTTTATCAGGTTAACTTGTCATCTCCAGTTTTTATAGCAGGATATGACAACAGGTTCTCTTTCTCAACTAAGTTAATTGCTAGTAACTGTCTGAAGAGTTCTGGCATGAGTTAGTGCATGGGTGCGAAGACCATCAAGAGACTCTGTTTCAAAATACTAAAGTACACCTCAATGCAAGAGACAAATCCTTCATGCGAGCATCAATTATTCAATCAAAATAATTATCACTTCAGTTATTTTGTAAACCTGAACATGTAATGATTTAAAATACATTGAAACTTTGTTCCCTGAGGCAGAACACAGATATATGGTGTTATGCTTCCTTGGGTAAACATAAGATATTAATTTCTATCGTCCATTTGATTATGACCAGAAATCTCCTAAACTGAGAAGATAAAATGCATTTCAGTTCATCAGCTCAAAAACATTTCTGAAGTTGTATTGTTAATGTCAAAATCCAGTTACATCTAACCAGAATGCAAAATCTTACCAACTTGCAGAAAGTATTCAACACTGAGACTTCAGTTATAAACTCATTTAGATTAGTAACTGCAGTTTTGGAGGTGAAAACCCTCTTTCACATCTACATTGGGAATCAAGTACACAGAACAACTTTTTTAGCCCTGATCTGGCTCAGTTCTTCAGATTATGTGGCAAGCAGTTAATACTCAAGAAGGCATCTTGAGAGCCCACATCACTTTCTTTCAGGAATTACAGATGAGCTGCTCTAGTGACAGCAATTGGAGCACGTGGTAATACAACAGAAGACATGGTGATAAGGAAGGTAAACAACAAACAGTAAATATAAAAGCCTAGGAAAAATACAGGAGGTTTAACACAAAGAACGGAATGCAGAAAGAGACAAAAAAATCAAATATTTTCAAGACGTGAGAAGTTCCTTGAAACTTGTGCTGTTTGAGAAAAACTGTGCCTGTATTAAATGAATTTGAAACCTCCTTTTCCAAGACAATATTCGTCTAGCAATGTAGTTTGTCCCTTAGCATTACTATTATATCTACAACTCCCAAGTTATGCAAAGGTTTTTAAAGATGAGGGAGATGATACAGCCTTTAACCTAAAGGGATTCAATATGTATGTAGGAGATAACCACTCATCTCACTGAAAGATAAAGCAGGTTTTGTTGCTGTAAAGTCCATTTGAAATTGTCAAACCAAATTAAGTTCCTACACATTAAGTTCCTGATGTGTCAAACACATTAATTTCCTAGTAGAGCTGAACCCATAAGAAATTATCCTTGCTGAAATTCCATCTTCACATTACATGGTTCTGGAATTTCTTTTAGTACTCCTTATTTTCTAGTTGTTGTGTTACCCATGCTTTTACGTATGAAGGCATCTTATATGAATTGTGTGCCTCATACAAAATAAAGGGATAAATATTATTTATAATTATTTCTAATTATATAACCATAGAACAACCCAGGTTGGAAAGGATCTTGAAAGACCATATTATGCAACCCCACGTGGTAAGATGAGGTTACCTAGTACCCTATGCAATTGTGTCATATACATCATAATAAATTCAGTATGGGAAAAGAAAAAAATCTTAACAACTCTATGGTCCTTCAAATTTAGTGGTAAGAATCCTAAGAATCCTCCTCTTCATAGCCCTGTTCTGATCAACTATGGAACTTCCAATGGAAAAGCAAAAAAATGATGGATGTGACTGTAGGCTGTAGGAATTTGGAAGAAAAAGAAGACATGAAATATTCTACTATAAAAAGTCTAATATAAAAAAGGAATTCGAAAAATCCTACTGCTATGCAAGAAAAATTTAAATTCAGATATTGAGGGGTAAGTCTGAAAGATAAGAAAACTGTTTTTTAAACTGAAAGTAGATTTAGATAAGATATAAGGAAGAAATTCTTCACCATGAGGGTGGTGAGGCACTGGCACAGGCTGTCCAGAGAAGCTGTGGATGCTCCATCCCTGGAAGAGTTCAAGGCCAGGCTGGATGGGGCTTTGAGCAACCTGGTCTAGTGAAGGTGCCCCTGCCCATGGCATGGGGGTTAGAACTTGATGACTTTTAAGGTTTCTTCCAACCCAACCCATTCTATGATGCTGTGGGCAATATAAAGCACCTAAGAAAAACAAGCACTAGTGCTACCTAATCATTCAAATATGGTCTATGGTCTGTATTAGAAAACAAAAACCAATTTAATAAATTTCATAGATTAAGATTATGAGAATGTGGATTAGAGACTTTCCAAAGTATATTTATTATGTCATTAACTTACTGTATTCTGGGGAAAATTCTACATTATTCATTCTCAGTAAATAGAGTTCATCTTCAGTTCATAGAAGAAATATGAATACAGAATCATAGAATCTTAGAATCATTTAGGTTGGGAAAGACCTTTAACATCACTGAGTCCAACTGTTAACATAGCTCTGCCAAGTCCACCACTAAACCGTGTCCTTAAGAGCCACACCTACACACCCTTTAAACAATTCCAGGAAGGGTGACCCCACCACTTCCCTGGGCACCCTGTTCCAATGCCTGACAACCTTTTCCATGAAGACATTTTTTCCTAATATTCAATCTAAACCTCCCCTAGTAGAACTCGAGGCTGTTTACTCTTAATCTATTTGCTTGTTACTTGGGAGAAAAGACCAACACCCTACCTGCTACAACCTCCTTTCAGGTAGTTGTAGACAGCAATAAGGTCTCTCCTCAGCCTCCTTTTCTCCAGGCTAAACAGCACCACTTCCCTCAGCTGCTCCTCATCAGACTTGTGCTCCAGACCCTTCACCAGCTTTGTCACCCTTCTCTGAAATTGCTTCAGCACCTCAATGTCTTTCTCGTAGTGAGAGGCCCAAAACTGAACGCAGGATTTGAGGTCCAACCTCAGTAGTGTCATGTACAGTGGGATGATCACTTCTGTCATCCTGCTAGTCACACTATTTGTGATACAAGCCAGGATGCTGTTGGCTTTCTTGACCAGCTGGGCATGCTGCCAGCTCATACTCAGCCACCTGTTGACCATCAACCCCAGGTCCTTTTTGGCTGGGCAGCTTTCCAGCCACTCTTCCCCAAGCCTGTAGCATTGTATGGTGGTGTTGTGACTCAAGTGCAGGACACAGAAGTGGCCTTGTTGAAATTGATACAATTAGCAGCCAGGTCTGCTGAATAATGATGGAAAGCCACTTGGTGAGCACTTCTGGCAGCTCACTCAGAACCCCTGAGGGGACCCCATCCAGACCCATAGGCTTGTGAGTGTGTCTAAGTGGTGTAGCAGGTCGCTAACCATTTTGCCTTGGAGTATGGGGTCTTCATTCTACTCCCTGTCTTTCACCTCAGGGGTCTGGGTACCTGGACCACAACTGGTCTTACCATTAAAGACTGAAGCAAATAAGTCATTTAGTACCTCAGCCTTTTCCTCATTCATTGTCACTGTGTTTCCTCCCACATCCAATAAAAGATGGAGATTCTCCTTAGTCCTCCTTTTGTTGCTAATTTATTTATAGAAACATCTTTATTATCCTTTATGTCAGTAGCCAGATACAGCTCTAGTTGGGCTTTGGCCTATCTAATTTTCTCCCTGCATAACCTCACAGCATCCTTGTAGTCCTCCTCAGTTTCCTGCCCTTTTTTCCAGAAGTCATAAACTCTCTTTTCTTTCCTGAGTTTCAGCCAAATCTCTCTGTTCAACCAGGCTGTTTTTTTGCCCCTGCCAGCTCATCTCTCAGCATATTTTATAAAAATGGAAATGGAGAAATAAAAATAAAGAGTGAAGTTATTAATCAAGAATTGCAACAATATAGAGTTTAACCACAGTTTCAGGGCCAATATAGGCTGAATCACTAATGAAACTACCACAGAAGGGAAGCTATTTTTGACCATATTAGCAGATAATGCCTGAGACGCTCTCAGACAATACAGGATTTCACACTAGCTCTTTCTACTTATTGGCATGATCTTTCATTCTAGCTATGCTTTTCTTTTACAGAATTTTGCACACAGTTTTAGTCTTTACAATGTTTATTCATCTCTTTCATATGCTCTGCCTTAGAAGTGAAATTTAGCAACATTTTCATCATATTTAATATTAATATTTCTGAAATTACTTACCCTATTGGTCTTGAAACTACAAGTTCCACTTGTGGCTCAGGCTTGGATTCTAAGATGATATTGTACACCTCCTCAAAGGTGGCTCCTTGTAGTAGCCTTCCATTCCATTCTAATACTTCATCACCTATAATTTCAGTAATACAACTCTGCTTAGGATATCTGCTGTGAACTGAACTTAAAATAATAATTTAACCCATTCTACTGTCAGTTTACTAAATTTTTAAACCTGTGATACAGAACAAGTTTAGAGTCCTTCATAGAGGAAAATCCTCAGTACTAAAACTTTTCCGTAGCTCAGCTTCAAATATGTAAAGTTCAATGAAACAGTAATATCATCAGTAGGACAACTATTGAATTATATATAGCTCTTACTTGCTTTGGCAGTTTCGACTTTAAAGAAACCACAACATGTTCTTTAAAACAGCATATCTCATCAATTTACTATTTTGGAGATCCATTTACCTCTACAAGTTTAATATGTAAGGTTCGGATGGCTCTTATGTTAACAGTTATATTTCTTGCAACTTCTCCAATCTAGCAATCCGTGGTTTGCATGTGGGTATAGAAGCAGTTTCTTAGCTGAGCTCCTTCTTTTGGCACATTTATATTAGCTTGCTTTGCTCTAAATAAAACATGCACCACAAAGCAACTGGGCAGGACATCACTGGAATATTATTTTGAGTATAAAAATGCAAATTAAAATCTTAAAATATGATCTTGAACAATATGAGAATTTATATGTTTCACAAAAGCAGTAATGTCAATAATCTCGTAACTAAATATCAGGTTGATTTCTGCAGTAGTTCATCATGCCTATTTTACATATTTTCACATCTAATTAAACTCACTGGTTTATTATCATGTTTAGAAAAGTAACTAAGCAGTATAGATCTAGAGCAGATACATACATACCTGGTCTAAGATGCCCCACTGTATCAGCTAAGCTTCCTTTTTTAACTTTGGTGATAAATGCGCAGAGTCGACCTGATTCAGTCATCTTCCCTCCTACTACCTGTTTCAAAGAGGAAGTATTTTCATAGAATGAAAATTATTTTAAATGCCTTAAGTGTCCTGGAAATTGAAAGAATAATTCATTTATTTCCTTGGTTTTCAGATAGCCCAGGTAAGACAGATACACTTGAAAAAAACACCACGGAATTTTGGCTATGACAGGTTACGTTTATGTCTATTCTGGCTATTTGTGTAATTTGAACACAATGCAAATACAGAATGCTAAAGTTTTGAAATTTTAGCAAATATATGTATAGTATTTCACTACATCATAAATTCCCACCCCCCAAAAAAGAAAGGTATTGGTCATTAGATTGCTTACTTCAATACTTTTAAAATGAAAATATATATTAATGTAACAGAACTCACGATGTTCACACTCAGCATCAAACGTCTCTATCAATTGATCAAACCCACTTTGGCTGGACAAGTCAGATTAAAATACTTGTCATACTGAAGATTTCTCTACAGTAAACTTCAACAAGTTTGACCTTATAATTTATCCTAGGATCAGGAGATCCACATATCAGAGTTGGTTATATCTGCATTATCTTCAAATTCGTAATGTTTCTTCAGGTCTTCATATTGGGATTAAAAATTTGTAATACTAAATCCAGTTTAGGTTACTTTCAATAACGTAAATCTTTGAAAATTCAGGTCAGGAATAACTGCTGAAAATCACTCTTTTCAGATATCTGTTGAGATTAAAAAGTAGTTACTATTGAATCTAAATGATTCAATCTCAGCAAAGAGTTCACTTTCATAATAGATAATTTTAGATGTTAAACATAGAAGTTTAAATAAAAAATATTTCAACATGGCACTGTTAGCCTCTCCTCTTGCAATTTCTGGCATTAAGGCAATAATACACATACCTAAAGTGATGCTCAGCTGCCTTCTCCACTGACTTACAATATGATCATTTGTCAATTAAATAAAAAATTTAAAAATCTCCAAAGCATGTTAGTAATCTTATAAGTAACTACACTGATTTAATCCCTGTTTACAGTGTATGACTGTAGCCTAATCTATGTAGTCGAAGTTAAATCACTGTCATGCTAAATAGAGAATGAAGAATTAACCAAACTTCTTAAGGATTTCTCACAAGGATATTGATCCAAAATAAATATATGCTTTTTTCTTTTACTATGTATAATTCATTCTCATTCTTGTACTAGTATTGCTGAAACTGAAAATAATAGCAAAGAAAAGAGATGGAGATATGAGATAGCAATAGCTTCCTAATGTTTTCAAAAAGCACTGCATCACAAAAAAATATGCAAACACATGACTTAGTGATAATAATTTTCTGTCGTATGTATTTAAAATGTAACAAATCAGACAATCAGAGGGGGAAAAAAATTCTTTCACTGACAGAGTCTGTATGGGATTTAAATGTTATTAACTTCCAGATGTCCCCAGATCTTCTAAAAAGATAATCTATTTTTCACATAGAATAGAATAATTTCAGTTGGAAGAGACCCTCAGGATCAAGTCCAACCATAACTAAACTCTAGCACTAAACCATGTCCCTAAGTGCCACACCTACACATCATTTAAAAACCACCAGGGATGGTGACTCAAGCTCTTCCCTGGGCAGCCTGTTCCAATGTTTGACAACCCTTTCCATGAAGACATTTTTTCCTAATATTCAATCTAAACCTCCCCTGGCACAACTTGAGGCCATTTCCTCTTGTCCTATTACTTGTTACTTGGGAGAAGAGACCAATGCCCTCCATGCTACAACCTCCTTTCAGGTAGTTGTAGACAGCGATAAAGTCTCCCTTCAGCCTCCTTTTCTCCAGGCTGAACAGCCCCAGTTCACTCAGCCGTTCCTCTTAAGACTTGTGCTCCAGATCCTTCACCAGATGCATCACCCTTCTCTCAACCTGCTCCAGCACCTCAATGTCTTTCTTACGTTGAGGGGCCCAAAACTGAACACAGTATCACTAGCTTCACCACCACCAAGGACAGTGGCATGATCTCTTCTCTAGTCCTGCTGGCCACATTATTCCTGATACAAGTCAGGATGCTGTTGGCCTTTTTGGCCACCTGGGCACACTGTCAAGCAACACCCCCGGATCCCTCTCTGCCAGGCAGCCTTCCAGCCACTCTTCCCTGAGCCCATAGCACTGCCTGGGGTTGTTGTGACTCAAGTGCAGGACCCAGCACTTGGCCTTGTTGAACCTCATACAACTGGCGTCAGCAAAATGATCCAGCCAGTCCAGATCCTCATATATGGCCTTCCTGCCCTCCAGCAGATGAACAGTCCCATCCAATTTGGTGTTGTCTACAAACTTACTAAGGGTGCACTCAATCCCTCATCCAGATCATTGATAAAGAGATTAAACAGAACTGGCCCCAATACTGAGCCCTGGGGAACACCACTTGTGACCGGCCACTAACTGGATTTGGCTCCATTCATCACAACTCTTTGGGCCTGGTCCTCCAGCCAGTTCCTTATCCATCACAGAGTACACCCATCCAGACCATGAGCTGCCAGCTTCTCCAGGAGAATGCTGTGGGATATGGCACCAAAGGCTTTACTGAAGTCTAAGTACACAACATCCACAGCCTTTCCCTCATCTACTAGACAGGTCACCTTGTCGTAGAAGGAGATCAGGTTGGTCAAACAGGACCTGCCTCTCACAAACCCATGTTGACTGGGCCTGATCACTTGTTTTTCTTGTATGTGCCGCGAGATGTCCCTAAGGATGATCTGCTCCATGACCTTCCCAGGCACCGAGGTTAGACTGACAGGCCTGTAGTTCCCCAGATCTCCTTCTGACCCTTCTTGTAGATGGACATCACATTTGTCAACTTCCAGTCAACTGGGACCTCCCAGTTAGCCAAGATTGCTGATAGATAATGGAAAGTGGCTTAGTGATTGCCTCTGCCAGCTCTCTTAGCACCCCTGGATGTATTCCATCTGGCCCCATAGACTTGTGGGTGTCCAAGTGGTGTAGCAGGTCACTAACCATTTTGCCTTGGATTATTGGGGCTTCATTTTGCTCCCCATCCCTGTCTTCTGGCTCAGGGGGCTGGGTACCTGGAATACAACTGTTCTGACTATTAAAGACTGAGGCAAAGAAGGCATTTAGTACCTCAGCCTCACCTTCTATCACTCTATTTCCTCCCGCAGCCATCAGGGGATGGAAATTCTCCTTAGCCTTCCTTTTGTTGCTGATATATGTATAAAAACATTTCTTGTTGCCTTTTACAGCGGTAGCTAGGCTCAGCTCTAGTTGGGCTTTGGCCCTTCTAATTTTTTTCCCTGCTTAACTTCACAACATTTTTGTATTCACCTTGAGTAGCCTTCGCCTCCTTCCAAAGTTTATAAATTATCTTTTCATTTCTAAGCTCCAGCCACAGCTCTCTATTCAGCCAGGCCAGCCTTCTTCCCTCCCGGCTTGTCTTCTGGCACATGGACACAGGCTGTTCCTGCATCTATAAGTCGACCTTCTTGAAGAGAGACCAGCCTTCCTGGACTCCTTTGTCCTTCAGACTCTGCCAACCAGACTCCTAAACAGACCAAAGTCTGCCTCTCAGAAGTTCAAAGTAGCGGTTCTGCTGATGACCCTTCTGACTTCTCCAAGAATTTCATGGTCGCTATGCCCAAGGCGACCTTCAACCAACACATTGCCCACAAGTCCTTCCCTATTTACAAACAACAGATCCAGTGGGGTGCCTTCCCTGGTAGGCTCATTAACCAGCGGTGTCAGGAAGCTGTCTTCCATGCACTCCAGGAGCCTTCTAGACTGCTTCCTCTCTGCTTTTTTATATTTCCAGCAGACATCTGGTAGGTTGAAGTCCCCCATAAGGACAAGGGCTAGCGATCGGGAGACTTGTCCCAGCTGCCTGCAAAATATTTCATCTGCTTCTTCATCCTGGTTGGGTGGTCTGTAACAGACCCCCACCAGGATGTCCGCTTGTTGTCATTCCCCTTGATTCTCATTCATAGACACTCAATCCTCATTAAGCTCTCTCCCCTCTTTTGAGGAACAGAAGTTACACCATGGTGCAATGCTCAGTACTGAAGAAAGCACACAAGGCTTGGCTTGCCCAGCAAGGATACAATTAGTATCTTGCAGAGCAGCCAGTCTCAACAAAATTGTGAAAACATGTCTCGTCTTTCTGAAAATATACATTTTTTGAGCCTATCAGGGAATTGTAAAATTACTTTTGGTAATTGAATATAAAACGTCTCTATATTGTAATTTTGAGAATGATAAGACATTACAGATAAGGGTATACAAACACTATGATACGAGAATACTTACATTATAAAGGTAGCTAGCTTAACTGCGAGGAGTTAGTTCCAAAATTATTCATTACCAACCTTCAATCCAAGCATTGCTCCTGAGTCTCTAGGCACACTTCCATCTTTCAGTCGTTTATTTAACAAAATCCGACCAATGAGACGGTCTCCGTCTTTGGATGGTTGCCAGGTTACTGGATGCTATCATATGATGTTAATGGAAAATACAGTGAACAGGATAGCAAAGACAAATATTTCAGTAATACTTTTCATTGTCTGATATATTTTTAAAATGCCATGAAAGTATTATGATTACACTAATATTTAATGTAATAAAATGACAAAAAACTTCGCTGGCAAACACTTATCTGGATGTATAGTCCATCACAATGTATTTTTAATAGTTAATAACATTATCTATTTTACTAAATCAAATTTTGTTAATATCTAGAACAATCTTTGCCTCTTGACGATTAGACAGATACAGACAACTATACGTAGTTATCTATACACAATGACAATCATACCTGAGTACTGACAAAAAACAATAGTAGAGGTGGAGTATAAAAGTAATACTGAAAAATAAGTTTAACTCAAAACAGAAGTTGGATGTAAGACATTTTTTCTTTTTCCGCTGTTCCAAAAATGTCAGTTTTCTCTAAGACTGACAAACGTTTTTGGTGCTTTACATTCTCTCAGTAGCGGTATATTAAAACTTGTAGAATATAGTAAAAGGTATAATCATTACTCTATTTAAACATACTGTTTCTTTTTTAGAATAATTATTTCACATATGAAGCATGCTGACCATTGTTACTCCGTTACTATATATGAGCACAGTTATACTTGCACATTGGTACAATTAATAAGATTTTAACGTTTTATTTAGTGTAATCATAGCACTTTTTCACAGATAAATACAACTTCATGCTCTATTTCATGCAAAATTAGCAGGCACAGACAAATCTGCTCCCATTACAACAATAACTCTAAAAAGATTTATCATAATCTCCACAAAACAGAAAGCAAAAATAAAAAATACCAAAGCAGATGGCAAAGCCTTTAATTCTGCACAATACTGCACAAAAATGGCATGGCAACAAAACAAAAGAACAACCATGACAGTGAAAGGGAAAAAAAGAAAAACAACTTTCCTGTGCAAAGAGACTTAATTTTCTCCCTTTTTCACCTGGGGTTTAAACTATTAATTTAATTTCAGCCCCAGGAGTAAATCAAATAAGCCAATCAGTAGAATCCTTATTGTTAATTACTTTATACTTGAAGGTAATACCACGATATGCTATTATGCAACCATAGGAACAACATCCTTTATGCCTCTCAGTTTTTTTCTTTGGCTGCCAAACAGGAAAATCTGCAAGCATGCAGAGACATTTCATTTGTTTTTCTTTTCTGCACCTTTAGAAACACTCCATTGTCTCTAGAAACACCCTATCTTTTATTTTATACACTATTTTAATGAGTGACAGAGAGCAAACAAAGACCAAATGAGCAGGTTAAAATGCAGGCTTCTCAGTACCTTCTCGCTATGGCTATGTTCCTCGTTTAGAGTTGTGCTACTACACGTATCTACCCCAGAGTCTTTTATCTGAGGCTCAGACCATTCCAAGTCCTCTTCCAAAGAGTGGCCACCAAAGCACACCATTTTCTTTTGCCTCTCGGATAAGGTGTTAGAATCCGACAGAACTGCCTGCTCATTAGTTTTTCTTTTTCCCCTTTGACTGTACCCTAAAGGTGTGGGATAAAAAAAGGATACAAAAAAGAAAACATGCAAAGGTGTAAATAAAACAAAGGAAATGTGAAATGATAAAGGAATCTAAAAGGTAAGGCTCCACATGTCTCACCAAAGACATTGAGGATGCCTCACTGCTATGCCAAGACGTATGGTCCAACCAGTTGTAATCCATGTCTCCTGTGAGAATCAGACAGACAAGATAGTGCAGTAAAGGAAAGGTGAAAGAAAGAACAGACAAAGATACAGTAAAATTGTAAAGACTTCTGATTATCCTATCTGATTCACAACCTCTGCCAGCAGGACTTGCAAAGTGTTTCCACAAAAAAGTTAGGGCTACAAGAACAGAGTATATGTGACATGAAATACAGTGAGGAAGGTGGTACGTGTGTAAGTGTGTCTACTTGTACATAAATTTTTGTACAGTGAAAAAAATCATGGCTTCAGAGTTCATAACTGTTTCTCTAAAATTACTTACAGTAAATAAAAGGCAATTTTTGTTGTATTCCTACCAGAATTTTCAGAAAGGAAAGCATTTGAATATGGAATGAGTTTTCATCATAATGTAAATACACAGTTCTGTCTTAGGGAACATACTTCTCTGCTTTTCTAATACAAACTAGTATTTATTCTAATCACTTTAATAAAATACTTAAAACAACGGTACTCTGTGTTCAGCTGTACAGTAGATAATGTTTCGAAGAAGGTTAAATTATATGTTAAATATGATAGATTGATTTTTAAAATAGAAAATATTTTTAGAATAAAAAAAGCATATTAACTTTGCTTTAAATTCCCAGAGAAATGTCTACTGGTTAAATATCAGGGAGAATTCTAGTAAGTACAGGTACCTCATAACTGGGAACAAATATGTAGAGTTTTGACAAAGTGGATATATCTTTCATAGAATCAGAATTTAATCTGTATAGCAGAGACATGGGAGGAAGAAAAGTTTAAAAACACAGTTTTACAGAAATGGTCTGAATTAATGCTGCTGTCCACAGAACTGGAGAATGACTCATGTATATTAATAAAACATTCTCTTTTATGTAGGTACTTTAAAGTGCAAATTATGCCCATACATTTTGCATCATCACATTTCTCTTTTGTTTTCAGCACTGTCACTACACGTTACGTGAAAAATATTTTGTAACTACATGGTATGTAATATGCTGATATTAATGTATGCAGGGAAAAATGTTAACTTTCTATCAAATTTTATGACCAAAAGAACACTAAACTAAAGTACTTGTGCTCTTTTTATACAGACCACAAATGACATCCTTCTACTAATATTTCCATTACTTCAGATCCTCTGAAGATGCTCTGATATTGTATAACCTGTTCTTCTGAAACTACATCAATATGCTGGTGAAATGTAACATGGATCTGTTCACAGCCCTAACACTCGTCTAGAAAACTTCAGAGAGGATGTGAAGACAGAACCCCATAAAGATAAGCTAATATATCCTTTAGAAAAGTAAAATATAGTCTCCTTAGAGGGATATTATGCAAAATGAGAAATATCTTTTTTCTCACGTTTTCTCCTAATATATAGACTTGCATATGCTAGATGGGGGAGAGGGAGTGGGAAAGACTCATTTTCATTTTAAAGAGGGAAATGTATTGAATACAAAGGTTTTATTTTCAAAAACACTTGTTGAATTTAGTCCCTTACATTCTAGAGAAACATTGTAGCATATTAAATATCCTCTGATTTCATAAAAAACATGGTAAGGGACCTCATTAAATTATTTTGAAGCTTTAATTCATTCACATTTTCTAAGTAATAAATGGGCCTGCTGTAAATGTTTTAACTGTGTTTCTTGATTCTTGAAAGCACAAAACTGCTTTCTCCTGATAGTTAACATCTTGACGATATTACAGATAAAAGTGTGGCTATCCTGCTAAATGGAAAAGAAATATTCTCCTGAAAGCTAATAACATTTTGTACAAGGTGCTTCTGGCATGGAATTTTCAGTGCTGTCTTACCTCTGCTTCCAAAGACATTGCTTCAGAGGAACTGAGTGAAACCATTAGTGAGCTCATAAAGACCTAGCCTTTACTGCATAAATATACATTTAGAGATATGCAGAAGATCTCAAGAGTTCCAGTCTACATATTGCCAGTTCTACAAATCCTGGTTTTAAAATACATTTTAAAAGCAATCTTAGGTGAGGAAACCCCATCTCATTACAGTAATGATGACTCCTCATCTTTAATTGCATGAACTAAAGGCACATGAGCCCATATTGGTTTTTGTCCCAGCGGTTACTTTCTGTGTCATTGATACAACTGTTGTACTCAAAAGCAAAGTCTGACTAAAAAAGTTGTCTTTTGCTTCCCTATAATTTGGTACCTAATTCTATAAGCAAAGCACTGAAATAAAATGGATTTTATAAGCAGAACAGTTCAAACCAATCATTCATTTTTACTGATTCTAATTCCTGACTACTGCTGAGAAATGCTGCATTTTCATTGAAATGACTAAATTTAAATGCAGGTAGCTACCATCAGGCATTAAGAATCAACCACAGCAAATTACTGGCCATTATTTTAGGTATTAAAATTCTCTGCAGCAATCTTGACTATCACTTATAAGCCAAAAGCAGGCACGAGAAAGGAATCCAGGAGCACAGCTATTATGTCCTTGCCATTCTACAGCGCTTTACCTGTACTCTGTGAAACCCACTATGGCTTTGCCAACTCTCTTGTTCATGCCTTTTCCCATGTTATAGTTTTGTATGAGATTGTGAAGAGCAAGGTTTCCTATCAAGATGAACTTTCACTTTTGTGTCTACATAGAAAACAACTTCCTAAAAATAGGAAAACAAGTTATTGAAAAGCTGAGTCGCCTGAGATGTACCAAGCACACACACACTCCCACTGCAAATGTGCATATACCTAGTCACCAAAAAACGGTCCAATGTTCACTTGCTACTGGCATGTCCACAATATGTGCTTATAGGCCCACACTCAAAGACAGACATTAAATTAGCTTGACAGTAACTGTACTTTACAGTACAGGTGTGCTGTACATACCTGAGTTCATCCTATAGGTATTTTGTGAGTAAATGTTGAGCACTGTGGGGGTATAACAGTCTGGCATATGCACACCATCATTTGAAACATACACACTGACTTTCAGATAGAGAAATTCTATATTTTTTATTTCTGTTTATTTTTTTTTTAATAGAGCTATCCAAAATGTTATTCTACACACATCAACACTTACAATAATATGTGACATTGATATCACATACTATTTAAGCTATTGAGAATGATACATTATTTAGAATAACTTAAAAAATTTTAAACTTCCATTATACAGTAAAAATAAAATGCATTGGTTATTTTCCTACTATGGAACTTCCAATTTCTGTCTACTTTCTCGGAAAAAAAAACCAAAACTCTTAAGGTAAGTTCTTTTACGTCCTGTTAGAGAAATTTTACAGACAATGCTCAAAAAACTGAATCTAGAGACCTCAAGTTCTTCTACACAAACTTTGGATATTTATTATACAGACCTGTACACCTGAATTAAATAGCCTATGCTCCTTCTACAATCAGTGAAAGGAAACAGAACTTTTTAAGGTGTGGTTCATTTGATCTGTTTTAAATGTGTACTTCCAGGTGAGATAAACCATACCTTCATCATACCCAAAATGACTTATTTCTCCTCCACTGCTTATAAGGGAGATCTCAGTGACTCATTCACACCATCACCACCTTTCTATCAGGAGGATCCTACTACCCTAAGTTACTCTTTTGACACAGCATCAACTAAATTTTTGCATATCCAAGAAAATACAAAAATTAGCATAGAAAGGACTCAGGAGCCTTCAAACTCTCATGGAAGGCAAGTCAACTGGGCTGATTTTATACAATTAGAAACACCAAATATTTTTTTTAACATGTCATTTGAACAGGGATATCATATACTCCATTTTTTGCGCTTCAGCCTAGCAGTAGTAATGGAGACCGAAAGGATTTTTGCACCAGTTTCTGTGTTCAAGTGTTTAAACACAGGTTGCAGGCTCATCTGCTGGGGTAACTGAATTCTGCTTGCTAAAAAGATTTCCAAGAGTCCTCTCAAACATATATTACTATATGGTGCATCCACGTACTATTTGTGTCCACGATTAGACACATTTAACCCAGAATGCCCAAGGCATTTGCACAGAGAAACTACTTACATTTTTAAAAATCCAGTTACTTTGAAGCAACAGTTACTCTATATCAAATGATAAGCCCTGAACCCAAACCTGCATGGAGGAACACATGCAAAATTGAGCCTGTAGCCAGATTAAAGCACTCCCACTTCTTGCTCTACTATTCTTCCCTCCTCTTTTCAGTCAAGATGCAGAAAGCTGACTTTCATTTTAATTTAGTTGTGTCTCACAGTAAATACCAATTACTCTAAAATTAAAATTATAAGGAAATAAGTAATAACTCTACCCAAAGACTGTTTTGTCCATATTTGTATTCTCTTTTCCATTCAAATATATTGCTTTATGTTTAAAAATGTCATAGAAATTAGAAACTATAAAGTCTTTGTAGGTCATCTAGGTTTTGCTCTTAATATTGGATCAAATCATCTAAATGACAGGTCTAAATGCTATAGAAGATAACTAAATGCAATTGAGTTATTATTAATAAAATATTTAAACTTATAAAAATATACCCAGAATGACTGTCTGGGAGCCCTATAGCATATTACATTTTTATGAGACATATATTGCTTAGTACACCCACACTTTTTTGAGGTACAACAAATGACTTTATAAAATCCCTGGACATAATTTTTTCAGTGCAAGTTCTATAAACAGTAAAATCTTGGCCGAGTAAATAACTTGTGAAATCTTGTAAAATTAAAAATAATACATGCAAGACATAGGTTTTTGTTTTCTTACAAGAAAAATTGTTAAACCATAATCCTTCTGTAATAAGGACACTGTAATTTTAATTCTGACTACCAGTCTCTTAGATATTTCTCTTCCACAATAACAGATGTTTTATTATTGAGAATATGTGGATTTATGGTGTGCTGCAGAAAAAGATTCAGGAATAAACTGTCATCTCATTGATAAATTATGTAAGCTATAATATCGATGCCATCTTTCATGGAAAAAGGAACTAATATATTAATAAGCTAGGTACAATCTTAGCTAATGTCAACAGCATTCAGATGCCTCGAGTTCAGGAATGCAGCTGGATATGAGAAAGGCCATATGATAGGTCTGCTGCTATTGGTGCCACTGAACTCTGTGTGTATATGGAAAGCTTGCATGGACAAATCAGACTGAGAAAAAAAACACATCAGTGACCATGTCTTTCTGTATAAATGTTGTTAAACTGAAGCCTTTGTAAGTTTACTCATGTTTAGTATCTTTTGCTCATTTTCTTTAGCCAAAATCAAATAGGCAGAAGAAAAGCTTTTCTTCGTCTCCACTCAGGAACCCGCAGCAATGGGAACTTCCCGTTGCGATGGGAACATTGAATAACAGTGTATATTTAAAAGAATTCCAGTCAGTTGCCATTCCCCTTCTATATTAATGTTTGAGAATGTATTTTTCACTTCTTAAAACAGCTTTTCCACTGAGAAATACAGCACTTAAGTAACTTTTAAAAGGCGTTAAATGATTTCGACCTATCCTACACAGCACGTATCTACACTTTCTTGAGTGTTGTCCATGTTCACAGTCAAGTGCAAAACCACTTATCTTCCAAACAGTTTACACATAAGATGCTCTATTTAATTTGCCATTCTACACATGAAGTAATTTGGGATGCCCTAAGGTGCCCAAAACCTTCACGTAGGATTTATACATGTCCCACACACTTCTTATCTAAATTAGCACTTACCTAAACTGAGAAGTTCTTCCCTTGGCAAATTAAAAGCATCTTGTTTCAAACCAAGAAAAACAAACAAACAGAAGTTTCCTCAAATTCAAAGCTCACTGCCAAAAAGGACAAGACATACAATTTTAAATTCTTCAAGCTGTGGAGATTACCTAACTACACACTGCATGCTGAATACATACTACATACTGACCATCTAAGCCAATAATTGTGCATATGTGTCATAGAATCACAGCATCATGTAGGTTGGAAAGGGTCTTTAAGGTCACTAAGTCCAATCAGTGACCTAACGCTGTCAAGTCCACCACTAAACCTTTTCCTCAAGTGACACATGTACATGTCTTTTAAACACCTCCAGGGATGGTGACCCCACCACTTCCCTGGGCAGCCTGTTCCACTGCTTCACAACCCTTTCCATGATGACATTTTTCTTAATATCCAATCTAATCCTTCCTTGGCACAACCTGAGGCCATTTCCTCTTGTCCTATCACTTGTTTCTTGGGAAAAGAGACCAACACTCTCCATGCTACAACCTCCTTTCAGGTAGTTGTAGAGAGAGATAAGGTCTCCCCTCAGCCTCCTTTTCTCCAGGCTAAACAGCCCCAGTTCCCTCAGCTGCTCCTCATCAGACTTGTGCTCCAGACCCTTCACCAGCTTTGTTGCCCTTCTCTGAACTCTCTCCAGCACCTCAATGTCTTGCTTGTAGTGAGGGGCCCAGAACCAAGCACAGGATTCAAGGTGGGGCCTCACCAGTTACAAGTACAGTGGCACAATCTCTTCTCTAGTCCTGCTGGCCACACTGTTTCTGATACAAGCCAGGATGCTGTTAGCCTTTTTGGCCACCTAAGCACACTGCTGGTTCATGTTCAGCCAGGTGTGGACCAACACCCCCCTGCAGGCAGCTTTCCAGCCACTCTTCCCTGAGCCTGTAGCACTGCCTGGGGTTGTTGTGACCCAGCACTTGGCCTTATTGAACCTCATACAACTGGCCTCAGCCCCTTGATCCAGCGTTTCCCCTCCAAGCTGCTTTTCAGCACAAGGCTACAGTGAGAAGAGTACCTCCCATGTCACTTGATCCTCCTCTTACCTGCAAAGTCCCAGTGAAGCCCTACACCACAACAACTCTAGAGAGAAATGGAAAGTGGACTACAGCTGTGTAAGAACTTTCATTTAGGAAGGTTACTTTCTGTGTTTGCGATACTGTCCATCTAGACTGCCATATAGTGGGTGACTCCAAAGAGGAGCTACACAGACAGAGTTGCCTGGAGGTGATTATATGAGTGTTTAAACAACTTCTTTGTCAGCTCTGACATTTCTGTGCCATGCTAGCATTTGGTGCAGGAACAAATGCAAAGTTGCCTGGCACATGAAAAGCACAGAAATATTTTTCAGCAGAGTCACTAATGCATTCTGAGCACTGATGACAAAAGGAAGCCTCTTCTTGCAGGTCTTCTAGCAGGCTTTGAAACTTCCTACTACACATTTCAACATTTCTTGTTTGGAAATAATTATTCTTCTGGATTTGTCAGCTTTCAATATGGAACAGCCTGGAAAAATGTCTGAAGGTTCTGGTCCTACCAAAACACAAAGGAGATGCTGTTCTTTATGTAAAGGAGATGAAGTACAGCCTTGACTTTTAATGTGTGAAATACAGAGAAATGCAGTAATGAGGGGAAAAATGCATCAGTGTTCATTAGAGATAAGGAAGCTGTGGACCACACTCTGATGTTTGCACTTAGCCCTGACTATTCAAACCAGTGGCACCTATACTAAGCACTGTAGTCAAAGGCCTCAAGAGCCTTACTGCTAGCAGCTGAGAAACCTCAGAGCAACCATATAAATAAATACAAAAGATGTAGGAGATCCCCTACATCCCCTAGAAAGCAGACCTTGACCCACTTGGGAGATTCACTGCTGAAGTTCTCAAGAGAAGTCAAAGATTAACAAGTGCAACCATACTTCTCCACAGGAACTTGACAGTTATTAGCACTAAGAAGAAAATCACTGTGCACAATTCAGGAGAAGCTTCTGATTTGGAGCTTAGAATACTAGCAGATATTGTAAGAAGTAGCTAAGTGCCCCTTGCCTGAAAAGTAGAAACACCCAAAATTGATCTCAAGCAGTTTTAGATTTCTATATCTGAACAAGTTACTTGTAACTGCATTCACCCGACTTGTTTTATACATCCACTTTAAGGCTGACATGAGTTGTACTCAAGAAGTGTGTGTATTTCTTCAACGACTGCAAAAGAAGTCAAGATGGTTAGCTAGGATGTAGATGCCTTGTTTCTGGATATCTGCATTAAGTCAGACAGAATCACAGCTCTGATATATGGATATGGAGATTTATAGGACCACTACATGTGTTAAAGGGTCTAAGAGTGATTTTGTGTGACCCTGCATAACCGTCCTTGTTAATGGTGAACATCTGTAAACAACTGAAGTTCTTATGGCCAAGAAAGAAAAACAGAAGCTACAGAGTTGGAAGTTGTTTTTTTTTTAAAGTGACACCATTTAGGGAAAGATGATATTAAAATTGAAGACCCTGGCTTAACCTCAAACAACACATAACCTTGTTTTCAACTACTCTTAACAGAAAGGATTATCTAATGTAAAGGGCGAAAGGTTTTCAGCATGACTAATTTGTTGTGGCTCTCTTTCTGAAATGGAGACAGCACCACTGCTGATAAAAGAATATTTACTGGAAGTATTTGCTTAAGTATGTTTTCCTGGAAGAATTTAAATTGTAGGAAATACTTGCTTCAAAATTACATTTTCTGAAACAAAATTAGGCTTACTCTATTAGTTAAATATATTTTGATAAATGTTTTTGCTTGGAATAAATTGAAAGAAATCATATCAATATACCAAATGATAAATTACCTACTTCCTGTAGAAAGCTACAGCATATTAAAACCAGTGGGCTGGAGTTGAAAGAGAGAGAGAAAAAAAGAAATACCAAAATGCCATAAATTCCTAACAGAAGTCCACACTCACCAGACACCCACTGGAAGAGGAGCCTCCAGTCACAGCACAGTGCACGTACTAGATGACCTCACACACTTACAGCCATGCCTCTCATGTAACACCTGGAGTGTGTCCCTGTATGTCACACCATGGCCTCTATCGTGTGATCAAGTACACATCTCACACTCTGGGCCATCAAGAAAATGGACCAGTAGTTTTAAGAAGTAATGGAAAACAGCCAGATATTTTATACTGGGGACCCAGTCCACCACTGCCAGTTGACCTTATTAATATTCAGGTTTCTCATATTTGCACACTTTTGTTCTATGTTCTCTGCTACTCTATTTCACATAAGATCAGGGAAAACTGGAACTAATTAAGCATTCTATCTTATGCATTTCTCTCTTGTGCGATTGTCTTTAAAATTTTGTTTTAGGAAGATGTTTATTCCAAATTACACTTTTGACCCTACTTCTGGCATTTTCATTTTTCAACTCCTTCTCCTCTCCTCCTCCACTTCCCCTCCTCCTCTCTCTTCTCCACAGGAAGTTTTGAGCCTATACCTGGAGAAGGAAATTCCTTGAGCAGAATACAAAGGAAAACAACCTTTGGAAAGCTTAGATAAGACAGTATTTCAGGATCATGCCCAGTAGTAAGTAATCAAAAGTAATTTATTACTTCTTTACTGTTATTCTAAATAGTCTAAATTTTCAGTCTATTGCAGGATACGCCTTTTTCCTTTTCCATCCCTATTCCACAAAGACCATACATATGTTCACAGGCTGACCTCACATGTCTTCCTTGCTTATCTGTCATTACCATGCAACCCTCCAGCCCAGGGTTCCAACTGACAACGTCATTGCAAGTTCATCACCTCAGGCTTGGAAACAGTACCAGCAACACCAGTTTGCCTATGAGAGATCCATTTAAAGAGGAAACAAGCACTATTAGTAATGCAAGGGAGAATAAAACCTATTAATAACACTAAAGGATCCCACATCTGTCCCTTGTTTCAGCAGCTGAGTCCTCTCTAACATTGTGATGATATTCCCATCAACTAAAAGCCTAGCAAAGTGTCCTGAGTGAGCCTACCTCTCCTCACAGACTCGTCTACTGGAAGTTAAACAAGCTCTTGGATACAATGCACATAGGAATTCACTGGTGTCTGGAAGGCGAGAAAAACAAAAACAAAGCAAAACACACACACACAAAAAAAACTTTCTCAAATCACTGGCTCAGAAAAATGAATCACCTTGGAAAATGACTGTTAAGGAACTACAGTTCTGTTATACAAGCACAGAAGATCCAATGGTTCTACGATGTGTTGGAGCTGCTGCACAACTGGGAACTGATCTGCACATGCACAACAATTTCTTTCCTCAGACTTTGAAAAAAGTCCAGGCAAATTCAACTGTCCTGCTGCCAACAGCAAGGCAACTGTAAAACCTGCCAAGCCAGCTGGAAATGAGCCTTATAGCACCTTGGAAGAGAACACAGTTCATAATTGGAGCACTACGAAAATTTGTGAGGAACAGCTGCAATGTTTAAGAAACAGGTTTGGGTTCTGTGTGCTCGTGATACCTCTTTCCGTTAGATTTTTCTTTTCATTACCATTTTATTTACATTCAGTGAAGGAAGCTTGGTTAAACTGAAGAAATAAGCAGCTTCAGAAAGACTCTATTTAGCATTAGTAGACATATTTACTTACGCAATTCACATGTGCTGGCTTACCCTATATTCGGCTTTCCACAGATACACACTTTTTACATCCTGAAGTTGTGATTTTGGCACAATAACTGTCAAAGTAGCTCCAACAAGGCTGCCTGGCATCTGGAAGTCTCAGGGGCATAGGATTTACTGCACATGCATTGAATCCTAAATGTGAACCTATTTCCATTTGGACGTTTGGGACAGCCATATGAGCTCTGTACCTTTGAGAGGCAGCGTTTAACCAGGTGCATTTTAACTTCTTTTAGAAACGGACATCTGCTAACAGGGAGTCTATACAAATGTTTTCTTCAAATAATACATTTAAGGCTATTAGAACAACTGAAGCCAATGCAAATCATAAACAACATGCAAACATATGCATAGATCCTTCTAATACATAATAACAACAGAAAACAAAACAAAACCATAAAAACTAACCCCTTATATTGTGTACTTATTTACTTTTAAGCTTTAGTGCTTTGATGTCAACACTAATTATTACAGCAAATAACTAAGCTACTTTGAATCAGTATATCTTAATTACTAAGCAAGCCTCAAATTTACAAAGGGAAGACAACAGGAGACCATGAAAGACAGCAAGGGAATGGATTCTTTGTGAGACCTGATGTCAAATTCACAACCAAGATCATAAACTTAGCCTGACAGTTGTACTCATGACAGAGTTGTATTAACTTCATCAAGATAACAAACAACCATAAGTAAAACTGAAATGGTGAACATGCGAGGAAGGAAAGGAAAATCTTCTTAGCTTAGTTTTAAAGAACATAAATATATTCATTCATAATAGCCTTCTATATTTTCAGCCTCAAAGTCACATAGAGATAAGCCTAATGAAAGGAGACACTACAAACAACATAGTGATACCTCCTATCACAGACACATCATTATCTAGAATCAATTTCCATCATCAGCCCAACAGCCACCCTTACATTACGACTGAGGATCAGCCAGTTGTTTCATTGATCACATCTTTTTCCTTTCTCTCCACTGCTTCCAGTCAGGATCACTGATATCTTGCTACAAAAAAGTGATATTAAGAAATAACTCATCTTGTGATTTTCAATATGAGATAACCAATGAACAGAGAATGCATCTGTGCATCTAGTAGAATAATACAATAATTATTATTTTACAATATAAATATTTAAAATTTTGACATTAAAAAAATCTTATAAAATTACCAAGTATCTCAATTTCAGTTCAACATTGCCTTTTTCTGTTCTGTTATTAGGTTTTGTCTGGAAGGAAAAGATACCCTCCACTTTGACCCTTGGACATAGCTATTGTCCTATAAGGAGAGCTGGAGGCAAAACAAGATTGGGTCCATATTTTTGACCATGGTATTCCAAAAAGATTATTACAAGCTCTCAGTGGGCACAGAACAGGACTCTAAATTCACTCAAAATGTCTTGATTCCTGACGAGGAATCATATTTTAGAACAGAAATAAGAATAACCTTAAAACCAAAATATTCTGTATTACATACTTGAACAACTAGGTATTTTGAATAGCAAACAACCATACAGGAGTTAAGATGAGTTGTTTTCTTGTTTGTATTTCTCAGTTTGCATTATGCAAAAAGCCATAGGCAAATTTTAAAATTCTACCTAACAATCACGAGGAAAATACTGCTACTCTGATATACACCACCGGTTTAAGATTAAACTATTTGTAACATGGAAATACAGCATTTCAACAGAAATCATACCAGTTCTGTTCTTTAAAGCTGATCTAACATTTCACAAGTGGAATACTAATAACAGCTTTTCTGATTGTCTAAACAAGTGTAATTTTTAACTAATGCAACCTGCTGCCTTCTTCAAACTGATTTCTAAACTGCAGCAGACACAATGCAGGCTCACTTCACTGTTAAAATGATTTGATTTAAGTAACAAGAGCTTAATCACAGCAGTAAATCACAAAGTATCACCCATTTCTGGCAGCATACGTGCTGTAAATGGTCTAGAAGCAGTCAGTGCATCTGTGATTTGGTAAGCTGGAGTGGCAGCAAAAAAAAAAAAAACCAGTGTGAGAGGGTTTTTCATCACCTTGACACTGCAATAAAAGACCCTGTAAACTAGTAATTGTACCATTAATTATTGATGTCCCGTTTAGTAATCACAATGCAGAAAGTAATTTGGTATATGTAAAAACACGTATTTTTTTGAGTTTGGTTACATGTTATTTTTCTCAAACCACCTTCTTTGAAGGAAATTAATTACCTCCTTAAAGAGGAACAAAAAACCTGAAAATGAAACTCCAGTGGATTCCATCAGTAATGATCATAATGAGCTGTCTAATTTAGTTTCATACCTTCTTTTCAAAGGCGTGACGGCTTGATACTATAGAATTAAATTAGTTTAGAACAATGATCTGTTATACCTGGTTTACAGTTTAAAGAAAAGATGTGCAAAAATAAAATACCAAAGATTGCAGGGCTTATTTAAGACACCTTAGCACCACCATCTAATTTTGTGCCTATATATGTTTATATGTACATATGTGCATACAGGAAAATTCACATATGTGTTATATTAAGGTTAGGTTGCAAAATGAAATATTCAGAAGGCAAGAATTCTATGAAACTTAGTTTGCCATGGAGCCTTTAGTCTATACAAATGTGTATTAACAGAATATTAATGTGTATTAATATAATATTTCATAATATGATGGCAAACTTTCCCCATCCCCCAGGACCATCATCATGTTCTGTGCACAGAAAAAAGGGTATAGAATAAATAAGTAGCAAATCAATAGCTTTGCTTCTTCAGTTAATGACCCCTTCCATTAGTTACTGAACATAATCTAAATGCAGATCTAAGTACAAAATTATTTGTCTCCTGATAATATTTCTGTGATGGTCTCAGAGTATGTTAGTTCTGCAGGCATCAGGGTTACATTCAAGGAATTTTTCTTTGCAGCTTGCCTGCATAATGAAATGAAGTGGATGCTACAACTACCCTCTTTTAAAATGAGCTGCTGAAATGCAGATATAGAAATGAAAACCATGAAATGTTTCAAGCAATTTTCTGTGCCAAACTTGAGAAATATAGGACTTGATTTTTCTTCAGTCATTTCTAGGGCTGTAGTTCTGCCTATTTCTAGCTCTGTTATACTCACACTTAGTAAATGACAAGAATTTATCAAAATCTACTCACCAAAGAAGCATTTTATTTTATTATATTATTAAAATGAAAAATATTCCTCTTCCTGTACATCCAGGACAACTTATGTCTATATGTACAAACTGGATGGAAACCTCCTTTGCACAGAAATTGTCTAAGGATGTTGTTCAAAGAGAACTAATACAGTTAGCAAAATGTTGGAGAGATATAAGGGTAAGATTGTTAAAGTCATATGTATGAAGAGATGTAGATACATTAACATTCCAAAATTAATTTTGAATCCTAATGATAAAAGTAGATTTCTTAATTGTATTTTTCAGTCTCTTCATGATTTTAAAAGAATACAGAACAATAGAAGAAGGCTCCATGAAAGAATAGTTGGTTGATGTTCTGTAATTATTTCATTTAGCTGAATACATAAATAGGCATGTTGTTCAGGGACCTTTCCACAGTCAACAAGAAGTACTCCCATAATTATAGCCTTCATGGTAGCTGAAGCTGTAATAAAAGTTACATAAGGGATTTAATCTCAGTCTCCTGTTTTTATATGATCACAATTATCCAAAAATATATCTCCTGAGGCTAAATATTTCCAGAATGTGCTTAAGCAAAAGGTCAGTATTTTTAACTTCTTTTTAAGGAAAATTCTTTCACATCCTCTACTTGCTCATCATTAATTTTCTCAAAAGCTGAGGTGAGAGGAGAAAAAAAGTCATAAGAATTAATGCCTGCAAAAACAGCAGGCAATTTCACCTCAGATTGGGCCAGGTCCTACATTATGGAGATTCTCATTGCACAAAGCAGTCCTTCGGCCAGTGTAACTTCTTTAGCTCACACCAAAAGAGTTTTTCAGAAGCAAACGAAAAGTACAGATGAGACTGGACCACCATTCTCTTCTCCAGGTAGAAGAATTATATTCACAGAATACAAGTTGCACATTTCTGGTGTAAATACTGAAACTATACTGCTCCAAGTTGATGTTACTAACTCATTCTTGTTACAAATATATCAAGGATAACAAACAAAAATGCCACAAAGGCCACAAAGTGACCAGATAGGCTTGCATAAGACACTTGTGGTGCAGCCATTTTCAAAACATCCTCTTCTCCCTTGCTTCAGTTGCTCATTTCATTGTTTCTTCATCGTGAGGGCGGTGAGGCACTGGCACACGCTGCCCAGAGAAGCTGTGGAGGCGCCATCCATGGCAGTGTTCAAGGCCAGGATGGATGGGGCTTTGAGCAACCTGGTCTAGTGGAAGGTGTCCCTGCCCATGGCAGGGGAGTTGGAACTAGATGATCTTTAAGGCTCCTTTCAACCCAAACCATTCTATGGTTCCATAATTTCCTTAGATGTTGCTGTACTTGACAATATAATTAATCCAGGTTAACACAGATTTTCCAATAAAAGAGTTTTCACATTCACCCAGTGACTATCCACATCAGTTTTATCTTCAGATAAACTGCTACTGTAACTAACCCACTACTACCTAAGGCAGACTAGCAGCAAATACATCATGTTCTTTCCATCTCCTGTCCTTTTCAGAGGCTTATGCAGTTCATCCTTGAAGTACTTATTCACTACTTATGAAATGTAAAGCCTTTGAAAGGGAAACTTAACAAAAATTATGAAAATTGCATAAACAATTTTTTTAAATTATTTTAAATTGTCAGAAACCTGTTGAAATTAAGTTCTTGGGGATTCCCATTATTCAAACATTACTGTTAAGGAAGAAATTTTTGTTGGCTTTTATGGTAAAGGAGAGGAAAGCAGGGCAGAGGCTGCCTCTTTTCCTCATCATGCATTCTTGAATATCTCTGTACAGGACTCAGCTGTGAAAATAGTTGTGGTATCCAGCTGGCACAGGTGTCATCACAATGACCTTAATAGATATGGCCAGCTGACTTGTAAACAACAGAAGGATCATTCTCCTGATTTAAATCTGGCAGTGAACACTTGAAAATGCACCTATTAGTCCCTTGAAAGAGTGATCACCAAATTTTTCTTAGAACTCTTTGAAACACCCTTCTTTTCTGCCTGTGTCTGCTCAGAACAGACAAAATACCATAGAGCATGTTTGCTCTGTGGTAAGGACTGCAGTCCTTGCCCAACTCAAGGTTTTATAAAAAAGCAAGGCCTTGAATAAGCTACAAGACAATAAATGTATTACGCTTACAATATTTTAGTACCTGAATCTGTCACTTTTTAAAAGTCTGTGATTATATTTTTATTATTTTACTGTAATTGTAAATAATTTTAACCTCAGTATTCTGTTGCTGCTTATCACAGTATAACAGTATCACAGTATGTTTGGGATTGGAAGGGACCTCAAAAGATCATCTAGTCCAATCCCCATAATACTTACTATTAGGCAAGTAAATTTAGACTATTTGTATCTATCAAAAGAAAATAAAATTAGCTTAATTAGTATTGATTGATCTTGATTAGTAATACTGCAAACACAAATAATGACACTATGAACACTTATCACTATACATTTCATAATGGGCCGCGATTCGTAATTCCCATTTCTAGAATTGATTTGTTGAAATTAAGAGATAACACAGGTTTTCACAAATGTAGGATAGGCTATGCTCATAGCTACACACTGTAAACAACTAAAGCAGTTAAGGACTTTTTAGGGTGACATTGCACTTCCTGCCTATTTTTTTTTAGATCATCCTCTGTCAAATCCGATAAAGAACTGGCAAGTATGATATGCTTTGGGAATAATAACTTTGGCAAACTACATGTCTCAACAAAAACAGTTATAGAATTTAACTGCTTCACTGCCACAATTCAACATATTTTCTTTTCCTTTCCTTGTTATTTTCAAATGAGATCTTATGCAAAATATGGCTTCCTTGTTTCATATATGACTGTGTTCTTAAGATCAGTCTCTTA
This sequence comes from Nesoenas mayeri, assembly GCF_963082525.1. Classification (NCBI taxonomy): domain Eukaryota; kingdom Metazoa; phylum Chordata; class Aves; order Columbiformes; family Columbidae; genus Nesoenas; species Nesoenas mayeri. The sequence continues at coordinate 22,268,722 of NC_137543.1, forward strand.
TAATTTTGTTTGGCTTTACAACATCCTTTAGTTTATAAGCAAAGTATAATAAGCAACTTGTTATTTCTTAGTAAAGTCAGAAGCAACAAAATTTGACAATATGAATATCCCCTACTCCCTGGCCTTTATATATTTCCAAATGTAAGAGTGTCCCAATAATGGAAAGGTAAAAAAATCCAATGCACTTTTTACAACCATAAAATCATATTCTCTTATCTTCAAGATCATAGAATCACAGAATGTTAGGGATTGGAAGGGACCTCAAAAGATCATCTAGTCCAATCCCCCTGCCGGAGCAGGAACACCCAGGTGAGGTCGCACAGGAATGTGTCCAGGTGGGTTTTGAATGTGTCCAGAGAAGGAAACTCCACAACCCGTCTGGGCAGCCTGTTCCAGTGTCTGTCACCCTCACTGAGAAGAAGTTTCTTCTCAAATTTAAGTGGAACCTCCTGTGTTCCAGTTTGTACCCTTTGCACTTTGTTTTATCATCTGTTTTCTCCAAATTCTCTGTCACATGCAATCAACATCATGAAATCAGACATGAGAACTAAATAAATAGGTGAATGCAATGCTGGTGAAAGACAACTTTGAGAACAAACTGACACAGCTACAGGAGTTGTCCTAGCCTTTGTCAAACCATGAGAGAAATTCCTGAGCCAGTGTTACACTGCAGGCAATGCCATTGTCCTTTCACAATTTTATGTGGTTCTGGACAAGACCAGGAAGCACTGCAGGCAACACCTCACTGTAAGCCATAGCTTAGGAGTTACCAATCCACGGTGCAAGCAGAAGACCAAAGTGACCACCGACCTCTTCTTGACAGTTTGGATACACTGAGGAACAGGAGCTCTCTCATCTATAAGGCATAATCAAACAGTTGACTCTGTAAGACTGATGCACTTTTTCACTTCTGTGGAAGCTGTCTATGCTGGTAATAAACACTTTCAGAACTGTTGTGTTACCAGCAGACTGGGGATAGTGGATGTCAGGACTCTGCGGTTCTTTCCCTGGCTTAAAGGTGCCCATCAGGAGAACCAACAGGCAGAGCCAGGGCAAGCAATACCGTCATGGGTTGTTATTTCTGAAACACTCCATAACAAAGGCATATATTCCCCACTGGAGATTTCAGGTCCTGCTCCCTGCTCTGGCCTTGTACAATGTCTTGGTTACTTAATATGATAGAAGAGAAAAATCATTAAAAAAGTAGATGTAGGAGAGCTTTAAACTTAGCAAAAGGGCTATGAAGCCATTGTACAGGAATGAACAAATGCTAGTAGTGCAAATGGAAGAAAGTCAAAGGGGTATCACAGTTTGAGAATTTAGAAGATTTCGATTTTTGCAAAATCTTACAAAACCCAGAGAGACCAAAGGAAGAAAACTAACACACAATAAGTCAAAGAAACAAGCATGGGGGTTAGAAGGAAGTGAACTGAATGCAGAAAAACAAAAAACAAAAAACAAACACATTTCTTGCTTTGTTTAAATGCTTTATGCCTGAATAGAACATCTCTTCAACCCCCAACTGAAACCTAACAATTATAATGAACTGAAAAGTGATTCTTCAGTTCTTCCCATAATAATAATGAGCAATGAGTTCAAAATACAAGGGACCTGAATGTTAGGCTTTGTTCTGACAGTGGTCCATTGATTTCCTGTCCACAAAATCAAGATAATAAAGCTTTCTTCCACCTACAGAGAAAGGAATGAATGTGAGCTACTAAAATATACTGTGATGAGCATGCTGCAAAGGACCATGAAAAAAAATGGACAGTTACATTAATCCAGGCTCTTTCAATAAGAATTAAAAGAATAAATATCTGTCTCATTTCTCCAGATACCATCCATTCTCTACAATGAAAAGGCAGATTCCTGTTGAAAAAGTACCATGGGGTAATCAAAGATCCTGGTACAAAGGATGTGAAGGATGTGAAGTACAGCTGACCATGCAATTTTTTAATTCATACTTGATTCTGAGACACCACAATGCAGTGTGTCAATTCCAGTTCAAGGGAAGAAGCAATAAGAGACGAGCTCTGATGCACAAAGGTGCAAATGTCTTCTCAAAGGTGAACGCTCAGGGCTGAGACTTCTCAGGCAGGTGTGCAGGAGCTTATTTGGTCACACTGCGGATTTAGCTTACAAAAGTAATTTTTTTACACCAATACTTGCAGTTGTGATGTTTGGGATTATATATACATAATCTTTTACTCAATTTGGATATTATCTATTTCAATATTTAAAAATCTTCATTATACCTTAGCAGGTACTATGTTCTATTTAACAATATCAAAATACTGTTCTCAGTCTATATTGACATCAGCCAGAATGTTGTCAGCTGGCACTGCAAATACAAATGTAAGGGAGAATCTGGTCAGCGTTTCTCAAATTGTAGTTATGCAGTAGATTTTTCTTATGGCTTAGGAAAATACTTGAATTTGTTTTATGTAAATACAGTCATTTTAAATGCATACATTATAAATTTTGGTGGGCATTTTTTTGTTTTGTTTTGTTTTCTGCTACCATCACAGAAGAAATGATCATACAGACAGAATTATCCTCATTAATTAAATTACATTAAATACACTAAACATATTCATGAACACACTTTTTTGTAGAATATGGAGAAAAATGTGTTTGTCCATATACAAAATTCTCATTTTAGAATTTATAAAATACTATCAAAATGAGAATACCTCACTTTCATCTGTGAAGAGTAATTAGCTCTGTAGTTTGAAAAAATTTGCCTTGGGTGACTAATGTCATACGGGGTCATACTAAGATCAAATGTGTAAAGTAGCACTGTTAATATGTTAATATTCACAAACCTTTTGGTCCTTCTGTAAGCACACAATGCTGCATTTAATTTAATTGTTCCAGAACTTCATGATTACTGATTACAGTAAAACAATATCCAGTTTTCAGACACTGAATACAACTTTGTTACTCAGTTTAACATCAAATATATTTCTATTACTTAGCTCTTTCACACAAAATTTGTGTAAGTCCGCAGCTTGCTTCTCATGAGAACTTTCTGAAAAGTCTACACTATATTGTGCAGCCTATGGAGAACACAATGCAACTGATAAAGAAAAATTATACTATTAACCGTCTGCTTCATCATTACTATCAACAGTCAGCATTTTAAAATGTTACCACGCTGTTTCAATACTTACTCCTGGAAACACATTTCACATGTTTCAAATTACCATATTATTTCATATTGTCAGCTACTGGGAGAATAAGGAGTAAGTTATAGGTATAAGCTAGTTCATTAAATTCCTAGATTTGATTATACATCCACATCATACTTACTGAAAAAGATAACCATGATCCATACAAATGCCTCCAAATGAAGCAGAAATTCTCAGCTGACTTCTGAATTCATGACTTGCATATTCTGCCCTTTGCTTTGTATGGCAGATGCAGTCAACACCCCCCCAGCCAAAGCAAAAGCAGTTTGGAACATGGTTCATTGTTTGTGACTCAGGTTAACAAACACCAGTACACATTAACATTTCAAATTGCAAAGTGAATTCAGTTTTTTGTAGTCTTTCCTACCAGTGAAAATATTTTTCAGCTACAGGCAAAAAGTATTTTTCTACATATGTTAAAACATTTCTCTAAAGCAAGTTCCATATTTTAATAATGAGTTCCCCATAAGCCAACTTTAGATAACACATGCGTTTCCCACGCTGAGTTTCCACTCTCAGTTGCTGGTATTTTTCAGGCATTTTCTTTGCAGTGTTTTAAATGCCTCAGTAGGATGCTGGGTAAAAAAGAATCAAGCATCTAATTTCTTAGGAACTCTTATACAACTCTTATTTCAAAATGACAACTTCAGCAATCAAAACACCAGAAAAAGGCAAAGGTCCACTGTCCAACATGAAAAGCAAAAGTTGCCAATGAACATCACAACTAGAACTGAGATTTCTGGTCATTTCTCAGCTAAAAGGGAATATAAAGATGTGGAGCTCCACACTGAACTCTCCGTGATTTTGGAATGAAATTTGCACATATTGCAGTTTTAAATGGCAGTTCTTGTCACTGTTTTCCCAGGAAAATCAACCTACAATTCAAGAGCCTCTTCAGGCTTGTAAATCTCCAGCCACAAATTGCTGTGCAAGTAGAATTTTGCTCATGTTTGGGAATGAGAAGCAAACCATCTCCTTCTCACAGCTCTCTGGGGTGCTTACAAAAAGCACAGCAAAAAACAGGTTAACAGAAATAAGATACTTGACAAAGAAAACAGGTCTTTTCACTAAGCTGCCAATTTTCCAAGAAAAGAAGTACTTTCAGTACTTTCAGCTGTAGCCAAAGAAGATAGAAAACATCTGATAATATTAAAAGAATATACTGTGCTAAGAATACAATCTTATAAGCTGCATGAACACTGTGCTTTACTGAATTTCTACATTGGGATTGTAACTTCAGAGTTTGTCTTTCCTTCGATGTTCTAATTTACTTATATGCCATGTAAATAAAATTATAATAGGAGTTACCACTAACAGTAACCTAATGAGTTACATACGTAAATAATTTTTGTTATAAATCATGAAGACTACAAAACAAAGTACTAGGCAATGGAGGATGCTTTGTTCATGTCAAGTTCTCTGTTTTGTCCCTATTTTTCTTTCTATTCCTTTAGTCTGAGTTCTGTGTAACACTGCAGATATACCCAGTATAAGCAAAGACACATAAATAAACTGTATAGCAAGCTTAGATCATTGCATAGTACCTATTCTGCGTATTTTCTAATGATTGCTTAGGAAATGTGAAAGGTAGTTTTATCATATTTGTAAAACATTGGATTTTTCTGGTTGTTCTTGAATTCATTGATGCTTCTACATTTTTAACTTGTTTGCATTGCAATTTCAAAGTTTGCAATGAAGGCCTTTTAGCTTTTTTAGCCTTTTTAACAGCCCTGCTCATGTCAATCGCAGGTGTTAATGTCGCAATCACTCCATTTGCTGCATTGCAGTTCTGTAATCTCATGTGCGAATCTACGATGTTAGCCCAGATTTATTGCTCTCCTATCCTACTACACAGACCTAGATCAGCCCTGTGTCTAAATTCTCTTTGTTGCAAACACCTCTTGTCAGCCCCACACAGTTCCCATTTTCCTACCATTTCCTTGCTACTGCTATTCTTTTTTTCTCTCTTTGCTCTCCATTCCAACTGTTTTATCCCCTTTTCTTTAGTAAGGTGCCAGAAAAAGCAAAGACTGATTCCGCTGTATGAGTCTGCCTCCTCGGGTTGGCAGACATTTTCTGACTATTTCGTTATCCAATTTTTTTCACAGTATTGGACCATGCTAGCCTCACTGTTAGGAAATAACTTGCCAAATGTTTTGCCACTAAGATACCACGGAAATGAATCCATTGTGAACAAATTGTGAGCAAACCAACATAAATTTTTGCCCATGATGTAAAGGTTCCAAGTTTTTCAACACCAGGATGCAATTTAATTTAATTTCTTTTGTGAATATGAATATTTTGCTTGATCAAATCTTATCCTGTGGCAGAGTGACTTTTTGAAATTTAGTTAGGTCAAACTCAGCCTTTTTATTGGTCCCCCTCCCTAAAAGCTCCAGTTTCTCTGTTTGCTAAGAAATACAAATATTTGTAGAAGAAAAAATAAAACCTTCATAGTGCTACATACATTTTACAACACAGCTATTACTTTAAGAGTGTTTTTCTTAAGGGCAATGTTTAAACCAAGACTAGCGGGGGGGAAACGCAAACAAACCCCACAACAACAAAACAGAACGTAGAAAAGAATAAAGATTAGACACAGAAATATGTTCAGACAAAAGACGCATAATCCCAAAGACTTGCATTGTAGAGGATTATGGGGCTCCTGTAGGGCAGATGTTTGTTTATTGATGACACAAAACAAAAAAAAACAAACAGTGGGAGAAAATGAATAATTTTTCACTGGCTACAGATGTTGTACATCCTAGATACGTCTTTTAATAAAGACAGTCTTCAAAACCGCTCAGCAAACTCTGGTTTGACTACAGACTTGGTAAAGGTACTAAGGAGTTTTGTTTTGTTGGTTTTCACTTACATTCCCCAACTCTTTTCCATAGTTTACAACTGTTATACTGCAACTGTCATGTGGCTAATCTTCGGAATTTGCATTCATAAAGAAAATCATTAACTCTCAGAAAAATTATAGGCTAGAAAGAAGGTCACAACGAACAAGTTCACTTCAGTGCACACGCACTACATCATAATGATTGTATTATCGTGGCCTTTCCATTCTTAACAAAGAATGTGTTGTGCTGGTCTCCTCACTGCCTTAGGAGAGCACCCCATTGCAAATTAACAATTTCTGTGAATGTGAGTAATGTAAAACAAAATATAAGAATGTGTACATAGTTTATTAATAAAGTTTAAGCAAGAAACTAGACATGAAAAATAGAAGTTCCTGTAGATGAAAACATCTACAACGGCAAAATAAATTCAGGAACAGAAAAATGGGAGATTAATTTAGATTAAACACAATATTTCATTGTCACTTTGAACGTACAATTAAAAATTCAAAGTCTACAATCACATTATATTAGCTTTATAATATTTAAGAATTTGTCATGCTAAAACACTGTTTTCTTATTTTCTAATTAAAATGTCTGGCTAAAAGCAAAACAATACTTACCTTTTTTTCCTCTACAATTCACTCAAACTGCAAGCATTTTATTTTATGAGGAATGCACACCAAGGAGGCAGAACATGTCATATGCGCACTTTTCAACTGTATTAAAATCCTACATTGTATCATGCCATAAATTAAGTTTAATGATATGACTTACTTTAGAAAAAAGAATGCAGATGACATGCTTTTTACTGCTTAGTCATATGTGTGATGCTATAAAAAGATGTAATCCTTACAACCTTCTTACCAGTGACATATTTTAACCCTGGACTTCAAAAGTGCATTTGCCATCCACCATCACTTTGAATTGCCCTGGCCTGAATATTAGTTTTCCACCAATATACTTCTCTCTGCACTGCTGAAACTACATTTGTGATGATGCTTTTCTCTAACTATTCTCATGAAAAGAAATTATCAAAAAAATCATTACGATAACTCCCCAGAGCCATCATATTGGAATATTTGTCCAAACGTAATTCAAACACTTTCTCTTAGAAATAGTATTGTTGTACTTGAAAAGAAGACTAAAAATTTCAGTCAAAGATGAGACATAGCTTTACAAAAACATTGCAGTCTGTCACAGATGCAAGTAATAATTATGTGCAGATGATTTTCCTAGCAGAGGTACAAATGCTTTACTTAGACCCATCTGCACAGGCATTTGAGAATAGACTTAATCTGGTATGCCAATTCGCTACATTTGCTTAATAAAGGTTTATCATACTATTAATTAATCACATTATTTTTCTCTTAAAGGAAATAATTAGAGTTTTCTTAAAAACAACAAACATTTTATTCAAAATTGTGGCTCCCTAAAAAAAAAAAAAGTTTTTATTTTCAAGACTTTTTCAAAATAAAAGAAAAAACCCCACCATCACTGAAAGTGCACAAGCAAGAAGAATACTTTCTTCTTTATTTTTCTTTTAAAGTTTTATAGGATTAAAAATATAAAACACAATAAACTCCAGGTATTATAGGGATCCCCCACATAAATGTGCACTTACATTCAGATATTTAAATATTTGTCTATCACCTAACAATATTTTTCCACTTATGCTTGCACCCAATATTATAATTTTCTGTCAGCTTTAATTTAATGTTGTTTTACTTGAGAAGAAGATTTCTTTAAAAATCTGAGTCAAATCACCAGTTAACATTTTCACAAACTGTATTACTGTCAAGGTCAGCTTCTAATGGCTTCTACCAAAAAAATCTAGGCTGTGTGCATTAATCTTTCCAAGAAAGTGCCTGAGCATCTGCATTTGTTAAAATAGCCTAACTTGAAGGTGCTTAGATTAACTGGATTCTTTTTTGTAATTAAAACATAAATTCTCATTCCAAGTAATGCATATGGGAGATTTCATACTAAACTCTGGGGATCCAAAAATATTCTAAGCAGATGAATTCAACAGAAAATAAATCTCAATGTCTAAATCTTTGCACAAACTTTCAAATTAAAGTGTAAATTTATTTAAAAACAAAACAGAGGAAACCTACTTTCTTACACTAGAACTGGATGCTTTGCTGGCATTATAATCAGTGCTAATGCCCCTCTCAACTACACTTAAGACTATAGGAAAACTCTCGCTGAGAGCAGCAGAATCAAGATTTCACCATTGCTGAGCAACTCAGATGCTGCCAGCCATCGGGGATCAGCCACTCTCATCTTGCCATCCTGGAAACTAAAGCTTTCCTTTCAGGCTGCTTTACTCACCATGACTCATGCCCCAGCTGTTCTTGCTGATTAGCTACATGGGCCAGATCAGAAACCTGGGAGCTGGTCGACTGGCTGAATCTGAAACAGCCTCCAGGCCAAAATCTCCCGTATGCTCTCTAGTCTCCCAGTACATTTTCTCTCCTCATTGCACTCGGTGTTCTCGTCTGTCACTTTTCTCAACCTCTATATAACCAGTTCCAAAACCCTCCAGCTTTTGAACTGGCTTTGTGCTCTCCCCACCATCATAACCAGTACGAGAAGCTCAGATAAAGTACGCAATGTTGTCCAAACTGATAACAAAAGGAAAGGAGGAGGAAAGGCAAGGTAATTAGTAGAGCCCCAAACTAACATTTGGAGATTAAAGCCTACCCATTTTCAAATGGTATGTTTACATAGTCCTACACCTATTGCACTGAACAAAGCAATCACCATAGGGGAAAAGGCTTTCCCTATTTCCTTTTCATCTCTCTTCCTTTTTTTGTCAGGAATAACATTAGCAAACGTTAATGAGCCAAAATATCTCTTTTCATTGCCTCTCCTTTTCCCCAGCAATAACACTTAGCACCTGTGAGAGTCCCTTTAAAGTTGGTGGTTTTTTCCATCTGAGGATGTTACATCATATGAAAAAAAAAGTCAGTTTTTCATTACTCAACTTTCATATTCCCATCATTTAATTATTTTCTGTTTGTTTGTAGGTGTTACAGATGTCAATAGCAATACTGAAAGAATTAATTTTCTGAAAGAAAACTTTATCAAAGCCCCACAAACTATCATGAACTGCTCTCCTGCTGCAATAGTAAAAGTAAAGCAGTACCTTTACACATATTATTCACATTCGAATAACAGGTATCATCTATAGAGTCAAAGGGAGCAAGGCTAATATGCTGCTTTAGATTATGATCTGATAAACTTCATTACAAAGACATCTACTTGCACTTTAATCCACTCTGTCCTGTGGGAGACTAGCAGTATTAGCAGATATGCACAGAGCCAAAGCAAAGTTTCTCAGCTTTGCAGACAGAACTGAATTTTTCTGCACTGAGGGCTAATGATGTCCTGTAGTAAGGCCCAGGGAGGCAGAAGACGTGAATACATTCAGAGCCAGGTTTGTTGTTCCTGCTTCCTCCAGGCCATGACTGTCACTGCAGCTTGAGGAGATCGCTCAGCTCACCCTCTCCCTCTCTCCAGCAGCAAACACTGCACCAAACACCACCCTCTCTTGCAGCAGCAAGAGCAAGCGCAGCATGCAAAATAATCAACTGGGCAATGTCACCAATCCTGATTATCCTGGGCTGCTGCCTACTTAGATTAGTCCTGAAACCCATCCAGGACATTATCTCCAGAGTCAGCTGCAAAGTCCTACACGCTTACTTCTTCTGTCACCTCTACCAAAGATGCATAAACAAGCCCTCAGCTGGAAAGGGCGTAATTGTATTTATACAAACTGTGATAATGCTAGTAAAACCACTCACTCTATTGAGCTTATTATCAGTCACACACTAACACGTGGAAATAGCTGTTGAACTGGGGTTGGCAAATGCCCCTCCAGTTCATGGTAGAGAAGGGGCTAGCACTTAGCTCTGTGGATATGTTCAAGTGCTAATTTTACTCATTTGCATCTTGTTAACAATTCAAGCCAATCCAGGTCACAGAATACATCAATCTCAGAGAGACAGAAAATTCTGCTCCTTGAGGCAAACCTGAAATACTTGATGCCACATTTATTTTAATAGTCTGAATATGTTACTTCCACGTGAAAAGGACTTGCAGAGTATGTCATGCCAAGTTTACTGAGTATCCACAGTTTACCTAAACTCTAATTTTTGCTTTGATTCATTGAAAGTACTTTAGGATAGAGAATACCTTTAGAAAGCATTTCAACCTCTGCTCCTTCAAGCTCGTCTTACTTGCTGCATCGCAGAAATGACTACAGCTGCTCACACATTCAGGAAGGTACACGGGCTCAGCACAAACCCTCCCTGGCAATGGGATCCCCTCTGCCACCCAAAGCTTAGCATCACCCCACAAGAGCAGGAGACTTTTTTTTCCTGTTTCTCACACCACACACCAGCAAGTGGGCTGGGGGTGCACAAGAAGCTGGGAGGGGACACGGCTGGCACAGCTGACCCCAACTGACCAAATGGATACCTGCATACCACATAGTATTGAGGTCAGCAACAAAAGGTCTGGGAGGAGGAAAAGAAGTCTGAAAGAAAACAAATTCTTCTGCATTCCAGAGGAAAAGTACTTCATGTTTGCTCTCACTCTTTTACAAATGCATTAATTGAGAAATGCATTATGAAATCTATCTCTTCTATTTTCTTTCTTTGATACTTGACTTCCAGTTATCATAAACTTCATTTTTTCCCTTTTAAATATTATGTGAACATGTTATGTCAAATTATTACAGCATTTAGATTTGTATGTAGCAAAATATGACACTAAACTTCAACCAGTAAATAATTCCAAGTAAATGTCTAATTTTCAAGTATATAATAAATCTTTAATGAGTAATATATTGAGTCTAATTTTAGAATACATATTTTCTTCTCATATCATTTTAGGAATGCCTTCTTTCATTGATTTTAAATTCACTAAGCATATTTTTTCTAATAAAATGAATAGTTAAATCACAGCATCGTGTAACTTATTCTCTTATTACTGGAATGATAATGACAGACATAACCATTACCTCTGATATCTTGGATCCTCATTTTAAATGGCAGGAAAGTACTTAATCTAAATTCAATTGGTTTTAAAATTTTCTTCCAATAAATGTTATCATCCTCTTTTCTGTAGATCCTTTCCTATTTTAATTTAATGATAATATTTTTCTTTAAATAATAATTCATTTACAGGTTTGCTGGCTCACAACATCTAAATGACTACATTGAAAACCTAAAGCAAGTCAGCCAGTTAATATGTAGGACACATCAAAGCACACTCTCAAACAGAACTGTCATTCTCTAATTAAAACACAATATTATTTTCTCTGCTCATGTCTTCATATATTTTAAATTCAAAACTCCTCATCTTAAAAGGTGGAAAAACCTCTCCAGAGCAGGGCAGTTCGGAGATCTGTTTAGGGACTGAACTAAGAATATTTAATCTTTTTAGTTAGGTTCAGTCCTCATAATTATTAATGAAGATGCATCCAAATTGAATAAGATGAAGTTTTGCCATTTGCAGCAACCTTAGGGACCCAGATTACATATATGTATGAATGTTGCTCTCCGTTTCTGTTCCCACACAGCCTTAGGCAAATGCAGAAACTTATAATTTGTGATTAATACCACTGACTTTACCAGGATGATTTAGAATGCAAAAAATAAGCCTCTATATCTTTCAAGATGAAAGTTTAAACCACATGCAAGGCTAGATGAGTGTCTGGAATTTAAACCCTCACCATAAATGATAACAGAAATCATCTATTGAAACAAACTCTTAAGAGACGTCATAGCTTCTCATCTCTCCTTCACACAAATGCTGGATGCCTTTCAAGAAGTTCCCTGTGATCAAACACAAGATGTTCTTCAGCCATACAAGTTATTGAGCTCAGTATCAAATTAACAGCATGACAATGAATGGACTGTGATATATAGCAGGCTGTATTAGATGTTGTAATGGCAATTATTCATCTTAAATTCTGTGAGGCTATAAAAATGGTTTAGAAAAAAGCACCTGAAATACTACACAAGTACTAAAGCAGAGCTTTTCTGCCCAATAAAGCACTGTCACTTGACCAAGTTAGCCTCTAGACAGCAATATATCAGTTCTATTGCAATAGTACCTATAAGCAGCAGTCAAGGATTAGAGCCCTCTTGAGTACGCCTCAGCCTGTAATATGGAAATGCAGCTACTATTTTATGCTTATGCTTTTTCATAAATAGTTCACAAATACATGATCTGATGGGGCTGTCTACTTCAGGAAAATCTGCTTTATTTTTACAGGGACTATGATAGCCAAAGCATTTGGTGGATTATGCTACATAATACCAAATTTAAACCTCTAATAGGAAGGCCAGATCCCTGGCCTTGAAAAAGATCTGCTGTGCACTCCTCAGCCATGAGAGTGGGCTCAGCTGCCAGCAGAAAATTGGCCAGTGTGAGAAAGCTTTGGGGTAGCATAGGAACGAAAATGGCAGGTACTTGGCATATACTTGTGTAACCAAAAGATTTCTGCACCACAGAACACCTTACCTAATAAAGTGTGAACACCAGGACATCACAAGCTGATTTGATACACTATAATCACAGCTGTGCCACTGTTAGTCTGCAGCTGTGTCCCCCATGAGTCACACTGAGGCCCCATCCACTCTGTCCCCCAAGAACAGTACAGCTCTAGGGAGCTGTTGTATACAGAATATCAGTTACATATTAAATAAACACAATGAGCAAAGATCTACATATGAATACCGACCTGAAGCCTGAAATGGAGGGAAAAATGCAAATCTATCAACTTCGCTTCTACAATTGAGTTGAATTCCCTTGCGTCATTCACTATTAGACAAGCCATTTCAAAATTATTTACAACCCACCTTGACAAATATGATTAAAAAAGATTTGCCAACTGTGCTAGTTGTTCTCATACAAGGATAAATCTTTAATAACTTTCACTCTTGCAGCAGCAGAGGTTTCAAAAGGCAGTTGGAGAAAAAACATCTAGCTAGAAAGATCTAAAGAACAACAAATACTCAGAAAACTGTATACAACAGCTAAAAGAAGAATGACAAAATACATTAACTAAAAAGATATTTAAATTTGTTTCTCAGACTGCAGTATCTGAAGTTCTGCTTTGTGAGCCTGCTGATCCTATTGCTATAATTTGATAAGGGCCATGTCATAGTGAACAGGAGAAACAGTTTTTATGGTTATTTATTGCCATAAAAATCACTTAATAATGCTGTTCAGTTCATCTATACCAGAGGCCTGAACTGTAGGAATTTAGTCAAGAAACAGTATTTTTAAGTCAAAAGAAATTATGATAATGAGCCTAAGTAAATTGCAGAAAGTACTATTGGAACAATATATAACAGATTATAATTCTCCCCAACAAATACAGGAGTAGCTCAACTCAAGTATGGGTCTGTGATGATCTGTTCCATAAGGAACAAAATATTAACACATAGCTTTGGCTGAAAAAGGTGCTGTTTGGAAGGCTATTACACTATTTTTCTTCAATACAACAGGAATTTAATACAGACCACTCACTTAAATCTCTTTAATTATTTGGTATAACTGTATAAAACTTCTTGCACAGAGCATATTTCAACGTGTCAGAAAGGATCTACAATCAACTGTGCAGAGAGGGGAAAAGTGTTTAACTACTCTTGAAGTATTCTGGGTGAATGAATCTCATTTTTCCCTGCATGTTGCTTCCTTCCTCAACCTTGGCTTCCCCTTGAGCAAGAGGCATTTTTAATATTATATAAATTCCTAATATGAAAAACAAAACTAAACAAAAAAAACCCCACATATAGCAGGGGTTGGAATCAAGTAAAAGAAACACGTGTTCAAGATCACTGAGGAAATGGCGCCTTGCAAGAGCATACTTTTTCGTAGAAACCCTGGACCATCTGTTCAGTCCGTATCTGCATAACTCTAGTGACGTTAATGGAGTTAAATATCTAGGTAAACAAAGCATTTATGTTGCTCTTCTTAACAACAGAACAGCTAAGAGAAACAGAAAGGCACAAGGCTAAAGGTTTGTTCTAGTTTAAAAAACAAAGTATTTCGAGAAAAATGGAGCAAATAAGATAAAAGGGAGAACTAAATAAATAATGGATTTATGCACCTGCAGAATACCATCATATCACAACAAGCTAATTTCGAGCAAAAAATGTATCACCTATATTCTCAGGATGTCCAATCTTTTTGGTGTTAGTATTCAAATAATAATAATAATGAAGACCCGCATAGGGAAAAGAACAAGAATCACAGATACAGTTGTAAGATCAAGTGTTCAAAAAACTGGGAAATGGCACAGTGAATGGTATCAACCCCAGGCTCCTTACCAGCTCCAGGTTGCCACTGAACAGCACTAGACCTGCCCTTCCTCCCTGCTCAGCTCCCCAGCCCCAGGCTGCCCTTGCCAGAGCCAGCAGCCCCTCTCCTGCCCACTGGCTTCTGGCTCACCCATCTACTCCCAGGGACAGCTTCTACTTCTCCATCTCATGTCTGCGCCACCGCGTTCCTGTCTCAGTTTAGTGGATTTCCTCCTGAAATTACCTTTAGTCGACTTTATAAGTCATCTGTTTTTTTCATTCCTGAGGTCAGCAGGATGTGAAAGATATGTCAAGATTACAAAATATATAGTCTCTCTTTTGTACTCTGTATTGCCTTGGTCTGGAGCAATTAGAGGGAAAATCCTCTTGTGCCTATAAGTACCCAGGAGAAAACTAGTTAACAATTCCTTAGAAAAGGTCCTTACATATTGTGGTTATACACAGGAGCTTCAACTAGTTCAGTAGAGCCGCAGATATAAGTAAAATGAATACTAACAACCCTCTCCTAAGCCTTTGTGACCTGTGATTTTTGTTCAGAGGCTTACAATGCAGCCAACACTGTGCCAGTTTTCATGGTGACATCAAATGCATGAAGGTGATGCACCACTTCAAATTAGTGTCTTAAGTAGTATAACATGGACAAAACATTTTCATCTGGACTTACCATTCAAAATAGTTGAAATACTTATTTTGTGAATTATTATGGTTTGGGGTTTTTTTGTTTGTTTTTTGTTTGGTTTGGTTTCTTATTCAGCCTGCAGCACAAATGCAGCAAGGAAAACTGCAGCACAAACAGCCACGTCTCACTGAGATGGAAATTACAGATAAAACAGTCTCCAAGTAGGAAGACTGAGGAAGTCTCAATGTAAGGCAGTGCTACAACCTGTTTTTCACAGTCCAGGTGACCTGCAACTGTTATGTATATTTAGCAACTACATTTATAGAATTACAATGTACTTTCATAGTACTTCTTACAGCACATTTTACCGTTGTCAATAAAAAGGCAACTTCAGCTTCACCCAGCTCTGTGAAGTGCTCAGTGATGTGTATTTGTGCAGTCACTGAAGGTCACTGCCTTCACAGGGTGATGGGATTTCATGCTCACCCTACACAAATGTAAATGGCTCAGAGGTAGGGCACTGTATACAAGTCTCTTTCCAGATATTTAGAAAGAACAAAGCTGTTCACTAAGCACTCTGTGCTTTCATTGAATTTCACAGGCACACTGAGACTTTAGCACTTCTGAAAAATGAAGCTTTTATCTTGCACTGAGAGGCATCTTGTCTAGTCATCTGATATACTGTAAAGTGAATACAAGGAAAGTGTTAATGTTAATGCTAGCAAATTGGAAAAGTAATGTTTTATACTCACTTTTCAGTCACTTTGTACAGATAAAAAGGTTCTGGAACAACAGAAAATCGGGCTCCGAGAAGGCTGAATGGGAATTGTGTCAAGATGCCTTCTTGTATAACTGCTTTTACTGTTTTTTTCTTTTCTCATAGAAAACTATTAGTGAAAAAGGCATTGAGCATATATTAGGGAAAAGGGTAATGAGCATATAATACATTTTTCTGGCACAAACTTTGCCATAACCATAATATCTTTGTCAACTTAACCTATAGCAGTAACACAAAGTATTGCCATTTTTATAGATGCTTCTTCTCACCTTACAAAGGTGTCATAACAGATTCTTATTTGCTCAAGCTCACTGCTTAGAGAATTCATCTTCTTCCAGAGGCCAGGGCTGAAAAGCCTCTTATCTCACAGGGTATCTAAACACCAGTAGTCAGCCTCTGCAATAATGAGGCCACAGGCACAGCAGCTCGGCACAGACTCATCACATGAACGTTCACCCAGGGTTTCAGCCATTAGGGTCCTCTGCAGCTCCAGCGCTACCAGTGCTTCAACTACCACCCTCAAAAACATTTCTCATCTCTCAAGATGAGTTGCAATCATATTTAGGACTGCAGTGCAGCCCTATCTTTAGACACTGAAAGTCAGGTAATGTTTGGATTTGGTCCAGATCATCGAGCATGAGATAGGATGAGGAACGTGACATTCATTCAAGACAGCAATGAGCTGCTGGCTCACCACAGCTCGCTTTACTCAACCACGCGTCAGGATGAGACCTTCTGCTCACTGTCTGCTCAGTGCTTAAAGTGAGACACTAGCACTTGCTGTCTTCTCAGCTTTTGGTTCGGCCACCCTATTGACCTTAGTTTCCATGATAATTTTATACTTTTAAAATAAAATTCCTGCGTTTGAATGGATTTATCTTTTCTTGCAATACTGTGTACACAAAAAAAATAGGAGAAAACCTGCTGCAGCTTGCCTTAGTATGCTGAATTACGTTTATGAAGATTTCAACTACTGATGAGCCCTGGCTTTTGTAAAGGATCATAGTGATTGATCTGAGGCAGTGAATTATGCATGGCTGAAAACAAGGAACTTTTAGTCACATAAATATATTCTCTACATGGAAGAGACAATAGAAACCTTTTAAAATGTTCTCAGATGACTAGTCTGAAAATTAAACCTAATTCTGGTGGCCTTCATCAGTCAAAATTTTCAAGAACAAATTCAATTATTTCAACTCATCAATATATTAGTTTAAAAAAATGCTTTTTGTTGTAATCATCTTTTTTAAGTGTATTGAAATTTAATGATGAAAACAGAACAGGAAGCTTTTCAAAGGAACTCAGCTTTTAGAAACACTCAGTATGAATAGATTTTCAGAACTGAAGTTTAAATGCAAACTATAATATGCAGAAAACTTGTTAAAAGTCTTAAAAATTATAAAATCCAATGAAAAGTAATACATGCAGTCACTTCTTAGATAAGGTATCATGCAGCGTCTACACATCCCGCAGAGTGTGTCTCAAGCCAAGCCTTTCCTCGTTCTTAAAAAATGTATATAAAATTAGCCTATAAATATGCATAATGGTAAATAGTCATGGAGGTTTGTGATAAAAACTTTTATTTATTTTATTCTTATTTATATTATGTAACTAATGTTCATATATTTCAATTTTCCAAGTAAACAGATTATATAACTATGGCCCTAAAAGATATTCATAATCTAAATGTTTAGAAAGGCTGAAAGTATAAACACTGGAACTATTTCTTTAAGAATGTTTCTCTAGAATACCATGATCTGAGTACTTTTCCTTAAGAATTGCCATCTTCAATCTAGTCTAAACTTCAGTGTGTGACACAGATATTCTTTACATATGTATTAATTCAATTCATCTGTCTTTACATGTCTCTAAGGAATATCTTCAGAGAATGTAGAGAATGCTGCTGCATGAATACAGGCCATTAAGTTTGCTTTTCTATTGAAAGAGATGAGACATAAATCAGAACCCACATTACCACATACCCTCTATATCTTCATACTCATAAATGCTACTCAAACTTCCCTTTAGAACAAGTTACTTAATCAGCGAGGTGAAATGAAGAAATCAGATATGTGTGACTTCACACAGTACATGTGCCAATTTAGCAAGTTAAATATTAACTACAATAAACTGTTTTAAAAGCCTCTTCAATTCTGAAAGCCTGTAAGTGCTACAGCATAATCAATAAAATCATTGCCTGAACAATGTGGCTTCAAAAAAGAGAGAAGGAGAAAAAAAAAACAATGTACGAGAAAAGTTAAAAATTCAGAAAAGGCAAAAAGCACCACTGAGTAACATTTTGATGGGTTATACAAAGCAAGAGCTGGCTGCTGTGTAAGGAGTGGGAATCTAGCCACAAGAAACTCAGTCAGATTTTTATGTGATCTCTCTCCATTTTTCCCCTTTTATCCTGTAATGTGTTTTTTTTTAAATGTAGCAATGCCCAACCACAATAATCTAGTAGTTAAGACCAAAATCCTGCAGACTTGTTTTGTCATCAACACAGCTGGATGTTCTAAGATGCAAATATTTTAACAGTAGGACATGATACATTTTATAGGAAATATTTTCAGAAACATGTTAAAATTAGATTTTTCAAATGCTTTCACACTTCAAAACCATGCAGAGAACTTTATAACTAAAAAAGTGATGATTTATAGCCAAGAAAAAATAATGCTGGGCTAAACATTCTTATTTTTTCTTCACAATAGTCTTTAACCTCTCCATGACAGACAAGATTAGTTCCATAGAAAAGATGAAAGTGTTAGCATACGTATTATCACAAAACTTTACTCTTAGGAGAGATGTAAGTAGTTTGTATCTCCAGGCAAAATAAATTTCTCAATGCAATTTTACAACAGAACCACTGAGCACCAATTTGATAGACTGTAATGACCAAATACTTCTTCAGATACTTTTATTTAATATTTTCTCAATTATCAGAAAAGTCATTATTATTGCATCACAGTTTTTCTATCTTGCCCCTAAAATGAGGATTTTAATATCAAAACAGTGGACCATCACAGCAGAAATGCACTAATGATCTTTTGAAATTAATGAAAGACACCAAAAACTTCAAAATACATTTATAGGGTTTTAGATATATTTTCAAGAAAATATTACTGTTGGGAAAAGTTAGCTAGAATTTCCACAATTAGGGTGAAATTCAGTTCTTAAATCAATAATCAGATTCCTAGGCAGGTGGCCCGATTTTTCAAAAGTTCTCATCATTCGCCAGGTGGATTTTCACTGGTGGAGCAGTGGGGAGTCGCAGTATTTCATTCTTTTGAAACACTTGACCAGCTCTACGGGTCTCTGAGTGAGACGTGGGGACAGATTTCTGTAGGACTGTAGCTCTGACAGCTCCTGCCCTAAGCTGCCCAGCTCACCCCTCACACTCATCCTGTTTCCTTCATCACAAACCCAGCTCCCATGTTATAGAGCAGCCCCTGAACAGCTGCAGTTGAAATTAGAGCCCAGCCACTTAAAGGACACAGAAATTAGTGCCACTTTATGTAGATTGTTCATGGCAAATATTTCTGGTGCCTAGATTATAATTGCAATGGATAAGGCTTGAATGGGGAGACAACTGGGGGAAAAAAGGGAAGGATATGCTTTCTTCTAGCAAACATGTGCTTCCAGCTCTCACCTTTGACAATATTCAGTTTCATCTGAAGCAGCTTCTGAGACCAAACCAAGGTCTTGGATGGCACATTTGGGGAACCTGGGGCAACAGGGATAAAGGACAGAGCATCCTAGGATGCATCCAGTTTTCAGGTGAATGACATATATGCAGCCCATTCTGCTTATTTCCCCTCCACTTCTGTTTCTCTACTTCTTCCCTTCTGATTACCCTATCCTTAATGAAATACACATAAAAATAGCAGCAGAACAAGAAAGATGCTTACATTTTTAAAGAAAATGTTAAAAAAATAAACAATGAAGAATAATGTATTATTGATATAATACTTCCAACTAAATAATTATTTTTAATTAATAAAATAAAATGGACAATGGCCCATTTCATTTCTGGTCGTTAACAGGGGAAGCAGAAAAAATACCTGCAAAACTAGTTTAAATAAGGAAGGCACTAACATAATTTAAAATGTAGTCATTAGATATGTGACAGATAGGTTTGAGTGTTTTATTTTACTAGAAGAATAATGATTTTATCAAAGTATGAAGAAAATTGTAATTTGAAAAACATATGCTCTGTATTCTGGAAGCATTATTTTTTTCTGTCATTATTTGTGTTTGCTGGGATTCAGCTGTGAAAAAAACCTAAAAAAATCACAATATTTAGGTAACTATTCTGAAAACTTCAGAGAAAAATTCCATGATGGCTTTTTCTCCTATCACGGCATTGTAAAGAACAGAAACATTCTATACAGAATCCAGCAAGTCCTCATATTGGCATATCTCTGCCAAATATGTATTAATTAATAGCTCTTATTTCTGGTGCAAGTCTTGGATTACAAGTCTCAAGTTTCAAACTTAGTTCTTATTTTATCCAACCCGGTCCACCTATTTCTAATCAAAATTTCATTTTAACCATCCATCTCCATAGGAAGCCTTGCATTTCTTAGGATGAACCCCTTTCCAAGCATGTTTGGACAGCAATTTATTTCATTGCTACTTACAGTAAAACGTTAGTGAATATTTATTGAGTTTATTCAGGAAATATTCCAGCTGCCAAGATGTGAAAGGCTAATGGGAAATTATTTTGAAACTATAACAGAATTTTTTTGTTTGTTTTCTATTTAAATTTGAAAAATATTTTTAAAGTACTCAAAGAAACAACAATGCTTTTAATGATATTTTTAAGATGGGTCACTCAGAAAATTCAACGTCTTACCATTTCAAATGAAAACCAAACCATTTTTACCTTCAGAATACAAAATGTTTACAATTTCCAGGGCATAATTCACATTGCAGTTAGTGTTAAAAATATGGAGTTAAGCTGAAGCTAATTTCCAGTGATAGGAATTTTCCTTGAATTAAAAATATTAAAAATAATGTTGTCCTGTTAATAATTACTCATTATTCTCATCTGGAACCATAAATAACCACAACTAATGTACTAAAATACTTCAATAATAACTCATAGTTCTTCCACTGCATCATAGAGAATTAATCTGGTGCCTGCACGAGACTTCTGCTATAGCTGTAGTTCCAGCAAAGCCCCAGGAAATGTGATTAAAGAATTACAGTTTTAATGGTTTGTGTACATTTGCTTATAGAGGTTCAGGTTGTAATGTAGTCAAGGTTTTTATGACTAAAACTGAGTATTAGACTTTTTTGTTGGAACCAAAGTGCTATGAAATTATTCACATTCATTTACTGATGAGAAAATATTCTATGTTCTCTGATTATTATATGAAAATATTTATTCTTCCTTACTTCAGCAAATCTTTATCTATCCTCAGGTTCCACTAAGGCATAATCAGTTACACACCCTCTTTTCAGCATGCATTATAACACCTAAGAAGACATTCAATATCATTTTATCAAGAAGCTTTAAATGTTAATATTTACCATCTTTATGCCTAATTAGCACTACCTCGCAAAAGTTTCCTGGCTTGATGCAGTGTGTACCTGCCTGAATGCTTCTGCCAGCAGAGCGAAAGGAGTGATATAAGGATGTGAATATGCAGCCAAGAATTTGGGAAAGGCAGGGCTCTTTCTCTGAGGGATATTATTGGCTTACACCAAATTTAAGTGACTGCATATTTAAAATGTTAAACAGTAGATTCCTCCAAATGCTGCAGAATATCACATCCTTTCCCTTCATCTTCTAAGGAACACAGAAGTGTCTAAGTAAAAGAAGGTCTGGCAAAGATATAGAAAAATATTCTTTACTATTAGAAATCTCTGCAACTTTAAACATTCTAGCTCTGTTATCATCTATGAAAAGTATTTTTTTAGGAAAACTCTGTCATGGCTAATAGTAATATTTTAAAGTAGTAAGATACTTCTCATTTAATGTTGTAAGAAGTGCTTTAAAAGCAGCGATTTTTTTTATTGATTGAACATTTAAGAAAAACAGCCTAATACTTCTCTCTTAATATTTGTTATCTTTGCACTTAAAATATAGATAGTTCATAAAGGAAAGGTGGGAGGAGGAGAACTTCCAGTCAAACTCTTCATACATTAGAACCACATTTACCTTATATAAGATGTAGAGGTGCAAAACACAGTCTCTTAGACTGCAAGATTAAGTGAACTAATAACAATAAAAAATGTGAGTCCCTCAAATCTGGCTTTTAATAAAATATGGCACGCATTTCAGTATTTAAATAGTCGATTATTCTCCTTATGGCAATTCAAAATGTCATACTTTGAATTCTAAGATATATCCATGCTGAAATTGTGTGGGATTTCAAAGCCTCTTGTGATCAAGTCAAGTGCTGCAGCTCAGTCCTGAAATTTTGCCTTCTAGTACAATTTCTTCCAGAGAAGTTAGACTTTCAGGAACTCTCTAACCTGAATGAAGCAAATTTTAGAATCAATGACCTCATTCTAATCTAATTTAGCTCAGAACAACTTCGAAGCCAAAGTTTTGGAAGATATACAAAACTGGCATGAGTAGGATTGAAATCAGGTCCCTTAGCTCTCAGAATTTAAAACTGAGAGCACTGTGATGGTATCCCACTTGCTTGGCATCTCTGCTCATGTAAGACATGTACTGTTCTTGCAGTAACACTCGGTGTGCTTTCTGTTCCTCACACCACGAGCTACCACACATTTCCAACTTGCGATGAGTATATTGTTTCCAAATACACTTCATTCTCTATCAAAAACTAAACTGTACTTCTAGTAGATTGGTTTCAACATTGCAGTAAACAAATAGCTCCTGCAAGCTGCTCCAGAGATAAGGATCTTTTAACCCCTATAATGAAGAAATGAAGTTCTTTTAATGTTTGTAAAAGACCATGACACAGCCAAGACAATGTTATATGTCACTTAGTGACAAAGAACAATGTATTAACCCTTTGTCCTGCATACACACATTTCTGCTCACACAGCTTATGCTCTGCAGATTTCAATCAACAACACAGGGACGTTGAAGTATATAAGATCACTGCAGCCTCTCTTGCCATGTGTTTTGTTGGGGTTGTTGATTGACAGTTGGCTAAATATGAGCCAGTAGTGAGCCCAGGTGGCCAAAAAGCATCCTGGCTTGTATCAGGAATAATGTTGTCAGCAGGACAAGAGAAGTGATTGTCTCCCTGTACTCAGCACTGCTGAGGCTGCACCTCAAATCCTGTGTTCAGTTTTGGGCCCCTCGCTACAAGAAAGACATCAGAGTGCTGGAGAGAGTTCAGAGAAGGGCAATGAAGCTGGTGAGGGGCCTGGAGCACAAGTCTGATGAGGGAACTGGGGCTGTTTAGCCTGGAGAAAAGGAGGCTGAGGGGAGACCTTATAGTTGTCTACAGCTACCTGAAACGAGGTTGTAGCATGGAGGAGGTTGGTTTCTTCTCCCAAGTAGCAAGTGATAGGATGAGACAAAATGACCTCAAGTTGTGCCAGAGGAGCTGTAGATTGGGTATTAGGAAACATTTCTTCACAGAAAGGGTTGTCAGGCATTGGAACAGGCTGCCCAGGGAAGTGGTACTGTCACCATTCCTGGAGGTTTTCAAAAGATGTGTAGATGTGGCACTTAGGGACATGGTTTAATGGTGGACTTGGCAGTGTTAGGTTAATGGTTGGACTTGATGATCTTAAGGGTCTTTTCCAACCCAAATGATTCTATCATTCTAGGCCTATGAGTTTCCTTGATAAAAAATGGGCATCCATCTAGCTATCATGTTTTATAAAAGACCAGAGAAAGCAAACACTAAACTTAAGAACTGCACCTCTGACAAAGCACGGACACATTTGCCTTTCCCACCACAGCTTCCGCCCACCTCAGATGTCAGCCACCGTCTGTGCAAACAGATACCTCTCACATGGTGCTCTGGAAAGTGGCTGGGAGCATGATATGTGCATATGCCTGAACTGTTTACCACCATTGGAAAATCTACTATGTCCTACTTAGAGCAAATTAGAGCAGTATTTAGAGCTATCAAACACGTAGATTTCCTTGAATGAATTCTCTTTTTCCATGTAGAGATTGTTCCTTGCTGGAACTCTGGAGTTTGAGAGATTTGTGAAGAATTGTAGAAGCAGATGAAACCCCAGCCAGCGCAGGTCACCTCTCCATTGCCTATGTTCTGAGTGGGGGTAGGACAGCCCCAGGCACCACTGGCTTTCCTGAGCATGGCTGTGGCAAGTCTCTTCAGACTGGCACTTTGGCAGACTGCAGGTGTGACAGCATTGCCACAAGGAATATATGGGCACTGGTAGTGTTTGATTTTCTGACTTTACCTGGAAAGCCTAAAGACACAAAAATAAGCCTGTAGCTTCACATCTGCTTCATGCTGGCTGACAAATTATGGGGCCCTTTCAAACCTGCCCTAAGGTCTATTCATTACAATTGCATTGATAAACATCTAACTGAAAATGTAAATAAAAAATACTTTAATATTCCCTCACAATAGAAGACACTTAAATTGGACAAGCAATGGAGACAGCTGGGCCTAACTTGCACACCACAAAAAACATAACTTCATTTGGAGCTTTGTAGGTGATGGTTCAGTGTTCACTTTACTGCAATTAACACCACCACCATTCTTACTTTATAAACCAAGTTTCTCGGAGCCTTGAAGCTGATCCAAGTAAACTGAAATGGTTTTGAGAAAGAGTTGCTCAACTGAACAATCTAGAACATAAAAAATAAGTCATTATCATTATGATCTTTATGTTTACAGATTGAGGATCCATTTTACTGCCATTTAAAATGTATTATTTCATAAAGCACTGGCATTTCAAGAAGTGTTTTTCTCTAACATTTTAAGCACTTTTGTTCTTTCAGTGTTATGGAAAACAGAAATGTACCATACAGTCACCTGGTAAATTAGTATTCAGTTATGTCATTAAGGACAATTTTAATGTGTATGAAGACCTGCACAATATTCAGTCTGCAAAATCTGACTAATTATGGCACAACCTAAGTTTCAAGTAAGCACAATTATGATCTCAGTTACGTATATCTAACACTGTTGTCATGCATTGTTTCCCAGCCTTTTAAAGAATGGTCTGCCACACCACTGGCTCCTCACCATCCTCCTGCACTTCTCACCTGTCCAAACCCCCTCTCAGGCTTACAGGTCAATGCTACCAGGTCCACATGCCTTGCTCAGGGAGTCCCTGTTCCTCTTTGCCAAAGTTCCCAAGTCCACCTCATGTCCTTCTCTCTGAATGCCCTTTTCATAGAATCACAGAATGTTTGGGATTGGAAGGGACCTCGAAAGATCATCTAGTGCAATCCCCCTGCCAGAGCAGGAACACCTAGATGAGGTTACACAGGAAGGCGTCCAGGCAGGTCTTGAATGTCTCCAGAGTAGGAGACTCCACAACCTCCCTGGGCAGCCTGTTCCAGTGTCTGTCACCCTCACTGAGAAGAAGTTTCTTCTCAAGTTTAAGTGGAACCTTTTGTGTTCCAGTTTGTACCCATTGCCCCTTGTCCTGGATGGAGCCTGGCTCCATCCTCATGACACTCACCCTTTATATATCTGTAAATATTAATGAGGTCACCCCTCAGTCTCCTCTTCTCCAAACTAAAGAGACCCAGCTCCTTCAGCCTTTCCTCATAAGGGAGATGTTCCACTCCCTTAATCATCTTGGTTGCCCTATGCTGGACTCTCTTCAGCAGTTCCCTGTCCATCTTGAACTGAGAGGCCCAGAACTGGACACTATATTCCAGATGTGGTCTCACCAGGGCAGAGTAGAGGAGACCTCTACCTCTACTCTTGACCTACTAACCACCCCCCTTCTAATACACCCTAGGATGCCATTGGCCTTCCTGGCCACAAGGGCACAGTGCTGGCTCATGGTCATCCTGCTGTCCACCAGGACCTCCAGGTCCCTTTCCCCTACACTGCTCTCTAATAGGTCATTCCCCAACTTATACTGGAACCTGGGGTTGTTCCTACCCAGATGTAAGACTCTACACTTTCCCTTGTTACATCTCGTTAAATTTTTCCCCACCCAACTCTCCAGCCTGTCCAGGTCTCACTGGATAGCAGCACAGCCTTCTGGTGTGTCAGCCACCCCTCCCAGCTTGGTGTCATCAGCAAACTTGCTGATAGTACACTCTATTCCCACATCAAAATCACTGATGAATATATTGAATAATATAGGCCCCAGTACTGACCCTTGAAGCACTCCACTAAATACAGGCCTCCAACTCTACTCCGCCCCATTGACCACGACTCTCTCCCCAGCCACTCGTCTCTCCCAAACTGCTGCTTCTGCTTCTCAGCCCATATCAGAATCCTCTAAGCTACTGCTCAGGAAGCTCCAGTTCTCACCTTCCCAGCTATCTTTATCAGATCTGTTTCCTTCACTTTATCTGTTCTTCCCAAACTGTAGCTCACAGGTTTGTCCTACTTGATCTACCAGTTTTCTCTCCCCTCTTCTTCAGCCTGTTTCCATCTCAACCCCCTGGTTTCCAGCCACCCAATGACATTTTGGTTTGCAGTTCCTAAACTTACTTCCCTTGTCTGATCATCCTTCTGAAGCCTCCTGATTCCCATTCCAATATGCCAGTCTTCGGTCTAGTTTATAACCCAAATTTCCTGTCCAAATATAGTTGTATTACAAAAACTGTGCAGTATCTTAAGAATCTAGCTCTTCCACACTTGAATCTCCATTTACAATGCTTCTTCACCATGTCTCTGTTACACATGGCTTGCCTGCTGGGTGCCTGAGTGCTGTCTGGGTGTTCATCAGCTTTCTCCACTCACAGTTTCCCTTGTCTCCCATGGAGAGGAGACAGGGGCATTCCAAGGCAAAGGTTTCTCAGACCGTTACCAGAAACAGGCAGAAAATATCACGTTCCAGTTTTAAAAATCAAGGAAAAAAATACCTTAAAGCACACAGCTGCTGAAATGAGATCAAATCCAAATACTTAAAGTCAAAGACATTCAGTAATAATAGATGCTCTTCCCAGAGCTCTTAATCCAGCAGCTGGTTCATGTCTCTGTTGGACTTGGATAATGAAATGGCTAATCTTCATTTTGTACGCATATATATGTTCTAACCATATATACATAAAAATGCTTTTCATTTTGGAGACAAGCTTCAAAAGGCAATCTTTCAGCTCTTTCAAGAGCACATGACTGTATTTTTTCCTACGTTTTCAGACACTTCACAATTTTCAGACCATTTTCTCAAAACCAATGTCAGGACCTTGTAAAATCTCAGATGTAATTCAGTGAACAGCTGCTGCTGCAGCTCAGGCCCAGGCTGTTCCTCACAGCTGAGCAGTTGTTAATATTTATTTGCAGAATCTGTGAAAAGATGTGGGTACTCCATAGAGAAAGAGATGGAGAACAAATTATTCTCCTCTTTTGGAGAAGTCATTATTACTGCATCCAAAATCTCACTCTAACATTGCCACCCTTCATCACTCCAAGGCCAAGTGTTTTATATTTACCATTATATCTTTGGCCAAGCAGACTTTGTATGTGGCTTAAAAGTACAGCTGAGAAATCCTCAGGTCTGGAGTGTTTTTGAAGTGCAGAAACTGAGTAATTTGGGGGAGAGGAGAAATCCATTTTTATAAGAGGTGTTTAAAACACTTAATTATACTTTATCAATTAAGGAAATAATGTGTTGCAATACAAGGAAGACTGATGGGGGGATTATGTGCTGGACTCGTTTTCGTGGTATTCATGAAAAACTGCTTGCTTTTAGGTAAGAGAGATTCATGAAAATAAAAAGAATGAGGTAGGACTTTGTGGGTGTACGCATAGCAGCGGTGAACACTGGATCCAGGTGGCGAGATCGCCTCTTCCTCTTCAACCTCAAAGATTTCTTCTCACCTCCCCCATACCTAGCAGAAGCCAGGTCTTCCCAAATCCACTCAAACAAATACTTTTCTGGAGCTCTAGGGTTAAAAAGTGGGGGAGAAGTACAACTGGGGCTGAGGATATTGTCCGATAACATTAGCTGGGCTGTGGAGGCTGGGACCAGCTGGCTTTGGCTCTGGGCTCAGGTGTTACTGCTGGGCTGGCTGCCCGTTCCATGCATGGTCACAGCCTCCTGGCCCATCAGCAAGGGCAGAAACAGGACCCTGCAGCTCAGGCTGGAAGCAGGCACAGTCAGAAGCAGCCAGACCTCTTTCCCATCCAAGCAGTTGCTCTTTTCCTCTATGAAAAACCAAGGCTGTTCCATGCTGGTTCCAGCTACAGGCCACCACTGGGCCACACTGAAACACTCTATATGTCATGAAAACTGCTTACAGTGATTCACTGTTGCAAGCTTTTTTCATTCATTTATCAAATACATGCTCAATTTAGCTTAATTCTCTATCTCAGAAATCAGGACAGATATGATGTTATCATTCTCAT
Source organism: Nesoenas mayeri (assembly GCF_963082525.1). NCBI lineage: Eukaryota > Metazoa > Chordata > Aves > Columbiformes > Columbidae > Nesoenas > Nesoenas mayeri. Next base: position 22,296,950 of record NC_137543.1, read on the forward strand.
TATTATTAACCATTGTTATTAATAATAATGTTTTCTTTGACAGTTAAAATACAAAATAATTTAAGTGAAAGCTACTGTTTATGCCAGATTACTATGATGACACAAAATCAAACATTGTTTGTATAGTATGTTCTACGTACAAATATTTTGCATGTTACGTGTACAAATACTATATCATTTGTATATTATTCTGTATACTATGTTTCCTATACTGAATTTCAGTAAATAAACACTTTGTTACTACTTCCCATATATTCATTTGGTTTAGTTTCCTCAAGTTTGTTACTAAGAACAGAATCTTGAACACCCTGATGTTGATAGTTTTTCTGCTCATCAGGAAGACTAAGTGGGTAAAGGTTTCATCACAGTTGTTTCAGGTAAGTGCATCTAACTGTCTACTTTGACCTGGGTTAAATTTCCTTCCATTCTACATTGTCTTGCTCCTTATTTGTCAGACCACAGTTGCTGCTACCAACATATGAAAATTCACAGTAATTTAACAAATTCTAATGAATTATTTGGTTCAGAACCAATTTGAAAGCAATATTAATAAAAAATACTAGCAAATTTTCTGATCCGAGCCCACAATAACAGATGACCATTCGTGAGAATTAGCAAAGGTGCACTGGAATAACAATAATAGTAACCGAAAATAAGTTATAACTATTGTACTTCTTTTTCCTCGCTCTTCATACCTAGAGCTATGAAGGAGCACAAACCATGCATGAGAATTAGTAAAGATGCATTAGCATAAGCATAATAACTGAAAACAAGTTATAACTATTGTACTTTTGACCAACAACATACGTGAAGGATAAGAGAAATAATATTATTCATTTGATTCAGTTCAAAGCGATGGTTCCCAATGCTTTCATATTTAAGTCACACACTACTTCCGGTTACATTGGGAATCATTTCACTTAGTCTTAGCTTTTCTTACTGACAATGCTGTAACTCCAACATCACGAATTCTAAAAAGCGCTAAAGCCAAAAAGCACCATATCCCCACAACAAAAATAAACCTCCATTGATATAAACCACCTCAGTCATTTCAAATTTGTTTAAAATTTAAATGAGTTAACTTTATACACACAAAGTTTTTTGTAGATCAAATGCTTTTTAACCTGCAGCAGCTGACATCAAACTGGCATAAGCTCTGTATCTTGTGCTCTAGTTAATTCAACAGAAACACGGTCATGCGCCCACACTTGATTCAGATCCAATTTGCACTCACTGTGATCCAGAAGTACCCAAATCTGGTATTAATGGACATGAAACCATGGCCTTATATGACAGTCCAGCTTTAGATATTTTGCAGATTTAATTGACACGCTTTTCAATAGGCATGTTTTTTCCTTTAACATATCCAAATACTAACAGTGAAGTTCTTTTCTATGTAAATCATTAAATTTAGATTTAAGTAAATTAAAGAAAAAATCAGAAAAAAACATCTCCCATCACAACACACTTAGTTCACCTGTGGAGGACTGCAGATATATGATTGCAATCAATTCTAATAGGTAAAATAAACATACAATGGAATGGAAACTGAACCACAGAGTCAAAAAATTACAAATCTTACCTTTTTCACTAACACTTTCACTTTCAATCTCTACATCATCACAACTCGTATACTCTGGAGTGGATGCCAATTCTTCTTCTGAGCTACTTAATGAAACCTGGCGCATTTTACCTCCCTTTTTTGTTTTATGGGGCTTTGGTGGTGGAGGTCTGACAGATTCAGACTGGTCTGAGCTGAGTGAATCATTCCGTAACATGGTCTCCATCTTCTCACGTTTTGTTTTCCGTACAGCAGAATTGGGATCCAAATGGTGTTGTTTCCTTAAAGAATCAGAGCGCCTCATGTCTGGTCTTTCCAGAGGAATTGGACTCCTCCTAGGTGTAGGAGGGCTATGATTTGTGGTCCTCTGGCGATTGGGACTTGGTCCCTGAGCCTCTCGAGTTCTTTCCATAGAATATGAGCGTTGATTTTCCATGGCAGCTCTGCGCTCAGATACAGATCTTTGTCTCGACGGTCGTTCCATCCTCAGCATAGACATCCGAGAATCTTCCAATTCGGTATTTGCCAATGAGACATCACTATGTCTCCGTTCATGACGTGCTCGGGACACTTCAGCATGGATGCGCATTTGTTCCTCATATGGTTGTGGCTTGACTGGATAACGAGCCAAATTAGGATCACTTCGGTATCGTGCCTGATATTCCTCTTCCCTCTGCTGTCTTTCATATTCTTCCCTGTTCTGTGCATCCTCCTCTTCTACCGGATACTCCTTGGAACGCCTGCGACTCCTTCTGTTGGAATCTCTATAATCACCCAGTTCAGGTTCTTCATATAACTGAGGCCCACGCTGTGACCGCCTGTCCGAATAATCTGATGGTGACCTGGGCATCGCACTGTCTGATGTAGCATACTGTGAATATTCGTCTCTCTCGTCCCTTTGGTCGTATCTTCTGTTCTGTTCTCTTGATATTGATGGGCTTCTTTTCCTAAATAATCATGACAAGAAAGAAGAAAGAGAACTCTGTGAATATTTCTTATTGCACAAGTATACAGCTAATGCTAATTAAACCACAGAATGATCAGATGACGGAAAAAAAAAAAAAAATCCATTGATTGCATTTCTTTGTGAAAGTGCTCACACATTTTCTGTACTAAATTAAAGAAAGCAGGTCACGCTACAAATCTGCTTATGGTGCACAGTTTAAATAAAAAACAGCTTTAAAGGAAAAATGCTAATGCAACATTATAAAACACAGAATATAAATACTTACACTACTTTGTAGCCATAACTGCTTTACAAGTACTAAAATTTTATAATCCTTTGTAATCATTTTACAGCTATAAAACTTGACCATGTACTTCTATTTCATAGGGTTTTATAATCACCATAGAAATTAAGGCAAGATGCATCATGCAGTTAGTTTGATCTTTTAGCAGCCATTATTGCTTAAAAACATACATGTCCATTCCCACAAATCTATAGTGTTTGCCAAGGGCAGAAAACAGGACAAAGAAAGATCCAATGGCAGCACTTGTCTAAATCAGATGAAGTCAGAAAACAAAACATTTTTTTTGTGTTGCATAAGAAGGGAAAGAGCTTCAAAGTCCTGCCTGTCTGACTTGACAAACAAATCCTTCCCATCCCTATAGGGATGGCAATGATATTAATCCATGCATTTGAGTAAGACACACCAGCCAGATACCAAAATGGAGTTCCTGTAGCACATTAAGCATTGACTCTTTGTCAGATCCTGCCTTTATCAATCCTAACAGGGTAAAAAGCCTTTAAAATGCTACTTCCAGATATGCCCAGATACCTACTTAGTTTTTCACCCCAGATGGACTGAAGGATTCACCTGCAGGAAAGTGGAGCAAAGATCCCAAATGTGGATAAAAGAGACTGAGAGGTGGGACTTCCCTGGAATAAGATATATCAGCTCAAGTTTTAAGTAATGAAAATATGTATGTGAACCCATTTTTGTATTATCAGCCCTTTCCTGTTATATTTAGTTCTATCTTTACAATTAAGATCCCTTTGAAAACATTTTCTACCCTCACAAATGGCCACTGATTCTGCAGGGCAGCCTTGCAGGATGAAACCAAGAGGTCCTGCCTCGTGTGGGACAGGAAAAAGGAGAGCAAAGACACAGCCCTGTCGTTGACACAGTTGTCCTAGAAAGGATAAGAAAAGGAAAGACTTCAACTTAGTGAGGCAGAAAATTAAAAAACAGGTTCTCCTTGGTGCTCAGGAAGATAGAAAGGGCTCTGCCTAGCTAGTGGGAGAGAAAATTCTCTTCTCACAGCCAGAAAGGAAACGTCGTCTCTGCTCAGCACAGGAAAACCACAACTGTCTGACCAGAGTGTGCACATGGAGGTGACTTGCAAACTTGCATCCTCTCTTGAGTACCATACAGGGTCATTAAACTGTGCCTGAAAGGTTCAGACCCAGTCTTGCCTTGTAAATGTTAAAGTTGCAAAAATGCAACTCCTCCTGTGAAGCATGACAAGTAATATAAGCATCATTTGGATGCCTTTTTGCTTATGGTGAAGCTAAGACATCCTATCTGTCTTATTAAAGTGTCATGTTAGTACCAGCACAAATTATAACCTCTGCAAGTTTAACAAAAGCTCTATGGATTCTGCTACTGGGACTCAAGTTGAATTGTTCTAATGCAATGTCAACATAGTTCCATAAGTCTAAAACCAGAGTGGTCAACTGACAATTAGGACAATCAGAACCTAGACGGTTTGCAAAGACATAGTAATTTTCACTAAGACAACAGAGATTAGTTGTAGAAACTTACTTTAAGAAAGATATTTTCATTTTAAATATTTCAGCTGATAAAAAAATATACCTTCTCCCAAAATAAGTTGTTCCAATACCAAATTACGTAAATCACTGAAAACTTCTGCCATGTCTATAATAAAAATGTGCCTATTTTACCCTCCCCAATTCTGCTCCCCATGTTGCCAAAATCTTTTATCTCTTTGCAAATCCAATCAGAATAAATGGCACTCAACAGCTATGGCATTCATCCATGTGGATCTCATTGTCAGATTGAGAAAAATGTGTATGTACATGGAATGTACACATAGTCTGCTGTTAATACTCATACTGTGTACACTCAGTCTGTATGACATATGGATCAAGTTGTGTTCACAGCCACAGATTTTTGCATAGATTGATCCTCTAAGACAGGGTGTCAAACTCCTTTTCACCAGGGGCCACACCAGCCTCGCGGTTGCCTTCAAAGGGCTGAATGTAATTTTAGGACTATATAAATGTAACTATTATAAGACATCAAAACACTCTAGTGAGTATGGTTTATAGGACCAACTCCATCATGAACCATGTAACACACAAAACTGTACAGAATCTAGTTCGACAAATCTCACACATGCCTTGGAGCAGACTGAGTCTACACATTCTTCAGGACTAAACATATGTGTACATGTATCTATAGCAATATAAACAAAAGAAGAGTAGGAATTGTTTTAGCTACATGTGTATATATATATATATATATATATATATGACTCCATGTCACAGTGTCCTCATATGGATGCAAAGAATAGTGTACAAATCTCTTCTGGAAACATTGCTGCTATGAAGTCATGGGTGGAGAGGCTGAGGGGATAAATAAGGTGGAATTTCTGTTTGAGTACAAACACTTACTGTAGACTTTTTACTGAGGGATATGTACTTCTGTCAGGAAAGCACATCGTCTGAGGAACTGGCACAAGATTTACTAAAAAGTCCACCCTTTTTTTCTGGCATGAACTATGTTAATAAGAAGAGGATGTGCCAATTTAGCATTTTATTTTTATACCTCTTAGACAAGCATTTTCTAACCTTGTCTGTTATATTTACCACAAGCAGTCATTGCCTTTCCTTCATTTTGTTGCTAAGACATGAATATCGGAACACCACCTATGTCTGACAGAAATGTAAAGATCAGCTGGGTCCTCAATCTATTCTAACCTTTCACGAAGGAAAAAGCTTTACACAGGTGTCCAGCGTGTGGCAGCTACCAGACCACATGCAAGAATAAGGACCTTCCTGAAAATGCAACCTTTTTTTTCAGAGAAAGCAGCCTGATAGATAAAAGTAAATAATCTAATGCCTGGCCTATGCTGATTGGCACTACCAAACTCTCTTTCTAATTAATTTCATCCCTGCTGAAGGGATCTAACTTCACTACTGGGATCAAATGCCAGAAGTTGTAAGCCTATCCATCAGAAATAAATTAACTGTACCTGTACACCTGATCAGCCAGAAGCCTCACTGGCAGGAGAGGGCTCATCCTGCCGAGCAGCCACCATAGCATTTAGTCCAGCCTGTCATTCTCTTTACTGGTCACCACACTACAATTAGCCCCCCTTTAGCATTAATCATTTTTTTTTTTTTCATTTTACAAATACCTGCTACAAACACAGTTGTACCATGTATGCTATACATTTTAAACCAGTGTTATTAAATCATGGTAGGAGGAGCAGTACTTGTGAAAACATGGCCAGTCACTACTATTAAAAATCTGCTGTTATTTTTAGATCACAAGCTAATTCTCACTCACCTTCATGAGCCTTTGTCTAATCCATTTCTCACCATTAACTACCTTAAAGATACACCAATAAAAGCCTTTCTTTGTGTACTTCCAGCTAAATACAACATGGAAAATGGCTACTCCCACCTTTCCAGGACTTTCCTGGAATATTAAAAGTTAAGAGAAGTTTAAATGTATGTCAACAGCTGTGATATGCACCCTCCAGCTGCCAGCTCAACTAAACACTATATATCTCTTGCCAGAAGGATTACCACCTTTTCTGCAAAGGCTACCACAGCACTGAAAAATCCTCCAAGCCACTGTGTTTACCGCTTCTTTGACACAATAATAAAATAAAATCTCTATTATGGTTAGAAAACTCCAGAAACTACACAAATCTCTTAGGCACATTCTATACTTTTTTTTTTTTCATATAGAAACTGAAACTTATTTTCTACTAATTTTCACCATGTTTTTAATTGCAATTTATCAATACATGATATTTTAATACACATCTTTTAACCTTACTACTGATGGAAACCTTATTTTCAGTGCACTACAGATATCGCTATGTTAATGTTTAAGGCTGGACTGGCAATTAAACAAAGGACAGATGCTCTCTATTAAACCTTTCCTTGCCCAGAAGGAAAAAGGAGAGAGGAAAAGGGACAGAGACCTATGGTTTGAAAAATTAAAACAGCTTTAACAAAAAAGTAACAATGAAAAAGAGTGTAACATTAGTACTAATACTAATAATACTACTACTAAAATAAAAGAAATAATGAAATACATACAAAACCAATATTGAGCTCCCCCATAAGCACCACAGGTGCTGGGCAGTCCCAGACTGCACTCAGCAGCAGATGGCAACTGGATTCAGGAACACATGGATCGGGATCAGAGGCAGAGGAATAGGCAGAGTCCCTCACAAACACCAGCCGTAATCCCTCAGCTTTACACTGAGTATGATATGTATGGGATGGAATACTTTGTTGGTCAGGTTTTGGTCACTGTTCTGTCTGCTCCTCCCCACAGCTTTGACCCTTCTACATCTTCTCACTTGTGGAGTATAGGAGATTTAGCAGTGACCTTGGTTCCTATAGGGATAAGTATAAACACGAGCTTTTCTGCACGCCATTCCTACCTTTACCTTGGTAACAACTGTAAACATCAAGCATTACAAATTCTAGGAGTAGATATGGACTGAAAAATGTACTTAGTTTCAGAAAGTTCAATTACTTAGAAGAAACTTAACTGAAAGGAAAATTACTGATAGGAGAATTGGTTCTTAGTCAAAACAGGACACACCAGTACTATGAAAAGCAAACAGCTGGACTGTAACCTGACCTTCCTGCTCATAAAGTTATTCAACTCCTCCACACTACAACAGGAAGTAAGTATTGAAAAAAATGGCATAGAAGAATATGACATCTATCCTGCTTTGATGGCTCTGATTTCAGTAATGGAACTAAATAGGTTGAAAGTCTTTGACATTCCTTTGTATTCTTCCTTGAAAAGAGAACACTGTTCTGTTTTGATTTACATTTTCTGAAAATTAACCCAAGGAAATTTTAAAGGTAAGTTTCCTTCAAATTTCAGAAGCCATGGATATGAAAACACTCTGTAGAGTATGTAAAGTATTTACATTACAGGAAAAACTAGATTTCAGGTCTTCCTGGCTACTAATCTTTTTCTCAGACCAATAGGAGATACATTCGAACTGGAAAAAACTTCCAAGAAAATATCATTCTAGAGATACTTTCAAACATATGGGTACCTGAATTCATCTACCTTTACTTGGAAATTTTTATAATTAAGAATTTTTTTGTCAACTAAAAACCAGTAAGGGGTCAGTGTGCCTGAGCCATCATCAGTTACTTGAAAACCGAATATTGGTCACCTACTTGTAAGACCTAACTATGATTTACTAGACAATACTTTAATATTTTCTTCTCTGTTCCCTATAGACTAGCAAGGAATAAAATTGACTGGAAAATTAAAACTTAAAATATTTCTCAATTTTGCTCAACTGTTTTCAAAATGTGATCCTTTCAGTACCTGAAAGAATAATTCAGAGTAGGTAAAAATTCATATTTCACACTGAAACTCCCTCATGAAAGTTATGCAAGAGACGGGGCTTCTTGTTAGAGACCTCACCAAATACACCGAGGACAGCTTTGTCTCTCCTTCACTATATGGCTCCTGTTGGAAAAACAGCATTTTTTGGTTCCTGAGTGATCATAAAAGAATAGTTCTGCCATTCTAAACTTTTATACTTCTGTGCGTTATATTTAACAGCCAGCCACTGGGTTTAAAAGAACAGTGACAGGGAGCAGATAAAACATTATCAAAACCCTCAGCTGCAGGAAGATGAGCTGAACACGCTCCGGACCTTGCAAGCAGAACTGCCTGAGTGCCATGAGCCCAGAAAACTGCCGTGCAAAATTAAGCCCTGGCTGCCTTTCTCAGGGAGGGTCCTACTCTCTCACTGTTAGGTAGTCATCTGAAAGCATTTCCAACGACCTCCTTTACCACACTGAAGAATCTGCAAAATGTTTACCTGTTTTTGGCAATGTTTTTAAGAGACTAGCTGGTATTAGTGTAACTTCTTTTCGCATTCTCTTCTTATAACTTTTGCTTTTGCTGAGTCACATTGTGCAGTAGAAATCGTTTTACACACTCTCCAAAGCAGTTACCGTTCCAACTTATTGAAAAATAATAATGCCTTCTAAGAAGTCCCAGTTTCTACTAAGATCTCTTTTTGCAGTTCTGCAATGCTGTCTAGTTTTATACTAAATTAATCTTCTGATCTGTCTGTTCCCCTCTCCTTGGCTTGTCACCGCCTCTCCCCCAAAAAAGAAAGAACATAAGCAACCAACGCACAATTTGCAAGCTAATTCATTTAAATAGCCTACTCTGATAAAAAGAAAAGGTATTTATTGCATTTCTTGACCACTACAGTATTAAACACTGTCCTGAAGTACATCTAACACTCAGATATCTAAGCAATTCACCCAATATAGTTCATCTGAGACATTACTTCATTTCTCTTTTCAGCCATGTCTTACAAATTTTGTTTTATTGCAACCATATTTCAGATTATTTAAAATACCTTCCAGCTAAATATCTCCAAACAATAATGAATTACGTTTACAATGCTGATTACAAAATATACTGAACCATGAGAGTGATACTGCTGATGCTGATCTCTATTAGACTTTATCTGAAAATATAATTTCACCAATTGCAGGCTGGTACCAACAGAATGAAAAGAAATCTGCAGTAACAAAACATTAAAATAACTAAATTCAGCACTGATAACAACTTTGCTTTGAACTTGACATGATGGATGGCATTTAAAACAATACAATTACTTCAGAATCACATTCTCTGTACAAGCAATTCAGCAAAAATCATCATCGCAGCTTTCAAGGGCTAATTTCACTTTCGTTGGGAAAAAGAGTCATAACATGGAAAAAACAAGGAATTAGTGATTTTAAGTATCCCCTGCTAATCTTCATATATTTAGGTAATAATTTTCCTTCGCAGTTTTTATTACACCGAGAATATCACAGATAAAAAATGGAACTACCAGTAGAAATAGCTTTGTCCTCTCATATTTTGACTGATTTTTCAGTAGTCCTTATATCATATAACTTGAGAGAACTGCAAAGAGAGAAGTAAAATAACTATATTTTAATCTTAGTTCATTCAGCTACATTGATGAATGCTTACCTTTTAGATTAAACAACTTGACATTTTTCTTTACTTCTACTACTGAACATTTTCAAAATGAATACTTTGCTAATTATTTCCACTTGATTTATAAACAAGAAATATATCACCTACTTTTTCAGTATAATCTTTTGTGAAAAAAGCTAGTCATAAAAAGAATGCTACATGGTTTAAATAATTTTCAAGAATAACGAGTCAGAATGTGCATTCTGGTTTTCTGTCTCAGTACTCACACCAGGGAAGTAATTTGCAGAAGGGTGGAATCAACAGCTGCCACTGAGGAGGATCGAAATTAGTTTAAAACATGGGGTCTTAAAAGAAGAGTAGGTCACAGAAACATTAAAATATAAGAATGAGTTAATACAATACTGAACTCTAACTAAAAGGGACTTTGAATAATATAAAATACAAGAAAATTCCACAATTCTGCATATACTATTTTTATGAAAATAAATCCAACTTTCCAATACTTATTTTTGTCACAGAAAATATAATACAATCTAAAATACTAATTTAAAGAAAAGCACAAACTTTATTAAAGATAGTATTCACAAATATCTGAAGCACAGTAAAAAGTTTTTCAGTACTTCCATAGAGCTTTTTTTTGCTAAAATATACCTTCCTAATCATTCTCAAAAAGAACAAAAAATGCTGAGCATTACACATTGTTTTCACACAACACATTCAGCATCTTTCTTCCCTGCTTTACCTTTTGATCAGCCACTGCACATCTGGGAAGTAGGAAGCCTCGGGTTCATGAGAATACATCAATTTCTGTGCTGGCTAGGTCTTTCATTTAATCCTCTAGGTTCAGTGAAATCATATGAATAGTCTCTTAATTTGAGACACAATTTTTTAGATATATTTTACAATCCTTTCCCTTCCCCCAAAATGTAATTACAAAATATAAGGCATCTAGGAACAAAAAAACAAACAAACAAACAAACAAAACAGAAACAAAACCAAAATCAAAAAAAAAGTCTAGTATATGAAACTACAGCAATTCAAGTCAGAGAGCTGACCCAATGGGAAGCTATTGAGAGCATGAGAGGAGTGTTATGGTTTAATGCTGTTACCATGTGCTGTATATAGCTGGAGGTCAAGTAAGAATTTGCCCTATAAGGAGGATTATAGTACTTAGCTGATTAGTGCCTTGCTACAGTACTATTGCCTACAAATGTACGTGCACAGCATTTAATTTTAACCATTTTTAAAATTCTGTAGTTCCAGTACTTCATATTTTGTGTTACTAGGCACAGCTTCTTCTTTGTGTTAGTCTCCAATAAAATTACATATTATCCATTATTTTTAGCTTGTAACAAGACAAATTTTGACATAGTTTTCAACCATTAGGTTAAAGTAGCTATAGTATGTACTTCAGTCTGATGTGTTAAACATACTGTAGAACTGAAAATAGGTTTTTTTACGTATCATTTAAAAAAGAACAGTGATAATGAACTAATTATTTCTAGCAGCAGACATCAGAACTCACTTTCAAAATATGGTGAGAATGTGAAAATAACAGAAAGCAAATGTGTAGACAATCTGGCTTGTATTAAACAATTATAAAATAATTATAAACACATTTTTGCACAATTTCACAAGTGAGGTATATTCTATCTATACATAGTAGCTTGCAGATAAAAGCACCATACTCCAGGCAAATTCAACTATAATAAATTTAAGCCATGATAAAGTGGCATTACATGGGAAAAATATAGACTTAGCAGGTCTTCTCCACCTCAGTGAGTTCATACTCCTGGAAAAGGCATTCTGACACCAAAGTTTTTTCCCTCAGCCGTCACAGAGAATATAACACACTTCATCTATATCATCTATACATCATTGCATCTAATTCTGAGTCTAATCTTTTTAAAGTGTTTCAGTTTCTTACCACAGAGATCATTGAGCAGGTTCTTTTCCCAGCAGTTAAAAGTATTACAAGTTTTACAAAGGAAACCTTTTAGTCTAATGAGGAGGAAAATTTTCTTTCAATGAAACACTCCATCATTACTAGGATATTAAAACCATTAAATAAAAAAATAGCTACTTTAATAATGATCATACAGTAAGAAAATATCAGCAACATGGACAGTCCTATGAGAATTGTTTCTCCTAATAACATCTCTGCAGGGTACTTTGGATTATAGAACTCCTAAAACTTTGACGTTACTAACGAATGTGAGTCAGTGTATCTTTTCGTTTTTTCCTCTCTTTCTTGTATTCACAATTATACTATATATGTGATATCATAAAATGAACTTTAGGTTTAAAGTATCTCTAAGGTTCATATTTCAGTCTGGAAGAGATGAAATAGATCGCACTGAGCTGTTTTGATGCCTCCACAAAAGAGCAAGTAAAAAATAACTGCTGTGAAAATGTCCAGTTTGCTCAGTAATGTGAGGTAAAGGCCCATTATTAAATTCAGGGCATTAAATCAGTGACACCTCACGAATGAATGGTGGGTTGTGCTTCTCCAACAAAAAGCTGGCAGGCTAAATGTGTTCATGCCAGGAACATCAGCTGGACCACTATGAAATGAGACAGGTGCATTCAACAGCTCTTGGAAATTACCATGATACATAAAACTTTAAATTTCCAATTCAACTCTCATTCTCAACATGTTCTTGAGACAGGAATAAATGTGTATATTTTTAAAGGAACATCTAACTCTGTTCAACATAAAAGCAGAACACAAATTTACAGAAAAAATTATTTCATAAAATCATAGAATAGTTTGGGTTGGAAGGGACCTTCAAAGCTCATCTAGTCCAACCCCCTGCAATGATCAGGGACATCTGCAAGCAGATCAGGTTGCTCAGAGCCCTGTCCAGTCTGGCCTTGAATGTCTCCAGGGATGGGGCATCTACCACCTTTCTGGGGAGCCTGGGCCAGTGTTTCACCATCCTCACGGTAAAAAATTTCCTCCTCACGTCCAGCCTGAATTTCCCCTCCTTTAGTTTAAAACCATTACCCCTTGTCCTGTTGCAACAAACCCTACTACAATGCCTGTCCCCATCTTTCTTATAAGCCCCTTTTGAGTACTGAAAGGCTGCAATAAGGTCTCCCTGAAGCCTTCTCTTCTCCAGGCTGAACAGCCCCAACTCTCTCAGCCTGTCCTTACAGCCCTCTGTTCCAGCCCTCTGATCATTTCTGTGGCCTCCTCTGGCCCCTCTCCAACAGGTCCATGTCTTTCCTGTACTGAGGGCTCCACACCTGGATGCAGGACTCCAGGTGGGGTCTCACCAGAGCAGAGAGGCAGAATCACCTCCCTTGACCTGTTGGTCATGCTCCTTTTGATGCAGCCCAGGATACAATTGGCCTTCTAGGCTGCAAGCACACATTGAGACTCACGTCCAGTCTCTCATCCACCAGTACCCCAAGTCCATCTTGGCAGGGCTTCTCTTAATCCCTTCCTCCCCCAGCCTGTATTGATACTGGGCGTTGCCCTGACCCAGGTGCAGGACCTTGCACTTGACCTTGTTGAACCTCATGAGTTTCACATGGGCCCACTTCTTGAGCTTGTCCAGGTCCCTCTGGATGGGATCCCATCCCTCAGGTGTGTCAGCTGCACCGCTCAGCTTGGTGTCATCTGCAAACTTGCTGAGAGTGCACATGATCCCACTGTCTACATCATGGATGAAGATATTAAATAGCTGGCTGTCTCAAATCACCTCCCTGATCTCCATGTGCCTTAGCACAGCTTCTAGGAGGATCTCTTCCACGATCTTCCCAGGCACAGAGGTGAGGCTGACAGGTCAGTAGTTCCCTAGTTCCTCCTATCTAACTTTTTAAAAAATGAGTGCAATGAAAATACTGACCTTTTCTAGCAGGAAGCAAAGCAATGTTGATTAGTCCTTGCAGAGCTACCAGAAACACAACAGCCATGAAGAAAATCCACTGAAATACATAACTATGTCTCCTCCAAGAACGTTGTATGGGAATCAAAGGCACTTCAAAATGAAACAACTAAAATAAAACCAGCCTTGCAAACAAGCCTTCAGGTGTATTCTGAATTCTACTGCAATGAAGATAGACTTAATTACTCTAGCCTTACTTGAAAAAGAAAATGCCATTTTTTTATATTCCACAGGAAAAAAAATGTTCCTTTTGTAACTCCATGTGTATACAAAAACCCCGACCAATTGATGCTTTACAGTTCCTGTCACCAGCATAAGCTGTATTACCCAAGAGACTAGTTTTCAGTGGGATTCTCCAAAGTCAAGATAGAAATTATGAAATTCTGACTGAAGTTCAAGGCTACATGTTAGAAGACTTTGGACCTAACCTTGGTCTCTTCTTCCATCAACAACAGCATTTCTAGAAAAACTATTAGTACTAATAAAAAGAAGGGGAACTGGACTCAATTGGCAAATAGCGGAGAAACACTGAGAAGGAATTTTTAAAGTCATACAGGTTCTCAGCACCTTTGATGACACAAGTCTATTGTGAAAATTACAGAGTACTTTAAATAACTCAGTCAAGTACAATGTGAGCAGTCAGCTAATAAAACACAGTAAAGGAACAGGAAAAAAGCAATCAAGGAAAGTGATGATTTAAAACATTTTGTGAAGACATTCATGAAAGCTTTTAGAGATTAGTGATGACTTCATCACTCTCAGTACTGTTATTGTCAGATTGTTGGGATCAGTAGTATTTTTTAAGTTAACTTTTCATTGTTGAGCTAAGCAACAAGAAAGTTTAAATGTATGCTCACTGAAGCACTTTTTAAGCATAAGAGCAAATGGATGTCAGGCTGGGGAGCCATGCTCTGCAAGAGACTATAAAAGACATTCAGGATACTTGAGTTGACGAAGCAGAAAGCAAAGATCAAGTTTCTGTAATTTTAGAGGAGAAAAACAAAACAGTTGGACAGATTTGACTTTTACAGTTGCCAAAGAATATTTCAAGGAATATAGCAGTTTTGAAATGTATATCCAGTTGAACACAAATCAGTTACAAGATTAATAGATTCATAGGTAATAATGAGAGATGGATAACCATGGTCACATAGTTTGATGTCCCTCCTCCACAGAATTTTTTTCCAAGGATTAAATTAATGCCAGATATAAGTAAAACTTCGCTGAGAAGGAAGAAGATATCAAATTGAATTTGGCCTTACTGTGGCACCAAGCTCATTTATCTTCATCATTAGGGTGATATTTCTCAAAGCAATGGATTAGATTATTTAGGTTTATATGGATGATATGCTATTAATAGCAAAGCCTGGAGAACATTTACCTTTCCACTATCCGGCCATTTCCCTGTAGCAAGGTGAGAAAAACCAATGGTACCCAACTGGAATTTTGAGTTTGATTTATAAATACGTAGAAATTTGGGGCAGGGAGGGCAAGGCAAATGTGGAAAGTGGATACTAATAGCCATGTTGGAAAATTACTGCTGCAGATATAAAAACTTAAAATACAGATAAAATCTTGAGAGAATTACCATCGTCAATACCTCATAGAAAAAAAATTAGTTTCTAAAAATCAGTTTTGTGACAAGTGGACAGAAAGATATTACTGTGCTAGAGGTTATAGATACTTCTTCAGCCCTTTTTTGCTTTTTTAGACTAGTTTAGAAATAACATTGATAATGCATTAAAGACTATCTCTGAATGCAAAATTCAAGCACAGTTGCTGATCAATAGTGTAAAGGCTAAAAACTGACATTAATGATACAGAAGCATTTTCTAGCTAGCATTTGCCCAACAAAATTTGCCTAACAAAGTATTTGGCATATGAAGAAAAATTTGAGTTCAGCAAAAACTTGAGAAGAAAAGGTATTCTATCAGTAAAACTGAAAGTAGAAACTGTACCTATGATTTCAAAAGGATATTTCCTGTTATAAAACAGGAAAAGTAAAACACAAATTTCTTTTGGAAAACAGAGGAACTTTATGACTTTTTTTCTCTTTTTCAGTCATTTAAACTAACAGCGAAACATTTTATCTACACTTTATGCTGTATTTACCTGCTTTACCTTGCTGATTCTGCACTAGGACTGTTCTTGTGCCTTGTGACAACTCTGTTCCACCAGACAGTTTAACCACACACATCCCTAGAGACATTTGGAGACAAGTAGTTCGCCTCCTCCACTTTGACAGGCACTGTAGCTGCCCTATTCTATACGTACTTTAGCCATAGCTCTTCCTTAAAGCACTGGCTTAAGGGAATGTCAAGCTGAAATTTTTTACGCTACTGGAAGAAATACCAGAAAAAGAAGTCAAACTTCTAAAGTCATTAGGAATAACACATTTCTGCAAGACAGCAAACTTAACATAAAAACACGTTCATAGCCAAGAGATCCAACATTTTGCCAGCTATTCTGAAATCTCTTTGTCAAGAATCATCAAATATACAGGTTTCCAGGCAAAGGTTGGCCCAGCAAAATACTTGAGGACTTTGCAGGGCTGGCAAAGACTGGCAATTATATAATTCAACTTAATTCAGCTTAATACAAAATAATGTTTTCTCTCTTCCTCAGCAAGCTGCCTTAAGAGAACACTTACTCATTCAAAAGCCATTTTCAGGTCAGGTCATTCTAACACTGGTAGAACCATGTTGTCTCAATGTCTGCAAACAGTACTTTTTTAGTTCAAAAATTCTGGATTTACAAAAGAGTCTTTCAATTATATAGGAACCTGTACTTGACATTACAGTACCAGATTATCAAGGATAATGGATCTATTCATCGCATAAAATAAAATTATTAAAGATGGTAACAGAAACATTGAAGTGATTGGCATTTTATGCAAATTATGTATAAGCATCGAGACTAACATAGGAGCCTATAAATACTGCAATAAGCTGGACTGGGGACTCGATCAGGACTGCTCTGTTATAGTCTTAAAAATACAGGGGAGCTGCAAGCAACAGAGATATGCATTTCAATGAAGTGGACTAAAAGGCTTTCATTAATTGTTTTATTTGGAAGTTGTATGACTTGCAATCAGTGTTTTGCACTAGTTGATAGAATGGGCAAAGAAGCTCATGAAGCATAAATATTTCTGCTTTCAAGATGTTTCTTATCATTCCCATTCCAAATTTTTCAAAATATTTTGTCAGTTTATTTATAAACTTTGTCTTCTGGCTTCCTATGGTTAGGAATGATTTGCCCCTTCTTCTTCCTTCTAAATGGATATTGCCACAAGGAATATTCTAGTCTGGAATGGGACAGCGATTCTTGCCTGCAGTGTTTGATATGTCCTTGCTTATGAACTCAAAGGACAAGAAAGGGTTATGTGTGAAATGTATGTCCTAATCAGCCTGAGACTAGTAACACAGCAATCATTTCTTCCTCACCTTAAAAAAGTATAAATAAACCCACTCACTTTCATACTCTAGAAACCTGTGAATGGCCAAGATCAAGAATTCAAGATCACAAGGGCTTTATCATATATACTCACTAACTTTAATTTTCAATAAATATCCTGAATAGAGTTTAACAAGTAGGAGTATAAGTTTCCATGCTCCATTATTTATGGCAAGTTTGAAGGTGCCTGAAAATGTCTCTGGGATTATTATCTCATAAAAAGAAAAAAAAAGGAATGTCTGCATGACTAAGGTTAGAGCCAGAACATTGGTGCTAGGTGTCCCTATGAAAATGCTCATAAAAACAGCCTTTGGAAGTGAAGAATCCCAAGTGACTTTGATGAGGACATGTGAAAAGCAGTTTTACCACCTGATTCAATGACCAAGCTGAAGCACCAGCATAACAAAAAGACTTTTTTTCATGTAAATTACTTGCAAAGATGAAGAGAAAATTAGTCCTCTGGACTTCTATCTTAATTATCTGACCATTAATGGGAGTTTTGACACAGACATGATTTCCCTTCCCAATTTCCTCTGTTGTCAAGCAAACTGCTGTCTAATAATTATGCCAGTGTTTCATACAGTACACCAAAATATAAGTACTCCAACTATTCCAGTACATGGGTTCATTTGTTCTGGTCCCCAAAAAACAAACACAGGTTTGTTGCAGTAACACAACCTGCACACCAGTTTTACTGCAAAAACTGTTTTCTGCTGATGCATTTTTTTAACTTTACAGTTCTTCACATGTTCCATAGATGACTGGCACATTTAGGCCAATAATGCAAGATAGTAAAGAGCAAATAAAAAGCAACACACATTACATATACATATGTGTATATATATGTATATGTAACATTTTTTTAGTTACTCTTCCTGAATCCATGTATATTCCTGTTCTTTGTTATCAAAAGTACTTTGTGACCATGTCAAAATCACAACCCTATCAACACCAGCGATCCAGTACCTATATATTCCTATACCACCTTTTAACAAGAGGAATGTAGCTATCAGGCACAGTGCCGTGATCGTGCCCAACTGCAAATCAGATGTCTTCCATTAGAGAATCTGTTTGCATCAGGCCTTTCAACAAAACATATTTTTAAAGCACTTATCTTCAGAGTCTTTTTCTGAGAGAACTTTTCAGGTCATCTTTTATGACACTCCATTATGAGGCTAGGCAACAAAAAAGCAGATTTTGTATCTCTTCATATGAAATGCAGTTATGGAGGCTATTCTCAAGTAATGATTCAAGATCAGCATGGGAGATAAAATTGAATGCACTGCTATCAGGAGTGGATAAAATGCAAATAGCAAGATTTAAAAAAAGACAATTTAAATTAGAAGATTCCCAGATTTCTCAGTTTGAGGTGACCCACACATTTTTCTTACAGTAAGTGGTACACTAAGGAATAGCGGTACAATTACTCTATAGTTATTAACAATTACTTCTAGAGTTGAAATGATTTACCGTGCTAGCTTCACCATTCTTACACAATATTGTGTTGCATATTGCAGAATGGAAGGTGCCTAGCTTTGAAGTCCAGGGTGAAATCACAAATATGAGAAAACCTAAGGAGCAGTTTGGTCTGCAAAGCCTCCAGTGTTGCAGATGTATGAAGAAGTTTTAACACTCATTGTCCATGTTCTCTTGTATGGAAGGCACAATGCATATAACACCAATGCACAGTTATTCTGATTAGAAATAATATATAAGTCTTCTGAATTTATTACTTCAGTAATAAATGTATTAAAAAGAAATAGGTCCATAACAAAGATAAAACCTTTATCTGGAATTCAGATGGATAAAGCAAAGGAATAGGAGGTTATATGACTCAAATTTCCTGAATATTTCAGAAAAGTACTTATGCACTGAGTGGGCTACTGCACATCCACAATGTGATCAGCCTCAGATTACTCCTCTATGCCTTCAGCACAACAAGGAATGGTGAGACAGAATAAAGAGGGAAGCATATATCTTCAAAGACAAGGCTCAGGAAAAAGACATAAAGAGAAGCAAGAAAGCACATGTAGCATAACCTCCACCTACTGTAAATGAGGTTCCCTTCATTACATTCAGAGACCTATTTAGTGGTTCTCATATCACCAAATTTACTCCAGCTAGGAGTCTGAGATTCTCAAAAGTGCCTAACATACGAGTCCCTATTTCATGGCTTTTCCCAAAACCATTACTTTATGACAGATCATCTTCAGAAAAGCTGTTTTCCTCCTATTACTTGTATCTCAATAGAAATGCTGCTGTTGGGGATTTAAAACCTATTTATAACTTTTCCATAACACCCAGACAAATAGCAGTCTGAACTTGAGAAATCTTTGTGGAAAAAAACTTAAAATGAAGGCTTCTTAAAATAATAAGCCCTGGCTATAATATTATATTTTTTCTTCAGATGAAATCAAAATATAGCATTACACTAATAAGTCATAACATTATTTTGGAATATTCAGTATGGAAAATTTAACAAAAATAAGTGGATGGTTGAAACAAAAATTGTTCTTATATTCCAACTAGGGTTTTAACAAAATATTTATTTTAAAAAAAAAAAAAAAACCAACTTTTTTATGCTAAAGATCTATGAAGATCACTGTTAACAATAATGTGGCAACACCTAAAGCAATCCAGAGCCCTAAATCTGAAGGAAAAAAAAAGCAGCACCATTAAAAAAAAAATATATCTCATTGCTAAATCTCACACTAAGATGTATTTTCTGATGAAAACCAAAATACCAGGAAAAAAGCCTATATGTGGATCACTTGAGCCTTTGAGCCGTTATTTAATGGGGTTAAAACTAAGTATTGGTGCAGGGCCTGATTTTTAAAAGGACAAAGATGTCCAGACAAATATAACTTCAATTGTAATTCCAGGCATGACCAACAGATACTGCCAATTTTTAGAACACATCCAGAGACCTGTCAGAGAGGTGAAAACTGGCTGAGACAATAAGTAACCATGCCATATATTTAATAAAGTTTCAAATCTTTTAACCAGTAGTGTTGACAATGCCCTATGACAGTTTCACTCTAAGCCAATTTTCAGTGCTTAAAGAGCCAACGCCAAAACCTTCAATAAAGCACATGTTTCTGAACTCTCTGGCCCATTCTATATAGATCAAGATCTATACCTTTATATAAATAAAAATATTGCTATTTTACACCATTCTGTTCAGTAAAACAGATATTTCTGTGATGTGCTCAATAATGAACATAAAAGCAAACATGGCAAGTAAATGTCTTTGGAACTCAAATATCTTTTCCTAAATCTTAGATTACATTAATTCTGAAATAGAAAACAATTTAGGAGTATTTGTAAAATACTTTTGAAATCAATGAAGGTAAGCTTAAACATGTTATGCTTTTGTAGTTAAAAAGTGCAACTGCTTCTCTTGCCAGGATCTAATGGGGATGTTGTACAGGGCACAACATGACTGCTGGATCAAAAGCCCTAGAGGGACAGAAGAAAATATACTCCTTATCTCCTTTGGAATATTGCACCTACATTTGTCACATTTCCACAGACATTTATATGGAAATTTCTCAATTACCAAAATTCAGTATGCCCCTGAAGTATGATCCTCAGGCTTAGAAAGCCTTGGAAATTTTTACTTATGTTTTCTCTCTTGAAAGCCATACTTCAGTGAGTTCATTAATTTGAGGTTTCTACACATCATGGCTTTTCAAATCCATAGCCTGCCTTACTTCCAAGCCAATGAGCTTGGACAAACTTCTATTATAAGCTTAGAATAGCCAAAACAACAAAATGCAAATAGATAATATTTTTCTAGTATTCTAAAACAAAACTATTTTTACAATAAGTAAATTGTTATAATTATTTTATTAAATTTCTAGAATTCTGGCATAGACTATTTAACTAATTTTACCTATCTTTCAACAAAATTCATTATATCATGAAATATCATATATAATAGATGGTTTAGTGTCAGAGAGGTTTTATATCCTACTAATGCACTTTTTTTTTTTTTAAGTGAAAGGTAGTGGTGTTGTTTTTATTGTTATTTTCAGTGAAACAGACAGTTTTTAAACATAATTGTAGTATTTAATTTATATTCCCTAGAGCTCCATACTTTTCATGCCATTACCAGAACTAGAGAGTAGATGCTGGGGCAGTATTGTACTTTCCAGTTGAAAGAACAGCAAAAGGAGACAACTGCACATTTACTCTGATATTCACTAGGAAAAAAAAAACCCCACACATTCAATCCGTGCAAAATAAAAAACATACATGTTCACTCTGAGGGACACAATAAAAATAACAATACAAGATCCTTTCAACAAATAATGACTCATGCATTCAGTCTTCGTTCATTTTCTCTTATGGCTCATACGAAATGCTACAAAATACTGGGTCACTGAATATACAAAATGTAACTGCACACTTAGTCTCACAAAGACACGCTCCTTTACAGACTCTTTTAACAAAAGGACACAGCTAACCAATTCAAAATATGCAATGCAGTCTACCAAGTAAACCATAAAAGTGAGATTTCTCAGTCTATATTTGCAACTGTGCTTAAGAAATGTAATTAACTGGCCAAGAAACAACAGAAGAATCTAATCAGAGTAGGATTTCTCAGAGAATTCAGTGCCCTGTACAAACAAACAGAATTTCAGCAGAATTCTCAGAAATACCCAGTGAAAAGAAAAACATCAGAAGAAAAGGTACAATAATACATAAGCAACCTGTTCTTTATTTGTTTCCCAAGGTGCAGACACCAAAAGAGAAGAAATATCTACAGTAATTAAGGTACTGGATCAGTTATCCAGGAGCATTATATTCCAAGAACATTTAGAATGACCACAGATTTTAAAACCTCAAAACAAGACTGAGATAATTTGAAAACTATTATCTTTATACTTCTGTGAATCACCAGATATTACACAATAGCTCTCTTATGTTAAAATGTACGTAGTTCTTCCACCCGTGTCTGTAATAACAAATATTTAATTTATCTACTTATTGTTTAGCCACTGCAGATCATGGAGATAAAAATTTCACAGGAAGAGGCATACAGACTTTTTGGTAGTTTATTTTTAAGAGTAAAGGGTAACAATAAGATGCAAAATCTGTTTTTACAGCTAGCTTTTGCAGTCATCACTTTTGCACATAATCTCTTTTACTCTTTCATATATGCAGACTTTCGCAGTTCGCCTGTTTGTAGGAATAACCATAATAAAAAAACAAACAAACAAACAAACAAACAACTTACCTTACAGCAACTAGAGTTGTTTGAGATGTATTGTTTTGATGCACAGACGCCTCAGGCACTCAACATGTAATCTTAAGGCCACAGATATTTGTTGGGGTTGTACCCAACTGCACCCACTCTACTCCCTACAAGGCATGAAAAGGGCGACGTGAGGACCCGCAACTCCCTGGCCACCACAGAATCCGGGCGGGAGATTCCTCAGTGGTGAGGACGGAGCAAGCTCCATGGCTCCTTATGCACAGGACGCCTCAGGAACCACAGGGATTGACATCCACTTTCTTTTTCAAATGACTGGTCATCAGCACCTCATTTCTGCTGACTCACAAACTGTAACCTGATATGCAGAATCTAGATGCTCCAGGTCTATCTAAAAATTACTCACACAATTCTGCCACAACGAGCAGCATACCTATAAGCCTTTAGAGAGAAACAGGATCCCATAAATGTTCATATTAACCCCCAAAGCAGCTTTTTAAGAAAACTACAATCCAGTCCTGAAAGTGAGGACTCAAGTTCCAGCATATTTGTCTTCATCTAAAATAATTCAGGGAAATATTATAAAACAACCCCCCTGCCCTCAAAATATCAAATCACCTATTTTATTCTGAGCAGAGTGCATTCCCAGAAAGGAAAAATAAAGAAAAAGTTGGAACAAATGTTAATTCTGCTTCTGTAAGCTTGTTTAGGATTAATTACAGGGAAATACAGAATATCTTTTAACTCAGGATTTAATAAACCTGATAAAAAGCTTAGTCATAAATAAAACATTTTCTTCCCCAAATTCACTACAAAACTAGACTTGACCACAAAACTGATGCTGTCAAAGGGACATTAAATTTCAGTCTTGCTAACAAAGCAAAGAATGATTTTCTATATTATTTTGCTCATTGTGCCTTATATTGCATTAATCCTGTTATCCCTATGTGTTTAAAATAATTTACATTTTGCTGCCAAATGATATTGGAAAATGTAAATTTTTAACTCAAAATATGTGAAGAATGCATACATAGGGATTATATTTTTGTTTTACTTTAATACTTAGATGAGATACTTATATAATCACATTTCAGTAAACCATGTTTACTACCTGAAAGTGAATGAATATTATGCCTAACATTATCAAGACTACATAAAGATAAAATTCTTCTAGAGATAAAATTCATGACTAGATGTATTTTTGCTCTGTGTGTATGTCTGTGTGTGAAATCTCCAATCTGAAACTCAGTATATCTAGAAGAAATTAGAAGTAGAACACTAAATAACGCATATACCAGAAACCACATTATTCTGTACCTTAAAATAAAAATCAAAGATAGCATATTTTACTCTAAATTTAACAGATTTTGCTCCATCTGATATGCTACATTGTGATACTACTTTTAAAGATGCAAATAAAATAGATTGAGGTTAACTATCTCTATATAATACAGGACAAGAACCTTAATTTCCACATATATCTTAATGGGTGCACGTTGATTTACAGGTGCCTACAGATCATTGGATTTTGTCTGTCTACTTGCATGTCCATATCCAAACACTTTTGAAGTTAGCCCAGGGAATCTGCTCTCCTCAGGCTCCCTCTACAGTCAGTGGAGAAGAGGCAGATGACTCTAATGGGCAATTGGGAGCAGAAAACAAAGTTTAGGTTCTCTGAATCATCCCCTAGAGAACCCATCTCTATCCATCGACTATGAAGGGAGCCAAGGGAGAGGAACTTCAAGGTCAAGTCAGCTATTAGGAATCTGTTGCACAATATCACATTGTGTAAAATGTGAATGAACTATCACAGTCCTCCTGGCTAAGAACTGGCATCTATGTCTCTTTTGGACAATGGTTTGTGAAAAACAGAAGAATCATCCATTTGTATATGGCAGTTTCCAAAAATACTAAATTAAATCGGAACCTTTGCCTTTTGGATAATGAATATTACACATTAAGATATTCAAACTAGCAATGAACATTGTTGTCATTAACACTCAATTGTAAATCCAGAAACAAAGCAGCCTAAAGACATTATCAGCATGGTTTTGAATAGATCTGCCTTTTTACATTTTTATTTAAAACAAAACATTTACTTAATTTTATTTTTTTAAAGTATATTTTCTTTAAAACAAATGAAACAACAAACCTCAGACCCAAGGGACTAAGTGATCTCATCTAATCTGAGAAAACAGCAGTTAAAGCACTTCAGAGCAAGCTCCTTAAGTCATCGGTCATTCCCTTAAGAGTCACTAGAAAGAAACGGCACTGTAAAGTCTAAGAAATTTTAGATGTCCAACATGGGAAAAGATTGTTCCCTAGGAGTACTTATTTTTCGCCATTTACTGTAAGGGAAGACCAGACAATTAAGATACAGCATTCTACAATGTAGACTTTTAAAGCCAAATGAGATTAATCCAAAATTAAGAATACCAAAAGCACTATCCCAACAAAAAGGAACCACAAAGGCAAACCAGTCATGGAGAAAAATAGCAAATATAGGAATAGAAAAGCCCTCCTCTAAACTGTGAAATAAGTAACAGGGAAAAAAAAACCAAAAGTTTTACTAGGATCACAGAATGAGAAAAAACGTATCACTGTCTTTAGGACCATTATGGTATATGTGGCGCATGTGTGATACAGCTGCTTCATCATGAAATGAAATCAACAGCATATTGACCTGAAACTCAAAATGTAGTACTACATGTAGTCTTACCTGTTCTGTATTATGTTTATGAACCTTTAGATTGCTAGTACTCCGTCAATGCTTATATAACTTGCCATGACATGAAAAGTCCAAATACATTGAAATAATATCAAAATAATCTCTTTAATAGGACCCATCTGCATCGTGGTCTTGATATTGTTTTCACTAAGTAAAGTGAATTCCACCGTCTGTTTATTTACTACCAGGACAGACAGTATTTCATAGAACCCTAGAGCAGTTCAGGTCAGAAGGGACCTTTGAAGACAATCTAGTCCAACCCCCTTTATACAATGCAATAAAGTCTCCCCAGAGCCTTCTCTTCTCCAGGCTGAACAGCCCCAACTCTCTCAGCCTGTCCTCATAGCAGAGCTGTTCCAGCCCTCTGATCATTTTTGTGGCCTCCTCTGGTCCCTCTCCAACAGGTCCATGTCTTTCCTGCACTGAGGGATCCAGAGCTGGATGCAGAACTCCAAGTGGGGTCTCACCAGAGCAGAACAGAGGGGCAGAACCACCTCCCTTGATCTGCTGGCCACGCTCCTTTTGATGCAGCCCAGGATATGATTTGAATCCTTACAGCACCCTGCAAGAACTGAATAATCAATCCCCATCCTACCTGAAATGGAAAATCTGGCATCTGTCTCACAGATTTTCCTATTTGAACACAGCTCCACTAAAAGGTTGGCACAGCTGTTCTGGTGGCTCAAAGACTTGGTGCAACACCAGAGTAAATAGTCAGGATATAGGATATTTTACCAAAAAAAGCTAATCAGAAAATCTTTCAAAATCAGTGTATTTGATCTTCTGAATTACATTTCCAGTATTGGATATGTAATAACTCAGGAAAACTAGCATTTCAAAACATCAACAGTCCTCAAGCTAACTAGTCTGAGCATACTGACAACATTACAATGCTCTGTGGTTCATCTTTACATGTATTTTTAACATTTGTCTTAACTTTTTCAAGATTAACTAAAGTCTTAGAAAAACATAAAATCTCTTGTAGAACAAGAGCTATACTTGAGAAAATATAGTGTATTTTTGCACCACTATTACCCTAATGCTGCATCTTTGTACACTGTAAAGCCTAGAATTAACATATTCCTTGCTTCCTCAGACACAAAGGATTCCTGCATTGATATCTATTCTGCAGAAAGAAGACTTAAAGTATCTGTTTGACATCTATATTTCTTTCCTCCATCTCATTTCTCTTCTTGCTGCCTAACTCACATGCTGTCTATCACCGTCACATATCTGATAAAAAGGATGAGACCATCTGGCATGAATGTTCTTTTCTCTCTCTCTCTCAATAACTGACAGCCAGGATGACGACATTGCCCTCCAAATGTCCAGTCTGAACTTTCAGACAAAAAGAGGATTGACTCAGACCTTGCCAGGTTTGCAGCAGGATCTGAAAGTAAGGTCTTTTTCCTTCATAATGCCTCAGCTGGTTTAGGCTTATTTTCCAAAACAGTGTCAAAGAATTTTTTCAAAAGAACTCACAGCACTTCGACTTTGTTTTAATAAGTGGCTTCACAGAATAATTTAAATGTCAGGAAACACTGAAGGACTAATAAAAAAGTTATTATAGGATAGATGTATCTTGAGTAAAGGTTTTTAAACTTAAAATGTATCTTTTTAGTCCATATTAACAAGACTTCATGACTTCTGAGGAGGCAAATATTCAGTTACGTCTTTCTATCAAACACTCATAAAATTTTACTGCAAAATGGCTCTAAGCCTAAAGATATTTTGCAAAATGAAAATAACCATAGTATTGTTAAGTTCTTGTGGAGGGTTCTGATTTTTAAGTTGATATTTAATAAAATGATTTTGCATTATTTGCCCAATTTTTCAGTTTCTAACCTTGAACGACAAACGTCTCAAGGCCCTGTCCACAAATATGAGAATAATTCAATTTAATTTAGTCAAAATTAGCATTCTGGATTTGTTACAGAGCTTTAAATTACATATGAAGTGAATCATAGAATGTTAGAATGGTTTGGGTTGGAAAGGACCTTAAAGATCATCTAGTTCAACCCCTTGCCATGATCAGGGACACATTCATACTAGACAAGGTTGCTCAAAGTCCCATCTAACCTGTGCTTGAATGTTTCCAGGGATGGGGCATCCACAGCTTCTCTCAGCAGCCTGTTCCAGTGTCTCATTGCTATCAGAGTAAGAAAATTCTTCCTAATATCTAATCTAAATCTACCCTCTTGCAGTTTAAAACCATTCCCCCTGTTCTTTCAGTACTTTCTCTATTAGGGTCCCTCCACATCTTTCCTGTAGGCACTCTGTAAGTATTGGATGGCTGCAATAAGGTCTCCCCAGAGCCTTCACCAGGGTTAACAACTCAAATTCTCACAGTCTGTCCTCATGTGGAAGGTGTTCCAGCTCCAGATCATCTTTTTTGCTCTCCTCTGGCCTCTCTCCAACAGGTCCATGTCTTTCCTGTACTGAGGGCTCCAGAGTTGGACGTAGCACTCCAGGTGGGGTCTCACCAGAATGGAGTAGAGGGGCAGAATCACCTCCCTCGACCACACTTCTGTTGGTGCAGCCCAGGATATGACTGGCTTTCTGAGCTGTGAGCACACATTGCCTTGAACACTGAGAAAAATACATATTTGTAAGGTGTATTGGTGCCTCATGAAACAATCCAAATTGCTGTGGCAGTTTATTGATACCAGATTAGAGAAAATTAGTTGAAGCCCGTTACATTACATTTTATGGGAAATTCCAGATTTTTGTTGCATATAGAAGACACTTTTGCTTTCTGTTTTATTACAGAGGATTAAACTTTAAAAGTCAATGGGTTTAGGTAATATGACATTTTCCTGCCAACATGTGCTTTTAAACAGTATGCTGTAGTACTATATTATTATCCCAAATAAAATAGCCACTCTGAGTGAACACTTCCAGCCAATTTACAAAAGTTATATTTAAATACTATAGAGTATAGCAATTTTCTTAACTAAGTAACTGCTAGAGAAATATAAACTGATGATTTCCATAAGAGACACTCAGGTACCATTCATTACCTACTGCCTTGAGCAGGTATCTTTTGCAGCCAGTCTTGAAAACCCCATTCCCTTGAATGTCTTCATTAAATTAAAAATTAAAAAGCTTGAATGTCTTCATTAAGAAATTTGACTTATTTTAAGCATTAATGTGAGCTCACAGACTGATTGTCTCATGTTCACAAGGTCAAAATGTAGGACTGTGCTAAAAACACATGGTTAAACACTTTAGGAGAGAAGAAGGGGTTCTTGTGTGAGTAAATTCAATTTCAATAGAATCTGTGTCACTTCATTACAAGATCTGAACTTCTGCACTTGCTAAGAGGTTCTCAGCTGGTGAGTCAAGAAAAGCGTGTTCCCTAAACAAGCAATGTTTATGTAGACACTTGGTAGTCACATACAGTCATTAAGGAATCAGTTTTGTATTACCACCTATAATTTTTATTTACTAAGATTACATCTGATAACACAGCTGTATCAAAGATTAGCTATTACCCCTGATGTGCTATATCTCCTCCCTAATAAGCATCTTCAGTCACCATTTTTTCTCTTCATTCAAATTATGTAGTAAGAGGAGATATCTTGCCAGCTTGCTAAGGCAAACAAATGCAAATCATTTGCATACTTCCTATGTGTAAAGCTTCTGCAAAGAAAGACCAATTTTGTTTTCATCTGATGTACACCAAGCCAAAAGTTTTAAATTTTTAAACTTCCACTTACTTTTCACCCTTCAGTCAGACTGCAACACCTTATTCCCTAACTTCAACACATTCTCATGCTAAGAAACTATGGTATTACTCTAATTCCAAAAGAACTTTTTGGAAAATTTATATCTGCATTCTTACACAGGCCTCAGAATCCAAATTTAAATACTTACTTGGCTTTTGAAAGAGAAAATGGGAAGTTACGCAAGCAGCTACTTTTACACTCACCAAATATAAGGATGAGAAGGGAAAATATTCAGAAACCTGGGAAAAAGCTTAGCTAAACCTTCGTTTCCCCATCCTCAGACAAAATGTACCCCAATATTATTTGCCTATAGACTTTCACAGTAAAAAAAATATATTGTGCTTCAAAGGCAACTCACATTTTTATAGGAATGTAAAACAAAAATTAAAATTAAAACTCCATAATAGTCCATTTTTAATGCTGAAATCAGATTAGAGAATGGTAATTTTAAACCTTTGTTGTGAAAAACTATTTACTGGGAATGGGTACATGATTCAATGTTGAATTTCAAATACTTTATATAAACATTCCAGAAATACAATTCAGTTTCATTCAGAGAGGAAAAGATGTTTCAGTAAAGAAAGTACAGTCAAATTTAATTATAATATATACATATTAGCTGTTCAAATAATCTGGTCACTCCAAATTAGGAAAAACTTGTAGTTACAATACAATGAAATCTGAAATATTTTCCTTTCTGATCATTCTCAACATTCTCAACTGTTTTCACAGTTCACTGCAATTTAAGTCAGCTATTCATCTCAAAATAACATCAGCCTCAGCTAAAATTTTAGCATATACATTTTGTTCTTTCAAGCTACTAAGTGTTAACTTACTGTAAAGCAATTTATAGAAAAAAAGAGGGGAAAAAAAAGCAATAAAAGCTTGATTAAAATTCATCTTTTTCTATTGGTAAGGAAAAAGCCCTATCTTTTTGGCAATGGAATATTATACTGTGTGCTATATTATGCTCTACTACATTCTATACCATATTATATTAATATTGTAGTTTAGCATACTCGTAGCTCAGATAAAAAGCCTATTCAGCCATTCAGATACTCAAAAATAATGTGAGCAAAGTAAAATGTCTTCACAAATTATGCAGAATGTGTTTTGTCCTTTATACTGGGACTTGTCAAGTGAAAAAATTCACTCTGCAACCAGAAAAAATGTAAGAGACAAAAGTTATAATTATGCTTTTGTTTTTAAGCAACGTTTTGATGAGTAGGAATATCCACATTCAAGCCAGAGGCTACATGAATACCTTACCAAGCAGTAAACATGATGAACTAATTAATTTACACTGTGATCTCATTTAAAATTTCACTTCCCAGAAATAATAGTTCAGCAAGCAGTGACCATTTTGCCACATTTACTTAAGAGGTATAACTATTAGGGGTCTGTCATTAGTCAAAGAAAAAAACAAGACAAGTAACAGGAGAAGGTAAGAGACACCTATTTTAGCGGTGTAAGCATTATATATGTATAGCAGTTTATAATTGAGCCTGGCAAATGAAGTAAAAAAATTACAGTAGTACACAAGGGATTTTCTCCTAAATGAAGCTTCAAACAAAAGCTCAAGCTGCCTATGGGAGCTAATTACATAGCCTTCAAAGACAGTTGGTGTAGATGTTTAAGGGCATTGAGGGTAAAAATAGAAGTCTGAACAATTAGTAAAAATTCCTTTTGTAATTGGGTGGCAGCTCTAATCCAAACTTTTCTTTTTTAAAGGTAAAATAAAACATATATGTGATGTACAGAAGCATAACTAAAAAAAATATCCCTAAGAAAACAAAAACCTCATAGATTTTTGAGGAAGAACAATATAAACCAAATTCTTTCTTTTATAATGTAATTTCACTATAATAAAGAGATGTCCAGTAGTGCAAAGCACGTTTTCTCTGATGTTTATTAACAGATATTCTCTTTACCATGATCAATGCTATTAAATAATAGAACACAAAGCTATGGCCCAGAAGAAACCCTAATGCAAGCCCAGAAAGCACAGGGTCCTGAGTATCTCTGCCTTGAGTTTGACTCAACTACTGTTCATTTATTCAGTTATCCAACATGCTACTCAAGGATGTGCTGCCCGACTTGAAGGAGCTATGAATGAGCACTTGCAGCACATCTGCCCAAAGGGATGGTAAATTGTGTGCAGGGAATGTGTGACCCACTATATGGGACACATGAGAACGGACCAAAACATTCGAAGACAACGTGTCATCTAAACTGAATTCTGAGTGGGTTCACTGATCATTCACATATTCAATGTTAGGCACACACTTCATTATCTTCCTGCATAGAGACAGTCACTTGCATTTTTAAAGCCATCTTTCATCATATGCGTTGTGTTATAGATGGTATTTTTCTAGGGCTTATCCTATTTTACCCTTTCTTTTCAACTCCGGTGTTAGCAACAACTCTCGTTGGTCAAAGTAAATAGTTAGTCAAGAATATTCTTTCTTTCTGCCTTCAAAATAACAATTGATTTTAGAGCCCATACAGATTTATATATCTCTTCCTTTACATTTTTTCTTATTATTTTACTAGGAATTGAAGCAGGATTTAGGACATGGAATCTGGCAGGGTTACACACCATGGTTTTGAAGATTTATGCTACCTATGCTACCTCATCCTCCTACATATTTTTATTAACTTTTAAAGCTGTGCAAATTAAAAATATAGCAAATATGCAAGTTAAGCTGGAATCCATTTGGATGTTTGAAATTGCTGAAGTTGAAGAAAGGTAATAATCTTGGAAACAATTAACAACAGCATCTGATCCATCTCCTCGTGAAGTCAGTAGGAGGCTTTCTAAAGTAGACAAGGGCAGTACTAAGCATAACGGACCTCAAAGAAGCACTTGTACTACCTGGGACTGAGCGTCTGGTGACCACATTTGAAGGAAGAAGGAAGCACTGCTTCGCTACCTTTCTCTCTCCTTTCATCACATGACACATTAAAGATCTGGGGTTTATACAGTCCTTAGAGCCAGTGCTTGCAGGGTGGCTGGAAGGTTACCAGACAGAATACATACTCAAAAAAAAAAGGGTCTTTAAAGGCAACAGAAAAGGTAAGCATTCAAGAAAGCAGATGCAGGGAAAGATTGCTCATCTTCAAGCAAAATGTGTATTAGGTACCTTATGATAAACTAATCCACCATGGGAACTTGGGAAGTTTGGGTGGGTAATAATGGCTGTAGAATTGTAAAAATACAAACCCGAGTTCCAAGTTTCCTTTTTCTCCTTCATGGGCACAAAAGATGTATGCTGATAATATTCAGTATATTTATAGATGACTTCTAAATAGACTTAAATACTGACATGACAGTTTTCACAGTTATTTAAAATACAATGAAAAGTGACTGTTAATAATTACAAGAGATCTTACAATAACAATCAAAGAATAAACTGGCACATAATATTAAATGTTAAAAAAAAAACATAAAAGGGCAAAAATAAACCTAACCAGACTTAACTTGTAGAAGACCATAAATTAGCTATCACCTACACAAAAAACAGAGGCATTGCGGATAGCTTTCTGAAATGTCATCTTAGTTATCAATAGTGGCCAAAAGCATAGAAATAATGCTTTGAAATGTTGAAAAGAAACAGTGAAGGCTGATTTAAGATGTCAGTTCATAGAATCATGTATGAAAATGGAAAGATCAACAGGAAACATTCACTCACTGTATCTCACAAATCTGCATGTACACCATGAAACTGTCAGATTACAGCTTTTCAAAACAAACAAAAATGAAACTTTTTTTTTCCACAAAGGACATAATTCACATGTCACAATAGTATAATAGCATGTGTATGCCAGAACACTAACTGGATTAAGAATATTATTAAAAAATGGGAGGACAGATATATCAGAAACAGTCAGCTGAAATAATGCCTCAAGAAATCCCTGAACTTCTTCATCTTGGCAGCTAAGGTGTTCTACACTTTCACTGCTTTTCATCCTGCTCCCTAAACAGAGTCAGAGACGGGAAACTGAGCTACATGAATATCTGACCCATATGGCCTTGCTTACATCATGAAAAAGTCAGTTGGATGGGAAAAGAAAATACAAAGGTGGTGCTTCAGCAGGCACAACTTTTACATTATCCTTATACATCATAGTCCATACCATTGGACTAGGTGGGCAGTTTTAAGTGGCAACTATATAACCAAAACAGTTGTTCTATTTTCTCTAAATAATATGTTTCCTTCCAATGAGATACCTAGTAAATCTTTTTGCAACTAAATTAACAGATGGTGAGTTCTCTGGAGTAGGACAACGCTTTGCCCTCCATTAACTGATGAATTCATTGATTCATATGAAAATTCATGCAAGCTGAATTTTACTTAGATGATCTATACATTAAGCAGAAAAAAGTAGTCTCATCTAATTTAAAAAGCAAATACATTTTTTTTTATAAAGTAAGTTTCTAGCCCTTTCAGCTGGAGAGAAAAAGTAGAAAACCTGACTCCTAAAGATTCTGAAATGGAAATCTACAACATCCATTCTTGGGAACAGGTAAAAAAAATAGAATAAAATTTTTAAAAAGCACCAACCACCACCACATCACCACAGCTGTGATTTCACAACAAGCCTGAACTGAATCTTTGAAATACAGTTTTGGTTGGTCTTACTCCTTAAAGTTAAGCCACAAAGCTGTTTTGCAAACTTCTATAGTGTGTAGCAGAAAGTAAACACAGAAATGTGCAGCCCAGAAGCATCCACATTCATCACCTGAATTTGAGAGTTTCCAGACATACAAAATAAAACACAATAACAGAAATGGGAAACTTTAATAATAATCTTGCTTAAATGCAAAAATTTTTGCTGCAAAGTATGCAGTCTTTGATTGAAGCTGTTCGAGGAGGCCCAGGTGGTGTTTCTAAATCAAATCTAGGATACATGCAGTGACTGATCACAGCATGACTGTAGTACAATACAAAGGAAATCTACAGTGAAAAAGGCAACAGTGATTCTAGGACTAAACAAAAACTTACTCTCAGTAACAGAAATAAGTATTGGTATCATTGTAGGAGATACTGTAAGACTAACTTAGATACTTTAAACCATTTATCTTCAAAACAAAGTAAATCAGGTGGAAGACATACTGCAATGACTAGGAAAATGGAGAATTTCACTAAAAAGTAATACTAAAATGGTTTACCTTATCTAGCTATGCAAAATGAAAGTCAAGAGGGAATATTATGACTCTATGTATTTAATTAGGGACAAACAGAGAGAGAAAATAACACCCTAAGCTACAGGATAATTCTGTAACAAGATGCAATAGATACAAATCAGTCATGAATAAACTAAGACTAAAACCTGAAAAGGTGTCTAACCATCTATGAAGTCCTTTTCTGGGATTGCATTCCAAACTGTAGCAGAGGCTCAAAACCTACATTATTTTACAACAGAAAAAGGAATTCTTAACAAGGTGCCATCTGACCATGAGATAGAAATATAAGCTTGAGATATGAGCGCATAGGACTGGGTTTAACTACCACACATAAGGAAATGTAGAAAAACAAGGCTTAGATCCTGCTTGTTCCACCATCTTGTTTAACAAGTCCTGTGCTTTGTGTCTTTCAGTGCTCATATGTACAGTCTTGTTTTCCCAGAAGTATGATTTCATTTTAGATTTGCTAGACTTTAGTTTTCACTGATGTGTGAGAATTTGGCTCTATCCAGGAACAGATTTCTGAGAGGAAGACAAGCATGTTCCAGATGGCATGAAAAAAATATCAGCTGTCTCATTGTTGCATCTTCGTTATCCTTTCATGGATAGACTAATTGATGCAGTTGAGGTCAAGAACGAATTTTAGCTATGTCAGATTGGCAGGGACTTATTTATTTTTGTCTTCACCGGAGTATAAAGTATCGTCTACTTATTAAGGTCATGTGGCAATTTTATCTGTGGGTGTTACTCCTTTTGTAAAAATATAAGATACTGGTAAAGCTCTTGGTCATTTCTTCCCTTTTCTTGAAATCTTACGTTATTGGTCTAATTTTTAAGTGTAAAAAGAAAAGAAAAAACAAACAAACACACAAAACAATGTCAGTCTTTGCAGTATGTGGTATTTTGTAAACCTCTCAAAAGTATTTTCTTGCATCTTTAACTGCAATGTAAGGGATTGGGCTCAATTCTAGCACCTTTTCCCCATGCTCTGAGGACATAGGATCTCCTTTGAGAACCTTCATAAATTTCTGAAAGTGAGATGCTAATCAGCAGCACAAACAGCCAACAAGAGCCAAAGGATTCTCATCCAAAGACTGTAACATAACTTTACTCACATCAGAAATAAGACATTCAGTTACAGTAAGTATATTTAGCAAAGGAGTGAATTCAGCTACAAAGAACTGTTCTAAAGACTGTTAAGATTGAATGTGCCTCAAATAAATGTGACTATAGCCCTGCCTGGCTGAGCTCTTTATACTTTAAGAATTTATGTGTTCTACTACGTTTTATTACATGATCTCATTCATTTGGAAAACCTTTAAAAGGAATCACCTTTGCACTTTTCCCCATAGGCTACATTACGTTTTAGTTTTTAAAGGTCTTTGTTCTCTCTCTCTCAAGAAAGGATTCTTTTTCACATTACGGGCATGCAAAGGTTGGTGGGTTGTTGCTTTTTCTATTGCGTTTTTCGTTTGGTTTGGTTTGTTTTCCTGAGGAGCCAGGAGCCTAAAGGAAAAGGACAAGAAAAGGAAAAGAAAAACAGGCTGTTTGACTTGAAAGTGTGCAAATACTAGGGAAGTAAGTAAGAAAGTGACCTAAAGGACACTTCATCTCTATGTTCTGTAGTGAATAGTAAGCCACTAAACTTCAGTCTTGCAAAATACCTGCCAGATATTATTATGGCTATAGGAAGGCACCTTTAAGTAACAATTATACAAAGGAACAATGTTTCGGAGACTCAAATTCTGCTTGCAGTCACATTTTAACTCATCAAGTTTAATTTCAAAGAAGGGGCTGGTTTTTTTACTAGTAGAGTATAGACGAGGTCTTTTGAGAGCCTCTAAACTGTCAGACAAAGTTATCCAAGATGTCAATGAAGAAAGCTGCCAAAGAATGTAACCATATCTTGCTCACTGGAATGGAGTAAGCTACAGGATTTTTAATTGCTTAAAGGACTTTTAATGGCTACCCAGTCCAAACAGCAAGACACATAAACATGTTCATAGAGAGAACATACAAGAGACAGATATAGTCCTTGATGATCTCTGTTGATAGAATGTAATGAAAACTTAAAAAAAGCTCAGCAAGAAATAGGTACACCACTGGATGCCATACTGCCTTCTAAACTCAAGATAGAAGATATAATTATTGTCTGATGGGCTTCTGCTAATCATAATGGCACATATCAGAATTAATGACACTGCCATACAACACCTTTGCAGATAACAGATGATTTCAGAAGACTAAGAACTAATGACTATTCTTGAAGGTAGTATTAATTGCAACTTCAAAGTGAACATTTGTCTAGGTGTGAAATTCTAGAACATAAATGCACCATTTCTAAAAAGACTCGTATCTTCATACAATTATGTCACTAAAAGGGGGTCAGAAAATTCACTTTATAAATGATGTCCCTTTTGTTCATTAACCTACCTACCTGGAAGTACACTGAAAAGCTTTCAGTGAAATTATCTCAAATGTTTTTAAATAAATGATTTAACATATAAAAACAAAGGATAGACTACAAGTTTGCTATAACTTCCAGCCACCCCTGAGCATCACCTAGTATGCACAAACTTTGCATCATGTGACAGGATCAATCAGCTATTCCACCTCCAGATTGCAGTTGCCAAGAATCAGACTAGCTACAAAGCATCTGGTCACACTAGCTGAGTAAATGACAAATTCATTAAGGCTCACCTATAGGGTAACAAAGTAAAAGTTTTTTCATTATGTGAAGATATTAGTAGAGGCATATATGTCACACATACTGGAAGTCTCAGGCTATCAGTGCAAAATGTCCCTACAATTTTTTTAGAAAGATAGATGTCAATAGTGAAAAAAAAAGAAAAAAATTCAACACAAGACAACCTTTACAGACATCATCCTGAGACGATGAGGAACCGGAACCAAAACTGAGTAACATCCTGGGTTCAGATTAGCACAATTACTTCATCTTTGTTATGTGACTCACAGTCAAGTCCAAGCCTGCAATATACCCACAATGTTTTTAAAAATAATCTGTGCCCCAAAACTGAAAACAATTCCAAATAAGGATGCAAAGCAAATGAGGGGAAAAAATGTGAACTCAAAAAAGGAAATTCTGCTCGAGTACTCTTCAGAAGATTTTAGCAGTTGTCCTTCACTTCAGCAGTAAGTGAAAGTAGTTACACAAATATAACAAGTGGGAAAGAGAGGAAGCTGAGAATAATTAACATAAAGCTAGAAGTTAACAGAAATCTAGTAATGGAATAAAACATATATAAGGAACATACCCTGTCAAATGAGATGAGAACAAAAAATGTATGAAGTATTTCTCCAAGTATACTAAGAGCACAGAAATTCCAACAATTGTATGAATCTGTTACGAAATTGAAAATTTTCAGTTGATAGACAGAAATGTCAGCAGGTATTGCTCTCCCGTGGTTTGAAAGGAAGCCAGATGACATGTTGATATTAGGTGGTCATGAACATAAATATTTCCCATTCCATCAAGAGCTAATGAAATCTCTAATTTTAGTAATGATTGGTTTACATTCTTAAATGATACAGAGTTTATAGTTTTGTACCCAGTAGCTTCAAAGGGCAAAACAAAGAACAAGGTCACATGTTAAAAGTGATTTTCAAGATCCCGAAGCACTGGGAGTGTTGTGCCAATAGTTATTTACACATTTATATTTACATATCTTCCAAGTAAACATGAACTTGTCAGGATGACACTGACTGAATGACTAAAGGAATGGGATAACTTCAAAAATTATGTTGCAGCATAGCTACAGGGAATCTTAACAGCCAGGAAAAAACAGGTAAGTCATATATTTGGGATAGAAGACTCCACATTGAAAAGTAGTCGCTTCCATTTTCAAGGAAGAATCGGAAGAAAGAGGCTAACATAACCCGTGAATGTCTAAATACAGACCTGAGGAAATTGAATTCATTACAAAATTTGTATTACCTCCATTATTGCTATAAAGTTACATTGCAACTGACTCTGTAGATCATGTCTAAGTCTACTGAGCAAACTCCAGGAAGTACAAACAGGTAAGGTTCAACCACTGGGAATATGTCATTTAACAAAGACTCAATGAATATGGACTATTTAGCTTATCAAATGGGAAACAAATTTCACCCCAGGTACCCTCTTGATTTAGGAAAAACAGTAACAAGATCTAATACATGATATTTGAAACTAAATGATGAGGTGGGCTCCTTTAACAACACTCTTAGAATCTGAATGATTTTACAATGGATTGAAATGAAAACTGCTGATTGAAAGATGTATATTTTCTTAACAAAATACATTATTTAAGCCATGAGTCCATTTAACCTCAGAATTTATGGGATAAATTGATAAGCATACAGATACATTGATGAGAGTCATGATAAGTATTTCAATGATAGCCATAGAAACAGCTACCTGTGACTGTAGTGGTGAATCAGCAATACCCACCACCTGGGTAATCTGCTTAAACTGCACAGATACCATATCAACCCTCCAATCATTTGGACTGCTAAAATTGAACATAAGACATGCAATACATACAATAAAAAATATACAGTAGTACATATCTAACTTACACTCTGAGGTAAAATAGTCTTTAAGACTTGTTTTAAAACAAAATTAATACTAAAATCAATATTATTTGAAATGCCCAGTATGGAAAGTTTGCTTAAATTAAAATATCTCTTATTGATTGATTACAGCCACAAAAGGCATTGCTAATGGATGTCAAAAGAAAAGCAAATATTTTTGAAACTCAGTAAATTGGTTCATTGGGAAAGAAAAACATAATATAAAACAAATGTCTACGAAAAAATTAAATAACAACATTGCACATAATATTTTATTACCGGGATGAATGGTTAAAATTAATTCAGAAAGCTTGTTTCAAAACTTCAACAATGTTCACCTGCTTGTGGCCAATTAGTACTGCTGTTTTCACATGTTATTGTGGATAAATACATACAAGATCTGCTATAAAGATAAAACAAAAACATTGAAAGAATATTATGCTCATGAGAACTAAATATTAAGACCATTTCACCTTGGAATATCTGCGGGAAAAAAAAAAAAAAATATATTGCATTACCCTGATGTCCATAAGCAGACCATATTACTTCTGTGCACAGTTCCACTCTCTTCCTATGTAACGTAGTTTTATCTCCACCCAGACACTCCCTTACTTTTACTACAACTTTCCTTATCTCCCTTTATCTCAGATCTTTGTGCCTTACGTTATAGATTTTATCCCCCACTTAGCCTTTAGCTGGTTAATAAATTAAATTCTAAAGGAATTATTCTTGTCAACCCATATGGTCACCTAGATGACAAAAATTATATTTCTTACATCAAGACCATAAATTGCATTTGAGTTGAAAAATAAGCTCCTAGAAACATTTAATTGTTATTTAGAGTCTTCTGATGTAAAATCCCCCAACTCTAGAACAAATTTTTTACCCTTTTCTAGTCTAAGATCTTGTTTTCCTTTCAGCTAATGGATTTTGCTGCATCTAAAAAAACTTTTCAGAGAGCAGGCACCTATCAACCATTATCAAATACACACTTTACCTTCTTTAAATATACTGCATCTTTAGCCTCTTTAACTTTAAGGCAGGTTTTCCAGACTTTGAAGACCTGCTGTAGAACTTTTTTAAGCTTTTCTGAGGAGTGAAAATCCCTTTGAAAGACCTGAACCTAAAATTGGATACAGTTAATGATCTTACTAATGTTTTTCACTTATCTCCCACATAGGCAAATCTGATCACACTTTATTTATGTTCACACCTCTCTGAAAGACAAAATTTTGTCTGAATGAAAGACAAAGTCATGAAACACCAGCCTACAGTCAACAAAAGGTTCTGATTTGCCAAGCCATTAGGAACTCGCCCATTTGAAACTCTTACTGTTCCTATATTACTTTACTACCTGACTAATTGACCCACAATTTTATCTCTGTCATGAGTCAACTTTGAGACCGCAACTTACATGAGCAGTTCATGAAACGTAAGCAGTCCATTCAACTTTTCAGATACTCATGTTCTTCCTCTAAACTATACCTCATCTCCAGTTCTGCTTGAGCCTTCTCAGCTCCTTCTCTTAATCACAATAACCATAATAAAATAACATATTAACCATAATTATGATAATAAGTCAAACACTGCTGAGAAAGTGACAGGTTTTTCGCCCTTCATTTGT
Organism: Nesoenas mayeri; assembly: GCF_963082525.1. Lineage (NCBI taxonomy): Eukaryota > Metazoa > Chordata > Aves > Columbiformes > Columbidae > Nesoenas > Nesoenas mayeri. The sequence continues at coordinate 22,337,122 of NC_137543.1, forward strand.
GAAATCCACAGACAGGGTTCTTTCTCAAGCCAAAGCCACAAGGAAGAGGCTCCTGATTCTTCCCTGACTCTTCCACCCCCTCTCATTAACCCGTCCTTTCCCATCCATCAGGTTGATTATACTGATGCGCTATTCTGAGGCCAGGTGGACACCATTTAGCCTCTTCCCACAGCATACTGTGTTAGAAGAAGATGTAACTTTTTATTCTCCTATACAACCTGTAACTGTTTCTGTCAGGGTTTGATCACCTCAAGCTGCAGAACTGTACAAGACCAGTAGTACTCTGCAGGCTTATACCATAATAATGTACTTATGCATTCACCAAGTAATAATTAATAATATATTTATGGATTACAAAGTAACAGTAATATAAGTTCTTACACTGGGCCATAAGTCATTTAAAATAGAGAACTGCATGGAAATTTTTTGCTTATGTTTACAATTAAATCTTCAGGACATAGTCTGTTTCTAATTTAGAAATTAAGCTCCTAATGATGAAAATAGAGGGCATACATATTTTTAAATAAAAGGAAAAGTTTGCATAATATGTCCTTGCTTTTGCTGATGGTTACCTTGCCATCTGTAATCTATGGACAAATGCCTAACTAATACGTAACTTAAAATAACAGGATAGACTCCTGTGCTACTTCTGTCATACAGAAAAAGTCTCAAAGATCACTACATCAAACCCCAAAAATATAAACTCATACAATCATTTTGATTGGAAGAGACCCTCAGGACCATCAAGTCCAACCATAACCTAACTCTAGCACTAAACCATGTCTCTAAGAACCTCATCTAAACACCTTTTAAACACCTCCAGGGATGGTGACTCCACCACTTCCCTGGGCAGCCTGTTCCAATGCCTGACAACCCTTTCCATGAAGAATTTTTTCCTAATATCCAATCTAAACCTCCCCTGGTGCAACTTGAGGCCATTTTCCTCTTGTCCTATCACTTGCTGCTTGGGAGAAGAGACCAATCCCCTCCATGCTCAGCCTCCTTTTCTCCAGGTTAAACAGCCCCAGTTCCCCCAGCCGTTCCTCATCAGACTTGTGCTCCAGGCCCCTCACTAGCTTTGTTGCCCTTCTCTGCACTCTCTCCAGCACCTCAATGTCTTTCTTGTAGTGAGGAGCCCAAAACTGAATACAGTATCCAAGGTGGGGCCTCCACAGTGCTGAGTACAGTGGCACAATCAACATGTTTGATTGTAGTCTGAAAATGAATTTCAGATACAAAATTTCCTTTAAAGTATTTGAATCAGTCCTGCCTCTCATACTGCCTCTGACAATAAACCCCCCTTTTCAGGTTTTCAAGACCAATCTCATGGTATGAGATGTCAAAGCACTCCAACCAGTGCTTCTTCCTCCAATCCCTGGCCTTGGCTGCTAACCCACTAAAGAGAGAAAGACAGAAGCAAAACAACTCCACATGTTCCAGTATCTCTTGCTAGAGCCTTAACTTACCACACTACCCTCTAGAGCCGAGAACCAGGAAGAAAGCTGCTGATAACAGAAGATTTTTAGCTACAATTATCAAAAACCTCAGCATTTCCCGTAAAAGATGGAGGGCATAAAAAACAATATATCAAACTAAAACCAAATAACAGATAAATTATTAATTATATACTCTTTCAATTAATCTGTAAATACCCCTTTATCTTCTCCAGTTTTATAGGATCTTTCTACAGCATACTGCTTTTAATACTTACTTTGTGGTCTGAAATTTTGTAAGCTTTACATTTACAGGAAATGAACTGAAACATAAATGTTTACTTGATTCTAATGAGCTAATTAATATATTTTTAAAAGTGCTGCTGCTAGATTTTATTACATATGTGCCTAAATAACTATCCATAAAACATATAAGAGAAGAATAGGTGTAACTGCTCTACCTTCTGATTAAAAATATCTTAAAATCAGAAATCAGGAGCTGGCTATACTAGTGGTATAGAGTCAAAGTTGAGAAGGCAAGACAATCTTGCTCCCTTATATGAACTTATGTAGGTGAACAATGACAAATGTTTCGTAAGTATGTAGTTCATGAAGTGGGAAACAAAATCTTAGGTTAATCCTTAACTGTTCTTACATAGCAAATGAGAAGATTTAGGAATCTGAGAATTTGACTCATTATGTTTCTAAGCTGTATATGTGATATGTAAGCAAATAAATAGATGCTCTCCTCCACAACTCCACCAAATTCCCAGCCCTGGTGAAGCAAGTCACCCATGTGACCAGCAAATAAAATTTCGGGGCGATTTTGGCATTTTGGGGATCTACTCCCACTTCCTCATCTTCTACTTCCACTCACTCAACTGCAACTCTGATTGGGGTATCCCTCACCTCCTGGTTGCCTCCAGGGAGCAGTGGCTACTACATGGAGTGCTCTGTTTGGTGTCTCTGTGATCCAACTGCGAGGCTGTGACCCACACAATATGTTTCTTTTTTCTGATGCATCTTTCACTTTAGTAACCTTCTAGGAGGTCCTTATGCTTTCACTAACAGGAGAACGAACAACCCCAGGCCACAGCTGTGGATTCTCAGGATGAAGTTGTGTTTCTGAGCAAGCGTGTCCGCTGTCGGTGTGTCTTGTCCTGGCCTTGGGGCTCCCTGCTTGTCCCGTGTGCCTCTGAGCCTCACCTGGGAATCCCACACTGTGCCATGCCTTTGTTGCATGACAAGATGTTCAGCTCCACAAAACCAGTAGGACGTGCTCAGAACTGCAAGCAGTATATAAATGTAGTCATGAAAATGTGGGTGTCCATGATCTATCAGCTACCTAAGTAATTCTTCACAGATTTCCATGAACTGCTTAATTTACAAGATGCATGTGGATTTATTTTTCAAAATGTAAGCCAAACAAACAAAAAGAGCAATTCTTCTTGAGGACAACCATAAATTTGTATTAATTATTAAATGTATTTTTAAATGCGTGTGTTTGTATATACATATATATATATGTACATATACATGTATATATATGTAATGAAAAATATCCTTGATGTACTTTTACAACAATTTATAGTCTAACATTGCATCTGTGGATGACTGAACAGGAAGCTTATCTGAAACCAGTCAGAGTGACAGTGCAGTTGGATATGTACCCTGAAGCATTTGGAGAAGTATGTTTTTTACTTGAATGAATTAATTGTAGTTGTCTCTGTACAGTATTTCAGAGCTATTCAATTAAATTTTATGTGGCTTCTATTAAAGAAAATATATAAAATGAGAAATTCTGGAGACAGTAGCACAAAAGACAAAGAACAGAAATAAACAGCTAATGATAAATCTAATTTTAATTTTAAACATTTATATTGAATTTTTCTCCAGTAGCTATTCTTTAAACACAATCAGAATCAATGTAACCATCTTATTAGACAAATAAATATCTGACAAGCCTTGCTTAATACTTTTAATGAATTAATATTCTTCTCTTTCTTTTGGCACATATAGCCTAAATTTATATTCTGAAAAATGTGGCTATATTTTGTGCTGATTCTTTTTCATTTCAGTGGTTTGGCTGCAACAGCTGCTGTTGACAGCCATAAAGGAAGAAAAGGTAGGCAGCACTGTAGTTCTCATTAGACTAACAGGAATGCAGGACAGATTTAAGTGAAATGTGAATACGCTGAAATACATTATTTTCAAATGTACCTTTTTTGGGAGTATGATGATTTTTTTAATGAGTCTGCAATATTTTCAGAGAATTTTTAATGTAAGTCTATATTTGATATTTTCACTGTAGAAATCATACTTTTTTTTTTAAGTGCAGGAACTTGAATAGTGTTAAATTAAACAGGGAAGGTGTTTGAAAAAATAACTCCAAGTCTGAAAGCAGGATATTGATAATTAGTCTAGCTGGAAATAAGCTTCTACGGAAAATGATACAGTATAGAGCTTACTTTTGGCAAATCACATTAAACTGCATTTGCAGAGAATTGTCTAACAAATTTACCTTCTGAAAGATTCCACTGCTGTCAGAGTGTACAAGGATAAGCAAACATTGCTGTAGGCTTGGACCTCTGCTTAAAAAGGGACTCAAAGATTTTTTTTGTATTTCAATGAATTTATTTGAGTAGCCTCAATCAAAGTTTTAGTTTTAAGACTCAGGCTGTGGTAATTTAAATTTTGTTAATCTTATATTATTTATTTTGTGTAATTTTTACATCATAAAGGGTTTGTATTTATTCTCTAAGCAGCACTGTTCCTCCAATCAACAACCATAGTAGTTAGATGAAAGAATAAGACTTTTTTATACAGACACTACATGTAAACTACTAAGGGAAAGAAAAGGATAGCATTTCTTTATCACACCGATGACTGATCCCTTCTCTATATATGAATCTTCTTACAATCTAAGTAGAAGGAACTGCCTTTGCCAAAGGAAAGATAAAGAAATTACTGCTACAAACAAATATTTATTCTTTAGCAACTTCTGTTGTCTTCAGAAGTTATAACATCATTAAATATTTCCACACATTATAATGCCAAAATACCATTCAAACTGCTGTAACAAGGATACACTGACCTCATTTAGACAACTGATTTGAAATCTGGGTGCATCTAATAGTCATATTCATATTTGTCTCACGCTCCCTTTTTCAGAATGCTCTGAATTTCATTATAATTACCACTAACTGGTTAATTATCTTCAGCATGTAAAACCTGAGGTGTGCAATGTGAGCAAGAGGCATTAAAGTGGGATGTAGCCAGCAAGGAAATTTTCAAGGAATAGTAGTAATTGTAAACCTTGCACTCACATCTCCTTACCAATCCTAGCTCCCTGAAAAGCTGAAGCTACTACTACCTCACCTTTTCTGGTCAGCAATACACTTAAATTAATGCAGCTGCCTACAACATGTCAACTGGTCTCTGCCCTAAAATATGTGTCTCGCCACTGATTTCACATGAGGCAAAGCAGAGCTGGGCATTTCTTTCTGCAGTCTAAAATGTTCTGGGTGCCTGATACCAGCCTCTTAAACTCAGTGTCAGCTTTTGAAATACTCCTTCTACATTTTGAACTTTTAACACAAGCTCAATGTCAAGTGTTTGTAAGGATACTGTCTGACTCAAAAAGTTTATATAACTGGTTTTTATATAATAGCTTTCCATTTTAGCAATGCAAAGGGTAAAACCTTTCTGCTGAAAACTTAGAAACTGCAGATAAGTGCACCAAGCATTAAAAATGCCTTCAAAATCTATACATTCTGTCCCCAGGGTTTCTTGTTATTTCTTTATATAGATACATGACTTCTGAATTCAGTCTTGTAAATAAAGACAAAATATAAAACTGGAATTTAAGCAAACACAACTTCTGATAATGTTTTAGCTACAAAATTCTCTAAGTGATCAGGTGCCAGTTACCTCTTTGTAAAAAAAAAAAAAGGCTATTAGATTGGGTTTAGGTCAAATTAATTTTCAACCTTATGGGAAGAAGCATGATTTTTATATGCGATATTATTCTTTAGAGAATATTCCGAACAAAAATTTACTTCATAAAAACTTGTGTAAAAGGTAACATACAAACTCGGTCCAAAGATTTTTCTGAAAACAAGGTCTTCCTTGTCAAAAGGATGTTAGATAAAAGATAAATAATTAATTTAATTTCAGTTCTTTGACTTACATTGCATTGAACTGAAAGACAGAAAAATTAGCAAAATATAACAGAAGCGATGCTGGCATGATGGAGAAAACAGAGGTAGTAGCAGTAGTATTTGTTCTGCTAATAATGCTATTTAGTGCTTGAGTTTTAATTAGGCATTCAGTTACAGTAAACAATAATTCCTACTTAATGAAAGATAAACTTCCAGAGATAGTACTGAAATCTCAGCTCTTAGTATACTACACTGCATTGCCAGACAGTAAAAATAATCAAAAATGCCTCCCTTCTGTATAATAACTTCACCTGAAAAAAAAATGGCAGAAATAGAATAGGGCTAGAGATGGAAAACACTTATTAGATCACCTAGTTTGTTTCCATGACAATGAAGGATCTTTCCCTACAGTACATTTTCGAGAGTTTTCTCCATCTAATTTCAGAAGGTCTTATTTTTTAAGGCTTATACCATTTCCTATGTGATTCGTTGTATAATGTGGTAGATTAAGAAATTGCACAGGAATTCAGTCAAACCTCTATTAATTACACCACATTTCTGGATTTTTTTTTTTTTAATCTCTTAAATCACTTTCTTTCTTGTTGTTTAAGTAATTAATACATATCTATGCTGCTAACCTGTCTCCTTTCAACTCTAACTAAACTCACCTGGACATATTTCTATTTCTCTTCATTATTCTCTCCTGGATTTCTTTTTACCCCTTTTATTGCTTTTCTGAAATCTAGATTTGCTAAAAATGTTCGTGTAGAATTATGCACAGTGATCCCAGTGTCAGTGTTTCAAAGCTGTTTAGGACAGCACGTTCCACCTTCTACTTAACACTTAGAAATACTACTCAAAATACAACATGGTGTTCCAGACTTTTTAATTGGGTGATAACCTGCCACTCCTGGTCAGCCCCAACAGGCACCTGTGGGCTTTATGTGGAAAACATTAAATTTCCATTCTACAGATGATGTTTATCTGAAGTTCACTGCTATTTTCTAGAAGTCTATATTATCTCAATCCTAATTCCTGAGTAACATTCCATAAACATATGTTCATCACTAGAAGTTCAAATACAAAGCTCTTTTTTCCAACTAATTCACTAGAAGCCAAACATATAGAAAGATGGTTTAGAGAAGGACTATAAGGATGCTTGGGAGGGATAGTATAAGAGCTTTTCATTGCAAAATGTATACTTGTTTTATTGTATTAGATTCACTGAAGACAGCAGTAGACATTGTAATCCTCTTCAAAAAATAAATTTCTTCTGCGTATATAGCTTAAAATAAGTAAACCACCAGAGTAAAACTCATCTCTATCAACTAATCAAGATCAATAAAGATTCATGAAAAGTGATCTTCAATTGCTCAGTTTCAGTCTTTTTCAGTTAGGAGATCATATAGCTACAAAGAAATTGAAAAAGGCTGTACTAGTACCTTATTCCTTCTAGTGTTTGTATAGAGCTGGAAAAAAATAAGACCCAGTATGCATATATTTAAATTATTTTACAGGATTAGATATGCTTCAAGATACACAGACAAACCTAGTTCTCCTGAGAGAATGTTAGGAATACCTGAGATTTTTGTTTTCCTTCATACAAGCAAAGAAGTTGAATTTTCTGCTTCAAAAAAAGAGGGAGAAAAAAAAATAAGGGCAAGATTTAACATTAACCACAGAACCATACTTAATCCACGATAATACAGATACCTGTATAAATGTAGTATCATCCCTGGTTAAGTATTCAGGCTGCCTTATTTATTATACATGATTATATACCACAAATGAAATGCAGCAGCCCTGCAGCAGAAAGTGCAGCTAATCAGCACGAAGTGTATCATAGACAGAAAACATAATCAGGCGAAATGGAGGCTGTGCTTTCACTGCAGAGTTAACACAGATGTCTGCTGTGGCATCGACAGCCTCCTTCCTCACAGCTGCTGTCAGAAACCAGTGCAGTAATGCTTCTACATTGGACTGCCCGATACGTTTTGATACAGGCAAAGTCCGGGTATAGGATCTATAAACAAAGGTCCCTACTATGACTGTATCAGTTTCATGCTGGCATCAGGCAGTTTGCAATTAGTATAAAGTGCATTAAAATTAATCAATGTAGCATTTTCTTATACTTTTTGAGTGCATCCAGCTCTGTCTTTGCTGAAGTACACTCTAAAAATGCACTGCATAGAATGATTAAGTACAAACCCTATCACAATTATAGAAAATAAAACTTTCTAGATCTGCTCAGTACACAGGCTAATGCAGTACAGTGCTGATTAAAATCTGAAATTAATATATTGGCCTGAGAACACGTTACCTTCTCTTGTTTTGATTATATAAAACTTAAAGCAGTGCATTCTCTTCTGGAAAATAAAAATAGCCACCAATGGCCATTAGTGTAAAATCATTTGAAAAACTGAACCAAATATAAGGGGATTTTTTTTGGTTTTGGCTAGTGTTATGAGCAGGGAAAGATGATGAACTTTGAATGAAGTTCTTTTGTTATGCAATAGAATGAGATTCATCCCCATCTTAGGTAGCTAGGAAAGAAATGAAAGTTTCTGAAACGTGTTGTTTAAGTACATGGAGATAATGAAATATTCCACTCTGTTGCTATAGTTTAAATTCTGCATTACATGAGGAATCCATGACACATGATCTAATGAGGATGTTTTATTATTTTGCAGCATTTACTTGTCAGGGGAGAGAACAGAACGAGGAAAAGGAAAAAATACAGAGAGGCAATAGACAGAAATAAAACACTGCAACTCAATGAATAGATCTATATGATAGATTCCATTTCCCATCTTATCTTCACACTATTGCACTCCTTAGATTTCCGTATACTTTTCCCACACATTTTCTTGGCGATTAGAATGAACTAACATCATTTTCTGGAGAAAAAAAAACATATCCCATCACTAACACATCACTCCAAATTCAAAATACTTATTATGAAACACCTAGAATTCAAGCAAAGCTGATGCATTGCCAAAGACCTATTAAAAATATATGTTTTTCTCTTTTTACTTAGCTCATCTTACTTCAGCTGAAGTACCAGTAGATTGGAGATTAGTTCTCAATTTGACCTAAACTATTGTTTCAATATCCATTTGTTCCAATCAAAGGTGAATATATACAATAGACTTCTTTCCATATGAGACAATAACAGGTCACATATAATCCACATGTGATCAAAATGAAATACTGATCAATATACTTTGCATAACTGCAGTAGAAAAGTGACTATTTGAACAGCATTTAGACACCAGTGATTATTCAAAAGGCTTCCCAACTAAAAGTAAGCGGGCAATGTTTAAATTTCTCAACTTTGTTTATTTCTATATTTAGCTGTGAACTCTAAAACACAGATTTGTTCATAGTGGATTACAACAGACTAGAATCCAGTAAAGATACCTTTGCATTAGTTGCGTGGAAGTACTGCAACAATGAAATCCACAAAAATGCAGATATGCAGGGTTTTGCCCAGTTTACCATCAGGAGGCCACACTGCACCCCCTGCAGAATTAATGAGGTTTTTTCTGTGCTAAACAGGAGAACAAGGTTATTTCTGTACACTGGAGCAATCTTGTGAGCAGACTCCCTGAGTAGCTTATAGAGTTACCCAGTTTTTTAGGGTGTCTATTACACTTGGCAAATACTATCAAACATCCTCACAGCACAATATCCTCACACTCATTTAGAATTGATACATTTGTTTTATTTGCACATGTTTACAGAGTTGAGAAATTAAGTTCAGTTCCTAAATTAATGAAAAAAAGCTTCTGAAAGACCTATCCCAAGACAAAAAAAATCACTGTAGTGAGGCCACACCAGCTGTGTAGCTGACAGTGTGTAGAGAAATAATGTAATTAGTAATATGATACAGTTTGCAGCTGGTATGACAGGGGGCATCCTTGGTACAAGTGAAGGGTATGGCACAAAACCCTTGTGCATGCGCCACATGGCTTAAAATCTAAAGATGACCCCGACTTCCCAGAAAACAGAATGCAAATTTAATTTGATCTTTCACTTGCGTATACTTGCAAACCCAGGATCATTAAGACCTTTGCAAATATTTATATAAACTTCAGGGACTCCCATGAGGTATTAAATATGAAATATAGCCCAGAAAACTCCAGCAGTGACATATACGTGATTTTCCTGGCACTACAAGGGACATGTTGACAGTGGCAGGTGTACAATTCAGACCTCTGCTCCCCAAGTTCTTTGACTGAAAGACACTATAACCTGCTTCTCATCCTTTATTCTAAAGCAAGAGATTTTAATTACTATTACAGCTACTCCTTGTACACAATGATTCTGCTGTGTCCTACAAATGAGTATACTTTAACTATAAAGACCCATGCTGAGTGCAAGAGAGCTTTTGGGCACATTAATTATTTGATTTGCTGTGTTTTTACTATTTTCATTCTTGTTGCATTTTAAAATCTTTTCTGTCCTCCCTGACACCTTTCCAAAACTTCCAAAAGTATGACAGATAAAGCAGGTTCTACTGGAATAGTTCTTGAAAACAGGGCACTTAAAAGCTTTTACTGTAGATTATTTGAATAATGATCAAATAGTGTTAGAGTCACTGTGACACACAAGACATACAAAGTTTGAGTCTGCTCTAAAAAACACATTTTTCTTGTAATTTTACAGCAGAACAATGCCACCATTAGCAGTGAAAAAGTGAAGTTCTCAAGTGAATAAAATATTGACTATCCCTGGAGTCTTAACATCAATGCAAAAAGCACTTGCTCTGAGTGCAATCTGAAGACATAGGAGCAACAACATAAAAAAACCACTAGGAAAATCAAGAAATGTGAAGAGAAAGATTGGTATATAGAAGAGGACGGGCTAAGAGGGGAAGAGAGATTTTATGCTTGATGTTTCAGCCAAAGTTTTTAATGTTCTCCTAGATTTTTTTAAATTATATTTGTACAACTATACTTGCAAATAAATTTTGTAGGACCAGAGATGATAAAACACTAATTAAACTACAAAATCTTTAAATGCTGAGGTTCCATCTTTTAGTGATGTTTTATTCATCATCTTCTCTAAGTCATTTTAAAAATAACATTTTGAATGTGTTATTTAATAATAAAATGAGTTATTTACTTACAAATATGCATGTGTAATATATGCCAAAAGGCCCCATCTTTGGTCCACAGTAGTTAAACCACATACTAAACTTCTTCGGTTTAGAGTATCTATCTCTGACTTTATATATTATTTTATAGGTTAAAAATTATAACTAATTTAAAGCAATTATCTTAATTGCATTACCTTGCTTGTCAACTGAATTTTGTGCACCTTTTAACAAGTAAAGGCTATTGTTCCTATTATTATGTATATGGCTATTACTATCTAAAAGGCTTGGAATAAAAACTAATTTATTGAAAATATTGATGAAGTTTCATGATAAAAAATTATCCGGAATACCAGAAGATATGAATTTGGAAGTATATCTTAATCAGAAAGATAAGTCAAAAATTGCAGTGGGATAAGTATATTAATCAAGATAAATTTCATTCTTCTGTATAAAGACATCATGCAAATTCAGCCTGACTTCTGTAAAATAAATCCAACCCAATTCTTATTCTAAAATCAATAAAAGTTATGTTTCAGCAATTCAATCTGTAATCCTTGTCATACTTAGACAAATTTGCAACAAAATTCTCCAATACACAACATTTTTATTTCATTCCTTATTCTCCTAATTTCTTGCTACCAGAAAGCTGCTTTTGCCTCCTATTGCAAGGCACAAGCTGAAGTGAAGCCAAGGACTTGAAAAACTTCCAACTTCTGCTTCAAACCTTTTATCTCAGAGTAAAGCTAAAATGATACTGTTACCTCCAATGCTCATCTCAGATTTCACAGTTTTTCAGGGGCCAATAATATATTTTTTTTATTCCTTTTCCCAGAACCTTAAGGTCCAGATACAATCTTTCGTCAATTGTTTTGAAACATAGTGCTTTCTATGCTGGAAAGCAGCTCTGCAGAGAGGGATCTGGGGGTTCTGGTTGACAGCAAGTTGAACTTGAGCCAACAGTGTGTCCTGGCAGTGAGAGGGCAACCATGTCCTGAGTGCATCCAGCACAGCATGGCCAGCCGGACAGGGAGCTGATTGTCCCGCTCTGCTCTGCACTGGTGCGGCCTCACCTGGAGCACTGTGTGCAGGTCTGGGCAACACAGGATAAAAAGGATATAAAGCTACTGGAGAGTGTCTAGAAGAGGGCTACCAAGTTGGTGAAGGGTTTGGAGGGGAAGCTGTATGAGGAATGGCTAAAGTCACTTGGTTTGTTCTGCCTGGAGGAGACTGAGGGGAGACATCGCTACAGCTTCCTCACAAGGGGAGGAGGAGGGATCTCTTCTCTCTGGTGACCAGTGACAGAGCCCGAGGGAATTTCAGGAAGATGTGCCAGGGAAGGTTTAGGTTGGACATCAGGAAAAGGTTCTTCCCCTAGAGGGTGGTGCAGCAGTGGAACAGGCTCCCCAGAGAGGTGTCACAGTCCCAAGCCTGACAGTGTTCAAGAGGAGACTGGACAACACCCTCAAACACATGGTGTGAACTGTGGGGTTGTCACATGCAGTTGGACTCAATGATCCTTCTGGGTCCCTTCCAACTCAGGACATTCTATGATTCTATGAGTAAACTTGCATTCAACCTTTACAGTGTGACATCAAGAGTATATTCCTGAGAAATCTAGAGGGACACTAGGTCCATAGTTGGAAGGACAGCCCTGTCTCACCTGGAAGGAAAGCAGCAGTGCAGCTGCAACACTACTCTCTTCCATCCTCACCAGTTTCACCAGACCTACACAGTCAAACTTCCCGATTTTATTTCTGCTATTCTGTCCACTTGTAAGTTGTGATAGTAGACATCTAAATCGATTTGTTTTCCCTTCTAATTATCTTCCTACACAGAATCACACCACACCAAAAAGAACAAAAAAAAAAAGGAAAAAAAAAATCATGGAACATCAGGGTCCACACCAACAGAAGACACTGAGACAGTAATGGTGGCATGAACAGGTGGCAAAAATTCTCTATCAAGAAACACAAAGACGTATCTTACTTCTGATAAGGAAGATTTTGCTTTTTGAAGCCTCACGTATATAGAAAGAAGTGAAAACAAGGTCAGGGACCACATGACTGCCGTTAACCATTTTTTACGCACTTGGTACTGACCAAAGCAGGACTGGTGAACACTCTCTCCATGAGTTTTGACCACACAGGTGGGAAAACTGTAATATTTATGAGTCTGACCAGCTACAGCAAATGGTCTGGTGTATTGACTTTGCCTTATACCAATACAGTAAACTCAAAACTGGGGCAGTTTGGAGCAGATTCATAGTGTTCATGCCAGTTTTACCAGAGTGACAGCACCCTGAAGAAGGGTAAAATAGATAGCTGGGGCTAGTTATTGTTTCAGTCATCAGAGCTCAATTTATCCCCAAATGTATCTATTACTTAATCAAGGGTCACCGCTAGCAACTTTGATCTCTGGGTGCCCATGTGGGAACATGCAGTTTCATAAACTACTGGGATCTTGTCATTGAACAAATCTCTTCAAAATGTTTCAAGTTGAGTACACAAAATCACTAGTCATTTTTTAATATCATGGTCTCTGTCTCTTCTTCTTCCAGAAAAATAAGATAATACCCACTTCTTATGAGGATGTTCTGAGGAATGACAGAAATTATTGGAGTCATTTGAGAATGGAAAAATATCTTTTTTATATGTTCTGATCAAAAATGTTGTACTGGGTAACTCAAATATAGATTATATTTCTGTTGCTCTCGCCCAGGTGAGGAAAAAAAAAATCAAGTTGAAAGGCATGGTTAATCATTTCCAAATTTAGGATTATTTAAATTTGCCAATTTAACATACTATCCGAATTGAGATAAATTATCGACCTCTGACCCATCCTCTTTTTCTTCCTGGCGTGAGGTTAAGATCATATGCCAGCCAGGATTTTATTACCATCATCATATAACAGCAGCTGATGTACAATGAGAACAGAGAAAAGCCTGTTACGGCTGCAGATATCCACAGCTCTGTGAGATTCATGGAGGAAGCATATGTCAACTTATTAAATCTGTAGCAACTGAGGTGGAAGTAACAGAAGGTATCTCTCTCCAGAGCTGGAAGAAATGGGAAGAGAAATGGTTCTGTAAGGAAATCTCTTACTTTTCTCTCTCTGAAAATATCTGTAACAGGATGTTACAGGGGTCGTTTTCCCTAGAAATGGGGATTTAAAAAACAACAGCTGCCAAGACACTATGGAATGCAGAACTCGTCAGAAAGAAATAGTACTGGGGCAAATTAGTACATTCAGTTGCTTCCTCCAAGGCAAAGCGAAATATGAGAAGAATATTTAAAAACTCATGCTACTTGTCCCACTTTCTCCCAAAGCAGCAAATCAAGAGGCAAAGGTTGTATGGTGTTACATACACTTATTCACAGCTCAAAGAGAACACAGAATGCTCCATGAGAGAGACACATGGCAAAGGTGCAAAGAAGACCAAATGCACAGCTGTAAGAGTCTCTCTCTGCCTTTTACGTACAACTTACTGTGCCAGCCAGTCTTCCCCTTGTGTTTACTGGCATTTATATATCTATATATATATAGATATGCACATCGGGATTCACCTGAATATGGCTTATGCCTCTAATTTTAGGAACAAAAAAAAGACAGAGGATCATTTGACAGGGATAACGTCTCTGAAGTACCACAGATATATAGGCTGGCATTAGCTTAGTGTTGGAATTCTGATGCAAGACAAAGTTAAGAATCTGGGGAGGAAATAGCTTTACTATGCCTTTAACTCAGTAAGGAAAAAATACATAGTAGGAATAAAACTAGAAGTTCTGGATTTTTTTTTTCCAATATTGCATGTTTTTTTTTCAGTTGAGAAAGCATATCAGCTGCAAATTTCAGGAAATTATTTAAAACAGGGTTATATGAATCTAGTATGGAGGTAAAAAGGGTCTCTGTGAAAATCCCAACAAACTACATTTCTAAAGGTAGTTATAGACAAGCTAGTTTTTGAAAGTGAGAAGAGGTAGTTTCAGTTATTATTCAGTATTGTATGTTCAGAATATGGACAATATACTGTCAGTTCTAACATCAACGGTGTGTTTTTATTCTTGGCTCTTAGACTAAAAATATTTGAAAATGCAACATACTCTTGGGGTTATAGCTAACCTTGTGCTTGGTTGAACTGATACAGAGTCAGGAAAAAAAAATCAAATCTATTCTACAGAAATATCTAAACAAAATTGTTTCCCAACAAGCAACAGAAAATGATCTGCTTCCTTCAATGTCAAAGTAATCATTACTTGCGCCATGACAAATAACAATTGTCTGTGCCAGTAATTCTTGACATCATGTGATGGCTTCATTATAAAACAGAGCATTAGTAAATAGCTCATAGTTATATTTAGGAAATAAAACAGAAAATTAAATAATGAAAATAATTTTTTTTAGCTAAAATTATATTTTCTCTGTAAATATCCTGTTTCACAAACAGGCTAATTTATCAGGCATTTTAGTAACCTTTTGAAAAAAATCAATGTATTTATGCAACAGATGCTTACCAAAGAATTGAAAAAGTGGAAACTCTTAAGAATCTTTGAAAATATCCGGGTTTAATTCAACGAAAGAAAATACAGTTTAGCTTTTTAAACTAAGTGTTTCTAATTTCAAAACATGCACCATTCCTAAGTCTCTGCTGTCCATAGAATTTGTGAACAACATTTGTACTATTTTTGGGTTGAACATATTAGTTATCTTATGCCCCTGTGTGGCCAACCTAGACAACAAATTCACTTTCACACAGCTATAACAAAGAAGAAACAATGTGTCGTGGGAGAAACCAGGTTTAGGTAAATCCATTGCTTTCCATTCTCAGAGAAAAGCTGTGAATATATACCACAATGTTAAAATTGGACTGCTACTTTTCTGTACAGTTTGTATCAATTTTAGTCACAAAGGAGACTCGCCATTATGCAGTGATGTGTTAATCTGAATATTGCCCAAAGCAACTGTGTCTTTGCAAAGCATGCTGCTACAAAGAGAGCATCTGACAGCACAGTATTTGTACACTATACATGAAGAATGGCAGTTTATCTGATAACTAAAGGTTTTAAAAGACATTTAAAAACTTTATTTCATTCTCTTTAGTCTTTTTAGCCTGAAAGTCATCAGAAAAATGTTAGACTGCAAAACCACTGAAGCTCCTTCGGATGCTGCTTTAGAATTCAGATGTATTGTAAGCACCAAGTATGTTTTCAGAAAAGGTCTCCTGGTTTCTTTTTCCATACTTTCTGTTCTCAGACACATGAAGAATTTATTCCCCAAACTAGCTATTTGCCAGTTGCCAAGAATGCAAAAACAATTCTTGTGAATTCCTGACATGAGGTACTTCTAATCATTTTTCAATAGAACGTCACTTATTACTCAGGAAATAGCACTACAGTCCCCAGCACAGGTGAAACACAACTTTGAGGTAAAGTCACAGCTCCTACTGCTGCAACTGGCTGGAGCTGGTAATGTCAGACAGATGTGCAGGACCAGGAGAAGGCCCAGTAAACCAGCTCTCTCTTTTATACTCGCAACAGCATCTTACAGCAAAGTGTTGACGTGTAGCAGGCAAAAGAGAACGAAACTGCAATATTCCTCCAATTGAAGCTGTTAGCAGAGATAACTAAACCCATTTAAATGGTAAAATCAATCTAACTCAAGAGGAGCTGAATATCATTTTAGTCCTCTCACACCAGCTACCATAACACAAAAAATAAGCAAATAAAAACCCAACTCATGTAAGGCTTATATGGGAAATTATAAAAAACTAGTTTAATGTATGTTCCTGATAATGTTTGGCATAATATCAGAAATCGAAGGCTGAAATAACTGGCTCTCCTGCAACAAAATCACAGTGTATCTAAATTTCCAGAAGAACTGAAGAACTCCTAGAATACATGATGTAAAATTAATAGGAATGTATTTTCAGTTACAGTTATATGCATACTACTGAGTTCCCTATGACCTTCTGATTTATATTCCATTATCTACTATGCTATTAGTATGCATTATCCTGTTTTCCTCACATTATTACTTCGTAAAAGCAGCAGTTGATCATTCTCTGCTTAATGTCAGCTGTTATCTTTCTGGACTCTTGACTTTTACTTTTTAGACGCAAAACCTTAAAAAGAAAGTGCATAATTCCTTTTTAGTCTGATAAAATATATAACTTCAAAGTCTGAAGAAACAGACCACATTATACTTCATGAAAGCAGAATCTATTACATGCTAGAGGTATTTTTGTTTTCCTTACCACAGTTCTGAAACATTAACTCTTAAAGCATGAACAACCAGTGTTTAGCAAGTGTGTTACATTAATTGTGCAATGCTTTAAGTGAATAATCTACCTAAAATATAAACTGCCTTGAAAAAAATAAAATAGATTTTTTTAAAATGAGTAGAACAAGAAGGATGAGCCTCTGAAATAAGTGTTAGAAGATTTTTAGTGGCTATTCAATAGATGACTTCTTCAAAGTCCTTTTATCAAGATCAACTTTAAAATACTGGTACTTATTCAGAAGACAGGTCTTTTTACTCAATAACCTCAAATAACTTTTAACTAACTTTAACTTGAGAAGATACAGAAAGTATTACTTAGTCACTCATTATTACTGCTGCATATTGTTGAAAAACTGAGCCCACACAGCATTGCTACCGAGAAAAACATGACTCTGCTCCTTCAACAAGAGAGCCCACACCAGGTTGAAGGCTGGGCTTTCTAATAATCCTTTCTTGTTTGCCAGTCTTCTAGAATAAATATAATTCTAAATCTCAGGCACAGCAAATGCAATTAAATAATTCTCTGATGTCTTTTGATTTGAAACTGATACCATATGCAGCTTTTGCCAGAGACACACAAGAAAATACACACCTAAAAGCACCATGCGCATGTATCTCTAAAAGGAAACAAAAAAAAAAAAAAAATCAACAAAAAGCATGCACTTTGATCTACAAAAACAGATCCAGAGAATCAGGACTTGGTTTGTAGCTGATTAGAACAGTTGCTAAGGGCTTTGTTGGTTGCTGCAGGCCTGAAACTATGCACTTGGAAATATGCACTGTTTTACAATCACAGTTGATGATACATAAATTATTGCTCCATTTTGTAGAGCTTCAAAGATTTCACAGTACACCAAAGGGATGTAAGAAAAAACTCACTGACTACAGATTTGACAGATATATATGTATATATATATATATATATATAACGTAGTTCATTTAAATTATTGTGATTACTAAAGCTACCTCCATAATTTTGCATGCCCAATTAGAAATTCATAACCAGGATGTCAGAACTTGAACACAGTAACATTAAATAAATATTAAAATATTTATAAAGGAAACACAAGCAGTAAGGGAGAGAATCCTTACAGTAATATTCCGGGAAGTAAAATGGTAACAGTCTTCTGAGTATTAAGTGCAAATGTCATTGCATTTTAGAAATAATATCCCATTTAAATGGGATTTCTCCCACAGATACAGAGAAGAAGAAATGCTGGACGTAGACTCTGCAATATTACTTCCACTCTTTTTCCAGAATGTTTCCATCAGTGCACTATCTCTATAAAAAACTACAGGGTTCTTTTCCTCCCTCATCTGCACTCACACTCTTTTAGATAAAATTCTTAATTGTTCTTACTGTTAATACTTAACAGCTGTATGAATAAGTTCTAATCAGTATTATAGTATGTTTACTGAATAATGCCACAAAAATGAGTCATTATTAATTCAGTTTACCCCTCAAAAAAAAAAAAAAAAACCAAAATCCTAAGAAACGAATTTAATAACCATCTTGCACCAATAAACAAATTCTCCCCATCATTTCTAATTCCCACAACATAATAGCTTTCATAAAAGGACAGCCTACAGAGCTGACTGACTTGCTGCAAAGCAGCCACTGGTCACCTATAATTTGGCCAGTTAAAAACATTATTGAAAAGCATCGCCCACAGTATCCAAGTCTTGTAAAAATAAGAAACTCCTTTCTGCCTATTTTGCAAATGGTATGTAGGGCTACTAATTTACATCTTCCAGCAAATTGTGTATGGTTAAACAGACACATCTTTGAGCATTTAATCCTTTCACTGCCACATCCACACAGGAATGATTTTCTCAGACAAATTTGTTTATGAATATTTAATATGCTTTAAGGATTACAGCTAATAATGCTAGCTTCTAATGGTAGCTAATGTATTTGAAAGATACATAACCATCTTAAATATTTTATTCTATCTTTGCTGGCTTTATTTCTGCAGATTGGGTTCTCATTTAAATCCTTACATAAAACATAAAAGCAGCAACAGAAGAGACTCACTGCTACCATAAAGATATTAGTATCTGACAGTGCAATTATAAAAGTACTTCACTGGAAAACATGCAAATAGATTACTATCAGCAGAAGCATAGAAATAGTAAGGCAAAAATGTTTCATTTCTACTCACCTAGTGTTGTTCAACGTTTGTCCAAAAATATCATTTTGTAAAATATTTGGAGGGGATGAGAAAACCCCATGAAAATGAGATAAAACAGAATTGCAGACCTGGCGCAGCGTCTCAAATTGCATTTTCTCTGTTTCTTTACCTTCTATTTTTCTTCACCACCTGTCTTAAAATTCATCTATTTTGTACACACCATCAAATGCAAACATGCCAATCAAGTTCCATATTTCTCCTGATCTCTGTAAAAACTGTGCCTAAATGAGCACGGGCTGATGGTTAATTGTACAGTCATTATTCTTCTAATTCAGTCGTAGAAGATTTAGTACCCGTGCGGCTTTCTCCTGACTGTAGCAAGAATTCTAAACAGCAGTGAGCTTTTTGGGCATTCCCAGCTGAAGTGTGAAGCTGAGCTGCTTTCATGTACTCTACTCATATTTCTCTAAGCCTATTAAAAACACACAGTTAATAGATGCTGTCGTCAGGAGTTTCAACACATCTGGCTGCCAGCAATAAAATCTCAGAAGTAAAAAAAAAGGAGGACAAGGCATCCTCACACTGTTACTACTGTCTAAGAGGAGGAGGATTTCTGCATCTTCCCCTCCTCCTTCCCTCCCCTCTAAAAATGACTAACATCACTGACTGTGTATGTAGGGTTTGGTTTTTTTCTTTCAGTGTAAAGGCAGCTCTTCAGAACAGAAAGATCACACTAAAAAATTCTTCATATAATAAATAACATGTAGCACTGAGACTGTAACAGTAGATCTTCCATCTCATATCTGAAAAGCTATACCATACCTTACATGAGATAAGATGTTTTTCAGTGCAAACATTTAAATGTAATATCAATTCATGACTGAAGCAAACAGTATACATTCTATACATTACTACTCTGTCAGGTACTGCACATACAGCATCAAGACAATGATTTATCACGCTAACTTGAACAACCACTAAAAGGAACAGCTGCATTATGTATGTACTGCATTTAAAATTAAGAAGTCTTCAGCATCTTTTAAAAGTTTATTACACAGAAATCAGCCATGATGCAACCAAGCAAAATCAATCACTTCTCTGGGTGCTCCACACCTGTCTACTTCCAGGAAAACCCACTGCCTTACGAGCCTGCGTCTCCAGTACACACACGGCACAGGAAGTCAAAGAGCAAGAAGCAGAATCAGTCATCTAACAGAATACAGCGAGACTCTGCAGCATAACATGCACAGTGAATACCATTAAATGTACAGAAAATAAGCATCCCTGACTACAAAACGTATTTTTTCTCTTTTCTTTCAATGCTTGTTATGTAATGTCATCCTCTGGCACAGTACAGAATATATTCTATCATAGGCAAATTGAAAAATAACAATTAAAAAGATTTTCCTTGGAATATCTCATTTTCTATCCACAGCTTTTAACATCTTAGCACTAATTACAAAATCTCCAAATAAACCAACATAAAATGAGGGCCATTATTAAAGCTCTTCCACTGAAAGTGATTTTAATCCCAGAAGATCTGGGAATAAGCAACCTTCCAGCTAATTAAAAGTGTTGTATTGATGTGCTCAGAAGGGAGTACTCATCCAGGTTTCTTTGGCCAGAAGGATGGCAGCAACAACTCAGATTTTCCATAATTAAAAAAAAAAAAAAGAAAAGAACAAATCCATCTCCAAGCCCCTCTAAAAGAGCCATAGAAGACTCTCTACTAACACCCATGTTAAATATTAAAAAAAAAATAAAAATTTAAAAAATATATATATATACAAAAATCTGCTACTAAAACTATTCCCAAAACTCATGTGAAAACCTACAAAGTACCACATAAAATAGTTTTTAGTATCTATTTTTATGCCTATAGCATACTGTGCAGTATGGAAACACTTGCATTTGAGGAATCTATTACAGTTTGTCGTAAAAAGCACCAGGCTAGACGTATGGCAAAGGTGGGAACTGTTGAGATCTTGGATTCGGAGCTAATGAGTACTTATGACTACCTTTCTATAACAAAATTAAAACTTAATATTTGGTAACCACTTTACTAACATTACAGAATATTCATGTTTGTAACACTAAAAAAAAAGTTGCCTATACATTTGTTCCATCAAAAAGACAAAATTTTTGTATCCATGGCAGGAAACAGAATCATCTCATTACAAATGATTCAACTTATTCTAACAATTATTAGACTTATATGCGCCGCTTAACAGTTCAGAGATGATGTTAACCGTGGAGAACCAATATTTTATCGTATATTTCAATTATATCACCTTTTTTCTTTATGCCTTCTGAATGGTCACCAAAGCCAAAATGTCCCTGTAGTTGCAAACAAGGTCTAAACATCTGACACTCACCTTTCTATGTCTTAATTTTCAGATATTTAAAATGGAAGTTACAACATACATTCTTTATTTTTTTTTTTGTAAAATTGTTCTAAAACTAGTGACGAAATGGGAAATGTATTTAAAACTTCTGTATTTTTTTTCATTTAATTCTGAGGTAAGGAATGGAGAGTATTCTGTAGCTATTCAGGCAAGTAAAACCTTTAATATGGAAGACATAAAAGTAAAAGGATACTTTTAAAGGCAAATACTCCTTAGCTGCTACTAGCAGCAAAATTAATCTATAATGACAGAGGATTTGTGCAAATACACATGTTTTTGGACACCTGGAATTTTCATCAAGATTGAACTTACTGTTGATAGAAGTATAGGGGTGGTTATTTCAAGAAATAAATGCTACAGAAAAATAAACAGAATTGCCTTTGTTTCCTGACCCTTCTATTGTTATTCAAGAGACTCTTTGGCCAACAAACAATTCCTTCCCATATTTACTATATGGATTATTATTATGGTATTAAGACTATAATCTAGACTTATTCCTAAACCCTTTTCTTAGTTACTTCCACATTTTCCAAAATGTAATCATTTGGGCTGAGAATAATCAAGGAAGCAAAGAGGCCTGGCAAGAAGGGGCTGGAGGAGGGGATAGAGTGAAGGAGCATGAGCTGAGTGCCCATTCTTTCAGAACCAGAATGGAACTGACAATCAAAAGAACTCTGTGGAACCACACACAAAATTTACCTTCTGTGCATTAATATTGTCTGAGAACAAAACAGTACAGACACTAGTTACGTTATGTCAATCCTGTTAGTGATCTTCAAATGTGTCAGTGCTTTTTATATTAAAAAATGTACTGTGTTGAAGGGCACAGTGATTTAGTGTCATCTTTAAGATTTAGGAAATTATATCCTCAGCATCCCCAGATTAGAAGACTCACATAAGAATTCTGGAACAGACAAATTTTTTTGTTGTTTGTTTTTTTTTTTCTTATTTGATATTTAACTTACTTACACTTGAGATTTCCTATTCTATTCTTCAAGTCACTCACTCTACACCTTCCAATACCCATATTAGAAGAAAAAGAAGTCCTATCTGTAGAGGCTTCTTTTTACAAAACATCCCTAATTGTGTACTTCAACACACACCAGGTAGGCCAAGCACTACACAAGCACTTGCAATTCTGACATTTCCTAACATATGAGGGCTCAAATAATTTCTATAGGGATTTTTATTATTGTATTTTGTGTATTTATACTTACATATAAATCTAAACACTGTTGCTAATTATACTTTGATAATGATACATTTCATTTCTACACCAGTTTTACAAAGGATTTCATAGTCATGAACACAAAGTGCTTTAAAGATATTGCACAGAATAGGAAAAACGATTAACAAATAGTCAAAGCAAATACCAGACATGGCTGACAGCCTATTTCAAAATGAAAAGACAAGCCTGGGAAAGCATCATTGGATCCATTAAGCCAGGCTACACTGAGATCCATACAGATATCTATTTCTCTAGCCAAGCGGAATCTTAATAAAAACCCTCCAGCTAAGAGCAGTTTGGAAGAAAAGTTATTCTAGAAAGCTCCCAAGTATGTATGGATATTTTTTCAATTTATATAAAACATTTCTGTTTCAAATATAAGATTAAACTTCTTTGAAAATAATTCTAGGATTCAGAAAGCTCTTAAGGTAAACCTACTGTACAAAGTTGAAAATATGTACAAATATGTTATCTCAAACATTACTTAAAGATATCACTTCTTTATTATAGCCACACAGAAAAGACATTTCACAGAAAGTTATATCTTAAACAAGGTAAAGTCAAGCAATCCCATTAAAGCTATATATTACAGCTCGTAAGGCAAAGATTGTCCTGTGATAAAAGATACTATCAACTACAATTTTGGATTCAATTCCATTATAATTTATTGGATATTATGTAAGTATAGTTCAATGGAATCACAGAAGAAAATGGCAGAGATGAGCCACTTGGAGTATGAGGGTAAGAGTGAGTTTTTCTAAATGCACATGGATTAAAACATCCACTTTTTCATCTATATAGTAAATAAAATTGGGTAATTAACCACACATAAATGCCTGTAATACAGCTACCATTGCTCTTCAATATGTCCTTACCAAACCATTTAGCTAAATATTTAGGATTTAAAAAAAACTGAGCATTTAAGCATTCTCATTATTAAAAGAAAACATATCTGAACAAATGCTTTTCAGACAGGTAAATTAATGGTGGCCTTGCACATTGCATGATATTATATTACTGCAGTTCATAAAACTACTCATTTTGGGTCAGATTAGCAAGCTGATGCCCCAAGCTGGGACATGATTTTAAAGGACTAACTGAAATTAAATTCAAGGCTGGATATTTCACTTTGCTACTGCAAGTGAGATGCAACCAGAATTCCTTTGGCAGTAAAGCACACATTCATTTGTATTTCTTCACATCAACGTTCAGCTTCACAAGAGAAGTTTAACAAGAACTAAGCCAAAATCTACAACCGTCAATTTAATCACATAAGAAAAGGAGTCATAGAAGCCAGTATCTTCAATACCTAGGATAGGAAATTATAAAGAGAGGGATGCCGATAAAGCCCCAACCCCAAAATGATAAAAGTACCTAAATCCAGGCTGCAACAAAGCATCGGTCTCTGCCCAAGAACTGTAAGAATGAATCCTCTTCTTGAGCAGGCGCCTGAGCAGTCATTCAAAACACACCCTTCTTTTTATTACAGGAAGCCTGGCAATTAGAACAGTGTCTAAGAACATGGAAAACTGAGTCCCAGGTTCCTCTCCTGACTTCCTCAAATATGTCCACAAAGTCCTCATCAACACCCTCTTAGCTATTCCAAAGGGAATTTGTCTTTGCTGTTGAGGCTGTTCTCTCTCCCCTAAAATAATTAAATATTGAAAGAACTATTTAATTCACTGAGTTAAACATTCATTGAGAACAGAAAAGTGATACTGATTTTATTCCCTGGTAGTCAGGTCACAGATCTACAATGGAAGATACTGAAATTCCAGCTAAGAGATCAAGCCTTGTTACAGAAAATATCCACTAACAAACTACAGTAATGTAAAATAAAGTAAATTCATCCTTGTGTTTAACCACCAAATATTATTTTTTCTTGCTTGTATTTTTATCTCAGTATCTTTTGCATTTCCCTGTTTCCTTAGTTCAATTTTTGAGGCATTGTATCCATATTCATATATTTCTTTTCAATGTCCCTCTTCATCTTCCTCCTATTTAGCCATTTAACAGTAATCTAGATTCTCCTTTTAGCCTAAGCTACAGATTTTAAACTAAGGATGTGAGACTTAGAAATCTGGACAGTCTGTTTATCCATTTTTTCTGTCCATATTACCGTCTATCACCATGGTTATTATGCTTGAGGAAAGTGGTTAATTTCATACAGGCATAAATATCAAAACAGTTAAATTCCAGCAAACTGTGTGAAAATCAGCATCATCATAGCAGGAGAAAGTCAGTGCACATAGAGGAAGGGCGGGCAGAACTGAGCCAACTGATTTGGGCAGTAGAAAGACAGTAAGAATATGGTTAATAAATAGCCACATCATTGCCATCTTAAGTTTGACGATACCATCTTAAGTGATAGGAAAAGGTTCTTATTGTGATTCTCCACATCACAGAGGAAACATTATAGGCTGTATTGATTCCAGTGCTCATAGAACCACCTGTCCAGTATTTTAACTTCCTCATTCCTCACTTTTCCAGTGGACTTGCTGCTAATGGTATTCCATGCACAAAGGAGTAACCAAAGTTTATCTCATGTTCCACCAGCAGTAATACAAAATAATGAAATAATAACAATTTATCCTTAGAATGAGTTTTACAAAAATATCTAATCATCACAAACTTTGTAAGTACATGATCTATTAAATACTTCAGGAAATGAAGCTTCAATGATCCAGTTCAGGTTACAGATAAGAATGACAGTCCTCCAGAGAAGATGTATGAACCCAAACCCATTCTCTTACTTGCTGTGTTTAGGGTGCTAGAACTTTGCTGTTCCAAAATCTGTTGAGCTGCCATTCCCTGTAGCAGCCGCTGCCGAGTAGCCTAATTCCAGTGAAATCAGGGATAACGCTCCATGCCAACAGCCTCTGGATCAAGGCCCAGAAGCACAGTCCAGCACTCAGCCTCTAGCGCATTTCCAGATCTTGGAACTGCTCCGGTGCCCATGGAAGCAGTCGGTGTGCTGCTCCTCAGCCATGAGCTCACCCAGCAAGGACCACTACACTCCAAATGGTTAAGAGGACACTCTCATTTATCTACTTGCATTCAGGATAAAATACAAAGATAAGCTGTCAGTTTACATTTTACACTTTTACGGGAAACTGGATATTCCTATCTCTGAAAATTCTCAGAACTAATGTCATTAACATGGGGGGGAAGAAGCAAGCAAATGTCTTTTTTTCATGAAATACAAAATTAACCTTGACACGTATAGATTTCCAAGAAAGTCAAGGAGCAAAGACTACATCAGCCCAAAAGGCTAAGTCCTGATGGGAGATTCCAGATCTGCTTTGGCCTTCCCAAACAGGAAGGTGTCAACTGTCCCTAACTAGGTATGCTGAAGTTCTGTGATGAGACCAAACAATTCATTTACATTTCCCTGTGTCTAATCATCACCTAAGTAAATGGGAGAAATTATCATGATCCACTGATCAGTATGGCTCTAAAACTTTTTAAAAGGTGACAAACAAGTTAAACATGAGATTTTATTCATTTGAAAATAATATATTTTACAAATAAATATTTGGAAGCTGGGATTTTACCCTATTTTGACCAGCTATGGCTTAAGTAAATTCTAAATGTATGAAAGGAAAAAAGAATTGTGAAAGTTAAATGCTAGATGACTTGTGTATTATAAAGTTTCAGTGTTAAAAAAAAAAATCTACATTTTTTAAAACTCAGATAAAACAATGAAAGGTCTGATTTTGCTCCTGATGCGCATACTAGGAAATGCGCCATATGTTCACTTGAAAAATCCTGCTGTTAGGCCTAGTATGGACACACACAAAAACTGGCACTGACCATCCAAGTTGCGCATTTCAGGATGAGTAAGATAGAGGAAAGAAAAAAAATAAATTGGACAAGGGAAATACAAAAATTACCATTTGTCCTTTTGTTAGTAATGGTGATAGACTATACCACAACAGTACTACTTCTTGAAATGATTCAGTAGGTATGCCTCAGAACCAGGTATGCCTCCCAGTATAATTATTTTTAAGCTGTCTTTAAAATGAACAACTTTGACTTATTGGTTAATTTCCTTAGCTCAATATAGATTATGGCTTCTCAAACCTCTCCACGGAATTCTCCTTCATGCATTAGTTGAGAGGTAATATGGGAAATTTTATTTAAATGTGACAAGGCATAGAATAGTTGAAAATAATTACATGAAATGTTTAATTTTAATTATTTCTCTTATCTCTCTCCATCTCACGCTTCTGAATATTACCCAATATATACAATTTGCATGGTGAAAAAAAAGGCTTCTACTTCTAGGGCAGACCACAAAATAGAGAAAAAGCACAAGTTGCATCTTGTGAGTCGAACACATCAAGTGATATAGTATGGAGTTTGAGGGTTTTTTTCCAGCACAAGTAGTAAGACACTTTGAATTTCACTATTTTGATAATAATATCATATGCTACATAACATGTTCACAAAAACAACTCTGAACACTAATTTTAAGTACATTGTTGCCTACCTCTGGTTTGTAACAAAGCCCTAGTGCCCAGTTCCTGCCCCACCAGATCTGGGCATTTCTAAGTATTCCTTGCTTAGGGACTTCTGTGCTCAAAAAGAAAGATGTTATTGATTTTAGGCAAATTCAGAGTTGGAACGTAGATTGTCTGAATCACTGCTTGAAGTTATCAACACAGATCACTAGATTCCACTTAAATACAAATGACTACGGTGCATAGTTTAGAAGCCTAGCTATCTTTTTCTTCCTGTATAATCAATAGAAAGGAGCAAGTAAAAAAAAAAAATCATGTGACCAAAAATTGCATGAGTGCCCAAAAATAGGTTTAATGAAGTGTTCTTATGCTTGTCTAAGTACCTTATTTAGGAGGTATGAATATAACTCTGTGGTTGCATTTCTATTGCTGGATCTGAGAGCACTTTCCAATTCCTGCCCTGGCTGTGTTCTGACAGTATGCAAAAAAAATTAAAAATCCAGGTGTGCACATTCTCTTCCTTTTTCTTGCCCATGCATTGTCCCAGCAAACAATCCACACATTTTACAGATCCGCATGTTTTCTAGCAAAATTCCTAGTGATGGTTAATCTCCCATATTAAAAAAGAATACCTAAAATCTAGGGATACATGGTTTTTAACACACTACCCTGACCTAAGACATAATTTACCTAAAAAGTGCTGGGACAGAATTTACATTTGGCAAACAAAAACAACCTATTTGTCTAATAAGTGTAGCAACTGCTTCTTCAACCTGCAAGACCATAATTCACACATACTTCCAATTTTGTTTCATCTCTACAGGACTGGTAGGTTTCCTACAGGAGAAATATATCTGGTTTTCTCCATTAAATAATACACATTTGTGCCTGTTCATACATGGGGTATAAAATATATAAATAATATTTTTTAAAGTATTTTAAAAATACTATTAAGATGGGAGAATTGGGCAACTGGAGTTAGAAAAGATCTAACTGAGACTTCATTTCCCTGAATAAAGGAATAGCTGCTTTACCTGACAGGAACAGAAAGCTGTTATACTCTGGTTGAATAAGCAGAGGACTATGTGTAATACACATTGATAGAGCAGGCTCAATACGCAGTAGATGCTGCACCTTGCAGAATGCGTGGAGTAGTATATTTCAACCAATTTTACCTTCAGCTGACTCACAATCAATTGATATTTCTTTGCACCTTATTACAGTACATGAATCCTGCTTTATGCCTCATTTGCAGTTCTGGATGGTTCACCAATGAGATGTGTCTCACTAGTCAAGAAGTGCTGGCCTAGAACAGAGATTTGATTGATTTTTGAAACAATGCATTGAAAACTTCATCTGCTACAAAAGAGATTTCTGGTTTTCACCTTCATCAGAACTTATTATTTGCCATCTTTCAAAAAAAAAAAGAAAAAAAAAAGTGATTTAAAATATTACAAACAAAGTATTATGCATGATTAATAACGCAAAATACTGAAAACAGAAGCTGAAAATACATGGACTAACAGTTTTCAGACATTATTCTTTCCTCTCTACCTCAGAATGATGTATTAAAGTGAAAGTTGATTTCCTTAGTGCTCACAGGCAGTTTGTACTTTTATCTCTTATTCTCCAGATTGTACCAATTTAAGAGAGAAGATTAATAGCACAAAGCAGACAGCAAAAATTAAGTCCTACAACAGCCCACTGATGATTACCAACAACATGAGTGCAGCCAACACAGTAATGATTTCAATAGATACACTCAGGTAAAAAGATGATGTTCTCTTTGTGAAATACACAGTTATCATCCTCTTTGGAGGAGATCCTTTACACAAACACTTCTTTGGGGGAGCAGGCTCATCATAAAGCTCCTTAGTATATAAAGTAACAGCTACATTGATCCTGAAGTTCATGGTGGTTACACATTACAGAAATTATATCTTAAGAGATTTATTGCAGTATCTCTACTTTCAGATGACTGATTTGGACCTTTAAAGGTCTCCAAATTTGTGTTGAGTGTCAATGTGTCCAAGTGATCTGTGATGGAAACAAAGGCTAATATATGTGTAAACTAGAAGACAGATCATTCTCCAAATGACAGTAAGATTAAAATTAGCCTTTTCATTTTGTAAAACAGGAGCTAAGAGAACACATCTACTGGATTGTTTATTAATTTCTGCTGTTCGGTACACTGGATAAAAGTTGGAGCCTTCCATATCTTGGTAACGAGTTCAAAGAGACTAATTTATCTTTCTCTCATGTCACTATAAGATTTATGGTCTCCTGGGTTGCTCCTATCTTCAGCTGATTGGAATACCAGAAGAATATTTTCCTGAAGATCGCACACCTCTGGAATTCATTTTCTTTGACAGTGTCACGGAGCCTGGGTTTTATCAGGACTAAGGCAGTGTAACTATCCTACTTCGGAAAGATTTCCATTTAATACCGGAGATTTATGTTAGTGGAGTAAAGGCAGTGCTGGCCATTACGTTAAAAGCTTTGGAAATGGGGTTAGTGTTAATTTCATTAATGATTGTTATAATAACTGTAAGGCTTCATGGTACTCGATGATATACCATAGTATAAATTTCCAAATAAATCCCATTTTTAGAGAGAAAAAAATACTTCTGAGTGAAGTACCCATATGCCACATAGAGCATGAAATTTAAAATGCTTGTCTTGAGGGAAATCTCCTGGTTTAGTTAACTTCACTGGGCTTCACTCTGAAAAGAACTGACAGCTTTTGTGCAAATCTGCAAATGAGACTCGAGCATTCTTATAAATGTGTTTAATTACTTGAAGAAGGAGCAAAGAAGTAAAGTAGGTAAGAATAAATGGTATTGATCTAAGCCAGTCCATCAGTCACTACTGCAATGTACTCTGTCATCATCCAGAACAAGTTTGTTGAGAAGGAGAAGCTGAGATACTACTACTATTGGTAGTAGTATCCAGAGTTTCTTTTGAGTGAGTCTCATCTCTAAAATATTCCTTCCTTTTCCATTGTTTAAGTGACACATCTTCCTTTATTCCTTCTCACTCTGATTATCATGGAAGAATCTCTGCATCAAAAAAATAAAATCTGCTGCATTGCAACTATATTATTTTTGCTTTCAACTGTATTTCATTCAAAGATCCAATTTCTTCAAATATTGATACATATTTTTCTAAATGAAAATAAATTCACCACTCATTGTATTTACTTGAGCTAGGGGGCATGAGAAGCAGGCAAAATACACATTGCTTTTTTAAGAAAAGGAAACACCAGTCAAATTGAGTTTCTTTCCATAATTCCTTTTGAATGGTACAGAAAGACGAATCATTATATGTCCATTTTAAGAATAAAATGCAATTATCTCAGCATCATGAGGAGGTGAAATTGCTGAACCTAACTGTCCAGTTGTTGATTTTTTCAAGAGGTGTGATTGTAGGACTAATTGTGATTCCTCTTCTAGCTTAAATATTTTTCACAGTTCTAACTGGAGCATAAAGATACAACTGAGGCAGGTCCATTTTTTTCAGCCCAGTACCTCATGGCAAAGTCAACAAGATTTAATTAAAACTAATCTACCTCTGGGAAAAATGGTTTTGTGCACTGATTTGGAACTTTAGAATGCAATGTCTCTCTGAAGCTTCCCAGTTTACTTGGAATTACAAAGAAAATCAGATGCTTTCTGCTTTAATTTTATCTGCTCTAATGGTTATTTTTTTTAGGTGATCATCAAGGAAGTCTATCATTTAAAGTCTAGGATTTTCACTAAGTCATTACAGAATAATACCTTTTGCACCTAAGATACATTGCTTTCTATCAGTTCATTACCATAAGAACTGTTGTCCTTGCTGTTTTCTTTTTGCTGAAGAAAATAGGTTTTCTGCAGCAAAGTTCATGGTTTGTCCTGCTACAAGCTGCATAATAAAAACTTACTTTGGCAGATAAACTACATCCAGGGACACATTCAAGGACATAGTATCAGCTGACAAAACACTGGACCAGAAACTAGGAAAACTGTGTTTGGAGTGACTTAACTTCATTTTATTCTTTGAAAATGATACACTTACTGAGGTCCCTAATAGCATTTCCAGGAAGGCCAGTGCTGCAGAAATGGGCACTTTCTGATGTCGTTTTATGAAACACCAGGGCGTGATTACAAGACACAGCACTGCACAGGGCAGAGATGTCAGAACAAGTCACGTATCCCCAACCCACTGCATACCATACATAGATATTACCTTGAATTTTGAAACTCCACTTTAACTTAAGAGGCATTAACTTCAGGTCACCTACATTTTCTATTGAACTTCAAATGACATTGTACCGCACTACTTTGCTGGAACAGGTAACTATTCCCTTAAAATGCCTGTGATTGTCTTCCTTCTGGTTAGTAAAGAACACAGCAAGGCCTGTTTTTACTGAAAGGTATAAATTGACACTTCTCATAGCTTGGGAGAGAAGCATCCACATATTTTAGCACAAATCTGAAAGGACACTTATGAATGGTTTCAGAATTGCTGGAAATTGAGGAACAGAGGTGAGCTAGAGCTAGGGGAAAGCAAAAGAACTCTGCTAGAGAAGAAAAGGATGTCTGTCTTCAAGTGAAAGAATACCATGGGTAATCTTCAAAAACACTTCCAATGTCTAGCCCAAGTTTGGGAATAACTGACATCAATGAGAAAGAGATGATGATATACAAAAGAAAATGAGCTAATAAAATAAATAAATAACCAGATAAAGACATTTCAGAGTAGCCAAATGGATAAACAAGGAATTGACTTGAAGAAGAATCAGAAAACAGAACAAACATGCTAAATACAAGGTAGAAAATGCAATGGCATCACTTAATAATCTAATTTTTAGTTATGAAAACACATTCATCCTGGTCTTATTAAATTTATTTTCAGTTATATTTTTCCTAAAATCTGACTTAATAAAATAGATTGACATTTACTAAAATTATTAAACTTGTCATGTAAAAAATAAATGACAACTAAATTGCACTACAGAAGTCATTGCTTCATCTTTTGTGACTGCTATGGGCACAAAGAAAGAGCAAAAGAAAGAATTTGTACCAGTAATAATTACTCATTGTCATTAATTTTCATTCCATCTATATAGCTATGCTAAAGCATGAAAATAAAAGGCTATTCATTTAATTGCATCCTGAAAATTCCAGAACCACTTTGCTGTCAGAAAATACAAACTTGAGCTAGCAGAGTCCTTTATTAAATGTTAACCATTTCCCTTGGCTGTGCTCCACAGATGTAACTTATTCACTTTTACACACCAATTTTGTAAGTATGAAACTCAAACAAAACCTGTTATTGATACTTCTGAAGAGAAATTAGCCTCCAAAGAACAAAGCACAGCACAACTAAGGATTATGAACACACAGTGAGTTCTAACATTCATGTTTGTGCAAGGTCAATAAAACAGCACTTAAGAAGACCTGCTCAACCCAGAAAGGTACTGGCCTCATTAATTTAAAAAATTGAATTAAAAATGCTACTACCCTCATTTTTTTCTCTGGTATTGCTTTCTTTCAGGGTCAATTTAGCTAAAAGCAAAACTACATTTAATTCCATAAATGTTAGCTGCAGTCAGTACTTAACAAAAAATGTTCCATATTCTGATACAGCCACAATCTGTGTTTACAGATATAGATCATTAATGGTCTTCTAGCACAGTTAAAGAAATAGCTGTGATATACAGAAACATAACACTGCAACGGAAGGCCAAACTCTCCTTCTAAGATACCAAATATCAGCACCGAATAACAAGACTTCCCTAAGTTCATTCTGCATAAGAATGAGAAAAATCAAGTAGTAAGTGCTAGTTTTCAGTAAGAAGTATGCAACATATATGCATAATTAAGAAAAAAAAATCAAGTAATCAGTAACAGTAAGCAAATACAAACATCATGTTGCAATGGAATTATTTTTGAAAAGGTACTCTATGGTAAATTGTGAAAATGAAATTCCCTAACACTGACATGAGATTTGCTCAATGCAGAGAATGACTGCAGCTGAGTTCAGATTGTCACTTAAAGCTGGAATTCAATCTCTTTGTTACGTGTTTAATTAAAACACTCTTTCATGTTTGAAAATAATCACAGCAGCTGTAGCAGTTGTTAAGGTAGGTTAGTTCTGCGATGCTTAGGGAAATTTCCTCTTTCTCTCTTCTCCAAAGAGATGAGCTTTCTCTAAAAAAAAAGATCCTAAATTGTATTTACCTTTGGTCAGAGCCTCAACGCTACTCAGTACAGATTCTACAACTAAATAAAGGTTGGCCTTAAAAATATATATATCTATATATATTATTATTTTTTTTTTTAATAAAACATAATCAGAAAAAAAATTAAAAACAGCTGGCTCATTGGTTGTTCTGCTGCTTTGGGTAAAATAACAGTGTAGAGAGGGAAGCATTGCACATCTCAGAAAAAACACACCGAAGTGACAGTGTGGCTGCGTGTCCTGAGTGTTGTGTTAGCATTGTCACTGTTCCTGTGAGCAGGAGATCCACAAAATCGACATTAGGAAACAAACAAAATTGCACACGCAGTTTTGTTTCTCAGAAGACAGACAGTTCTGCAAAGGCAACAGAGAGAAAAAATTCCCCCTTTTTCCAGGATGTTAGAGCAGAATGTAAATGCCATAACCCATTGCAACCTATTAGTAATAGACAGAAACATAATATACCTCTTATAGGTAGTCTGGGCTGTTAAGAGATAATGTCAGCACCATTCAGGAACTTCTTACAGAGACTCTGCATTACAGATGATACCAAACTCCTTACTCATCCTTGTAGATGTAGATTAATCCTTGTCAGAAGTGTCTAATTATTTCATTAAAACTTCTGTGCTGAAGGTTTTCAGACTTTCTTGGACCCAAGGTACTTCTTTTCAATAATTAAATACTGCATTTTCTCTGGCTCATTTCCCATAAATTTCTGTTACTTACTCTAGCCATAGATATTATTAATATCCTTTTTATGCCATTCCAGATTGAGAAAGCACATAAGCATAGCTTTAGTTTCTTCCTGAAAACTGGAATAGCCAAGAAATGTTGATCCACAACACGAAATCTATATGTAAAGGAATGAAATAATTAGGAGTTCTGTGGAGAAGAAACTAACTCGTTTGTTCAAAGTTATTACCTCCAGAATCATATGAAGCATACAGTGAAATGGAAGACACCACAAGAAACAAAAGCAAAATTACTGAGACTGCTGTTTTCAGACTGACATTGTTTTCACTTTACAGCTTCAAGGACTGACTACCAAAGTGGTGAAAAATGCTGGAAGAGAAGCAGGAAGATGAAGATAAAACCTTATTCACATGCAGTTCAAATCCCATAAAACTTAAATCTTTAGTTAATACGTTAAAAATACTGTGGGGTACAGGGAAAGTCAATGACAGCTCATTGCAGTCATGCATGGAAAAGAATAGTGATTGAATTTGAAACTCAACCTGCAAAATACTTGTACAAAGTATTAGATTTATTAATGAAGTGAAAGAATACCATTATGCTTTCTCAACAGTTGTGGGGTTTTTCTACTACAGTGGGCAACAATGTTAAAAAAAAAAAAATAATGTTGGTTAATTCTTACATAAAGAATTCTAAAAAATTTAGGAACACTGTTGTCCTTAACAGATACTTCTGAACACAAACAAATCTGCACATACCATTGTCAGTCTTGGATACCAACTTCCTTACTTTAAACACTACCACTATACTACCATTTTAACATTCCTCACTGTCTTTAAATATGCCATCTGGTATAGAAAAACGTAAGTGAAAAAGTTAAAATGCCTTGAGATTATTGATACTTTCAAATATTCTTAGTTCCCACATGTTGAAGTAAAGATTGTACACTTTTCTAAGACACCTGGGCTAAAGATACATCAACTCAGGTACTTAGAAATAGGAACAACCAAAATCAGATGTGGCACTATAGTACTGTGTCATAAGTGTTTCAGACGAAAATTAGGGATTATCTTTGGAAATGACAACTTTCTGGCCTTACACAAAGAAACATAATTGACCGATTCTTTAATGTCACATTGTCGTATTGTAAATTGCAATAAACTGCCATCAGTGATGTTCTCAGTATCAGTTGTTCATAATAGTGCAATTAAAGAAGAGCCATTTGAAAAATACGTAACATGAAGCAGATGGACACACATTTTCATTTATTTAATTCATGCTGCTCTTTGATGTTTCTCAGCTAGCTTACGCCTGCCTTTTCCTCTTTCCTCCTCTTATTTTGGTCTCTTTTTCCTCTCTCTTCACACCCTGACATCCCCAACTGCAGTCCCAAAAGACGTAGCCTACGCTGCCAGCTCATACTGGCACTCCTTCCAGGAACGGAAGCCAAGGGACACGGGGGACCACTTTCATTCCACTGCCATTGGTAACGCAACAGAATAAAACCTTTATATGTGGTAAACACATGCATACATTCCATAAAGAATATATGCACAAAATCTCCATCTTCAGACCCAAATAGCCTCAACAGTCTTATAAAATGCATCCTCCAAACTCACTATAGTGTGTGGGAACCACCTTAAAAATCTTTTTTCCTGAGATAAAAAGGATGATAGAAAACGAACCCCCAAAATAGGTATGTATCTTTGAAAGGAAGAGGGAAGTAGGATATATTTTATCTGTGTCTGCTGGCCTGGAAAATAAATACTGCTGTTGTGCAACTCTGCAGCTGCTCACTCTTTCAATTCGTTTTTCTCATTCTGTTTTTTACGATTTAATCTCATATCCTTACAGTTAATCTGAAAAGAGTTTAGGCACTCTTATTCATTAATCTTGCTTTAAATCATGATCCTATAGATCATGATCTTTACAGATACAAGAACCAAGTCTCTTTTTTGTGACATGGCTTGCCCTCTGGTAGATGCAGCAATAATAATTTTACATGAAACATGGGGAAAAAAACTTCCTCATAACATTTTTCACTTGGGTTTTTTTGCACTGAATCTCATGAAAAATATCCTCAAGGACAGCTTCTCTTACACTAATAGAATGCATCACAAATATATATAGTAAATTCAAAGTTAACATTTTCAAATTTTGAATTCATACAGGATAGATTAGGGAAAAGAAAAAAAAATTAAAACAAAACCAAAACCACAAAAATTCATCAGTCACATCTACCCAAACTTCATAACATAATAGGCATTATATTAGAAATTGTTCTGTCATCATAACCTTGCACTG
Organism: Nesoenas mayeri; assembly: GCF_963082525.1. NCBI lineage: Eukaryota > Metazoa > Chordata > Aves > Columbiformes > Columbidae > Nesoenas > Nesoenas mayeri. The sequence goes on from NC_137543.1 coordinate 22,373,542, forward strand.
GGAACAAACAAGGGTTGGTTCCTACTTCAAGAGCACTATTGCTTAAAAAGGATTGTAAAATGCCACATCCACAGAAAAGAGGTTTGCAAAGCAACACCTCTGGAATGTCATCAAAGATATACAATTTAAACCACTGAATTCATAAGTGGAAAATGACTGAAATGGCTTTGCAATGGATCCTACCAAGAGCAAGAAAAATAATTATTTTACAACTCAAGCATAGCAGCACCACCTAAAGATCTAACAATTCAGGCAAACAGAATGACACATAAAAAAACGCTTTGTATCAGCATTAATGTTCCCTGTTCCCCAGCTTTTATTATTAGGATGTTGTACACATTTTAATAGGACATTATAAACATTTGCTTTGGCTTAAGCTTTGGAATGAAGAAATCAACCATTTCAGAAGCTGATTGCCTGCTACAAAATGACTGAAAAAAGATTATGTCTATTCAAATAATTTTGCTGCTATAAAGAAAACACAATGTATTCAATAATGAGTAGCATAGATCTTGGGAACAATAAAGTACATGAATGGTTTTGATCAAAATAAAAAGAACCTTTTTGTATAATCCAGAATTAATGTGAAATTGGATAGTACAAATCAAAGAACTGCTGTGCATACAGCCATAAATCTAACATCTGTGCACAGCAGACCTCAGAATGGACCTTCTCAGTCTGTGGATTACATAGAGTAACATGTGGCTTTTCTTTGATTCACATCATTTGGGAATTTTCAGGGAGTCAAGTGCTACACTATATCAGCATCCATACTCGGCTCACAAGGGTGAGTCTGGGAAAACCACTACATACAGTTAATTATCAATTGTCCTTAGCATAAAATCTCCATGCAATAAAAATTATGCTCGTCTCACCTCAAACAATGTCAAAAATAAGACTGTCAGTTACTGAAAGTAATCAAACACTGGATCCTATGGTGTGCCTGCTGCCTCTGCCTGCTCTGTGGGTTTACTACACAGAAAGCAATAAAAACACTATAAGGCAGATTATAAAGATTGGATATGAATTAGAAAAAAAAATAATGGAAAACTGTTCTGGTGGTGGTAAGGACAAATTCCCCCTGAAGAGTTTTTGAATTCTCTGTTTTTCTGTAATGGATCCAATACAAGAAAAAAAGTCCTACCATAACAGAGTGGCTCAATTTCTGCATGGAATTAATTTAAGAACAGAAAAAAACCTGCCACGATGATCTCCCATATAACAGGTTTCGCTACTGCATAGTTCTTTATGTTAATGTAAAAACTACAACAACAACAACAAACACACCACACACCAAAAAAAACCCATCATGTGAAGCATTCAGAAAAGACAGAAGACCAGAAGCCTTTAGGAAAACTTATGTACACTTGCCTGACAATAACTGCAAGTTTAAAATAGATAATATGAATTTTGCATGAATTTTGTTAACTTGAACAATAATAATAAGCAGAATATATATGGATTTATACATTTTTATTATTAAAATTATATCAAATTCTTATACCTATTCTATGCATGACTTCATTATAAAGATAAATATATATTATCTTCTGTTCCTAACAGTGGTCAAATGTAAAAAAATTCTAAGCCTTCCCAGTATTATTGCTGAGAACACCAATGGCACCACAGCATATACAGGTCCAAACTTAAGCGTTATCGCTATCCTTGAGTTCTGGAATAATCTCTCTCAGAGATGTTGATATTCTTCTCTAAAAGCCCATTTGACCAATCAGACACTGACTGAGCATCAAGCAGAAGACTTTTTCATTATGCCCAGCAAAGGAAAGACAGTTAATATGAGGAAAATTAGGGAAGAAAATTATTCAGAAGACCCTCTAACCTTCAATAGCATGTAATATATAAAATAAGTACATTCCAAGCATTCTAAGCATACTTGTATATGTTAATATACACTAGTATTAGTATCCAAATAAAACAGGAAGAGGATAATGACTAAAAAAAACAATCTGGATTTAAACAATATGCTGAGTAGAAATGACCACAATCAGCCGAATGGTTCTGATTTCAGGCACGAAGTCTACATTCTTCCTGTGGGTAAATATTACTTCATACTGTCCATGTTTGTCATATAACTCTGCTTAGGGTAAATGCATATTACATATCTGAATTATGTATTTATTTGTACATTCCTCTCTCCCTCTCAATTTCTGCATGCATATAATAAAAAAATACTTTCAGAGTTAAGTGATAGCTGAGAAAAAGAACATCAATTTATGTAGGATACTATTTTCCTGGCAAAAATAAGGAAAAAAAAAAAAAACAACCAGAAGATAATCAGTCTCTGTCCTGCTCCTTAGCATCAAGTTAAGCTGCCAGTTGTATTTCTCAGACACGATGCCTGTAACTGAGGAGCACTCAGAACCATTAATTACTGAACCCACTAGCTGAAATCAGAGGCAACAGGTAGAATAAGTTAAACAAAAAGGGTTAGATTTGTTATCAAATAAGACCAAAAATAGGAAATAAAATATGGTGGAATAGAGGAGGTGAGGGGAAAGGAAAACAATTGTATTGTATTAGCTGTAAAAGTTACTATAGCTTTCTAACTTGTTTCAAGTTTGTGGAATAAGTACTGTAAGGAGGTCACAGCTGGGCAGCAGAGGAAGGCTGCCAGACTATACTGCTCTGGCTGCCAAAATCCAAGGCTGGGGGAGGACTCTGGAGAGAGAGGGTATCATTGCCATGGAAACACATGAGCAAGCTCACTCTCCTCTTTGCCTTCCCACCATGTTTAAAGTTCTGTTCTAGTCATGCCTTGATATAAAATACATTTCTTCAATGAAACAGTTTTTACTTTTGGGTTCTAGTAAAATATAGCCACAGAGGTTGAGAGCCTTCTGGTGCCGTTTGGTATAATCACATCAGGAGAAAGGGAGGGAAGTTCCAGATCCAGCCTCTGGCTAAACTGGGCCTTTCTACATTAGCACTAAGAGGGACACAGTTTCAACCAATGCCAAGTAACAATGAGCTAAAACAGTGAAGAAAAAATGTTCATACTAACAAAAACTAACAGCAAGAAACTGAGAAACCATGAAAAGACTCAGGTCATTACACAAAGATTTCACCATCTTTTATACTGTGTACAGCAAGTACTACCAGCTGCTTTAATTCAGTAGTCTCAACAGCCACCATCTTCCATTAATCTGCTTTTTTGAGCCCTATTTTGTATTGCTAAAGTTCTGCCATAAAGGTAGTGACCATGAAAGAAATATGGTAACATTCTGTACAGCACAATGACTACGATTCAACACCATTGCAAGCACACGCAACTAGCTCTGTCACACTGCAACTGTCATTTCCCGGGTTGGTTTTTTAAGGAGAAAGAATGAAGAACACACATTGTAAATAACCATCTGAATACAATAAGAGACTCGTCAGATTAAAAAGCCTAGCATGTATTTCATAGGCTACAGAATAAAAGTAAGATGAAACTTAAAAAGATAAAATTTGTAGCATAAATTCAGCAGATCTTATCAATATAAACATTGAATAGCTTCTTACCTGTCTGAAGTTGTGTCACTTGTTACTTGATGCCTTACTCCTGAGCCATTCTTAATTGAGTCTTGTCTTGTGAGCCCTTGAGATCTGTTTTTGTCCGAAACTTGTGTGGATATGTCACCTGATGGTCCTTGGTACTGCGAATGCTCCTGCAGCTTTGCTTTTTTCTCTTGAGGTGCTTCCTCGTTCCGCAAACCTCTAACACCTTCTTGCTCAGGCTGCTGTGGTGCATTTGTTCCACTGTTATAGAACCAGGCTCCTGATTTTGTGAGGATTTCTTGTTGTTTTCGGCACAAGTTACATACCCACATTACCTGTTCAGATATATTTAAAAGGAAAAACTGTTAGCGTGTAAATACTCCAGGGGAAGTTTTCATCAAGCATACATCAACTGATTGTTGCCATTTCCAAAGACAAAAAGAATACTATTTTAATTCTTTCTATTAAAATTATAATGATTTAGCTACAGCACAATAAAACATGTCTATACAAGCCTGGAGAAAACTGGTTTAGCATTTAAAAAAAACAAAAAAAAAAATCAAAATTTTTATTCTACCTTTGCTACACCATTTATTATAGAATGGAAAATCACAGATAAAGGCGATATAAATGAAAAGTATCTATATATTGACATTCTAATGGGAGTAAATGTAAGATCTGAAAATGAAGATCATAAGTTGAAGATGACAAGACGATAGAAAAAAATAATAAAATAAATCTAAACATTTAATCCATCCTCTTACTAAAAGTAAGGAATTTTGGAATACATCCTCTTCTGTTGCAAACAAGTAATTTTATTATTCTCCAAAATGCTCTGCTGATTTATTTCAGTGGTGGTCTGTATCTTAGATTTACATGAAGAGAGTTAAAGAACTGACTTGACTTTCACAGTTGTTGTAAATTAAAGCCATTTTATAAATAAAGTAACACAATATATAAGGTGGTGAGTGCCTCATAGCCAAAATTTAGCTTTCAGTGTATGCTTACTAAATTATTAAATGATTACAACTTCCCAGTTGTGAGATTCTGCACATAGTAATGAGATTTTTTTCATATTCTGTAGTGTACTTGCTTGAAAAGCTTTTGTATCTGATCACCTTTGTCACAAGGCAGTGCAGGAAATTGCCAATGACAATTATCTGTACATTAATTTCTGATTCAGTTCTTATGTTACATGAGTAAAAATCAGAATGTAATGAATCAAATACAACAGACCAGTTATTAATACAATAGCACATTCAAACTGGTTATTATGTTACCTTAAAATTTGGATTGTACATAGCATTAATTCACCACAAGCCTAGTCCTTCACCCTTTAATCTTCACTTTTCTTTAGCCTTAACTCTGCTCTTCTGTTCTTTACATATTATTGTCTTGGTTCACAGACAAAATGGTGTCATTTTTACTGCATGTCCCTTGAACATCTACACTCCGCCTTCAATCTAGTTATCATGCCTCCCATTCTAATCCTAGAGCAATGTGCCTCTTTTTCAGGGGTTTACAGTACAGGACATTCAAAGGCTTACATTAATGATCTTCAGTATTCTTTTTAAATGCAGGTAGCTGGATGGTTGGATCACACAGAAAATGTAGTTTCTACCTCCACAATGCATCTAGCTCAGTCCACCAAAAAAAAGGCTTCAGAAGCTGTGATCTGTATATTACTTTTATTCTCCAGGCAGTTATCTAACAGAAAATTTGGACCATGCTGTCTAGTCAAGTCTCACCAAAATATTTTTGTGAAAGCTTCATATAGAAGGCTACATGGATGCAAAGTTCATATTCTAATTAAACTCATTGATTGCCTCATTCACAAACTGCCAGGCTTGGGCAGGAAAAGGAGGCATTGCTTGCCCATTTAATGGTGGCAATGTGCCCCATCCTGGTAAACTTCCTTCTTTACTTTTCACAGTGCTAATACTCCATCTGTGAGAACTCATGTCTGCTTGTCTCAATAAGATGGAACAAACTATCAAATCAGCGCCAGTAAAAAAGAGAGGCTCCCTGAGTAGCAGCTTACTTGCTGAAGTAGGTTAGATGTCTTGAGAACAAAGGTCAATACTGTTTATACTTCAGGCCTGGCCATCATTCAAATACAAATGTAAGAACAGGTCTGTTTTACCTCTGCTAATTAAGTTAGAAAGTATACAAAACCTCCAAACTGAAATTTCAGCACCAAAGACAGAAGTATTTTTGCCCTCTTTAATCAATAGCAATTAAAAGCCTTTAATATTTCTGGTTGGTTTCTACACAGCTGGAAGCAGTTCTAAACTTTCCATGTATGTGTCAGCACATTGCAAGGACCAGATCTGAACAAATTATTTAAGTATACAAATATACAATAACTTGAATGGATGAGATAATATCCCCCAAAGTTTTTGAGTGCTATTTTTCCTTCTACTAGTAGATATTAAAAAGTCACAAAAACTAGATACCACAATGTAAACACTTGAGCAACTACATTCTTGGCTGACAGCCACATTTTGTCCCAGGACAACGCACTCCAGGATGACTAGTATTATTATTTTGTACACAACAGAAAGAGAGGTCCTTTTGAATTAATATGATTTAATATCTCCTCCTCTAAAAGCAGAATCAGGAAAAGTACTCCTGACTTAACCTCTTCCCCATGACACACAAAATTTAGTGATCTGTTTCACCACAAATCTGAGCTCCTGCCAAACTAGGGAGATGTATAGCAGAACAGAGCAATGCAATCGTCAGCGCCGTCCAGACCCCTATGAAACAAGCAAACATTTTATGATTAAAGTTCAACCAAAGCCAGTCCCTGATTAAAGATGCTATGCCTATCTTTGTTGTTGCTCTCTACTGTATCATCATCTGGTATTGTACTTCCATCTCTACAGCTTGGAAGCTGTTTTTTACTGTCAGTGACACTTCAAGAAAGACATACTATCTCCCAGGCCCCACTGAAGTCAAAATGGTTCTAACTTTTTCCATTGCACAATGTTTCTTACAGACTACCAAAGTAACTGGGTGAGACCTACATGAAATAATATGATCACTTAAACTGAAAGCTCCTCATGAAACAAAATTTTAAAACAAACAAACAAAAACCAACCAAACAAAAAAACCACCACAACAACAAAACCACTTACGGTCTTTGCTGTATTTTGCAGATTTTTTTTTCTGCCTTTCTAAGAGTGTTTTATAGTATTTATGGCTAACACTTCTGATAAAGTCTAATTTACAATGTGCTTTCAACATGTAAACTTCCATAGTGTTGACCCAAGCAGTTACAATTTTAGTTTCAAATAATCACACACAACAACCAGAACGGCAACTGTCACACAGACATAGAAATCTTTGTGCTTTCAGGGAGCACCAAGAAGTTCAAACCCCCAATTAGTACAGGGATAAACTGACTTCTCAATTCTATCGTAGCATATAGAATTCTTCTTGCAAATTAAAAAATACGGGTAATTTAGAGTGCAGACCTCTCAATTAAATGACAGACACACATGTGAGATGGTGTCATAAGAGCACAGGTGAGAAGATGGCACTTTCCTGGAGAGGATTTCTCCTCCTTCCCCCAGGGCCCTGCGACAGCATGCTCAGCAGCTCACACACATCAAGCAGCTCTGTCCACACCATGTCCCAGCCAGGACAGAGCCTTTTATATGACTGAGGAGGGGAAGGGGAAACCCCCCGAGGGGACTGCATGCTTAATACATGCATTTTGGCATATCTGCAGAGAAGAACCGCAGATGTTTCCCTTCTATAACAGGAATGAAAAAACAGCAAATCCCTTCCAGGTGAACTCTGCACGCTGCTCCACCCTGCAGAGTTCCGCTGTCCTGAACACATGATGTACATGAACATCAGTGTTGCAATTTGTGGGTGTCAGTTCTTCTCAGCACGGGAACACTGCCAATATGAAAAGGAAAAAACTGACAAAAATTCGCTCTCCAACATCTCTAATTATTCTTTAAGTACTAAGTTTAGAATATAAAGTGCTAGCAGTACTGTAACGAGATGCACATTTCAGTACAAAAGGCTGAAACACCATCTAGTGCTTAGGATAAGAATTACTGAAGTTCTTTTCAAAGAACTTCTAAGAACAAAATGGAAATCTTACTTTATTTAATATTAGATTAAATGACACAGAACATTTGATTACATATCAGCCTGAGTTTGATAGTTTAGACACCACAAGCCAATAAATAATTACACCAAATCCTCATAAGCCTTCAGAACATTATTTCAAATTACAGATATGCAGTGGTGCAAAATCATACTGGACGGTTCCTAGAAGACAGTAAGGCTTATTATTACAGTTTTACCAAATCTTTTAGAGTTCTGCTTGGCAGAAGCGCATAATACATTTGCATTATATTAACACATGGGCTTGCTGCTAGAGGTCTTCAGAAAATTTCACTTGGTTTAAATGTATATACATTATTGTTATTGGCCTTGTATTTTATGTAATAAACAATTCCTTAAACAATATACAAGGTAAAGAGCATACAACATTGAAAGCAAGGGGGAGAAAAATGGAAGAGTAAGAAAACTCTTTGTTCGGGTACAGCATCAAGGTAACTAATTATGTTTACTAACACACTAAAATTAGTCTGTCTCTTTTTTCAATCTGTCCCAAATGGAAAGCAATTTCATCACATCATGGAGCAGTACAATGTTTGAAGACAGCCTGTACCAAGGAAGTGTTTTCGAGGAAGGAGCATTTCACCTCTCCATTAGTCACTGCGCTGACCTAGAATAGATGCTGCTGAATCAGCATTAGCACTCAGTGACACGAGTCACAACTGCATTTCGGTAATTATTTTTCTACACAAAAATAAATCCCAAATAACTGTTTTAAGGTCAACAGAACTAATTTGGATTTATTTGATTGTAACTGAGAACAAAAACTTGCAATACTGTGAAATACTCCTTAAAGATGTTTTCGTTTTTTATTTGATATCTATCAAATTTACTGCTTCTCTTTCAAAGCAAAATGAATCTGCAAGATTTCATGTCCTCTAAAATAAATTAATAACATTATTGACATTGTGTGGTAGCTTCTTTTGATACTGCATTATAGCAAACAGAGGTTGTATCTTAGTTTTTATCCATTCAGTTCTACCTTATTCATTCAACTATACCTGAGGGATACCTTCAACCTTCTTGTCACACCATTTTCTTCTGTGAAATTAATGTGTTTAGTCAATGAAGTATATTACAGGAGCAAAGACAATATCTGAATTTGTGACTGTTGTAAGAATTGATACAGATTACTTATTTTTTCAATATTTTGCTATGCCACTAGTCTGTGCTATAGTACTGATTTTCACGCAAGTAATAAAGTTATCATCAGTTTGACAAACTGCCAAAGCTGCTAATGACACGTGAACACACATCCCCCAAAATCGCATTAAATACCATATGGATTCCAATATCAGTTAATAAAAGAAGGAAAGTTTACAATATTAGTATGAGATTAACATACTTCCATAAATTTTAAAGGATATGTGTATTAGCAAACAAAAATTCTGTATACTGAGAGAGCGACTATACTACATATTTGCTTCTTGAGGAAGCTGTACACAGTGGTGAGGTCTCCCCTCAGCCTTCTCTTCTCCAAGCTGAACAAACCCAGTGACCTCAGCTGCTCCTCTGAAGTCTTGCCCTCAAGACCTTTCACCATCTTGGTCTCGCTCCTCTAGGCACACACTAATAGTCTGATGTTCTTCATACACTGAGGCGCCCAGAGCAGCACACGGCACTCAAGGTGGGGCTGCACCAGCGCAGCGCAGGGTGGGACAGTCACCTCCCTCCCCCAGCCGGCAATGCTGTGCTACCCAAGCTGGAAACCCTGAGCTGCATCCTGCAACAGCTACACATCTGATGCCTGTATGAGAGTCAGTCACAGTTACACCTGACAGAACAGTCAGAAAAAGGAAGATTAAAAAAATATTTTATGTGTATGTCAGTCTAATGAATTTTAAAATAGAAAAGGACAATAAGCAACAGACTCAGTGACACCTCACATAGACAGGTATATATAGTCTCAATATCCTGAGAACAATTGTATTTTATGAAAGGAAAAAGGAAGTTATGTACAATGAAATAAAGCTTTTCTTTTTTAATTCCAGCATCAAATAATCCCCTTTGCTAGGAAACACATCTGGTTAATTGCCTATATATTTTCTTTATCTATATTGACAGCTCTCTGTACTTTCATAATTATTTCACCCTTTAAAACATATGCAAATTCCATATGTGCAAAGTCCTTCTGCTACTTCAGCAGCCTGTTGAGGTAGCTAGGTGAGTCCCTCCCCTTTGCTGCTACTAGAAATTAGTAGCATTTGAAAGTCTTATTAGTGAGAATTACTGCCTCCCCTAAAATAAGTACTACTTCACATTTCACTCAGATAATTGTATCTACACTTTAACAACCACTTCATGCTTAATTATTATTTTGCATCCTTCCCTCCCTGTGGGGAAAAGGAGGTAGAAGGTGGTAAAACTCTTCATATACACATTATGTGTATGGGAACTGCCAGTATAAAGCAGAACAATGCAAAGTCTCATACTTTAAGTCCTTCGTGTCCTTCAAAACTCATACTAAGAGATTACAGATGAAGTAACATCAGGAAACAAGCCATGCATGAAGTGTCTTGAAGAACACCAATAACTTTTCAAAAAAAGAGTTCGCACTATGATTTCAGTCAGCAGCTAACAACTAGTGGACTGTACAAAGTATTTTATCCTATTATAAAGATAATTTAGTCCTGACAAACTTTGCATCATGATTTGAAGCTCTTAGCAGAACAGAATGCTTTTTAGGTATATGTCCTGGAAACCATGTCTAAGCCTTAAAAATGACACACAGTTTGCCTAACAAAGGGTATGTAGTTTGTTAGAAAATCTTTTTAAATAGGCTGTACAGTTATTACATTTCAGCTCACAGGTAAATTTAGGAATCTACCTTGATAAACCAACATATCTTTAGTGTCATCTCCTTGTAGCTTCTGCCTCTTCCTTCATTTTTTCAGCATAGGCTACAATGTCGAGTGAGGCAAGTCAAGGTGGAGACACTGCATGCAGCCTACATAAAGGGGGTAGCTTAAATGTTTGAGGCTTCAGGAAGAAAAGTGGTTAAGCAGGTATTTTCATTGAGACCAAATCCTGACACAAAGGTTTCATTATGAAAGAATTTTTGGCTTCTCAGGATGTGAAGATTTATGTGTTTTCATTCCCAACTCTGGACCAGGTCTAACCCACGTTTAACTCCATGAAAGACAAAGACAGCAGGCTATCTCTCTCTGATGAAGCCACCCCTTTCTTACCTAGCTGTCATGTGTAAGTTTGTAACTGGTGGCATGCTGTCCCTCAGGTAACTGCCTTACACAGTTTTGTGGACTTAGGGCGTGAACAAACCCTTGCCTATGATAACTATATGGCATGAAGATGACAATGCGCCGTAAAGGACACAGCATTATGTTACACTTTCCTAGAGTTCAAGGAAGAGCAGAAATGAAAATAACCTGACACACTTGGCAATATCATAATAACAGATTTCCAGCTCCCTCTAGTGGGCTGTTGTCAGTTCCATGTTTGCAATGTTATAGGGCAGCAGGCTTTGAAAGGTGTAACACCAATTTTGAAGTCCTGCCTCAATACAATCCCTACAGACAGACAGATACAAATTCATTTTATTTTTCTTTTCTTTTACATTTCAAATCTAGACACTTGAAAGGCATAAAGGCCCTGTACTGACCTAATACCTGAGTATTTGAATAGTCTCTCACATTACAGTGTTCTCTGATGAAATTGTTCATACCATAGAGTCAGCTTTTCTACAAACAAAACTAAGTTTAGGTACTTTAGGATTTCCTCAAATCTGTGAAGTACAAATTTTCACACTGCAAGTCCTTGAATATTCCTGAATTTGCAAAATCCCTTGTGTTAACAGTGAACATCAGCTACAGATAAAGATGTTTTAACTACTTTCATTCTTAGCACAATTTCCCCCTAATTTTTTTTAAGATTTTTTTCATCTCAATAGTATGCAGATTCTCCTTAAAATAGCTGGTTCCAAATAAAAGACTCAGTATATATAAAGTATATAAGTATATAAAGTATATAAGTATATAAGTATATAAAGTATAAAGTATAATAAAGTGAGCAAAAACTTAGACCTTTCTTTATATTTCTGTTGCACAGCTCATGTTATCAGAGTATTCAGTAGCAGGAACTTTCAAGTTCCAAATTAGAACCAATAAAGTGGGGTTTTTTTTTTCTGTAATTGACTAAAATTATACTTAATTTAAATTTTATTCCCTAATTTTAATGCTCTTTCTCTTTTTTCCTGCATCTGCTAGTACAAAGAAATCAAATGCTTGAAATCCTAATTTTGATGTCATAAAAGCATTGACAAAGTTTTGTGTTGTCTTTTGGTTGTTTTTTGTTTTTTACAATTAGTACACTAGTTATAGTAAAATGTTTAAAAGTCACTGGCAGATGATGACTAGGCCAGTAAACTGCCTCCTGGTTTAATGCAATGGATGACCATAACTGAGCCTATAAAGACGAGCTCACCATCATGGATTCTAGAACTGAAATTCCAGCCCATCCTTCAAAATACACTTATATACACCAATAGTATTTCGAAAGATTTTTTTAAATGGTAAATTGGAAAAAAGAAAATCTGAAAGATCAAGGGCTCCCCCCACTACAGTCTATATTTGCAAAGGCAAAGTTGTTTCAAGTAAACTGCCACTAAGAGATAAAACTCCCAAAGACTGATTCTATGTGACTCAAGTTTTGAAATGAGGGAAGGAAAGCACTCTTCTAGGGGGAAAAAAAAAAAAAAAATATATATATATATATAAAAATACATCAATACTAGTTAAATTTAAAAGCAAAAAGGCTGCCTATGTTAATGTGCCTAATCTGAAAAACATGTTCTCATGACACGGCTGATATATGATTTATAGCCCGCTGTATCCTGCTGTAACTCCAATTCAGCTAATAGTAGTTGAAGAATGGAAACTCTGTCATCAGTTTTGAAGCAATATGATAGTATTCCTTTTTTCTTATATCTGGTTCAGAATTATATTGCTTGAAAAATGCCTGTTGTATAACACTGTTTCTGAGAGAGTAACTCACAGATAGCTAACCTCACTGTAGTAAATGCACACCTGCTCTGATTTCTGAAAGCAAAAAGTATGCACACTTGCAACTTTTACAAGAGCAACATAAAAAACCAAAACACTGCATAGTTTCTTCTCATATATTCATGGTAGATTCCTGAGCATCCTCAAATGTCCTATCAGAAAAGACAAAAAGACTTCTTTAAGGGTCAGAAAACAGTAAAATATTTAAATTGATGACCAGAGGAGTGTGCCTTCTATAAAGCCTAAAGAGTAAGGATATGCACTTTTCTAAGTTTTCTATGACTTTTTATAAATTCACCAAAGTCATCCTAGTAAAAAAAAAAAACAAGCCAAGAAAACTAATTATGTTCATCATTTTTATCCCTTTGGATCAGGGTCTCACATGGACATAGCATTAATTTCAGAGTTCTGATGGATGATTTCTTCAAATTATATACAGGCAAAAAAACCCCCACATTTATGCAATTTCACTGATTGTTAAACGTGATGAATATGAAATCAAACCTCAGTAACTTAAAGGATTCCTTGGGAACTGGGCTGACATGATTGGAAAGGCAAATATTTTTAACTACTATAGACTTATCTGCAGAATTTATTGAGATCAGTTATGTCTTCAGTCCTATTTGACAAGTTAATTTCCCATAAGTATGTGGCACATAAGACAGAGGAAGAACTGCTCACATCAAAATTAGCATCACCACTCATACAACTATAACTAGAGTTTGAACATGATCACACACAACTACAAGGATGAAAGACAAAGTTTCTATTCCACAGTAAAACTACTTTTTATGAACTTAAAATAGTAACAACTAAGGTCCTTGTCTAAATAGCATGATTGGAATTGCTTTCTAATTAACTATAGAGAATCTAGTGAAGGCTGGGATATATGGGGCAAGTCTCAGTAAGTTTTAGCATCTCCTCAGGCTTTAAGAACAATAGCCACAGCTCCCTGGCTCGACCAGGCATACCGAAGATCTCACTGCACATTTTTCATAGGAAGGGGGGGAGGGTGGTAGAACTAACTAGACAAGTCATTACATTTCATATGATATCATGAACTTTCTGAAGGATGGCTTTAAGGTGTATTGTAACAAAATAGAAGCATATGATCAGATATGGACCAAATTATTTTGGTGTACATGGAAAGAGTTGTACTTTCACTTTGAGCAAAAAAGGGTGCTTCATGTCTAGTAGTTTTAAAAAACACTCCAAACTACATCAGGGCTGTCTAAAAATAAAACGTGTTTGAGTTCTATTAATGCCCAAAATTCAGTGTTGGATTCCTTCTCATGTGGCAGGACTGCTGGCAACAAGGTGAGAAATACTAGCTTTGGAGAGATCAATAAGAGGAAACTCACAGATTTATACACAATTCTCTTCCTTCTGGCCTAGAGACACTTTAAATTCAGCATCAGCTGTGAGAAGTACTGCAGGCATATGCACACATACTTACAATGTAAATTACAAATCTACAATATGTGCATGTCATCTAGCTCTGTGTTTCCACACCAACAGATGTGAAGAAAACTTTCCCAAGCTAATTAGAGGCTAGAGAAAAGTACATCAGTACAACATTTCACTTGTTGAGAGCATTATCACAGTGACAGGAACAAGGTGGCACATTAGGGCCGTGGGTTTGGATCAGTCACCGTCCTTGAATGCTGTATTTCCTGTGCTTGCTAATTTCATCACTGCAGACTACATTCAGATTTACAGCACCATTATTATCAGTTGGCTTAGACACTGCATGCTTTCAAATCAAATGCATACTTCTCCAGTTATCTATCTTTTTTTATTATTTATTTATTTAGGAATAATTTTGACAAAATACCACAGAGATCTGAAAGACTGACCACAGAACTTTTAAGACACTAGTGATTTAAAATACCTTGCAGCAGATCACTTCTGAGGGACATACACTGCACAGATGTGCTCCATAGAGCCAATAAAACACATTTATGTTGAGATCCAGATCTTTATCATTGAAGGACCCAGTTAGTTCAAAGCCTTCTTTGTTCAGTATGTCACCTGTGCTCTATAGGAGGCTTCGACTAACAGAATCCCATACTTATCTGAATGGTAACCAGTAAATAAAAGTGTATCTATTTAAAAATAACTGAAAACAAGGATCATGTCTTTTTATCTTTACTAAAAAGGTTAACGTGTTTAATTTACACAACGTTTTCCTTAAATAATACCCAGATAATCTGTGCTGGTAGTGTTGTACTAAACATTAAAATGAAGGATTAATAAATAATGTTAATAAAAGCTAAAACTTATAGGAGAAAGAAAAGCCTAATACTCTTGGATTTGTTCTTACTTTAAATTGAACTTTAAATTTGTGACACAACTACAATAGAAGTATCAGAATGCTATTCACAATACAATATGTATCTATGGTATTTTTCTAAGCCTTTAGCACAACAAAATTACAGAAGTCTACTGTTGCAGGATCATAGCTGTTTATTTCAAAGTCTCTTATAAGTAGCTACTTAAGATAGGTCCATGAAGAAGCTATAAACCAAAAAATAATCATATTCATCTAGAAAGAGCCCAGAGACATGTATTACCAAAAGGAAAAAAAAATCTCTTTGCAACATGGTCCATAGTAATAAAGTACTTTCTCTTGAATAAAAATTAACTTTTTTAGACATTTTTAATGTGCACTTCAGATTGCTGTCTGGTTCTGTAGGCTAAATTGTAACCAGATTTTCACTTTTTTGCTACAAATATTTTAATAGCAATGCAAACAATTATGCTCTCCCCAAATGACTAAGGCCAGACATCCACTACAGTGACAGTTTTCTTTGGGCTCTTCTTTGGTCATGACAAAAAGAAGCAAAGCCAGGATTAGATAAAACTAAAAAAGAATTAAAGCTGAGTTAGAGGAATTTCCTTCCCAAGTACAGAGTAAAAACATTATGTTAAAAAATATATGTAATCATCATGGTGTCAGAGTTTAAAAAAAGTATTAATGCTGAATGCAAACAGACAACTAGACACTTGGACACGTTGGCAGGAAAAAAGCATTTGAACCCTGTTTTCAAGGTAGAGGTAAAACTATTCTGACCTCTTGGAAAGATACCACACGTTCCTTACCTTGAACTGTAAGAAATCCAAAGCGTTAACAACAATAAATATCATCTTTCATAATCACATGACCAAGTATCTGAGAGCAAGAACACCTTAATTAACCAGGTCATGACTCTGAAGTTATGTAGCAATTACACTGAAACTGAAAGATGAACAGGTTAAATGAACACTAGTGATTAACACTGCCCAAGTTTAAACATGTAAAGACAAATGAGGGGTGTACCTGTACAGTTAGAATCTTAGTCATTTATTTTAATTTCAGTTGATAAAGATACATCTAAGATTCTATCAGTATAAAAAAACTCTAGGGATTTATTTTGTGAAAGCATATTATCCACAACATCAAACAGAGCTTCTGTTAATTTTTTAATGTATTTGGTTTAGAAAGCTAAGGGTTTTTTTTTTCTTACAGATTTAAAATGATCCCGACTTGTGAACTACATGAAACTAAATCTCAAAAAAACAACAAACATTAGCACACATCAGTTGACTGAAATTGAATTAGCTACCTGAAATCCCGGCTTTTTCATAGATCTCCTTGATGCTGAATGAAGGCATCTTTATGATACTTCAAGAAATTTTTAATTTTCAAATACCCTGCTATTTATACTTCACGGGTGACATCTTGTTTAAAGACAGTATTTTTCATATTTATTTAAATTTCTCCATGAATGTGCTAAAGTCAAATGTTTGATGGTCTACATAAAGTCACTCATAATATGCTGAATAACTGTCTTGCCTGTGCATCCAATATTTGATATATCAACAGATGCTTGCCATACAAATTTCTTTTTTCATCTATACAACAGAAAATATAAACCCAAAGCAAGTCCTTTTTCATTTAATTTCTCGACCTTTCAATAAACTGTTCCTTGAAGACACTAGTTAAATAAAGCTCTAAGTAAACAGCTAAGGAAAAAAAAAACCAAACCAAACAAACAAAAAACAAAAACCAAGCAAACATGCACCTTGGGAGGTTTGCTGCTTTATTCTATTACTAACAATGTCTTCATTATTTATATATATAGGCACTGGTTTCCAGCCACTGAAGCTGAATCTAGGTAATTAAACATTTATACCATCCCCCGCTGTGCCATAATGTCTAACTGTGTCCAAAGAGGCCTAGGTGTGCTGTTACACACCCGGGACTGAGACAAGGAATTTGCTGAGCTACCTTTGATAAAGGTCTACACCTGGAACTTAATAGCACATGATATGGTTTCTGAATATTGCAAGAGGTGGCAAAAATAACTTACTGCTCAAGAACTGTTTCATCTTATGGTTCCAGAACTGCAAATAGCTCTATTAATTTCAATAAACATGAAAGTGAAAATTTGTTGACATCATAAAGTATATATTGTTATTACACTGTTTCCTTACACTAGATTATTATACGATAGCTTAAAGAAGAATTTAAATTGAAATGGATTTGTTTTGCACAGTTTGAGATCAGAAGATAAATTTCTAGTGTTTTCAGAATAGGAGAAATAGTTAGCAGAATGAAAGTCAGCCCCTCTAATTCCATCAGGCTCTCTCTAAATCAACTATAAGGCTTTTCGGAAATTCAGTACCATCTAAAAGCAAACCAACAACTTCTAATTTCTGTACTATAAAATTACAATACCATAGCATACATGCACCGGACAAGGTTTATAGGAGGAACTAGTACCTTATACACTAACTGTTGTAGGTGAAAAAATTATAAAATTTTTGGGGTACATAAACTCTTTCTCATCTAAGTACATATATGACTCTAAAAAGATTTTCTGACTTACTCTGCTAGTTAGTTTTCTGTTTATTCTTAAGCACAAAAACATATCTGTCAGTGTTCTCCAAGCATGGACCCTGCTAACAAAAGCTAAGTCTCACTACATAGATATAAAACCCCCTGCAGTCATTAGATTGAACTATTTAAACCATTTTTAAGCTGTATTGTGTCATGAAGCTGTTTTATTTTTATTTTCCAAATAACTTTCAATTACAAGAGACTGGCAATTCCTAGGATCACACACTCTCCTTGAACACCATGGAGTGTGTGTCATTTATCTGTGCATGAGGAAATGGGGCAAAGGGCATTACGGTGAAGGGAGAAAAAAAAAGGAACTCTCATTCCTTCCCCTTGTCCCCCAAGTTCTTCAGCAGCTCAGAGAAGTTAATAGACAGTTGGACTACAGTGTAGTATAATCTCCATGTTCCTTGACTGTGATGGCCAACAGAGAGTGTATCTTAGTATGACAGTAAGGCTAGCAAAGTTAACAATACATGGGAGCTAATTTAAGGAAAACATTTGTATGTCAGTTTAGCCATCAGTAGGATGCATTGACTAGGTGTGGTCTTCATAAGGATATCGAGCAAGTTTAAATCTGCAACTTTAACAATATGTGTGTGTACTGACTACATTATATTACATTGCATCATGACAGTCTTGAATATAGTGAAAATTGAAAGCTAGGTAATATATTTTTGAGTAGAGAACATGATTTGACAGTGCAATCATGGTAATTTTCACAGAGAGAAAAGAAAGCAACTTGGTATTTAAACATATTTACAGAGAGTCCATTTTTTTTTGTTTTGCACTCCAGCCCCAAGAAACAGAAGACAGAAAAAACGTGTGCTTTCAGTGCTGTGTTCATTAAAAGCACCTACTGCTGCTGGAAGTTCATTCTGTAGTGATGAAGAGTGAGCTTTGAACACAGTAAGATAAGGGAGACAATATTAGGCAAATGGATACATGAGAAATAGGATCAGAGAACAGCCTCGGACAAGTGGCCCAGACATGAAAGTCTAAGTTGCCAAGTCTCCAAAATGCTTTTAGAGGAACATGGTGAAGGAGAACTGGGGACTGCAGTAAGACAAAGTGAGGGAGAATAATGTTCTATGATGATTGCTTTTGATCTTTTCTGATATAATTTTATACAGAATTTGCTAAAAGTTCTGCTAAAAGGCTGCTAAAATTAACTGCCATTTTTTGAACTCTGTCTAGGAATATCAAAAGTTATTAAAATTTCATTTAATGATTAAAGTTCAAATAAAAATACAAAGTCAGTCAAGATATTAGGGAAATTAACACAGTAAACTATTGAGTAAATACATTTGATTCTGAATTTGCTTAGAGAACTCTTTGAGATTTCATTTAAAAAATTCTGCTAGTTCTTAAGACTGGTGAAGGTTGAAGACTTGATTTTTAAAGAGAAGCTATTGGTCTGTGTCATAAGTATTTCAAAACATATACATTACAAAGGTAGCAGACTTACGTCAAGGTAAGTCTCAAATGTTTTATCCACTTGCACAGGAGATAAAGACAGAACAAGGAGGCAGTTCCCTAGCACTGCTCCTCAGATTTATCCTTTACAGAATTATAAATAGTTCTGTTGAAGGTTTTGATTTATGTGTAGCAGATTAAAACAGTTTCCCTCAAAACAACTTCCTCAACCCAGTAAGAGAGATGAAGGAACAGAGAAAATATCAGAACCTCCACTGAATTGCCCATTTCATGTCACTTTAAAACATGTCCCTTGAAAATCAACACTTGAAAAAAATGAACTGATCTATCTAAACATCAAATGCCCATAACTAAAAACTGCACATGGATTTTATCAGTTTTTAGAAGCCAGATCATGACCAGCGAGCAAAGTGTTTCATTGCCTATGCAGAAATACAGCTATGAAAAGCAAATTTCTGCTTCCAGTTTGAGTAACAGGTCTGAGTTAGAATCTGTGAGATTGATAGCAAGTAGTTCAGTCTTTCCACTTTCTCTGACAGACTCCAGATCAGGTTCCAGTGCCATCAGTGTTTTCTCAGGAAATGATTCTTCCTAGCACTGAATGAAGGGGGTACAAGAAAACTGAGAATGACTTCCTCTCACTAGCAGGAACATGAAGGAATCACAGTTTCTCTGAAGTCCCCTTTCTCCTTCAGCTTTTAAAAAACATGTTTTCTCTGTATCATAAACACACATATACATTCATTTTTTTTCTTCAGTTGACTCCAGTTTTATGAGAAACAATCAACAACTTCAGGGATGGAGGGAAAACCAACCAACCAAACAAACAAACACCCACAACACACCGTATTTCACTGTCAATCAGCAACAGGCATTGCCTAATCCAGCAAGAGATTTTCCCTCTCCTACAGACACATCAGAACTGACTTAAACAGTGCTTGTTGCAAATGTTTCCATGTAGTTTAATTAAGTTGCATCTAACTGGAATCATGAAATTGGTCTTTTTAGCTCTGTACCTGAGACAGTTATTAAGCAAACAATAAGAAAATGAACACTTGAAAAACAAAACATGAACTGATGTATTTAAACCTCAAACGTTCATAACTATACACTGTACATAGATTTTATCAAAGTTTTTAAAAGCCTGACCATGACCAGCAAGTAAAGGAACCTCAGTCAGAAGGAACCATGTCTTCTGCTGCAGTTTACAAAAACTTTCTTTATCAGGTTGCTTACCTACTTGTTTTCCCCAGAAATACTTGGAGGCCATTGCCTCCAAGTAAAGGTATGTAGTATATAATCTCATTTAAATTCAGGATAACATTCAGTCAGAATTAAAATATGCTACTACTTCTTCATTTTCCACTATTTGCAATGAAAATATGTTTCACACAAACTGAACTGCACTTCTTAGTTCCTCATCTGTTTAATTAGACCTTCCATGATTTTCAATGATATAGCCATACAATTTCACTACTCTAGCTAATGGTGTTTCTCGTTTTAATAAAGTTATTTTGTTAGGAATATAATCCTCAAAATCTATGTAAAAGGAAGATGATCCTGTGAACTCATTTTTTGAAATAAGCTTCATTTCAATCATCCTTAATTGACTCTGGTTTCTCAAAGCACAGTCCTATACCTCACAGTCATATTTTGATTGAATAAGTGACACAACTGTAGGAAAGTCTTGAAAATGTACCTGTGTTATTTGAAGAAAAAAAATCCAGAAGATAGGAAAAAATCACTAACCACACTATTTTCAATTAAAAAAAAAAGAAATCAACTGTTTCCTTCTCAGACACGACCTTCCTCTTTTATAACTTAACATAAATTATTCCTTTCTGGCATATCTGGGTCTCCATTTTGCAAAACTACTTCTTTATATACTGTGATACCAGACTAACAAAGGACTGGGACATTCATTAGTCACTCCCACGTTCTTTGTGGAAAAAGGCACAGTGAGCTTTACACTCCAAAGTGGTTTTTGTATGTAAAATAAGTTCCTTTCTGTGCATGTTTAATGGTACCTTTGCAACATCACAACACAGTCAGAATTCACATCCAGCTCCATTCCCCACCACCATAAATAGCACCAGTAGTTTGGTGCATGATTGTCCCAATCATTCAACACCCTGTGCTGTCCCAGCTTTTTCCTGCAATCCTAATCTTTATCAAAAGATGTGACAAGACTTTTGCAGGGGACATACTAAAATGTCTTTCTGCTCTCTAACTCCGCACAGACGTGATGCTTTGAATACACCTCATTTTCCAAATCCATATTGTTTAATTGGGTCAACATACCACCAACAGTCATTATGTTTCTATAGCTTTATCTAGGAGCCATGTAGATTGAACATGCCATTCTATGGTTACAAAATACAGAACAGACCTCTTAAGAAATACTACAATTCACATCTTCTCTGATACACTAATACTGGAAAATGAAGGATAACCAGTAACATTAAGGATTCTCTAACTGTCTTAACCTACTGGTAAATGATGCATCACACAAAATTCAAAAATCCTGTTTATTTTGAAGGACCTATTTTGATGGTATCTTCATTAAATACACCAGGGTTTTTAACCTTCCTCTTAGCACTAAAACAGCAAGATAGATACCACTGCTGTCCCTCCTTCACAATGGAGTTGAGAAAAAGTTGACCTAAAATACTTATTTTCTTTCTGCCTTCTTAACTTCCAAAATATCTATTTCAAAATCAAGAGAAACAGATATTACATAAAACAACTCGAGGCACCATCATTATTTATGGAAAAACCTAACTAAGTTGGTTAACCAGAGAAATTCCTGTCCCCTCCCTCCTTAACACATGTACATGGTAAGACTAAATAATCATACAGCCTTCTTACTGTTACCTCCTTCACTCCTTCTATTTTCCAAGGAAATTTAGGATTTGATACTGCTACAATGTAATTGACTACCTTACAGACACCAGCTGTTGATCGACTGGGGAATACTGTCAGCATGCCTCAGTTACTTACAAGATTATACAGCAAATGTAAATTCTTCAAGAAGAAAATTGTTCCTTTTATTCATCTACATTTTGTACCCTACAGCTACCTCTGTATTCTAGGAATTGGTGTTACTTCATAGCTTCTATGAGTTCACAGCCTTTTAATTGTGAAAAACTAATGACGCAGGCCAAAAAAACTATGTAATTCTCTAACAGGCTGGGGAACCAGTATGTGGGTTTACCATTTAGGATGTTTTTCCTAGAGGGCAAAAGCAGCAGGTGACTTACAGCTTCTGTATTAACGCAGAGCTAAACACGAGCCTTGACAGTGCTATCAGTTAGAAAAAAAAATCTAGTTATTGTACTAAAATACTTTGCTGTGTATACATTCACTAAATGCCTATGAACAATAAAGAATTTCTTTTCTCCATTTAAAATAGGAGCTTATTTTACAGCCAGTACAGGGCAAGCCACTTTTGTAACTGCAGTTCTTTAGAATACAGGAGAGACTTTCATAGAAGAGCAGATCTACACTAGCTCAGGTAGTTTTCTCAACTCTGTTATTTAAAAAAAAAAAATCACATTTAATTTGGTAAAATTAATCATTGAAATATATCTAGGCTTATTCTCAAATTCAGCTTTATACTACCCTTTCTAAACCTAGCTAAAATAAAATCTGATTTAAATATTTACTGTAGGTGTAACATTAGCAAGACAAATGAAGTGTCAGTGACATGCATAACATCTAACATTATTTCAACATTATGCTCAATACAATACGTGCACTATATTTTAGGAATGACTACATACCATTTAATTTATAAAATAATTTATATCTTAATGGATAATTTCATGACAGTGCTGGCATATTCCTAAATGTTTAAAATAAATGTTTTCTTAATGCTTACTGGTATCTAATTGTATTGCCATTAAAATCAAACCCAAACTACCACGCTAAAAAAAGTTACAAGCTAAAATGTTGAGTGCATACATATCAGTGATACAAATATCCCTATCACAGGGTGAGAGAATTTAATAAAATTTAAGTTTAAAAACCTTATCCCACTTCGATAAAATTTGTTTGTATTTTTGTAAAAGAAACACCTACGAGACAATTACCTCTTTCATTTTCCTAAACTGTGCACATATCATATTGCAAAACTAAAGGAAAAGTAGGAGCAAGCTCACAAAAGCTGCAAACAGAACAGGATATCATGCATAATGTTCACAACAACTCACAGGTTATTAGTAAGTTATGAGAAAAACAGGTAAGCCTTTCATGCCAAACATTGCTTTCATTTCAATGACAGTAACTCCCCTTGCCTTCAGCAGGAATTACACCTGTGTAAATGAAAGCAAATGTGGGCCAGGAAATCAGTTTACCCATAAAAGAAAGGAACTTTAGACAGAAAAAAGGCTCTAACCACTTTGTCCTCCTGGAGTTCATATCCACGAAAGCAAGAAAGAAAGGACAGAAAAAAGACAAAGAAGGGAAGAGTCACTTTCATTTTGAAAGCAAGCAGTAGTATTTGTTAGTAAAACAAACAAACAAATATTAAAGGAATTAATATATATCTGTCTTATTTCCCCAAGTGGTGAAGATCTCATGAAAAATTTTAATAATATTCTTAATCCTTTCATAGGTGAAACTGATATTATTTTATATATCAAAGAAAATATTTGTACAAAAAAAATTGCACAAAGAAAATTATTTTCATAAAAATAATTTGGGATTCATCTTCTAAGTACCTTAATAAAACAAATGGAGTGTCTTATAAAAAGGATGCAGAATTTAGCTCCACATGCCTTGGACCCCAGCATTGCAAATGATTAGCATGCATCAACCCTTGGCACTTGCAAAGAGTCCAGCGAAATGAAGAACGTCTGTTCACTGCAGCCAGACACGGGGTGTGCATAATGGCATAACTGCATGTTAGTAACTCAGTGCATCTTTAAAATACTGGAGTTTCAAAGCATTAGGCGACAGAGTTTGTCACAAGTGTTTACTGTATGTCATGTCAGATCTGTGTTAGTTACACTTTTTCATATCCGTAAATATTAAACACAAACATTCCCATTTATTATTATTTTCCTTGAAGGAATTGATGTTTTAGCTGCCTAACATTGTAAAATGGAAAAATACTTTTGAAAACGAAAATATTTAAAATGCTTTCAGTCAAAACTATTTCCCATATTTGTGAATGATGATTTTTTTTCTGGTACCTTAATTTCACATGCCAACACAGAGACTAAATCTAGGCATGCAATTAAGCACTTAGCCATGTTGGAAATACAACTGCTCACCAGGAAAGAGTGACAACTCATTTTATAGCTTTGTTGTTCAGACACATATATGACATATAACTTTGTGCTCTTATAGAAGTTTTAGGTTCTCTCTAATACTAGAGACACAAACACATAGGAGAAAATACAACAGAGGCCAACCAAGACAGTCAGGGCAGTGGAGCACACAATATATAAGGAGAAGATGAGGGAAATAGGCTTGTCTAGCCAGAAGAAGGCTGGGGTAGGGAAGGGTGCAGGAACAGGGGAACTACTTGCATTCCTCAACTACTTAAAGGTGAGCTATAGGGAAGACAAAGTCAGAATTTTCTTGAAGATGCACAGCTAAAGGACAAAACACAACAATCAGGGGATTGGACTGGACAAAAGTAAAAACAAAATCACAAGAGTGGCTAAGCCCTAAAAGTGATTGTCCAAAGACAATTCTCCATCCTTGGAGATTTTTACAACTCAGTTGGACAAGATCCTGAAAACCTGGTCTAACTTCAAAGTTGAGCCTTCTTAGAGCAAGCTATTGGTCTAGATAACCTCCACAGGTGCCATCTGACCCAACTTACTCTATGATTTTATGTACAGTGGTAAAAGATCAAAGTATTTTCAAATATGTTGGGGGTTTTGGTCGCATTCTCAATTATAGAAATAGGATGTATCATTGAAAGCTATCTAAATCACAGGACTTGTAAGCATTATCACTCTGTGTGCAAAGACATATTTATCTGCACAGCTTCAGATGTTCTGCTGCTTTCCTAGCAGCACATCTTGTCTCATTGCAATAAGAGTGGCACTAGTTGCTCATAGATGTTTTGAATGGAAACATCTAGTGCCCCAATTTCTCATCCTCACCTCTGATGAAATATACCCTACTATGAAAGAGGAGTATAATCCATAAGCAGGTATTTTTAGCACAGAGGCTAAGAAACTTTTAAAATTGTAAATCCCTGATTAGGTTGCTTTCTTAGTGAATGTCTCACAGCTGCAGGAAGAGGCAAGTAACAGCACAGAAGAGCAATTAAGTCAGAATACACCAGCTCCCCACTTTAAGACAGCAATTAAATACAACATTTTAATACAAAATAACGTGAAAATATTAAATAAACTCCAACAAGACACAGTAGGCAAAATAACACATGACAAAGATTTTAAATAAATTAAACTGAATTAAAAAGTAAAGGTAGCAGTTTTCACAAAAGTGAGAGGCAGAGACAGTGATATTTCAAACTAGTAAATGGGAGCAGCTCTAAAACAATCAATAATGAATGAAAAATGTAAATATTAAATAAAAGAGGTTAAAACTTATACAAATTTTCAAAAGGGGCAAGATCCTTAAGAAAACATCCTTAATGTTGTAATAACTTTGATGTCTTCAGTTTTATCTTCTGCTTTTCATGTTCTGCACTGCACCACTATCCCTAACACTTTAGAGCAGACAATAAATAAGGTGCATAACATTTGAAGAAAATGCTTAGAAGTTATGCTATTTTGAAAGTGTTAATTCCTTATAATTTTCACTACGTAAAATTTACAGTCTGGTCATTTTGTGACAATTAGTATTATGTGTAGTATTCTCCTCAAGGATACACACTGAAGCATGGGATAAAATGCAATAAATACAACTTACAACACAGGAAATTCAGACTAAATAAAAGGAAATTTTTCTTCTATTCTTTAGCCATGAGAGTGGTCAAGAACTGGAACTGGTTGCTCAGAGTCTCCATCCCTGAAGATTCAAAACTCAACAGGGCAAGGCCTTCTGAAAACTCATAATACAACACTCTTTGAGCAAGAGGTTAATTATTCTATGATTCTATTCTTTCTCAATCATGAAGAAAATCTAGCTATATTATCCTTTTAAAATAACTGTCTCCTACATACAGTACAACTAAACGTTTTGTCATTCATATGTATTTCTTTCCCAATTTTACCTCTATTTCAAAAATGGCTTATATAATTTACCCACTGTCCTGACTACTTTTATGCTGTTCTATCGCAGTATTCCAGTCTAGCCAAATCATAAGTGATAATTATGTATAGAAAATTTTTCCTGTTCCTTATTCTAATAGTCTTCTGCAAGCACACAGATGACCTGCATCTCTTCACACTATGAATTATGTTCTAATTGATTTCACTTTGTTTTCACTTCAGATAAGAGGATTTTTAAAACACTCCTGAGGAGTAAAACCATAATACACAAGAAGAAATGTAAATTCACACCAGAAAAGCAAATTCAAATAACAACATAATGGAGTATACATTCAGATCCGTAATAGGGATTACTCAGAAATAAATAAACAAACAAACAAACTCTCACTGCAACACTGCTGTATGTTTTAGAAAGGACAGTTTAAGAGTTTTGAGCCAGTTTTTCTAACACCCAGTCTTGTGTCAGGAGGTTCTAATGTTAGAAACTAATGGCTCATAAATATTGATCTGGTAATACTGTTCTGTTGCATCACTCTCTCATTTTGCCAAATCTTAATTTGACTTCAAATCAAGAGTTTCCAAAACTCAGACTTAACTTCAATCACAGAAAAGATAAAACAGATACTAAATACATCATAAGACTGTAAGCAAGGAGAACGTACTGACTCACATTTTCTAGAACCCCAGACTACATTAGTAAAAATCATGGCTAATCAATAATTCTCATATATCAAAGATATTACCAGTAGAAGTCTCACTCTCTGTGAGCTCAAACATTATCCCAAAGTACAAGCACCATTTAGGCAACAATTAAAAGTATATATATATGTATGTATAAACTATATATTAAAAGAAGATGAAAGATTTTTCTCAGAAATTAATGGCCTGATGAAGATTCTCAAACACTTCACCATATAAGTGTAAGCTTTCCAGCACAAAGTAGTAATTCCAAAAAGTGGTGGCTTTGAAAGCACAGTTAAGACTCCAAATCCTGTCATTCACAATGTTGTCATAACAGTAATCAAGACTTGGTTCACATAATCTACCTATGTCGAATAATGTCCAGGATGAAGAGTCTGTTTTCAGAAACAGGCTATGAAATATGAAGACATGGGAAATTCAAGACAAGCCACCACACTTCACTGAACACCTCAGACTACTTCCAGCTTCTCAGCTGCCTCCTCCACATTGCTATTAAACATTCTTGAGTTCAGAGAAGTACAATGCAAGTAGTGACATGACTGACCATATGAGAGACGGTCTAGTCAGTCACTTTAACACCAAAGACATTTGAGAAACTGTTCAATTCAGTTCTCGAAGAAGTTCTCTAAAAAAACAGCAAATTGGTCAGACTTCAGTGGTATTTGTTCTGTTCCCTTTGAAAATGCAAGTATATTTTACTGTTAGTTTTACAGGGAAATATTAATATTCAGACATACAGAAATGTTAGCAAAATGATTGGAATTCCGTCCCAATCTCAAATCTAGAAGGAGTCAATATCTAAACCTTAACCTTTTTAAAAAAAGAAATCTGTTAGAAGGTCAATCTGGCATCTGACTTCATGAGTCAAAGCCACTCTTCACAACAGTATTTTTTCACTTTAAGTGACTAAAATTATCAGTTTGTCTAAAATTATAAGTTCTTCATTGTGTGATCATAATAACCTTTCAGATTTTTGAAAGCTTTGAAATAGAGCAGAGTTCAAGTGTCCTATCCTCTCTTAAAATTGAAACCATCATCTGCCGCTTAATGAGATTCAAAACAGCTACCAAATTAAAATAGTTTCAAATAAATAAAATTAAAAACAAATAGTTGGTGCAGTTGTCATTTGAAGGGAATGATTGTATCTATACAGCTTGTATGAAAAGCATGGAGTTCTCTTGAAGAATCAATAGAAACAGAGCTGTCAATACAGAAATACAGACGTTGAATATCAGTTCTGATAGGCATTAATTTGCATGGAAAGTTTACAGGCTGGAAAGGTGCAATATCCCCTGGTTCAAAATGATTGTTGTGGTAAGGCTTTTACTGTTAGTATTAAATGTAGCAATTTAAGGAAGTGTTTTGCTGGGACAGCGCACTACTTCTACACTGTCTGGGCACAAGCAGGGTCAGCAGCTTGGCCAGGGCCAGGATCAGGGTACAAGAGGTGATACGAGATGGGCTGTGCTCCCACCAGCAGGGCTGTGTCGCCCAGCACACATACAAGGGGAGCAGGGTAGGGGCCAGGACTGTAACAAGGGTCAGCAAAGAATACAGGTCCCCAGCAGTTCCACGGTGATGAGGCCAGCTGGGATGCTGAGCCTACCGACCTGTGCCAGCAAGGGACCAGGACAGCAGCACCGTGGCTCAGGCGGGGACCAAGGCTGAGGCCTGAGCCGAGGAGCAGCTCCCAAGCGAGGGGGTGGAGGCCCCGGCAGAGCTCATCGCAGCCCCGTCTCCCACAGCTCTTTCCCCAGGGCTGAGCTGAGGTCACAGCTGCGCCACATCAGAGCTGCCCAGGAGCACAGGCAGCCAAACCCTGTTCCAGGGAAGGAAGGAGGAACAGTACTGAAGACCATGATGTAGAGCAGCTGAAGTAGCTGAGTCCTGATCAATTTGGGTATAACTTTGGAACGACTAAAGAGGGTGAACACCTCAAATAAAATGGAGCTGAACATTGTTTATAGATGTCTTAACAACCACAGATGTTCACTAAGGCATTAACATTGTTTTCACATAATCAGGATCAGATTTCAGATTGGAAATCTGTAATATATTTGATAATACAAACTCTATTCATGCAAAGACTGAGGTGTGACGTTCACTCTAATTAGGAGGATAACTTTTACAGCCTCCAGTTGTGAATTCAAAACTTCTAATTACGAGATTGTCTTCTGAATTTCAGAGATATTTGTACTGAGATTTCCCTGAAAGATTAAAACATTTGTAGGTTATCAGATTTTACAGGTGTTACAAGGACTAAACTGGGGAAAAAAAAAAAAAAAGGAAAAAAAAAAGATTGATAGGAAATTATCAAGTTTATATCAGATCCTAGTGACTTAAAAATCCTCATTGTGACAGACTAATTCTTTGGTGCTGGTCAATTGTTAACAGAATGAAATGGATTACACATTATCACAAGCACGCTACAATTTTGGTTTGTGGCTCCATATGAAAGGTCACACTGCAAGTCCTGCAGTTAGAATCACTCAACAAAGAGCACTTGATGGTTTTCTGAAAATAAAACATAGCTCCAGAGAAATAATCAGAATGCAAAGGTTTCATAGAACCAGAGGGAGCTGAGAGTACTTCCCCACTTATACATTATGTTTTTCACACACAGTTGCTATGTCTGATAAAAAAAATGAAAATCTCTTACTTTTTGTGTTCAAAGATAAAAAGAGAAGGATGTTTCCGTGGCTGCAAGTGATAGCAGGTTGCATTCAGCATGTGTCTAATTAAGTTTTCAGGCAAGTACTGTCTTCTTCCTCTTCAAGCGAAATGTGGTCTTATTGAATTGGCCTTCTGAGCTGTTGGAATTTATATTCACTGCATACAAAGTTGTATCTATCTGGGAGCTGTATTTGTGCAATATTTTAGCATGTAAATTTCTCAGCTGCATTAACTTCATTCTGCTGTCTACTGCCTCATTCAGTGTGCATTTACCTATATAAATCAGTATGTAATTAAAAAAGAACAATATTATATTTTGTATATAAGTGGTACTTAAATTACTAAGAACAATTATGGCTTGTTATCATCTGATTTGTTATTTCCATTTCAATCAATCCGAAAATGTTCATAAAGATAAAAGAATACAGTTCAAGCTCCCTTACTCCCACGAAATTAAAGCCCCCATCCTGGCTGAATACACCATTCACTAAGGTGATAAGCAGTACAGAGCAGCAGCACCACCCTTTATAGTTTTATTTGTTTGATCTAGAAGGATAATTTTTGTACAGCCTGAACTGAATTTTAATGCTTAAATTTCAGGCACTGTAACCAAACAACAAATAAATCATCCAGTCATTCTGAGAATCCTAATCTAATGCTCTGACAACAAACATTTTTATGCTCTGCCCCTACTCATGACCATGAATGAACCCTGTAGGCAGTAGTCCTCCTTGTGACCTTTGAAAGAGAAGTGTTCTTTGCAATTCTACATCTTCTGAGATGTATGGTGCTAACATCGATCTATACTAAACTATTTAGTGGCAGAATCTGGTGTAAATGTCACGAATTTGGCTTGAAACTTAGTATTATGATAAAAATCATGAACTGATCAAACAGCTCGATCAAAGAACATTTCAAGCAGTTTAAGAAACACCTTATATAAGGTCCAAATCAGACATATGTAACCTGCCAAAAAAAATGTCTGCAAAGACCAAAGAAAATCTAGCACAGTTAAAACAGGAAGTTATTACAAGTCATCCTTCAAGAAGCTGAAGTTGTCTCCATTAAGGAAAACAGAAAATAAGGAATTCAGGTGAATTCTGGTAGACCAAAAATGATTTTCATGGAATAATGTGTATAGGCATAAAACAGATGATGAATAGAAGACTACCACAGTCTGTGTCTGAATTAAATCTATTGTATTCAAGTTCATGGTGATTAGAGAGATACTTACTCTAGAATATTATTTTATGCAAAATGCACCAGAGGATATACTTGAAACTGATATTGCAGAAAGAGAAGTTATAAAGTGAGTCAACAACAACAAAAAAGCAGTAACAAATTTTTAAAATCAGAAGATATTCAGTGTAAAACATCTCAAGTCTAAAATATGTAACTACATAACTAATACGTATTACAAAGTCTTTCATTGACAAGAAGAATAAAAGGTGGCAAAACTTAATTGATTACATTACAAGAAGTACAGGAATAAATGGTCGGGGGTCTTTTAAGAGAGAGGTATCACTAGTGAAGTCTCAAGCGGGATCTGTCTGGAGATTCCCTGTCCAGCATATTCATAAATTATCTAGAAAAGAAATTAAAAAGAAAAAGAAAAGCTTATCTATCATACTCAGTTATCAACAGTAGTAGGAAAAAAGCCAACTGAGAAGAGTTGCAGAACGGACTCATAAAACTGAATGGAGAAGTTGGCTTAGAGAAAGGCAGATCTAAGTTAGATAGTAAGAAAAGCTTTCTATGGTGAGCACAGTGAAGCAGTGGAATGAATTATCTAAGAGGGTGTGGAAGAATCTCATTGGAAATCTGTCAAAAGAAGTCAGACAAATACCTGGTTTACATGAGCCGTCGTGGGGACAGTCCAAACAATATATCAGAACACTTCATTAGGAGATGAAGCCTTCCTCCTAATACACTCAAATATCTGTCCTGATTGCCTTTCATAATCAGTTTAAATTAATACAGACAGTATTGTATCTCTTGTGACCAGAGACATTAGTTAGATAGTTACTAAAAAACAATAAAAATATGTGAGCTTACTGAAGACAAAATTTTAAAATTACCTTAACAAAATCCAAGGCAATTTAAGAGATTTATACATGATCTTGGTTACTTTAATAATCAGGAAATACCAGATTATTTTATACTGTGTCAATCCAAAACTTGATTCCATTATTTAAGCCTACCTTTCAATTTTGGACAAAGAAATTTATAACATTTATACCATTGTGTTCTACCTTCCAGAAGATTAAGGTAATATTTTCAGATTGCATGGTATTTACAATGAACATATTACAGAAAAAAATAGATTTATGGAAACAAATTACACTGAAAAATGATTACATCAATAAATATTTAAAAATTATTGTGTTGATTTACAAAAGATGTTTTTCAACAGAAGATTAGCATAAGATGTGTTGAGTCTCGTCATGAGTATTCTACAAGTGTCTGTCAGAATCTGAGACATGTATCAGATGTGAACACTTTATCTGAAATGTTGAATAAACTGACCTCAGAACTGTCTTCTGTGACTACTTCAGTTCTGCTGAATTTTTTACTCTATGGTCCAAGTTCTTAAAAATTCATATTGCTGTTTTACCTATTGTTACAAACAGCAGTATACTAGCTGTAATTATGTTGTTACTTCATTTATTTTTTTTTCTAAAAATATTTTGATGTTTGCATGCATATTTATATGTACATATACATAACCTATGTGCATCTGTGTAATAGATAATGAAGACTGAAAAGCTCCATAATATATTGTGTATACTGTTTTAACACTAATTTTACAATAATATTGTACAGAAGACCCTGGACAAGCAGAAAAGAAAAAAAATCTTTCATCTGACTTGTAATAATTGGTGTTTCAACATTAGCATCAGTAGATACACCCACCCATCTCCAATACAGAGCACCAGTCTTCCAGTCAAAAAATCGTACTTTCAGGAGTCTGTTAGTGGAAATGTGGCATGTAGTCACAAATCTGTCTGCAAATGGAAGTTATTTGAAATGAGAACAGATGTCTTAAAAGTCCCTAAAGCAAATATCATCACGTCCTTAAAGAAAATCCTTTTCAGTAGCTATGTGATTTGGGTACATAAGAAATTAATAAGAGATACTGAGTTTAGGAGAAGTTTGTTACTAAACTTTCGTAACTCCATACCTTATTTGACCGTAAAGACACTCTTCCTCCACAGCGTGCACAGAATTTAGTTTGGCAATACGAACAGTTATGGCCACAGCCATCAGCAAACTTTGTTTTGTGGCAGATGCCACAGGTTGGGGCATCACCCTTCTGTTCCTGCTGCTGCTGTGATTCTTCACCCATCTTCTTCACTTGCTCCTTATACATTTCAAACTGCTGATGTAATTTTCTGCAGAAGAGAAGAGATCATTAAGTGTTGTTTTATTTAACCTCACAAATACTTTGCAATCACTGAATTGCAATCAATTCAAAAGACAAGTCAGAGAGAAATACTGTAGCAAATAAATTCATTTAATTTATGATGCTCCAGATGTGTACCATTCAATAATGATTTCTTTTTCACTATAGGTAAACTCTAGGAGGAGGCCCAACACTAATAACATGCAGCACAGTCCAGTCCTTGCAAAGAGAAGTAACTTTGCTTTAGGATGTAACCAGCTGTTAGCTACAAATAAAACAGTAAGAAACATGGTCTGAGTTATACAGGTGCCTATGACACTAAACAATAAACTGGTTAATAGCAGAAAAAAAAAAAAAATCTAATTTATTCTTCCAAGTGTACTTTTACCTAATTCCACCAGACAGATGGAAACATATTCTCTTGATACTGCTTATCTTCATTTATCCTAAAATACTGCACAGAATAATGATTCAAAAATGCTTTTTCAATCACTTTTCAAGTACGAGGTGCAAGCCCATAAAAAGTTACATCAGTGTAATAAGTTGTTATAAATCGTTTAAGCCATTTGTATCATTATATAGGCACGGCCATCACACACCAAATGTAAGGTAGAAGATTACCTTAGGTGTAAAATCCAGGGACAGTAGTTTAAGATACACACACATATATTTTACCTTCCATTTACAGTAGACCAGAAGCACATTCATAGTCAGCTTCCATGTGCATACACAACTGCAATGATTCCTTCAGGCATGCTACTTCATTCGTATTTCTGAGACTACAACCAAATCTCCATACATGATAGTTAAAACCGCCTCACTAGGACCAAAGTTGCAACTCACTGGATGCTCCGTAATGGCAGTTTTTTCTCAATCCCCCTATTTCTGAAGGTAAATGATGTAATGGGAAATTTAATTTTCATTTTTGAAAGTTATAATTTTTTAGCTGAAAAAAAGCTGGAAAATGTGACATGGAGTATTGTAAGAGATTCAAAGCCAAAGAGAAAAGAAAAGAACTTTGCCTTCTCTTTTGTTTTTATCCATGTGATTTAAAGGCATCTGAACACTGATCTTTAAATTCTTACCATGGAATTCAAGTCACCTAATATTGCTAATAGAGACTGTAAATTTTAGGAATCTAAACGTTATTAATCTAATTTAAGTAGTTTATTTAGTTCCCTGAACAGGCACAAGCAAAACCCCAAAATGAAGCATTTTCTATGAAACATTAAAATACTATACTAATGCTTTACTAAGTCAAAAAGTGCAAAAGAGATTTATTTTTCTTTAGAATTTTCTTCAGGAGATTCTTGAGATTAGATTGTTAAAAACACACGTGAAGCCTAAGATAGAACAAGGGATATCTCCTGGAAAAAACTAAATCTAGGATACCAACTTCCTTAATCACAGAATGTTGGGGATTGGAAGAGACCTCGAAAGATCATCTAGTCCAAACCCCTTGCCGAAGCAGGAACACCTGGACGAGGTTACACAGGAATGTGTCCAGGCGGGTTTTGAATGTCTCCAGAGTAGGAGACTCCACAACCTCCCTGGGCAGCCTGTTCCAGTGTCTGTCACCCTCACTGAGAAAAAGTTTCTTCTCATATTTAAGTGGAACCTCCTGTGTTCCAGTTTGAACCCATTGCCTCTTGTCCTATCATTGGTTATCACCAAGAAGAGCCTGGCTCCATCCTCGTGACACTCATCTTTTACATATTTATAAACATTAATGTGGTCACTGCTCAGTCTCCTCTTCTCCAAGCTAAAGAGACCCAACTCCCTCAGCCTTTCCTCATAAGGGAGATGCTCCACTCCCTTAATCATCTTTGCGGCTCTAATGCAGAAATATATTCTTTATATAGTTCAGATAAAAATTAATGATAAAAAACCACTTCATCAGAAGCGTCAGAGGCTCTTACAATAAAAAATATTACACTGAATCAGTTAAAAATTATTTACCATGGCCAGTCACAAATGGTGCTCCCCATGGTTCAGTATTGGGGCCAGTTGTGTTTAATCTCTTTATCAATGATCTGGATGAGGGGATTGAGTGCATCCTCAGTAATTTTGCAAATGACATCAAGTTGGGTGGGCGTGCTGATCTGCTGGAGGGTAGGATAGCCATACAGAGGGAACTGGACCAGCTGGATCGATGGGCTGAGTCCAAGTGTATGAGGTTCAACAAGGCCAAGTGCCAGTTCCTGCACTTGGGTCACAGCAACCCCAGGCAGCACTACAGGCTCGAGGAAGAGTGGCTGGAAAGCTGCCTGGTGGAAAAGGATCTGGGGGTGTTGATTGACAGTGGCTGAACATGAGCCAGCAGTGTGCCCAAGTGGACAAAAATGCCAACAGCACCCTGGCTTGTATGAGGAATAGTGTGGCCAGCTGGACTAGGGAAGTTATCATCTCCCCATACTCAGCACTGGTCAGGCCACACCTCAAATCCTGCGTTCAGTTTTGGGCCCCTCACTACAAGAAAGACATTGAGGTGTTGGAGAGAGTTCAGAGAAGGGCAACAGAGCTGGTAAGGGGTCTGGAGCACAAGTCCTATGAGGAGCAGGTGAGGGAACTGGGGCTGTTTAGCCTGGAGAAAAGGAGGCTGAGGGGAGACCTTATTGCTGTCTACCTGAAAGGAATGTCTTCACAGAAAGGGCTGTCAAGCACTGGAACAAGCTGCCCAGGGAAGTGGTAGAGTCAGCATCCCTGGAGGTGTTTAAAAGATGTATACATGAA
This sequence comes from Nesoenas mayeri, assembly GCF_963082525.1. Classification (NCBI taxonomy): domain Eukaryota; kingdom Metazoa; phylum Chordata; class Aves; order Columbiformes; family Columbidae; genus Nesoenas; species Nesoenas mayeri. Next base: position 22,409,227 of record NC_137543.1, read on the forward strand.
GTTTTTAAGGACACAGTTTAACGCCAGTTTTAGGTTATGGTTGGACTTGATCTTGGGGGTCTCATCCAACCAAAACGATCCCATGATTCTATATTCACAGATATGGCAAAAATTCGTGAGATCTACTCCCCAAGAATGTACTTTACATTATTCCACGGAGGAGTTAGAGGAACAAACAGGCAGCTTCCTCCCTCCATCAGGCAAGACAGGAGTCAGGAGGCACACCTCTTCTGTGCGTCAAAATGTTGCCTTGAGCTCTCAGCTGCCATTGACCCTTTTCCAGAAATGGGGAACACAGGGTTACTTCATTTTATGTGTCATTTTTCTAATCTACCTGCTCTTGTCGCTTGAGTTGAAGTTTGAGTCCACGTGCTGTCCTCAGGAAATAGCAGTTGCTTGTTTTTCTCTCATTTTCAGCCCTTCTCCCCCACATGTGTGGAGTCAGGGGTAAGTGCCTTCCTCTGCCTACTCACTGCTTCAAAGAGTTCACTGCTGGCTGTTCTTTGTTGAGTGGGGCAGGACACAAGTTACTAATAAGAAAGAGCTGAATGAAGTTGAGAACAACGTTTGGAAATCTGGAAACCTGGCACATTTCTGCATTTTACACTGACAACAATATATAATTGGTAGTTAGTAGTCTGGCCCATTTCCATCAATAACATATGTAATCTCTGAGACCTTGTTTGCCTTTTAATTTTGCCACACGTTGCATATACTTCATTTAAAGCATATTATCTATGCTGAACTTCAAGTTTATTTTAGGTTACATTCAGTTTTGTGGCTTCCTTATAATCTATGGCCTTTGTTTGTATGATTATTTGCATAGCAGTCTCACTGATGCATAAAAAGCACAAGCCTTTTGCCAGTTCTTAAGCCTCATGTGCTGAAATAATTTCAATTTTGTTTCCCCTTGGGCACAAGAATCTATGTAAAGGTCACAACTTTTGCCTCAAAGTATAAACTTTTCAAAGTTATACAGAGCAGTTTTCTAAAATCCTTGTTCTAGTAGCAAACAACTTATCTGCCAAAATAATTCGTTATTACATCTTTTTATGTTCCAAGAAAAATAGTACATGTATTGACAGATGAACAAAGAAGACAGAAATCTATTAAATAATCAGTTACACACTGTATGTGTTCTGCTTACTGAGCAGAATCATTTGAGATGAGTATACGTACTTGAAAAAAAATGCAAAGTATTCATTTTAGGAATTCCATAATGAAAATATATTTTTTCTATTTTATAGATCAATTTTTTTATTTTTTTTATTTTTTTTATTTTTTTTATTTTTTTAATTCTCTAGATGCAAGGGGTTTAGCCACAAACTAAACTAATAACATGCAGCAATAATGAGGTGTTTAGAATAGTGGAGAATTTGAAGCACATTCAGTATATATGTATAACATTCTTCAGAAAATGCAACACAAATAAAGCTGCATTTTGTTCAGGTTGTCTGTACTCATGTCTCTAATAAGAACATTGCTATCTGAAAGAGCTCAGGAGTTCAGCGACCAGGGAACTGAAAGGAACCAGTACCAAGGCCAACTTCAGAGCCTGGGGCTGAACTCGTGTATCCCAAGACTACAGCACCCAGGTCATATACTCCAGTGAATTACTCTGTTGATGCAAGTCGCCAAGATCCACGCTGTGAGACTGAAAAACAGGCTCTGCAGATGAGCTGCATTTTAGGCCAAAATTATTATCCATTACACAAACCTCATCCTTAGGCATGATAGGGGGTTTTTTTGGTTGTAAACCCAGATAATTACATCAGACCATAGCATAAAAGAACATTTAAGTAGAAAACTCAGCAACCAATATCTATAAACCCTATTTTGACAATAACCTCAATAGCACATGCCATCTATCTGTACTGGTGCAAAATCTCTCTCCTTTTCCTCATTGTTTCCAAAAATACAAGTATCCACTTTAATAACTGCTATAAATTTTAGAGGAAAAGGAGAAGTTGATATGAGTTTACCCAAATAGCAAATGATAATGAAAAGCCAGGCTGGAAAACTGGTATTTAAGTTCTGCTTATTTTCATCTCTTTTGAGAATGAATTCCCTGAATCACACTCATATCTGCTGGAAGTTACAGTGGCAAAGTTCATGAGGTTTGTATGACTAGTCAATTTTTTTTAACTGCAAAACTTCATATCCAAGAGAGCTGCATAGAGGACTTTTCCGTGTCAAAAGCAACTGTTTCTAAGAGTTTGGGTTGCTCTGTCAAGGTCAATAAATAGTTTCTATTGGAATACTTGTTTTGTTCTGGAATGCAGTTAAATTAATTCTGCTTATTCTTGTTTCCCCACACCTTTCTGGAAATAAGAAATTCAATATCAATAAAAAGAAGCAGCAATCCATAAGGTCTTTCATGACCCATGACCTACTGCCAAAGGCAAGTAAGAAAAGCAAGTTCAGTAATCTGATGTCTCTTATTATTACAAAGTTTTTATTTTCTCCTGTCATCCAGCAATGCCCACAAAACTTGCGGCACTTTAACGACAAATAGTCCTTAGTACTGAGAAGAAGTTCCAAAGCCATTCCTGCCTTCCAAAAGTTCACTTAAATGTTTCTGAAATTTCCAAAGCTGCTTGAAGTCTGCCATCAGAAGTGGGAAAGTTAAGCAAGTATCCAGGAAGCTGAGGCCAGATCTAAGTGTAGCAGCCACTTCTCATTTCCTGGCTACAGTTCTCTTGGAATTTCACTACTGATTGTAGCCTGACCCTCATTTCCTGTTCCCAGGCACAGAGCATGGATGTGGCTGGGATCGCAGAATCATAGAACTGTTTAGGTTGGAAAAGACCTTTAAGACCATCAAGTCCAACAGTTAACCTAACACTGCCAAGTCCAACACTAAACTACATCCTTAAGTGCCACATCTACACATCTTTTAAATACCTCCAGGGATGGTGACTCCACCACTTTCTTGGGCAGCCTGTTCAAATGTTTGACAACCCCTTTCATGAAGAAATTTTTCCTAATATCCAATCTAAACCTCCGCTGGTCCAGCCTGAGGCCATTTCCTCTTGTCCTATTGCTTGTTACTTGGGAGAAGAGATGAGCGCCCACCTTGCTACAACCTCCTTTCAGGTAGCTATATAGAGCAATAGGGTCTCCCTTGAATCCAGGTTTGAAAAATGGTTTGTTCTCTTCCAGTTAGTTCAATGACTGTTCTGCCTGGTGGCAATGACTATCTGGTAACATACAATGTTCTTCCCTGTACCTTATTAAAGACTTAATGCTTTCTACTTTTACAATAGTGCTAGCTAACCTATCACTGAATACACCCACTTCTCTTCTTAATGGATACTATTCTTATACATATAAGACCATGTGTTAGTAGAGGTTAGGAAACAATTGGCTGAACATCAGCTCCACTGAGAAGCTACCGTGGAAAATAGGGTGAAAAACAGGCTTTGAGCCACTGGTGTGTGTGGTCTCATTACAAATTGGACAAATTACATATGGTGCTACATTAGCAAGGGTATGAGCAGCAGATAGAGAGAAGTTATTTTTCCCCCTCAGTTGGTGCTGGCAAGGCTGCACCTGGAATATTGTGTCCAGACTGGAGTCCAGCAAGTCAAGAGGGATGTTAGCAAATTGGACCAAAACCACTAGTCAGGAGTCTAGACTATGTAGTCTGCAAGGTGGGAATAAAGGAGCCATATTTGTTCAATCCATTGAAGATTAATGGACTAAGGAGTGATCCAACATTTGCCTGAAACTAGTTATCTAATCTAAAAATTACCTGAAAAAAAATTGGATAGCCAAATTCTTCCTGGTAGTCACATATCCAAAAGAAGGGGCAAAAGGCACTGTAATAGCACATTGGGAGGTTCAGGTTGGATATTAGGAGAAGTTTTTTCACTAGGAGGGCAGTGCAACACTGGAACAGGTTTTCCCGCGAGGCTGTGAGGTCACCATCACTGGAGGTTTCCAAAAGCTCAGGCTGCCCTGATATAGTGCTGGCAATAAGCATGCTTTGAGTGGGAAGCTGGTTCACAGATCCCCTTCAAACATTGTTTCTGTTATTATCTACTTGACAATGGCTTTGTGGAAGATGGAATATACGAAGTCTAAAATCAAGCAGAAACATAGGGGAAAGTATTCAGCAACAATTATTTGGCTCAGCAGTGCTGAACACAAAGAAATGACTTAACTTTCACCAACAGGGGAAAACAAACAAACAACAAACTTTTTCATTCTTTTCATAAAATACTGTGAAAATAGTTAACTTTCTCAAAGTTTGACCAAAGACCTCACATGTACTCTCAACTTCATGTAATGCAAAGGGCAGAAAAATCTTGATTTTATACTTTCATACTGATGTGTGGATGCTACAAAAAAGATTTTTAAAAAAAAAAAAAAAGAAAAAGCAGTATGGTGAGCAATGCAAAACAGAACTTTTCTTAATCACCACATGACAGTTTTCTAGTAGCTGACTGAAATGAGAAAGGGCACCACATAAAATTCCTCTTCAGAAGACCGTAATTCTACCTTAAATCTAGCAAAGAAATATAATAAAGCAATTAAAGACTCCACCTTGAAAAAAGAATCTTACATCCAATCCTGTTTAAAATTAATGGATTACCATACCCAGGCTAATAACACAACTACAGTCTTGATGCTATTCACATTTCAGTTTTCAGGCTTCATACCATTGAAGATGAAATATTGACATAAACTAGATGTCAGCAGAGATCTCCACAAATATTCACTTAATCCACAACACTTTAATTTTCTTGCTGGCAAAATGAAATCTCTACTGCCTCATTAGAACTGCCATACTATTTTAACTGTCTGGTTTCCTCGAATAAACAATAATTAACTATTTTCTACTCTCAGTAGGTTTAACTTCAGAGCCATCTACAGAAGTGAAATGCCTAACCTTAAATTTTGGTTTAAAAAAATCCCACCAAAAATATTTAGAGAATACAAATTGAAAAGGGTTAAAGTCTTAACTGTAGGTTAAACTCTTACTTTTTAATCTATGCCCTGGAATTTACAATAACTGGCAGAAGTCCAAGATATTGAGAAGAGCTAGTCTGAATTTTCGAATTAAATGGCTTTTCATTTGAGACATTTACTTTGATTTCCTGCTGAAAGTACCAGTTTTATTAATAGCCGAACCTTCACTGACTTGTCTTTTTGATCTCAAACATAATGTCCAAAAAAGAGAAGAGATCATAAAATCCAATTTGTTTGGGTGTTTACTTGACATGTAAGAGACCTAGATTTTAATTTCTACCTGCCTTGAATCTCAGTCTCCCACATTCTATGCAGGAACAGTAACTCACAAGCTTATCTCAAAATTATGCATAGTCCTCCTACAGGAGTTGTTGCACTTTGTATAAATAATCTGAAATTTTTTAATCCATTGTAGTGAAGAATCTAGGGGAAAATGAACTTCACACTAGTTTTTTCATAGTCAATAGCTATAGAGATTTTTCCTAGCTTTTTAAGTATATTTTTAAGAACAAGGAGGTTAAATATAAGCCATATAATGACAATAACAGCCATGCTCAGCAGTGTCAAATCATGTAAGTTTTCACGGTAAGTGGGGTTTTTTTAAACCTACAATAAATCCTCCCAAAATTGTCAGAAGAAATAGATCTCTGATTTTTTTTAGCTTTTTCACCTACATATGGTTTAAGTTGTTTTACAGATGAGGCTAACTGGCAAAAACATGGTTTTCATGTTTCCCATTTTCTAACTTATCAAGGAATACGTACTTCAATTAATCTGTGATATTCATTAACTTGAAATAAGAACAGATCAAGACTGATGAAACTTCAGGTACAATAACATGTTTAAAAAGCCTAGAAAAATAGACTGGTCACAGAATAAGAACTTCATGGAGGATCTAAAAATGGTGAATGACTGACTGACTTACAAAAGAAATCACTTCATTCACACTAAGAAAAATACTGCCTGTCTCTCAAATCAAGGAAGTATTTTTAGTCAATACAATACTCTTACTGAATTCATATTAAAAACACAAAGTGGCCAAAATCTGAATCCTAGGTTAAAAAGACACAGATGCAGTTAAAATAAGTTACTGCAGTTCACACATATGGGACATAATGTTTTCCAATAATTTCGCGGAAAGAACTATTGTAAAAAACCTATACTTTGATTCTGCAATATGTATCCTCTAAATTTAAGTGAATTACACTGACTGCCTGAAATGCTGAACAGAAGAAAAAGAGCTAAGAAAACAGAAAGAAAGGAGTGTACTTGCTAATCATCTTGCCCTTAGTTTATACTAGTGCTGCTGCTCACTTGTAACTCAAGTAGGAAAAGCCAACTACAGCAAAGCTAATCAGCATCCAAAATGCTGTTTTGGTCTCTCCTTGTCATGGAAGAGATCATCGTAAAGACATCCTATTATGCCCTAACAGCATTTGCCTAAGATGGGTCTCCTTTCCCCATTTACTAGGGCTTGCTGCAAAAGCTTCCAGTTCATACTTCACCACATTTCGTTCTCAGGTTTTTTTACTTCCTTCACAAAATAGCAAATATTCCTTTCATCACACTCTTCTGATGTCATAATGAATTACTTAATTGATCTGGTATGACACTAAATAAGTTTGTAACTACAGATGAAGTCATGCCACTGAATCTATCTTATTTTAATACATTCGTAAACTCAGTAAAAAAGACAAGAAAGGATATGGAAAAAAAATACTGTTTTAATAAATGAGTAGAATATGACTCAATGAATCAACGAATTACATGTCAGTTAGAGTCTAACTGGAACTGGCAGGATTACTTTAGCTGTCTAAATTTTGCTGTTTATAATGCTCAGTATTGAATAAAACTGCAGCCTTTGTTTATTAACTTGGTTTATTAGCAGCAGTGAAGCTGCTCTTTGCTGGCAAGATAGCAGCCAACAATAGCTAAGTACAACAGTCCTGTGCAAGGCTACAAGAAAAAAGATAACATGGAGAAGATGAGCGTATGGCCACTTAAAGATTGAGCTAATTAATGTTACCATGTTTCTGTGTGGTTTTGATGATATTAGGGTAAAGCTAGAGTGTATATATATATATATATATAAAGGAAAAAAGAAGTAGGTAACTCCTGGCTGTACTTGTTACTTCCAAGTTTCCTCAGAACAGACATGTACTTGCTTCTACCTTTTCTGCAGCAGTTCAAACTAATTTCAAGATTAAATTCAGAAGTGGTATCTTTGTGACTGTTTCTTCTTGGTTGTTCAAATTAATCTTTAACGGAATATTTTGTTGTATTTTTATGACCTGTAATACACAAAAAGCTATGAAATCCCAATTAAGGTTTAACAGGCAAAATATAGTAACGCATGCAACTCATCTAGATTTTTTTCGATACTCTTTTTTAGCTATAATGAATAGGAGGGGCATTTAGAAACAAAGAGAATACTACCTTCCCCCAGTAGTTTAACAATGGCCAAATAATTCACAGTATCACAGTATGTTTGGGATTGGAAGGGACCTCAAAAGATCATCAAGTCCAATCCCCCTGCTGCAGCAGGAACGCCTAGGTGAGGTCGCACAGGAACATGTCCAGGTGGGTTTTGAATGCCTCCAGAGAAGGAGACTCCACAATCTCCCTGGGCAGCCTGTTCCAGTGTCTGTCATCCTCACTGAGAAGAAGTTTCTTCTCAAATTTAAGTGGAACCTCTTGTGTTCCAGCTTGATCCCATTACCCCTTGTCCTATCATTGTTGGCCAATGAGAAGAGCCTGGCTCCTTCCTCATGGCACTCAACCTTTATATATTTATAAACACTAATAAGGTCACCCCTCAGTCTCCTCCAAACTAAAGAGACCCAGCTCCCTCAACCTTTCCTCATAAGGGAGATGCTCCACTCCCTTAATCATCTTCGTTGCCCTACGCTGGACTCTCTCCAGCAGTTCCCTGTCCTGCTTGAACCGAGGAGCCCAGAACTGGACACAATATTCCAGATGGGGTCTCACCAGGGTGGAGTCAAAGCTACCTGATTTCTCTGTAACTGACCGTTGTGAGAATAGCTGCCTATAAAGTAAAGAAGGTTCCTTCCTAACTCCAGATGAAATTACTTTCCACCTTTGAATATCTTCATAACCCTCTGTGTTTCATTTCAATGTACATGAGCAGGTTCCAATCATTCTTTTCTGAATCCTATTTAAAATCTTAAGTTACAATGGAAGTTTCCACAACTTTCATACAAATACTTTGGTGCTATACCAGGGTGCTTTTCCCTCATTCTCATTAGCTGCTCTTGTACTAGGGGGAAAAAAAAAAAAAAAAAAAAAAAAAAAAAAAAAAAAAAAAAAGAAGTTTCTTTAAGATATTATGAGTCTATAGGTTCCCATTTAGATTCCCATTATATTTTTCTCATTTGTTTCTAAAAAGCATTCCTAGCTAAACTTTTCATTCTTTATCCATAAAGTCTCCATTATTCTTCAAATAAATTTTGACACCTACTACTCTACTTTCTCCACCAATACTAGAAATATCAGTAGAACTCCTTTTTTAATGTAGAACTCTTTTTTAATGTTAAAGCATGAAGCAGGTAAATTAAATCCATATTGTTATACAAAACAGTGGTAGTTTTCCCTCTGCTCTTTACCCTTGTGACAAGGCTGACACTTCCTAGGTAATTTTAGGTCTTATTCAAAGTAAGATTAACCATGCCAGTTGTAATTGAAAATGGGAATCTTCCAGTGCCTCAGTCTCCAAGGAAGCTCTCCAAGTTCATTCCACAGCTCTCTCAATTAACGATATTTTATCTCCAGTTCCATGGGCCTTGTCCCTGTGTTTGCAATCCACACTGTCCCAAAGGAGCTGCTTTGGTAAAGTGCTGAAACTGTAAGTACTAATCCTCAGCTGACAATGAAGATCAGGAGCAAGTAGTTGAACTTCCAGTAAAAATAGGCTGCCAGGAAGTGCATGTGGCAGAGCAAAAGAATAGGGTCTGTAAAGATGGGCTATACTGTCATTTCATTTCTATTTCACCACAGTTATAGTAAGCAAAAGAAATTACAAGATTGCAGATTAAATATTACAGATTGTTATGGTCAACCTTTGTTTTTACTAGCTTATTACAAAACAAGATGCAAGCAGTTACTGTGTGCCTTACATTTCCAGACACCTTCAAATTCACTTGAACAATTTCTGCCAATTCTGGTGAGAAAAAACAATTGCCTGAAAGACAATTTGATTTCAAGTTTGGAAAAATGGTCATAGTGACAGAAGATAACTTTTGGAACTGTCACATCTAAGGGTAAATATGTATCATGAGCTCAAACTTTACTGAATATTAGAAAGGATACAATCAGTGATACCTTACGATAGTGACACTATTTGAATCTTCAGCTGTATTGATAGCATAATATCATCACATATTGCTGCTGCTAAGTAGTTTGGACAAGTGGTAGGGAGTTTTCAGAAACTGTGCATGAGTCTTTTTTTCAGCATTCAGTCTACTATTGCTGATGACCAGCATCTGTCCTTAATTTCTATGAGAGAAGGCAAAAAAGACAGGAAAAATCTGCAGCATATATTTCTGTAAAATAAGCACATCAAATGCACATTCATATGCATTTAGAATCATGATCCTCTCAACTGTCTCCACTTGCAGTAGTCTGGGTATCAGAAAACCCCAATGAGAAACCCAAATTTCTTAGACCTCCAGGGCAATGAGCCACAAGAGACCCCCAGGTAAAAAGGTAGAAAGATGAGTCAGAGTTCCATGCTAATGAGAAGGGAGATAATTTCTCATTATTTGTTTTGCAACAGAAAACTACTTTATGAAAAAGAATTAGGATTATTTTGCAGTTATTGCAGCACCCCTATTATGTTATGGGCTTAATGCAAAAATTAAGACTCCTATTTAGATTTTTTCTATGCATATTTGACACAGACATACACAGACGTTGATCCCCTGTGCAAAAGTTCTCATCCAAAATCTTAATCACTGATGAATACACTTGGCTGAGGCTCTCATAAGATTTCCTTTTACAGTGTATCTGTATCCTATCATTCTACTTCTTATATTTAAAAACCATGCTGATTTTTATAGCTACTGTTACATGTTTCTACCTGATTCACCCACTTGATTGAAATGTTTTGTAACACAAATGTTATATTAGTCTAAAAACATCAGAGATATAGTTGCATGTTGGCTATTTCTATTTTTTTTTATACTGTTTGTGTAGGAATTCAAATAAATATCAGTTTTAACATATCTTAAAAAGAGGCTAATTCACTGGCTAGCAATTAAGCGCATTGCAGCATTATTACATTTATAAAGAGCATCTCCAGCAGAGATAATATTTCTCACAGTCACTCGGGTTACTTTATTTGCATGATCAGTTGACTTACAAAAGGAAGGCTTTAACTTCACACCTGTAGTTTTAGAAACACCCAAAATAACTAAGTTACTGTGTTAAACTTTTTTATCCTTACTATGAAAGGCAAAATTACTTTTTCATTAGACAATTGCACACACAGTCAAAATAAATACATGTTAAATAATAGGTCAGACTGTCTTGGCTCTGAAATGTAACACCTCCTGACATTACAGTATCATGATTAGAGTGAGTTCATTCCATATTGTTTACAACATTCATGAGCATTTTCAATTATTAAGTAGCCCCTATCTTTTTACCTCTGTGACAGGATTGTTCTTATCTTGATGATTTCCCTTTTTAACAAACAGGAAACAAATTTGAGCAATGCTAGGAAAGCTGGCATAACCAAGTCTCAGTTGTGCTCACCATAAGGTTGCCTGAACTATACCTAAGCAAGCTACAACAAAATGCTTGATGCTGAATTATCACAACCAGAACTGGTAGTAATAATTACTTGTGGTGTATCTTGCATTGGTTTGTATCAGTGCTCTTACACCAAAAGTACCCTCAGTGGAGCCATACTGCTAAGAGCGCTATAAGGGGAGATCCTCTTGAAACAGTTTCCCAGTTCTCAAAATACTATTATTTTCCATACTGTTCATATTTTTAAACTAACAGGAAGTAGGGCCAAAATACAAATTATTTTCATCATGCTAATGAAAACAAACATCATGCTAGAAACAAACAAAAGGAATAGGCCTTGAAATGGAAAATCAAATACAAACCACAATCATGATTTTTTATGAGGAAAGAGCTCACAAAGAGTAAGAGATGCTGTCACATAAAGGAGAAATTTTTCTTAAGTGCATGACCAAGGTGTGTAACAAGTTTCCCCATGCTAATTATATCTAAATATTTGCATCCATATCTTCCTTTTATTCGAGAAGTGCACTAAACTCAAACTTTACTTCTCAGAAGTAAAATATAATGTTAATTTAGGTTCCACAGTATTTTTCCAATCTAGATAAACAGTATTGGATAATGACTGAAAAGAGCCTCAAAAACTCTACAAATGGTAGTTAATTTAGTACTACTTCTGAGAGATAATGTTTGAGTTTTCCAAATAATTGGAGCTTTGCAAAACTACCCCAAAAAATCAGTACCAGAGAAAAGATCAGAATTCAATCCTACATTTAAATCCTATAACCTCTTCATTAAAGCTTATTAATTAACCATTAAAAGCTCAGAGCTACTGGGTATAAATGAGGGTTGTAAGACAGCCATGGTGGGCCAGCAGCTGGCCTGCTGATCCTGCTCTGCTCTTCACAATCCCATAGAGTGGAAGTGTGTGGTAGCAGCAGACCCTATAAACCAGCTGAGGGAGCAAGGACGCTGTGACACTCATTAAGCCAGGAACTGTCCTAGAAACAACTCTTTGAAATTCTGCTTTCCTATAACACTTGAACACTTCTCTCTGCCAAGATTTTAAAATCAGTTTTTTAAAGCCACGTCCTGGAGTACTTCTGTTTGGTAAAACAATGAATATAAACAGATTCTGCTCAAGTTTGTTTAAAGTCTTAAGTTGCAAGTCTTAGCTCTGCTCTTCATCAACCGATTTTTTTCCTTATATATAATAGTTATCATGTTCATGCATTCTTTCTTTTCATACTGTTGAGCAGGGATCAGAGATATTTAAATTGCTGAGAAATCTTTTTATTTAAAAAGTAAGATCTACAGACGTAACCTCTGAGTGGGTTGAGCCCACCTCAGATGTTCACTGCAAATCAAATTCGGCACACTCTGGCAGAAGAGAAATGTTTACGTTGTAGTGTTGCACTCCTTTGCCTCTGTTCACTGAGGTATCTTCAACTACCATGGCCTTTCAACAAATCTCCTATCCTAAATTAAAGGCATTGCAGAACACAATTTGGAAAAATAAATACATATTATTAATTCTACTGCAGAACATGGTCATTTCCACCTAAAGAAAATAAATCCAGATGACCAAAATCAATTGCCGCTCTTATTGTAGATAAGTCTTCTGTAGTCAGAATTGACCAGACATTACAGACACTACAACTTCAAGGAAAGCACAATTATCAACACTGATAAATTTTCTTCCCCTGCTAATGTAACTAATCTGTTACAGTAGGATCTTTGTAACAGTAAGTTTCCAGCATTGGAAATAGGATCTTTCTTTGAACATGAACAACCGAAAAAAGAAGCTGATTATATATACATCTCTCTTTCATCCTTCCCTGGCCTGTAAAGGTAGGGTCAAAAGAGAGGCAAAGGCTTTGGCTAGGACATTAACAAACAACACTTGAACAAATCACCATAGGAGATAGAGTTGTAATCCTAGAATTACCATTACTCATCAATGTTACATGTTTAATCAAAGAAAGAATATTTACTTAGTGTACATAGGTAATTAATATAGTAATACCTAAGAGATATAAACAATGGAGTCACAAATTCAATAGTAAATCTTTTACAGAACAGTTTTCAACAGAACACATAGCATCACATTTTGTGATGAGATTCAATAGGGATACCACAAAGAGGAGAATGCAGTGCCATCACTACATATGATGAAACACAGCTGGAATATGGTTGTTAACTTAAATATACATTTAATGTTGAAACAGACAACATTCTGCTGTTTCAGAAGTCACCTGTTAATCAGATTTTTGTCACACAAAGGTAGGTGGTTTTCATCCTGTGGGTAAACACTGCACTGGAAACAATAACACGTGTTTTGCTCTTAGGTACATAACTGGAAAACAGGAGTCCACAGCTGTTCCAAAACTGTTTCCTGACACAGACTGAACCCATGGACAAAGTTCTCCTGAGATGAGAAGTCTGACTGTGTTCCTGCTGAAAGACCTCAAGTTCTGTTCTACTGAATAGCCTTGCACTGAACCAAGAATATCCTTTTCCTACAATAAAACTATCTTTAGTAATCAGCGGTGGAAGGAGGGAATACAAGAGTGCAGGAAAAGCTTCCTGAAGGATGAGAAAACGGTGACATGCAGAACAGACAACTGGAACTACTGACAGGCTTTCAAATTTTGGAAACATTGAATTATGTTTGTGACAGAACAAAATTCCCAATAGGCCACAATAAAAACTGGATTTTTGTTTCTGTGAGACTGCTTTTTTTTCCTCTGTGACAATCTTCACCGTCTGTTAATGTTATTCATAGATGAGACTTTGTACCCAGTAGTACTCATCCTCACCCCAGGCCCTTGATCAACTCACCCTAGCACCATCTGTCTATGTTTGTTCTGAGTCCAAGATACTCCAGGAGACACATCACTATGAATTTACTTCAGCTCTCTCTCTATACAGAACATAATCAGAAAAATATCTTTAGGAAGAGATAAGTGAATTTCCTTCTTCTGTAAAAACAATACCACTTCTACTATGATCACAGAAAGCCACCTGTTCACTCACATGTAAAAGCAAATGGGAATTATTACACTGAAAAATTTAAAAGCTCGAGTCATCTGTAAAATAAAAGACCTGACTGAGGGTTTAATGATACAAATGTTTTGAGGAAAATGCTCCTTTTGGAACATACCTGAGATGTTTTGGATATAAATAAATAATAGAGGATAAACAGACATGAAGTTCCTCTAGCTTTGCTGCCCTTTCACTCCTCTTCATTTAAGGCATGAATACCTCATTTTATTTTTATCTAATGAATTGACCAAATACTCCCACTATTCCTCATTGAAGGAACAAAACAAGACAACAGTGAAAAGAACAGTTTACACACCCTCATTCACTCTGAAACCTGTAATACAATCAACCACCGCAAATACATAAAAATAAAAGCATATAATTGAGGGAGTAAACTCTTCCAAATACAACACTGATCCATAGTTATCAATTAAAGAGAAATGTTATTGAAAGGAGTTGTGAGTTTAAAAGCATATAAGCAACATTTCACCTTTCTTCTGAAAAACGGTGCAGCTGAGAAGCCTAATTGTATTTCCAGCAAGCCTAATTATATTTCCTGACTCCAGGGGATGGGAATTCCCCAGATACTGATGACTGACAGGTCTGGTTCTGCTTCAACCTGCAAGTAAGCAGAAATACTCACTGCTATGTGAAATTTAGCATGCAAACCAACCGCTATTTCCACTAGGATCATTAGCAGCTGGAAGTTCACAATACTTCATGGTAGCATCCAGCACTACCTTCAACTGGGTCATTTGCAGGAGTTATTCAAAGAGGTACAAACTACTCTCAGTACTTTCATTCAATAGCAAACATTAAGATGTGCCACACAGGTAGCCTCTGTGAAGTGCCAAACATCTTTCAGTACCAAAGGAACTTGATGGAGTTATAAGGTGTCCATCAGCACCTCCAGGGTTACTGGTTTAGAAACTACTTCTTGGTTCTGAAATTGGTTATCAATTCATGAACCTGATTTTTTTTTTTCTTTAAGAATTTGATCCAACTTTTTGAGGGCAATTATGCAGGTATGACATTATAATTGATTCAACCATGATCACAAAATCTCTCAGTACTTATTCAACATTGTTCATTATGCTCTTCTCATGTCTTAACGTTAATCATACATGATAGAAAGGGCTTCCAGTGTTTGTCTTAAGAATAATCTCTACCCTTCATGCAAAATAAAAATAGAATTTTTCATATCTTGAATTACCATTCATTAAAACTACCCTTTTGAAAGACCTTTTTATTACAGCAATCACTACTGATTTTGAAAGTCTGATGTATTTGATAAAGATAGTTACATGTCTTCAGTAAAATCACTCTGATTATTCCAGGAAATGTTATTTCCACTTCCAAATAAGCTTTTATACATCTCTGACTTCAAATTCTTGGTCAGCTTGCTTCCCAGTTCAATCCAATCTAATAATTAAAAATGTCTCCTAGTTAATTTCAGAAACTTTCCAATCACTCAGTAATATGTACAACAAAAGAAATAAGGGTATCATTTGTTCATGCTTTCTCACCCAGAAAACCCAGAGATTGCTCTGGGAGAAAGCTACTGCTCTGCAAAAACCAAACAAGTCACCATCTCTACATTAGTCCTACCGTCATTCATGTGTGATACTGAGTATTCTGGGCTTTTATTCCACATTTTTAAAAGCTATTCTGAGCTTTTCCAGGTGAAATTTAAGCAAATGAAAGAAATTGAAAGAAGGTGAGAAAGAAGAATAAATGCAGAAGAGGTACTGAAGGACTGTTTTAATTTACAGCCTCAAGCAAAAGATCTAGAGAACCATGCCAAAAGAAAGTAGCTCTTAGCCTACAATACCAGGTGAGCCTATTTACAAGAGCTGAACACAATAGGGAGCTCAAGTCAACTGTTTTCATGTGAAAACAGAAGCTGTAATGCCAAAATGAGCCCAAGTCAACTGAGCCATACAAATAGTTTCCAAATGATGAAGATAAACACCTATCTCTCCTGTCTTATGTGAGGGCTTCCTGAAAATACTCTTTACATTTGCAGGGCTACTAAGGTAGCAACATAACTCACAGAAGCATCTTTTTAGGGAAGAGACTTAAGACACTATATATATACATATGTGTGTGTGTGTGTGCGTGCATATATATATATGTATCGATATGAGCTCCACTGAAATCACTAACTAGTTCTAACATCCATCTGACCACTAAGCTTCTTATTTTCTCCTGGAAACCTCGACCAAAAAGAACACTAACTAGTAAATAGCCACCATCCCTGGAGGTGTTTAAAAGGCGTTTAGACAAGGTTCTTAGGGACATGCTTTAGTCCTAGAGTTAGGTTAGGTTATGGTTGGATTCTGTGATCCTGAGGGTCTCTTTCAACTGGAATGATTCTATTTAAAAACTAGATAATACAGACCACATCATAACATGTTGATCTGTTCTTCAAATCCACTAGCATCAACTGACATTTAAAATGTTTAGAACATCACAAAATGCTAAGTATCTCACTAAGGCAAACATTGGGGGCTGAAGAAATTTTAAAAAATGAAAAAAAAAAAAAACCAAAAAACAAAAAACCACAATCCAACACTGGGGATTAATTGCTTTCAAAAGTTCATGAACATCAGTGTCCCTGATGATAAAAGTGAGAGCCCCTAGAGTAACTGAAAGACATGAATCCTGTGTAATTAGTGTTTTACACAATTCACAGTATCACAGTATGTTTGGGATTGGAAGGGACCTCAAAAGATCATCTAGTCCAATCCCCCTGCTGGAGCAGGAATGCCTAGATGAGGTCCCACAGGAACACGTCCAGGCGGGTTTTGAATGTCTCCAGAGAAGGAGACTCCACAACCCCCTGGGCAGCCTGTTCCAGTGTCTGTCATCCTCACTGAGAAGAAGTTTTTTTCTCAAATTTAAGTGGAACCTCTTGTGTTCCAGCTTGATCCCATTACCCCTTGTCCTATCATTGTTTGCCACCGAGAAGACATGGCACTCACCCTTTATATATTTATAAACATTAATAAGGTCCCCCCTTAGTCTCCTCTTCTCCAAACTAAAGAGACCCAGAGACCCAGCTCCCTCAGGCTTTCTTCATAAGGGACGTGCTCCACTCCCTTAATCATCTTCGTTGCCCTCATGATGAATCATCTTCATTCAACCTCATGATGCTATGTTCATATATACCCATCAGAGAAAATACTGACAACAATAACTGATTTCCATGGAGAAAAAAAACTGTAATAGGGTGGAAAAGTTCAGAAAGCCAAAAGAAATCTTTGAACTAGAAAAAGGGAAATCTTAATTTTGAAGAAGATGCTCTATGAATTTGTTTTTTCTAACCAGAGCTCAGAAATGTGTCAATTAGTGATGGCAATTGCATACATGATCTCAGTTCTCCACACACTGCAAGGGTCCTATTTGTATGTTTACTCTACAGCACAGAAGCCTGTGCACACTGACTCTTCCTGTCAAAGGTCAGCATGTAAGGAAACAGTAGACAATTGTTTCAGCTTTCAAAGTGAAAAATAGAACAAACAAATTCATGATCCTTTTCTGGTTTCAGATCCTTCCTCTTATATAGCTATATTTTTTATTTACAAGGACATAAGACCCTTTTTTGATACACTCAAAATTTAAAGAGGTTTGTTGTGTTCTGTGTGGGGAAAAAAGAATCCCTTATGGGGAATTGGGATATTTCTTACCAGATTGATCACCACATGTTGGTCTGATTTAAGTTGGTTTTGAAAGTACTATCACCATTACTAGCTGGTCTTTAAATTCTAGCAGGATCAAAAGTTGTTAACAGAACACAGTAACCCTTCCAATTATCTCCCCATCCCACCAGTGGGGAGTGAGCGAGCAACCATGTGGTGCTTAGTCACCAGCTGGGGTTAAACCATGACACCAAATCCCATCATTACACCTTCAGATCATGCACCAGGCACAGTCTGGCTGGACTATTAGGTTTGGCTTTCAGGCTAGGATTCTGATTGTGCAGGAATGCTGTAGAGCTGCTGAGTTCCCAAGCTTCCCTTCAGTTTCAAGCACTTTCACTGTATTCCCACATGATAAAGTTTTTGTACTGAGACTATATTCCCAATGGGAATATTGAATCAGCAAGAAAAATTTACTAGAGGGCAAAGAATTATTTAAAGCAAGTGACTTAGATAATATAACGCCCCCGGAAATTCAGACTTCAGTATTCATTATGTTCACTATGAGAATCATGAACCTGGCCACTATTCATCAGTATGATATCATTTCCTGTATTCTTTATTATCTACCCAAGTATCAGATGACAAATGCTCCCCACTTGAAGAGAAAGCTAAAAGCAGCTAAAAGCTGATAATAGTTTGTATCAACCTGCAAACAAAACACAAAAATGAGAAGGTATTCTCTTTTTCTTTTGCTTAGTCTCTGTCAAGTCATCTCCATGGACTTGAATAAGAGATTATTTTAACAAAATAGTAGGTCTAAAAGACATCTAAGAATATATCGCTTACTACAATATTTCATTGTATAGAAAAAAAATAAAAACAAAACAGTTATTAGAAGTTACTTCTGCAACCTTGGATTTTGGTCAAAATTTGCATTGATACAAAAGAAACACACCATGAATGGTTAAGAATTGAGACACAGTGCATGAAAAAATAGTCTACACATAGAAGCAGCTATGGGTGCACTGAACAGTCACTTCTAAATAAAAATCCAGACATCTCTACAGTGAAATCTGTATTTTCAACAATTAATTTCTGTATATGCTCTACCCTGAAAGTGAGTTTGCCCTTTGTAAAAATTCAAGGTTTTTTCAATATTTCCAGCAAGGTTTAGTCAGATTGCCTCAGCAAAAACAGCCGCTCCTTTACCTGCTTACTCTCTGACAGATATAAAAAAAGGAAATAAAGAAGCAGGTATCTGTAATGGGCTGAAAATTGCATGGTAAATTAGAAGCATGTTAGAGGAGGGAAACAAAAATCTAAGTAATGGATATTCGCAGCTTCCAGACATAGGAGCGTGAAGGAAGATACTCACTTAGAGACAGCGAAGAAACTATACTGAATAGCTACATTTTGTTACACATGTAAATAATAATTTGCAGTTTAAGATGGTTATGAATTCTAGGGAAGACAAGGTTCAAATTTCATTTGGCAAGTCAAAAACATTGTTCCATTTTTTTTAATAATTTCTGAGAAAAACAGACGTCTTGGAACCAGTAATATTGCAAGCAAAATAAGGTTCACATTACTTTTACTCACAAAATGTAGCTTGCCCGGTAACCTTAAGGAGAAAGGCTTTAAATTATTAAGAATAACGCATAGCCAGTAGAGTGCAGCAGCTGTGATATGCTCCTCCCTAGAAGTTTTGACATTCCTCAGACAGTTTGATAAACATCATACAAATTAAACTTGCTGTAAGACCTTTATCATCAGTTCTTCACAGAAGGAAAGGCACAATTCTTATTTGAAAAAAAAAAAAATCCATTATGGTTACGGTCAATGACAAAGTAGGTGGATAAAGGCAGGTTTCACTGGAGACTGAGGTCACTGATTCAGCTGCGTGCTTAACGTGCTTTCCTCTTGTTACAGTAAGAGTATCACTTCTGTCTTGCTTAAGTTAAGCTTAAACCAGCATTTTCTAAATCTATTTGCTTATCTCATTCAGACAACCTGTCATCCCTCTAGGGGTACTGTCCATTTCTTTTGGAACGCAGCTCAAAGCAGGATGTTGTCAGCATATTAGCAGCACCACAGCCCATGACATCCACAGACTGAGAAATTTCAAAAACTGTAACAGAGGGAAAATACTCTCACACAAAGCTTTTATGAGCTGCTTTAATTATTTTTCAACATGTTTCAGTCTATATTGTCTAGATAGCGATGGGTTCATTTACACCTATACATATATACATATGGAAACATTCTGTTCTTCAGTCATACTGATTTTTTTTTTTTTACTTCTTATGTTGCATAACACAAAAGACCTAGAGACTTCAGTACACTAAATAGTTCAGCTACAGCCCCATTTCAGCCCTATTTTATACATAAGTGGAGTTATTTTCCTTTATTACTATTATATCCATTTTCTTATTTGAGTAAAGTATATACACTTGGATTATCTCAGTTCGGAAGGCTTTTTTGTCTTTTTCTTGCCCATAATGCTAACTGCCAGCTAAGTATTTTTGGTTGTGTTCTTTTCTCCCTACATGCAAGTCTGGTTTTTAACCCCAGATCATCGAGGAATTCCTCAGAACACCATACTACCTAAATTTTTGTTTAAAGAAAACTATTTTCTTTCACAAATAGAAATTTTTTAAACAATAGATTCCGTGCATTTTCCATGAGTATTCTTTAATTCCTCAGTAATAAGATTTCTTAATTTAGCAAAAATGTGAAAACTATTATCTTTGAACTATTGCATTCTGTGGGTTCATCTGTAGAATTACAAATCTGTATGTATTTTAGGATTAAAATAGATCTGTTGGATTCCAAGTTAAATATAGAAATATGTTTCTTATGATCACTATATCTACCTGCTGCCAACATGTTTCTCTTTGCCTTCTGATAAAACTTGGTTCCACCATATTCATGTCTACTATCTTGGTGTCACTAACGTTGTGAACAATCTAGCCAACATAAATTAGTCTTTATTGTATTAAATATTAGGAGCAAAAGATCTGAAAAAGTCCAGGGCATCTTTACAAGCCAGGCAAGCATAATCGTATGCTGTAAATGATAAATTTAACAGTATCATAATAGTAAGAGTCATGATCAGTCAGCCATCAGAATCACACAACAGAAGTTCTTTAAGTACCTCATATTTACTTTATGATGGAGATGAAATCAGATGTATAGTTAAGAAGGTATTCTGTGAATTTATATTTTACTTGGAAAAAGCTATAATCTTCCTGTTTTCTTCATACTGCAAATTCTAATTTTATTTTTAGTTCTTTTACTCTTCATTTTCTTTCCATCTTAGTGCCTAAGAAAATAAACACAGGGGAGTGCTAGACTCTTCATGACTACCATTTCACAAGTGTATTGGCTGCAGAGACATATTTTTCTCTTTAAGAAAAATATTCCTTCAAGTGGAGTGTGTTATTTTCAACAGATTCTATTAAAAACCACACTGAACATGAACTACACATACTGTAAATAAAGCTGCTGACTATATATAGTGTAAATTTTATTCAATAGTTGTTTATGTGGGCTTGCTATCACACATGGGGTAGATAATGTGAAGAAATTCAAAGCTACTTAGTGGTTAGTAGACATATTGTTTACACTGTATATTTAGAATACAAAAATAATAATCCATTGATTTATGCCAAGTATTTGAGAAATGCCAATGTATTTTAACCAGAAATCAAGCCACTAAAATATCTGGAGTCAAGTGGCTGTACCAGAATTACTGTATGCATGCCCTCCTCCTTATATACATTCTTATTAGATATCCATTGCCAGGCACTGCCAATACACAATATTGGGAGTTCCTTTATTTTGATTGCTTAATACCATCACATACTGTTCCAAGATTCATACAAAACTAAAACATAAACTCCAAGTCAAACCCTTAGGCACAAAGAACATCACCAAATCCTAAGGAGGAACTATCTGAATATACTTCTTACAAAAGATATACTATATGAATCTAAAGAAATAAAAATCGACAGGCTAATTGCTGAGCATCAAAAGCAGTTGTTTCAGAGGGTAGCTGAGTATTTCTGATCTGTAAGGATGACAACATGGAAATATCTTGAACACTGCAGAAAAAAATCAGGATGAAGTACACAGGAGCTGGAGATAAAAGTATTCTTCATCAAGGAACGCCAGATATACAAGATCACTCAATAATCCTTGAATGATCATGGTATTTGGAGAGGTGCATGATGACTGGCGGAAAACAAATGTCACTCCCACCTCCAAGAAAGGTAAGAAGGAGGATCAAGAGAACACAGGCTGGTCAGCCGCACCTCGATCCTTGAGAAAGTGATGGTAAAACTAGTAATCCTGGGAACAATTCCCAGACACATGAAGGGCAAAAATGTGACCAGGAGTAGTGAGTAGGCATTCACCAAGGGGAAGTCATGCTTGACCAACTGGATAAGCTGCTACAACACAATAACTGGATGAGGAGAGAGTGGTGAATAGTCTGCCTTGTCTCCCGTAAGGCTTTCCACACTGTGTTCCATAAGATACTCCCATAGAAGCTGATGAAGTCCAGGCTGGGTGAGCAGACAGGGAAGTGGATCTAAAACTGCCTGAATGGCAGGGCCCAGAGGGTGGTGGTCAGTGGCACCAGGGCTAGTTGGAGGCCAGTGACTAGTGGTTCCCCCAGGGGTCAGTACCAGGTCCAGCCCCATTCAACATCTTCATTAATGATCTGGATGATGGGGCAGTGTGCACCCTCAGCAGGTTTGCAGGTGACACCAAACTGGGAGGAGTGGCTGATATACCAGAAGGTTGTGCTGCCATCCAGAGGGACCTCAACAGGTGGGAGAAATGGGCTGACAGGACCCTCATGAAGTTCAACAAGGGAAGTGCACAGTCCTGTACCTGGGGAGGGATGACCCCATGCACCAGTACATGCTGGGCGCTTTCCATCTGGAAAGCAGCTTGGCAGAAAAGGACCTGGGATTCCTGGTGGACACCAGGTTGAACGTGAGCCAGCAAGCCCTGTGGCAAAGAAAGTTAATGGGCCGTGTTAGACAAAGTATTGCCAGCAGGCTGAGGGAGATGATCCTTCCCTTTGTTCAGCGCTGGTGAGGTCATACCTGTAGTTTCCCAGTTCAAGAGAGACATGGACCTACTGGAGAGAGTCCAGCAAAATGCTACAGAGATAACTAAGGGACTGGAGAAACTCTCGTATGAGGACAGGCTGATACAGCTGGGACTGCTTAGTCTAGAGAATAAAAAGTTCAAGGAGGAATCTTTTCAATATGTCCAAATACCTGAAGGGAGGATGCAAAGAAGGTGAAGCCAGGCTTTTTTGATTGGTGCCCAGTGATAGGACCAGAGGTAATGGGTACGCACTGAAACACAGGAGGTTCCCTCTGAACATAAGGAAACACTTCTTGCTGTAGGGGTGACCAAGCACTGTCACGTGTATCTCTAGCCCAGAAGTTCTAGAGTCTCCATCCCTGGAGATATTCTAAAGCCATCTGGACATGGTCCTGGACAACTGGCTCTAGGTGACCCAGCTTGAGCAGCAAGGCTTGGATAAAATGACCTCCAGAGGTCTCTTCCAAACTCAACCATTCTGTGATGCTGTCGCAGAAAATTTGTGTCCAAGGGAGTCAGATTAATCCTGCCTCTACCTATAATGACACATGGTCAACTCTTCTTCAAAAATACTTTCACCAGAGCAAAACTGAAATTTGTAACATGATATTTTATGTTTTCAACCACCACTATTATTCCTTTTTTGCCTTCTCCCACCATGTTTTGTCCTCCCCAGGTTAATTGTAAATAAGTTTTTTCATCAGCAAATTTGGACAGCCAGATGTATCTTGAAATCCATTACAGACTCAGAGACTGAAGTGATTTCAAATGGAAAACATACCAATATGTAATGGATAGTGGTAAAAATTTCTTCAGGCATATGGAGCTCCACCCTGTCTGCAATGTGCCACAGTATTCTCAGGTACAACCATGTTCTGCAAGCCACTGAAGTCAGAAAAGAATTTAAATAAAGAACCTCATCATAAGTATTTCTGTTTTATTTTCTCCCTGAAAGCTATAATAACCAAAAAAGTCCTGTTCATTAATAAATTAAGGAAATTATCACAAATAAACAGTGCTGGAAGACACCTGAAAAAGTTACTTAGTCCATTTTCTTGTACCAGCAGAAGATGAGCTAGACTAATGTATCTTCTAACAGATATTTGCCAAACCTGCTTAAAGATTTTCAGTGACACAATTTCCACACAAGCCCTAGGCAAACTATGCAAGTATTTTAAGTTTTCCTTCTGTTAAAAAGTTTTCTGCACCAAGCTGATTAACTCCTTTCTGCTTCACGACCAGAGGCATGGAGAAAAGATTATTTCTTTCAATTTTTTGGCATCTTTCTGCATAATTAAAGATTTGTCTGGCTCCATCCCCTGCGACTCTCTCTTCAGAAGGCTAACTAACTTCATGTATTTTGATCTCTTCTTATACATGCCATGTTTCTTAGACATCTGATTATTCATTCTCATTACTCTCCAATGAATTCCAATTGCTCCATAGCACTATTGAAGGATAGTGTCCAAAAACAGGCATGTGATTCCAGGCAAGACTTCACCAAAGCTTGGAAGAGTGAAAACTTCTCCAAAGCAGTTCCAGGTTACTGTCTATACATTCCAGTACAATATTTCTCTCTTTCACAATACTGGCTCCTGCTCAGCTTACATACTACTATGGTTCCCAAATTCTCCGCCAAAGAATTTCTACCTACATCATTTTTCTCTAACCTACGTCAACCACATAAACTATCTATCTATAACTACACCACCTTGCGTTTATCCTTTTGAATGGCATCGTAACTATAGTTTGTTGGGGGGGGGGGGGGGGGGGGGGGATAATTTTGAAATATAATCCTGCTATTAGATGTTACACTTCCCCCGGACTTGTGTCATATGTAAGTTCAATTAGTATACAACTTAATTTCTCAGTTATTTAATACAAACACTGAACAAAGTCAGTTCCCAAAGAGATCATTGTTTGAAAAAAATCTTTCCATAATAACAGCAACCATTTATAAATACATTTTGGCAACCATAACTCAACTGTGTACACTAGGTCTACAGTATTTTCAGTTTCTTCAAAGCCATATGCTTCACATGTACAACACCGGTAAGCAGAACAAACTTTGCACTAAGGAAACTGGGAATACAAAGAATGTACTGGGATGTTGTGAAGCAAATGTAATATTGCCAGTATCTAAAAATAACCAATAAAGAAAAACTTCACTATTAATATTGTATGCAATTTTATGAGAATATCAGAAACAGAGCTCAAAATAATACATCGCTTTACAGAATATCAGGTTTATGGCCTATTTCTCTGTTTAATTTTGTTAAAATTTCTCACTGTGTATTCTCAGAAAATAATTCACAGCTTTCATGGCCTGCAAGTATGAAACCCCACTTATATATACAAATTTTAAAATCAACTAAAATTGATTATGCCTGGAAAATAATTAACAAATAATATACATGTTTCAAATGAGTTATGCATGGGTTCAAAAGCAAACATTTATTTTATCATGTGAACTTACAAGGCATTCCCCTTTAGAAGAATGAAAAGACAGGAACTTAACTGTTTAAAACTTAAATTATGGCAGAAGTCACATTTTAATAATTTGAACATTTGAAATCATAAATATTTTTAGATTTCTCATTATGAAAATCATATTGTCAGCTCCATGCTTGAAGATCTACTCTCATACTGAATGTCCTAGCTTTGCCAGTTTCTGTTAAATCTTAACATTTTCAGAGAGCAAGAAAAGTAAAATTTTTCAGATGGCACTCATACTGGCTTCACATCACGAAAGGTCCATGGATGAAATACTGGCCCATTCAAAGTCAAAATTCCCTCAGCCTTGAGAGAACCAAGATTTCACCTTATATCCGCTAAAGTTTTGAAACTTCACAGATATTTAAGAAGCATGGAAAAAAAAAAAATGAAATTACATTTTCCTGGTCCTTAAAAAGCTCTTCATACATATTATGCAGATTTGTATAGCATTCTATACATGACCAATATCACAAATACCATGCATGTGTATAGACATGCTATATATAACACTACATGTCTTACCATTCCAGCTCCTCATGCACAGAAAACACATCACATCACTGGGAGTTTCACATGTGGAGCATTTGCAGGAAAAGGCAAATGGAGCAGTAGTAACTCCTCAGATTGGATTCTAATGTAATCACTTAAGTTACTCATAAGGAAAGTAACACCTGATTTTCAGTTTTCCCTTTGCAAATGAGGGATTGGAAAGCAAAGTGTCACCTTGTAAAACGCCCTCATTAGGATGTTCTAAATGAGCGATTACTTTAAACATACTCTACCAGTATGTTTTAAGGCTATACAGACATTACTTAGTCTACAGAGAGCAGCTTACTTACGTCGGGGGCTCCTTTTCATTTTGCTGTTTTTGCTGTGGTTGAAGAACGTTATTTACCAGCTCAGTGATCCCACTAAAGGGAAACCACCTGTTTAAATAAGCAAATAATGTGACTGAATAACCAATAAAACCACACTAGTTTAAATGTTTTCTTAGCCAACGTCAATAGAAATATACAGGCGGACAAGCTAGAGCCAATGGGAATGCTAGCTGCAATACTAAGTCAGCCACTAAGGATGTAAGGGAAATAAAGTTTTACAGTTCACCAGTTCACAAGCAGGCAGCAAGAACCTACATCCAGCTAACGTGTGGATGAAGTAAGAAGCTGCAGGCAGCTCTTACAAGCCAGTCAGGAAGCAGATGACAAACTACCTGCAGCCTCTCAGGTATTAGGGAAAGCCAATACCATCAAAGGTGCAGAAAGCAGAACATGGCAAAGGTAGAAAAGTCAAGCCTACTGCATTTTAAAGGTATTTTACTTACTGTGTCAGCTGTGGTTTTTGCTCTTCTTTGACCCTAAAAAAATAAGTTTGCACAACTGAGTGCAACATGTTTTAAAAAAACTACCCTGAACTTCTATAACTTGTATCACATGGGCAGGAGAAAGTTCTGACTTTGAGTTAAAAGGAGGTAATTTAATATTTTTCATATATTAAGTTTTCATTTAGTTGTATTCTGTGCTTATTTCCATTTAGGATTAAAAATGGGGAATGCCAAGTATCTAAAAGTTTTAGTTACAAAGTGAAATCAGTAAAGTTTTACAACTGGGTTCCAATTCTTCGGCCAGAATATCATGTTAGAACATTTCCAGCAATACATTCAGCTATAAATGCAAAGGAAGGTGCTTTGATTGTGTTAACTATTATCTTTTTTTATTATTATTATTCTTTACAGTCAAATTGCCTATTATAATTCAAGGTGAATTTATAACATGTAACAAGCCATTTAAAATACAAAATCCTGAACTAAAGGATCGAAGGGAAACCTGCACTATATTTATTAAACTACAGTGATGTCAGGGTCTGCATACAACAACTCTAAAAACTAAGGAAGGAAAGCTAAGTAATTTTACTCTGAGGAAAATGTATTAGGACTTGCTACAAGAAATACTTACGTAATACATACAGTAGGTTTGTATAGTACTGATTAATAGTTGTTCATTGTCTTTAGGGAAATACTCTCTGTACTACAAGCTTTAATTTGAGTGAACAAGCCAATGTTCTATGCAATTCCTCTCCATCAAACCCAAGAATGGAGACATATACCCATAAGAATATTTATATCCTCAAATTGCAGATATGTGTCTTAAATATCAAGTTAGCATCTAGCTTACCTATATGTTTAAAAAAAAAAAAAAGTTCCTAAATAGATGTTCTGAATGTCTCCATGGAGAATATTCCCTTAACTGACTAATCAGGGAGTGCAGGCTTCCAATTTAAGCAGATGCTTAACACTGGATAGAAGATTAAAACCCAGCAAATTAACTATATGTCTCTTCCTCCATATCATATCACAGTGAATACCTCTACAAATAGGGTCCAAAAGAACTAGACACTAAGCCACACTAAAAACTTTCTAAAACTGACTACAGAAAGGGAAAACAGAACGTGCAACACACAGTAAAATGTCTTCTAGCATGGTTTTGCCTCTTCAGTACTTCATATGGCTTCAGTACAGTACAAAGACATGTTCCAGTACCAAAAAGCAAAAAAAAACAAACCAAAAAACCCTTCAAAATTAAGAAATATGAAAATAAAATTTTCTCATACAGTTGCAATTCCACTCTACCACATATCTTAATTATAATATTATCTTTAACCAAGGGATTCCATACTAGTTTTTTGACACAAGAAATCCAAAGGGAGGGTTAGGGAATCAAAGTATATCCATACTTTCTTCACTAGGCAGCTTAGGACATTTAATTCAGATCCCCCACCATTAAGAGCCTAAAAGCTCTATATGGTCAACTGTGGGAAGGAAACAGCCCCAAACAACGGCTCAGAACTCCTCGGTCGCATTTCTAGACCTCGACAGTGTAAATACCACTGCCTTGGACAAAGAAAACTGAATATCCAGCTGATCCATGGCTCCTTATATTCCTCTCTATACATGACTCCCAAACATATTTAGTGGACACTATTAAGTTATGACTTCATTGTGAATTTTTCTATTGAACTAAACAAAGGAAATCTGAGCACTTCACCTAATCAGATTACGATCAACATATTTCCTTTGGATAGTGACCATGGTCAATTTTTTTCACATGTGGAACTGAGATCAAAATAGAGTAAGATCAAAATTGCAATAGTGTACACTAATGCTGAGTGTGTCATTTGAAATCTTTGGTATGTTTTTTTCAGGAGGATCTAGCAGTTTAACGTAATAGTATATGTTTTGTGACTTCAATTGCAGCTGTAAACCCTTGGTAATTTTGAAAATCTTAGTCAGATTTTTAGTTCAGCACAATTAAATAAAAATAAATTGCCCATTAGTAGACACTTTGAAAGCCTGCATTTAAAATTATTTTCCTAGCATTTTACTGGAACAATGTGTTCCAAGTCAGGAGTCTATGACCACACAATTCAAAATATATCTCCTATGAAATAATCTTTTCTTCTCCTACGATTCTGTGTCTCATCAACTATACAATTTCCAACACTGCAGTTATGTGAGGACAACAACTTCCATTATTATGTAAATGTGACGCATTCCTTGAGCACATTCCATACATCCATCAGTCCTCAGATCAGGCAATGAACTTTCTTGACTTTATAATAGCCGTGGAGGGTAAGCTACAACTTGAAAAGAAATTATGAAAAAATCTATAGAAAAAAATAGATTCTACCATATGAAATTAAACTAATAGTGACATTGTAGATCAACAGGCCTGGACCTTTCAGGTGCAGAGCACAGATATTTCTTTTTCAAGGTCACAGAATAGAGATTCTGGATCTAAACCAGCAAACTGCAGCCTAATACCTGCTACTCGCTTTCCACAAGACTCTTCAATCAGATGAAATCAGGAGTAGAAGTTGTATTAACTGATAGAAATAATGACATATTAAATGAAATACACAGAGTGCATTTTTAATAAAACTGTGGTTTAAATAGCTTTTTCTAGACAAAAGAGGACTGAAGACACTCCTGATTATTAAATCCTCTCTACGTAGATGCATACAGTTGTATTTACTTTGGTTACAAGAACTGCTTTCTGTTTTAATAGATCATGTACTCTTATATATATGCATTGCTTTCTCCCTTCCTTTCAAAAATCAGCAACTAATAATTGCTTAAAAGGATTGGATTGACAGATCCTAAAACACTCAAAACTTGATTTCTTCAACTAACTGAAAAACACCAAATAGAATGACCACATGCTGCTTCATCCAGACTACCTTCCCACATCTTTTCAATCTTATCCTCTAAAAACTCTGCCAAGAACAATGCCAGTCCTCATTATTTACTAGAAACATTTTCTGATCAATATTTGTTTACTAAAAACACCAACAGGCTGCAGATAAAGTTTCTGATTGACAGTGACTTGGATAATGCATTCTAACAGTTAGAATATTAAACACTTTACCACCTATTTTCAATTTTTATTATTTCTGGCATTACCTGGATTCACTCAATGCTTTGTAGAAGGACCAAATTAACTCTAAAATGTTAGAAGAGTCGGAAGCCTTTGTTACAACTTTTTTTGCACAGATCACAACTCCATATGCTGCTTCACTTGAAAACGAGCCAGGATTTTTCTACTTGTCAACAATAAAGAATTTTTGCACCTTGCACTTTGTCATCAGGAAACATTCATGCACTTTGTGCTTTGAAACGTTCATAGTACCATTTGTCTTGTGTTCCTCTGTAGCCTACACAGTGCAAGTGCCAGTTCCCTTTGATCGTTTCCAGGAGCTAACATCGTTAGGTTAGATCTGAAGTCTCAGTGAGCACTTTTTGATGTTAGATCCTCTCTGTGTAATAAAAAATTTCCTGAAAGATTATGGCTAGTCCCACTGGCACAGAGAATGAATAGGACAGAACAGAAAGAAGAGGGAAGAGGACAAGAAAAACAGAAGCAGGAAAAATGTAGCAAAAACATTAACATAAAAAATTTCTTAGCGCTTCAAACTCCTAATTCTTTTCTATATTTCAATATACTGCTGTCAGTAAAACCTCTTCTCTAAAATCTACTACAATGAAGCCATAAGCCATTCTTCCCAAAAATATCCATTGGTCACAGGTAAACCTAAAAGCACTCTGTTATCAGACCCCTTCTGTACTTTTAAATACTTGGGTGCATATCCACAAAAACATTTGGGCAGAATTCAGGCATCTAAATCCATGAAAATGACCCATAAAACACACTCTACACCTCCTAGATATCTGAAATGAAACAGGTATCTAGTTCTCCAGTGAAGTTTGGGGAAATGCAGATTTCAGGATCAGCCATCCTTGGCAGTGATAAACATTCTAATATCTACCTCAAATCCAACAGTGCTCTCAAGATTCACAGCTTTGCCATCTAAGGACCTACAAGCACAGGAAATCTGACCTGCAGGACTAGTCTGGGTGCACCTAATGTCTCCTAGAAACAGTATAAAGCACACAACATACCACGTCACTTCCATTTAAAAATGTTACAGGCCAGTAGTTAAAGTCCTTGACTCAGCTCTCCTTGGCCTGAGGCAATCAAAGGACACCCCATATCTCTGAACTGCCTCAGCGAGGTGGTTAGAAGAGGCTACGTTGGGATTAAATTTTTCCTAGACCTTTTGTTGAAGCTAAGAGGATTGGAAATACAGATCAATCTTTTCTTTGGGATTCTGATTTCCTTCATGCATTAATAAAAACCTCTAAATTTTTATTCATTATTGCAATTAATGTTGTGACTGATGCTGTTTGTATCAATTTCACGAAGTTGTTGATAGTTTTAAAGTAGCTATTTTTATTAAATATTATGCCTATGAAGTCCAGAGAGTGTGACACTTGTATGAAATTTTGTTTAGAGAACATGGAGCCTACTGGCCCAAAACTCAAGGCAGAATATACGTACAGTAGTCTCAATGAGTAATGTGTGTTACATTAAACTTGATTAAGAATTAAGAAGAAATATTAATATGCAGAACTATCTGATTTTCCTAAAGCAAATCATACAGGAACAAGGAGAGATAGTCTCAGATCTAGAAAAAGAATCTTCACATTTTCTTCCCCTACAGATACAATACTGACATGGACCTCCAGCTGTGGTCACAACAAAGAAGTAGAGAATAATTGAGAAAAAACTGCAGCAAATAATTTCTTCTCAAATACAGATTTCTAGTTATGTACATAAACACCCACAGAGCTGATATGTTCCAAATAAAACCAACAGCATGAATGCTAACTACTTGACACCAACACATATTATAAAGTGAATTAAACTGAATACTATCCTCAGGATTTGCATTTGCTCTTTGCATTCCAGACCCCACCAGCCCAGATGCCAGTACAGAGGCAGTAGCTCTCTCAAGAGTCAAGATCAAACACACACTCTTTGAAGAGAAGACAGGTTTCTCTCTCTTCAATAATTAGCAGATTTCTAATTATTCCAAAATCATTTGATAATTAGCAAATGTTTCTCAATGCAAAACTAGTTAAAAGCAAAGAGTGAAGACAAAAGTGTAAATTCAGGTTTTGCATTTTAAGTTAGATACTGCTCTTTCTTGCACACAAGTCAACAAACAGAGATACTACTAATGCAGAGGACTACTGTGACTACACCACACTATAGACTGTTCTGAAAAGTAAAAAGGCTTATGCAGAAGCCACTTCTTGTAAGGAGTAAAAAGAGGGGTTTTCTGTGTTTGTGATGCTTGTGATAGTTGCTATAAAAATGAAAAATCTTACGAAAAACCTACTACTAACAAATGCCTACCAATGAGGTATTTTTAAAGCCATCCCTTCCAAGCTGATGCTTCCATTACCTGAACAAAGGAAGTTCTAACCCATCGGAACCACGGAGATCCCCACATCCCTTAGGGCACAAAGTTTTAAATGAAAGACACACAAAAATTCATAACCAGATCAAAAAAATCCCAACTTAAGTTACCGTATTACACTAAATTGTTTAGGTGGCCAAAATACACTAGATGAACAAATTTGTTCATGTTTTGTGATGACACGTGCTGCTTACCAAATGTCTGTGAAAGTCTGGAAAAACTTCAGGTTACAGGTAAACTCTCGACATACTTAGAAAGAAGAAGAAATTACCCTTGCCATTGGAAATGTTTAATTACATATCTTCAAAAAGCTGGAATTTCTGTATTTTGTGGCTCATTACTTTCCATCCAAAATCCTGATTGCACATTAAAGGAGAAGAGTAAAAAGGAGATCACTGTTGAATTTCTCAGCAAAAGTTTACACAGATTAAAAATGTAATTCCTAAATTAATACTTTGCAACAATGTTAAAAAAATCTAGCATTACTCAACATGAACTGAGCTGTAGACTTTTAAAATACTTTCATTAAGGTATATAACTGTCTTTCTCAGGAATTTATATATTCCTGTTCTCATACTACATGATCATAAACTTCTAAATATATTTACCATCACCAATATTTCTTAATATAGAAAGACTTCCTCCCCAATATACCCTGGAAACAGCACTGAAAATAAAACAGGATTTAAAAAACAATGATAAAATTCTACTCCTCTCCTCTCTGCTTTCCCCCGTTCCCGTTTCTCACCAGAAATGGCATTCAGTGTGTAACTATATCAAAACCACTGTGGGGATGCCAGTTCCCTTGGTGCTGAAGAAGGGGGAAGATCATCAGCTCCAGCCACATTCAGAGGTTTCCATCACCCTGGCTTAGAGTGCAAGGTCCATTAATCCATTTTCCTATATTGCCTGCTGTGGACTATGTATTTTCTGCTTCTGAATGTTTGTAATAGCATCCCAATTATATACACTGCACCAAATGCCAAACAGTAAAAAAAAAAGAGTCCTAGTATGCAGTGACTGTGTGCTCACATGTCAGAAGTGAAGACATCTGACACATACACAATAAATGACTTTGCCTGCACCCATTCTTGACAAAACAGTGGAGTTAACACAGTCACACAGTCAAATACGTGTAAAATCACCTATTTCCTTGAAAGAGGGCACCTCTACTGAATAATTAAATTAAATCACGCAAGTATGTTTAACTCCAAGAAACAGATGGAAGAAGGTTAAATATAAATGCCATGTCAGTTGGATAACTGTAAAATATTTACATATTAGCTGAAGTGGTTATCTGCATTAATTATCCTATTGATGTTGTAAGAACATTCACCTTAGAACATTCAGCTTAATTTTTTTTTGATCAAAATTGGTCTTTATTTTACACGACTGCTCCAATTTTATTAGAGAGTATAGGTTGTTGAATTAGGAAGAATCATATTTTGGACAATAATGTCTTTTCAAGTGAAAGATTTTCCTGAAGAAGTGTGTAGATGATTTTCCTGACTAATTCTGACCTGTTTGTAACAAAAATATCAGCAGTTTCCACAAAAACACTTCGAAGATCAGCAGCTGAGAGGTAATTAGACATTCAATATTAGTGAACAAGCAGGTGGAGAATTTGGGTGCTTGGGCTAGAAATGGTATCTGTAACACATAATAAATACTGAACTTATGTAAATCCAAGCTGAAGAGGTTAAACAATCCTGAAGTCCAATCTGAAATTATGTTAAAGATACAAGAGAAACAAGAAAGCACCATACACACTTCACTGGTAAGCACAGACCTACATATGCTCCTGTATAACAGGTCCAGCTGAATGAGCTCGCTGCATGAACCCCAGGTGAACACCACCCATAAACATCATAAATTCCATAAGATTAAGACTACTCTGACACTTAGATGCTAATTAGAAACAGGATGGTTTTATCCAAAGTTGCAGACCAACAAGTCTCAAGGTGAAATTTTGACACTAATATTTTTTAGAAAATCTATACTGAAATCTGCTTCACTGCAACTGAAAACATAGTGCTCAACAGCCCTGTACTTTCAGCTCTAAAATTGCAGAGACTGACAGTACGTTTCCATTATTTCAGAACCAGCAAATAAATCACACTCTGCTTATCTTAGGATATGAACTCTTCTGGGCAAAAATGTTTCCTAGTATTTGTTTCTGGGACAAAAGATAGAGACACTGTGTTCTACAAATAAAATCTCCCATAATTCTCACATATTTCCTAGCTTAGTCAGACTTTTTCCTTTCCATTATGGTGTTGATAGTAAAACCATAAAATGAGTGGCAAAATAAAAAATCAGCACATGAGAAAATGACTGTAGTACAACCATAATAATAAGTAAGTACTACACTGAATGGTAGCCACTATGATATGTGCAGTTCCAATAATTAATTCATGGATCAATGCTCTCTTTTGAAGGTTATCCAAAATTGCAAGCAGGAGGCCTCAACCAAGGAGGTGATATTAAAAGGTCAATGTTAAAAATCTAATGTTTGTCCAAAACTACCACATTGCTTCAAATGGGCTACTGCGGCTTTTTCCTATATTTAGCAAACAAGAGAGTATTTTGGTTATCACAGATTAAGTGGGAATTTGTAACCGTCAGCATTATAATTGGTTGCCATGTGGAACATGCCAGCTGCTTCCCACTTGGGTATCATCTTGTGTCTGCTGAGGGAACAAGGCATGTACAAAAACTAGGGAAAAAAATTATAAAGCACTAATTAATAGAAAGTCTTGGATCAAGCAAAGTTGTCAAAAAAGGGCAACAAAAATAGCTAGAAGACAGTAGCATTATTCAACTCATACAAATAATATTAACATAAGAAAATATACTCAGTGAAGAAATGTCTTCCACTCTTAAAGCTCTAGAAGCTTTTTTCAGGTTGCTTCATTACCAAATTTCTTGAACTCGGGGTTTCACCAGTCTGATCTTCTCTGGGTGAATTATCCATTACCTGTTAGTTGTTCATCTCTGATACCATATATGACAGCCACAACATCAGAGCAGCTAGCTTGGAACATGCAAAATCAAAAATCAGCCTGTGTTATAAACATAGTAAGAGCAAAACAAAGATCCAGTCAATGCACATGAAGGCTGTCAAATTAAAAAGAGCAAGCAAGTTTCAAGGAGTCCCTGAGCCTTTGTAAATGTTTCCCTAATAGAAGGTCACCTATTCAGTTTCCATTGGCTCATTTAAAGACCAGCTAGTACAACATAATTCTTCAAGAGAATGAATTTCCAAATCCAATTACGAGGTCATGAGATATAGGTAAATACCTCCTTGAAATTCATTGGTTTGTTTTGTCAGTGGACTCCTTTCTAGACAAGAAAAAAAAATACTTGCTGCTACAAATACCCTTTTTCTTTTCTCTAAACTATTGTCTCACAATGTAGCTTCTTAATCATTTGTCATCTGTCCTGTGAATATTTGGTCACACTATTGTCTCTCTCACACAATCTGAAAATCCCTGACTTCTCTATGATCTCAGTGCTCTTATGTTATACAGGTTGAAAAGCCTCACATGGGAGCCTGACACTTCTTCAAAGCCTCTACAGTAGCAGGAACTGCCTTCACTCAGGATGTTCAGCATATTCTAAACTATTTTAACAAAATTTTAGCTGGTTAAGATTTAAAAGCACGTATATTTAAATTCATCAAGAAAAAAAAATATTTAGGTTTAATCTCTTTTCTGCAATTTAATAACTCTTATGCTCATCAAATCCTGCAGATATGTGGATATTTCAGACAGGTGATTTACAGAGAATAAAATATGTAACCTAAAATAGCAAGAGTCAAATCAGAAAAAAACACTGGACTTTCCTCTCATTTTCAAAGAAAGTACACAGGTAAATTTGTCCAATGGTCATGTAAGATTTGTTCATAAATGTAATTCTGTGTAATTATGCAAACCCCATAGCAAGCCTCAGGTGAGATTTGAGTTGAAAAATGTTTGAGTTACACATACTACTATAACCCAACCTCCTAACAAAGATTAATTTTTGACAGCTAGAATACAATCAAATGTATCTATTTTAAAATAAAATTTAAGGAAATTCTAATCATCCTCTACTTTATTGCTGTTGTTAGTTTTAATTTAGCCATGATTTGGTTTTGCTTGTTTGGCTCCTACATTTTTATGGACAGTAACAGTCAATTAGAAAGAAAATTTTCCTCCAATACAATCCTTGAGACAAATACTGTACTCTTCTACCTCATGTTACTTTAAAAAAAAAAAATCAGGTTTCAGCACAGGAGTTCTGCAAAAACACTTAGGTCTTACATCTACCACCATAATCTTTTAATATTTTGTGTAACAGAAAGAAAAAAGTTTCATAGTCTTGCCTACAGGCTGTGTGAAACACATCACAAGAGCTGTAAGCTATATTTCAGGAAATGAAGAAGACCATAACATGATAACTATGTATTATATTGTCTTGTTCATGACCAAAATGCAAACATTACCAATATCATTGATAGTAATAACACATGCACAAATATATCCCAATGTAACATATAGGTTACAAGACTATTCAAGCTTGAGTGAGTCTGTAATCTCGATGCACAGTTTTACCAGAGTGAACTTGAGTAGCAGATAATCAGATAACATTTTAGTTGTTGTCCTACACTTGCTTTTCTTAAAAAGAACACAACAATAAACAAAAAAACCCTACCTTTTTTATTTTTTTCCACAGAAAGTTCTTTCTCTTAATATTTCATTCAATTTAAATGAAAATTTTAATCATAAGAATTTTAAGGATTGTTTACTACACTGCCTGGATTGCAACTTGCCTAATTTAATGTAACTGAGTCTATATTGGAAAAATGAGATTTTACTTTTTACTTAAGCTTCACTCTGTTTTGCAAGTAACTGAAATTCTCAGGGAACTCATAAAACAAAGCAGAAAGCCTAGTTTTAAAATAGATACAAAATATAGGATACTGAAATCAAACAGCTTTAGTCCCTTTTTAGAGCATTAGTTGAAATCTGCGTAATACATTTTAAATATTCTGAAAAAAAAAATATGGCCTCAGAAGTAATAAACGTACAGACACAACAATGTAAGTAGAGTTTTGTTTTAGAATAAACTACTCCAAAAAGACAGGTTTTGCTAGGGGTTTTGGGTTTATGATGGGGTTGGTTTCTTTGGTTGTTGTTGCTTTTTTTTCTTCTTCAACAGTAGATGGCATTCCAAGCATCTCCTGCAGAAAGTGCTTTCCTAGATGCTTGTACTGTCACCAGCTGTTACAGTGAAATATGCAACCCTGGGCTCAGCTGCTAGCAGGTGAATTAAATCAAATTCGTTTTAACTTTGTAATTAATTTGAAATCCGTTAGTAATTATTTCAGCCTGGATAAGTTATTTTGCCTGTTAAACAAGGATTTTATAACATTATTAGCCATAGTATCTTCACCAGGTGAAAATTACACACACTAAAGAGCTCAACAACTACACAACAGATAGTAAGCTAGTGTTTCTCAGACTGCGACATTTAATTGCATTAAATGGATTCAGATTTCCTCAGAGTGCAGACAACCCTGGAGAAGGATGGCTTGCAGAGGAAATAACAGGAACAGAAATGTCATTAATTTGTTCTTCTTGTTCTCAGCCTCTTCAAAATAAGCCTTGCGGGGAGCCCCTTTGTGAGGTGGACTTATGTCCTGCCTCCACGTGTATATGAAGCTCTGAATGACCATCACAGAACAAACAATGGTATTGGCATTGTAAGTATTTCATCAGTAAGTCCGGCTTACTAAATGACACAAAAAATGCAAGTTCCTTACCAAAAAAGAACCACTGCACAGCTTCTACTATCAAAACATGATTAGAATCAAATTTTGATTTAAACGGGAAATGAAAAACCAGGAGAAGAAAAATAAATGAGAATAAATGCAGAGTCTATTGTTCCATGCAAATTTTGTGGCAATACTTTCAAACAGATTTTTTAATCTAGGAAAGTGTTGTTTGTACTGACACAAACTTTTCTGTGCCATCTTCTTGTTAGAGAACAGAAAATGTAATTACATATAATATAGATATTGCCATGCTTAATAGCCAATTTATCAAGAAATCATTCATTTTTGCTGATTTGCTGGTACTGTTCACATAAATCTTGAAAGGTAGAAATTATGTCATTATTATTAAAGAAAATTTTAAAATACTTTCTGAGGGAATAATTCCAATATTCTTAAGACCTGTTATGATAATAAAACATAAAATACTATTTTTTCTGAGAAAATAATTAATTGCATGAAAAGATAAATGGGAATACTTTTAGCTACCTGGATTCTCTATTCATGTATTCTACAGAAATTATTAGTTTATATCAGGGAAATCACTGGAAATTCCTGTGATATAATCTCATCTATCTGTGTTATAACCTCTATAAAGCTACATGAGATACTTGAGGTAAATACAACGCCCAGTTTATATGCTACTGAAAGAAAGAACACATGGCTTTCTTTAAAAGCAGTTGTCATCTGGTCATTCATTTGAGGCATGGAAGAACTAGAATCATCAATAGAATACTATTATAAACTGTCTGCATAACTAGTTATAGTCTACAACAGTGGAAATGTTCTTTTCCATTGGTTTCTAAGCCTGAATTAATGTTCCACTAAAAAACAAAAGATACCAGTCTATTTTTTTACAGAACGGTTTGCTAGTTCTGTCTACCTGTATCCTTTGATCAGCACTCTGTTGGGGTTTCTCTGCCATTTGCATCTTCATTTTAAAGTGAATTAAGTTAGATAATACTTGGAACTCACCAGATTTTTCTAGACTTTTTTCTGATTCTTTGTCTTGTACACATTGTATGAATAAGGCTCTCCTAGTCTGAGGAGTTCATTTAAATTGATAAGTTTTGTAGAAATCTTTGTTTCTTATGTTGTACAGATATATTTACACCTAGAAAGCAAAGTGATTCTAATGTTTTATCACAGATACCAATTAAAATGGAGTTTGTAATCATTTACAATTATTTTTATCTAGTGACTAGGCATTAGGCTGAGATGAACACAATTTGCCTACATTCTACTCTCTCACAGTTAGTTTCAACTTTTAAGGTTTCAATACTGATGTTCAATACTATCTGCATTAAAAGAGGAACTGGTTTGGTAAAAGTAATCTAAACAGAAACCAACAAACCACCTTCTGTAGAAGACATGACTGAGATTAATCTTTAATGATTTTGATTTTTTTGGCCTGGAACTAAAATTCTTTCAAATAGCTCCTATATCACAAATTGCATACTAAGCAGAAGCTTAAAAGCATTTAAATGATCTGCTATAAAAATTAAGGAAAATTATTTCTTTCAAACTAAATATAACAGCCTCTGATCAGAATTACTTAGCCTCTCCAAAATATCTTGGTTTTGCTGAGAACATCAATAATTTTAAAAGCTAGAACTATTTCATTTTGATTAATTTTCATTAACTCCTGCCACATACGAACCTCTGCAGTGGCCAGAGGCTGAATCTAACTGAGACATTTCCTGGTCGAGTGAGCTGTGGTTTTATTCAGCCTACTAAAATCTTGATACACCAAAACTTGAGAAGTGTGATGGCTGGTGTCCTTTAGACTTGATGTTCCAGAGTACCACGCAGGTTGATGTAGAGGCTGTACTAAATTTCAAGGATGTACTGCCATGTAAATTTATTTTCTCTTTGCGTCTTAATTTTATTCAGTGTCTTTTTACAGGTTATTCAGCAAATTGGTTTAATAGCCAGTGAAAAAATTCTTAAATTTAATATCTCTCTGCATTGTAGAATGAAGAATGCAATGAGAATCTGGTATGTGTATCTATTTCCATTGCTCAATGAAAGCAAATCATCTATTCTCTAAATAGGCTCCAGAAAAGAACTCTGCAATCCAAAAATGAAAGATCATAACCAAACAAAAACTGTATTACTACTTAGTAAATTCTATGTTTATTTACAGTCCCTCAATAGGGTTTCATAGGACAACTACTCACACATACAAATAACTATTCCTCTGAGCAAACGATGTAACCTCTGAGACCTTACATAAATTAAAGTCTAAATCAATAGAAGCTGTTCATTTAATTTCATTCTTCTTCTGGTTCAAAATATATCACAGTGGTTCCTGACAATAGTAAAGACATTTTGATAAAAATCAAAATTATTTCCCCAAAGTGGTGAAAAACTTTAAACGTGTGATTACTTTTAACATAGATTTTTAAAAATATAAATAAAGTATAATTGAAACTGTAATGGTCTTAGAGTTTTCTGACTTTGCTTTCTTCTTTTTTTTTTTTCCTAAGATTAACTTTCCTAGCCAGGCTGCAAAAAATCTTCCAACATTCAGAGGCAGAATCAGGTGTCTAGGTTTGTAGGCTTTAAAGCTTTTCACCAAATACCAATGCAAATCTTTAAGTGCGCAATTAAAGATCATACTGTAAGTAAGGGAAACTACATTATTCTCTCAACAATTAACATTTCAAAGTTGACTAAACACCCAAATTTCATGAGAGGATGTAATGTCTCTTGCATGGCATTACAAAGAAGAATCTGAAGTTTGCCCTCTTTGTTTTCTGTTTCCTTGGAATAAATTTATGAACCCATTAAGAACCCAGAACACTCTCTCTGATATACATGTTATCTGGAGCACTCACTACATCCTTGTAACAGCGATCATTTTTGAGTTCCAGAAACTCAAGATTGGCTGTAATAAGTTACAGGCACTTGTAGGAGGAAAGGGAGGGGTAAAAAAAAAAAACTTCAGTTCCCTCAGATTCCACATTCTTGCTCCAGCAAAACTACACCTGTCCTAGAGGGATAAATGGAATGCTGCTTCTATAAATACTTGCTTTTGTGAGTAATGTTCTCCATAAACATGTTATTCAAACTCTTCTTTGAAGAGGCGTTCTAAATGTTTAATCATGGAATTCTGAAGCGGAGCTCTGGATGACCATTTAACTCCTAAGTCTTTATTGTAATGCAGAC
The DNA here is from genome assembly GCF_963082525.1 of Nesoenas mayeri. Classification (NCBI taxonomy): domain Eukaryota; kingdom Metazoa; phylum Chordata; class Aves; order Columbiformes; family Columbidae; genus Nesoenas; species Nesoenas mayeri. The sequence goes on from NC_137543.1 coordinate 22,450,075, forward strand.
ACTCATTCTCATTTCCAGCTAATTACAAGCATTCATTCATGTCTGTTTGCAATTAGGGTGCATTTAAAATGACTAGAACTATCATTCATGAAGACACTATAAATAAATGAAAATCAGTATATACAAAGTGACACCAAACACAGCTCAGACAATAGTCCTATGATTTCAAATGTAGCACATACTAAACAGTCACAAAAAATTCACTCGTTAACACACTTTGCACAGCTACACCACTAGTATCCATTACTAATTGGGAGTATGAAACTAAATTTTGTAAGTTCAGTATTTTCTTAAATCCACACTAGTAGTATAATGAGAAGTAAAGGCAATCTACAGAAAACAAGTTTGAAAGTGATTTTCAAGTTCATAGATTAGTGAATTTGTATGCTACTCTTTTGTAGGGAAAACTCTAACCCCTTTCTTCTGAGGAAGGAGGTACATGCATTTTTGCTTAAAGAGACAGTGAGAGAGAAAAATATGTACTTCATACATTAAAAACTCACCCAAAATCAGCACAAGGAGCAGAGTTTTCAAAACTGCAGAAATTACTGATTCAAGGATGAATTTGCTACATTTCAGTCACAGTTATTCTGATTAGCCATTGTCTATCTCAAGCACAAGTTCAATACTTGCAGTCATGTGTAAGGAGCAAATGAGAGAACAGTGCATTAAATAGCTTAAGTGTGTGATAAAAATATACACCTACTATCTTCTATCTTGTTTAAATCTCCCAAACTGCAATTTAAGCTCAATACTGCTTGTCCCATCACCTACAACAGGCACAAACAGCAGCCTTTCATTTCTTTGGGAATCTTAAAGTTCCCCTCGGTATTCTGCCCTAAAGCATATGAAATTTGTTCAGCGTCTCCTCACAGCATGTTTTCTGGAAATCTCACCTGGACTGTTGTCAACTAATCCACTGCTATTTTGAGCTGCAGTTTTCGAAACTAGACACATTTCAGCTGGGCATTTACTGGTGCTGGAACTGAAGTACTGCCTCACAGCTTTGTAGGACATAGTGATGTTTATGCAACCTATGGTGGCAAATACACTTTCCAAAACACCACAGACAATTAAAGTTCATGTTCAGCGTAAGAGGCAGTTTAAAGTATAGATAGGGCACTCGGGAATTGCTACCTAATCAGCTGCTAACTTCAATTTAAATGTATTATTACATCTTAGTGTAGTACTTACTGAATAATGTCTTTGTTTAACATTAGTCAATAATTTTAGACCCTATCTCTAATTTATCAAAATCATTCAAACCTCTTTTCCAACATGCTTGTAAGTGCACCCTATTTCATCATTTTGGACATTACCAAATGTGCTTGACAACTTCAACTGTTTCATTCAGTACATCTTTCTGTTCAGGCATAAAACCATCTATAAATACTAAGTAAATTGTTCTAACTGTTACTCATTGGTACCTATTACCATTCTACAGCAGTTTTCTCCATATCATCTGCCCTGGTTTGCTTAGGAATATGTTCTGTAAAATGATATTAAAGCCTTCCTCAAGTCAAGATATGTTATCTGTTGCTACTGCTTTGCCTACAGAACCTGATACCTGTTGCAGAATTAGATTCTCTGGTATGATTTGATCTCAATAAATCCACATTGTCTGTTATTCATTTCTCTTTTATCATCTAGATACTTATAAGAACTTGCTTATTTCTCCCACTGTTTTTCTGAGAATTAAAGTGGGCTGATTCACTTCTAATACTCTGGCTCTTCTTCCACCCATGCCACCCCCACATTTTAAAGGGCGATTCTCTGTTTGATCTTTTCTAGTCTTCTCTAAGAGTGTATCTAGGAATGAGATTCCATCAGATTTCCCCAACTCTTAAAATAGCTTAGAATCAAATCCACGGGACGCAACGAATTAGTAATTTTATTGTTACCTTCTGACTCATAAATGCATTTAAATTCACAATTTTAGAGACAATCCTAGCATCTCTGTTAAATAAATAGTACTTTAGCCAACAGAAAACTATTTTCTAAAGCCCAGGCTATTCAGACCATTTGTCTGAACACAAATATTAGTAGAAAGTCTGATCTTGACCTTCTAGAACAAGGCATAGAATATCTGTGACTGCTTTCAGAATTGTTCTCATTCCCATTCCTGAAAAAAAATGCAGTAGTCCTGTACAGTTACTGAATGCTCTCTCCTACAGTTAAAACACTTGTCCTAACCGAGAAGAAAAATTTAAAACTGTTTAATAGTTCTAGGCAACAGTGTCTTGGAAAGCACAATGGTTTCTTACTAACACAAGTGATCCCAATTCACCAAAAACACAGAAGGTTCATCTGTCATAGCCCTGCCAGACCTGCCTGTCCCACTGCTTCCCTGTATCAAACATTCCAGGTTTTTTTTAACTTTTCTGGCCTATTCCCTCAAGATCTCAGGATTCTTAGTCACAGCTGAATTCGTACTTCAAGAAGTGACCCTGATGGAGAACAGAAAACGCACAGAGAGATGGATGTGCTTGTCACAGCTCCAGAAACAACACATTTTGAAACTGACCCTTACTTATAGTCTCTTTTTTTTTCCCCACTCAAAAGAGACACCAACTATAAGGAGGAGGACCTAAGTAACTATATTTAATCCCCAAATTTATGATGAGGGCATATAATTCAAAAATTTATTTGATTTTTTCTTTCCAAACAGTGTACACTAAACGAGGGGTGAAAAGAGTGACCAGCAAAATTGCAGTATTAGAGTTTAGAACATATAGGCAAGAACGTCATGAGGACTGGGGAGAATGTCAGTGAGATGTGAGTTCAGGATTTAGCCTTACTAGAAAACTGATAAAATCAGTAATTTAATTTCAGCCTTATCCACTTCTGTATACACAGGAGACACAGACACTCTTAAAGAGTGTTTTGTCTGTGAAGTTGGTTCATTTTTTTTCCACTTTAGTTCTCCAGCACCTTCATCATCCCAAGTGCACACATATTAGTTTGCAGCCAGGCCCATTATGGCTGAACCAAGCAGTCATCTTGATGCAGAAAAGCCAGCTATGAATGATAAGATAATAAAGATTGCTCTGCACAGGGAATTCAAGTGCCATCTGGCTTGGAAGCCTGGGCTTGTTTCCTAACATATATAAAATGACAGTATTGATATAGACAAAAAAATCTATTCTGAAAGAATAGAAGGGGGGAAAGAACAAAAAGGCAAATTTTAAAAGGTGAGGTTTTCTAAATATTTAAACATTTTACTCACAATAGTAGTGAAATTTCAGAATTTTAATATTGGGTGCATTTCTAAATATTTCAATCTCACTTTCTGGAACTTGATGCAATAATTGCTCAAAGAGGTGGTATTACATGTAATGGATGAAGTCAGATCATAGTGGCCCCTCCTCTGACTCAAAATTTTTCCTATGTGTGTGAATCCAAACACGCAGCCTTTTTCAACTGATCACCCCTTCCAAGATAAGCCATCACCTATTATGTCTTAATCATATATTATTAACAACCATCTAACTGAAGTGTGAAAATGATCTGAAATGAAAATTGTGTGAGCAATTTTACAGTTTCTTAGACATTTTTTAAAAAGGATTCATAATAACATGCACTGAAAAAATAGAGGTTGCATTCTATGCACAGGGCATATTTTAAGTTAATGCAATAACACCACACATTTTTAACATTATTTCAAGTGAATACTATACAGTTCCTATTTAAATAGCAATGAATAATATTATCTAAAAAAATGGGGGGGTTATGTGTCCATTCTGTTTATGCATTGTCAAACAAATTTCTGTAGTTTGCTTTGCTAAACCTGTAGAAGTCAGTTTTTTAGTTTGTCTAAAATTTTGTTTAAACATCTCTGATAACAGCTGTAATACAAGCAATGCTAAAAATATAGCACTATTATCTCATTGACTGCAGTGACTAAAAAAAGTAGCACTGTGGAAAAAAAGAAAGGCTACATTCAATAAGGCTAGATGAAACTATAAAAATACAAGATAACTGAGCTTCAGAAGGAGAAAATAGCAAAATTCTTCCAACTTATGTGAAAAATGATTCTGGAGAACCTGCATACAGTGGCTTGTAATGCAGCTCAAAGACAAGCTTATACTCAGAAGAGAAACACTTAGAAAATGGATGTGTGAGAGCAACCTCATTTCTGTACAAAATAAAAACACTCTAGACTGACCTATAAAAAGCACATAAAATTACTACCTAATTAATTACCCGTAAGGTTATTTACTGCTAATACAATGCTGCAGAATAACACTGATTTGCAAAATGCTTTTAGAACAGAATGCAGTGATGGGAAGTACTCTGCCTTCTTCCACAGTTCTTATAAAGAAAGAGCAAGCTCTTTTCATTTCAATAAAATGACATTCTATAAATAAAATTTATTTATATCTTTGCAAATAAGCACAAGAGTTACAGTGATCATGGCTTTAGAAATCTTGCCTAATTTTTCCATGATGTTTCAAAGCCCAGCTTGGCATCTGGATATGCTGATTTTTATAATTTATAACGATAACAGGTTTTCAGTACTTGAACAAGATCTCTTCAGGAATGAAGAAGAGCTGGTGGAAGACGAACAAGATGAAGTGAATGGGCAGAAGAAACCACTTGGAAATCTTTGTATCCCTATTTTGTTGAACATACATATCCTCAAACTGTCAACTCAGTCAAAGACAGAAGATTTCTCCTGGAATTCCTCCTGATAATGGCCTACCATACAGCACCTACAGCTCTTCCTAGTGTGTCAGGATATTCCGTTTCATCTTTATGGGTGCCCATATTTATCAGCTGCCATTATCATTACTGTCTCAACCACAGTAATGCAAAACTCCTCAGCAAGAAGCTGTCAGCCATTATCAAACTGCCATCTATATTTTTCCACCACAAGGGCTGTAGCCTAGTTTTCTACACTCTGCATTGATTTTTAACAGAAGAGAACATCAAGCGGAAAGTTTCGTTTCTTCAAAAAGCTCATCATCTTATGACCAACATATCCAGGATAAAGATCACGGTCAACAGTTTCACTCCTCAGGCATAATAATGGGCTTAGTTTACATGAAAGAAGACATAGCTTTTCTACAATAATCCTCAACTACTAAACAACCCTGTATTTTGTTATAGCTGCAAGGTGTACTGATCTCACCTCTTCTAATATGAACACAAAGAAACATACATATTAAAAAAAAAAAAATATATAAAGAAAAATGTTAAAATAAACCCCACTAACTGCTCATGAACTGCTCATGAAATTCCTCCCTCAGGGAGAGAATGTGAGAGAACAAACCAAATGTAACAGATGTTAGTCATGTCACTTAATGCATGACTGAAAGACTGAAGATACTATGATGATGAGGACAACATACAAACCTCTGCAGAACAGAATGGGATTAGCACTTCAGTATCATTAAAAATGAGGGAGCAATGTAAAATAAAAACAAAGATAATTCTCTTCTTCACATTTAATTAAATTGAAAACTATGGAATGCTCCAACAAAGATACTTCAGAACTTCTAATTTGCTGTAAAGCCTGCCAAAAACCCAGATGACTATGACCAAAAATTTACATTAAATCAGCCACAGATGACACAGCTCTGCGGTCACACCGATCTATACTAATAATACTCTATTTGTGACGTCTTGCATTGTTCCTGTTCATGATTTCAGGATGTAAATGGAGTGACTTAATTATAAACACTATACAAACTAGTTACTGAAACCACAAATGAATGCCAAAGTTCCTATAATCATTGTATTATTAATTATAGGTATTATCACAGCAGGACTTAGATTTTCTTTAAACAAAACAGCATATTTGTTCTGCACATCACTGACACTAGCTATGGGGGGGAAAAAAAGCTATAATTAAAAACTATTAGAAGTGACATCTTTAAAAAGTATTATAATTGTATTTATTGCCACTTACTTAAAAGCCTCAGAGTTCAACCAAAACTCCCATAAAAGGAGCACTTAAAGTTTGAATGTATTTAAATATAATTTAAAACCTCTGGAAAACGCTAACTGCTTTCCTAACTACTAGTAAAACTTAGGAAAAATAAGGCAGTCAACCTTAAACAAGGCAAGTCTAAATCAGCCTTCAAGAAACAGAGTAACTGCCCAGTTACCTTTCCAATAAACTTTATTATTTCTCTGCATTATGACAGCACACACAGGCTTGAGAGAACTCCTTCCCACTGCTTTTGTGTCCATACATATAGCAAGGGAAAGCTGGAGAGCTCTGTTTTCAAATATGTTTAAAGAGTGCAAATGTTTATGAACATGCTTAACTTCATTTACACAAGTCTCTGCACAGGCAAGGACTAATGGCAAGATTTAGTGACTACTGTGCTGCATTCTTACATGGCCTAAAAGTACCCCAAGAAAACTATTTAAAATGTCTAAATTATGCATGAAGTACAGTTAATGAACTTAAGTATCCTCAAAACAGAATCCAGACACTTGAAAAACTGACAAAGAAACTTTATAGATGTAGTCAACAGAAGGAAAAGGACACTGCTCTTCTGAACTTCTGTCTCTTCCATGAATTTGCATACCTGACTGAGAACACTCTACACATTTGAAATTATGTGCAATAGTACCGTAAATTTTCTTTTCACAGAATATTCTTGGAGAAGTTCAAACCTGAGTGGATTCATTCTTCTCATAAACATGATACCAAACTTTTAGATAACAGCTTGTCCAGACAGAAATGAAAGGAACAGAATGGAAATCCAGATCATTTTACACTCCCAGATGAAGGCTGTATCTGTAGGGCTACAGAGCCAAGCTCTCCAGCTTGCTTTCCTGTCAGCCTCCAAGGCTTTCTGCATTGTCTGAATGATACCATAGGTTCAGCAGCTGGGATAATTGGTGTCCTATCAGACTTTTCACTTCATCCTTGTAGCAGGTGTGAGTCTCAAACATCCTGGGTGGAAGGTTATGAAGCAAATCCTATTAAAAGCCATTTCTAAGCACAGGAAGGACAAGAAGGTAAATGCTAACATACCTGAATTACCTTATTGCCTTCTGTGATGATATAACTGGCTGTGTGGACAAGTGGGCGGTGCAGAAAAGATGAAGCCAGACTCTTCTTGGAGGTGCACAGGTATAGGTCAAGAGGTGGCAGACAACTTGGAAAATGGGAACTATATGTAAGAAAACATCTCATATTTTGAGGGTGGTCACACACCAGAAGAGGTTGCCCAGACAGACTGTGGAATCTCAATCCTTGGAGATTCAACAAGTTTCTAAACCACTTCACCTACTTGATCTTGCTTTGAGCAGGACCACCAGTCCCTTTCAACACGCACAATCTTGTGATGCTATGACATGGTCTGTTGCCTGGACTTGTATTCTGACCACCTTCTCTCATTCCCTTATAAAAATATCAGATATTTTCAGTTAAATATACCCACATTTGCTGTGTTTTACAACAGACTCAAAGCCATAGGTATTCATAAGATGAACTCACTATCTCAGATGGAGTTTAGGAAATTCTCTGACTAGTTTTTTTATTAAGACAATGAATCTCCTGTTTCTTCATGCTAAGACACTTCTGTGCACATGCTAGTGCCCAAAGTTAGCCATGTAAGGATCTTTAGAACAAATACCTGGTTGCATAGTGACGGTTAGGTGCATGTCAGAAGATAAATTTATTAGACATCTGTATCTTACATATGTTCTTATGACTGTGAGTAACCTTAGCAGTTTATTCACTTTAGTAAAGTTAATCATGGCTGTTCAAGGCAAAGTAGCACATTAAGTGTTCATTGCTAGTATCAGTGTTATTTTGATTCTGTTTCAAACAGAAATGGGTCATTCCACAAACTAGTATTGGCTCCCCTTTTTATATTATATTTTATTGTCATCATTAATTACACTGCCCATTCACTTACAATTCTTAATGCAGTTTACAAAAGCAAACATTTGAATGAGGATTCAAAGAACCTTCTGGACAAATAAGTTTTGCCATTTTGCTAAGTGCTAGGTTAGTACTAGTGTGAAAAAAATTATGGTTTTCATTTACATAAATACTGTCCAAAAAAGAGACAAATTATCAATTTAGCTTTGCCACCTGAAAAGCCGAAACAGCAAAATCTATTCATGTTCCATTTTTGTGATTGTTGCAACTTATTACAAAATGTACTAGCTGTAAGAAAAAAAATAGATTGAGTAATAAATATTTGTACTGAAATGTGCGAACACAGTTCCTGTAATTGTTCTTACCTAAAGCAAAACACATCAAGCAACATGACAGGTGGCATCTGACAGATGCCATTGATTCTTCTTTGTTTAATACAGAACAAGGTGTCACTAAGTGACAAAGTGAACATAACATCCCTGACATTCGCTTTTTGGAGGATTTACCACAAGTGGCAACAAGTGGACTGGCTACTTTGATTCTTTTAATGTTTTTAATATTTTCAAAGCATACTGTACAAAAGGGGTAAAATCATCATTTCAATGTCTACGGATATCAAACAGGCACTTCTACTTCTTCAGGTCACAGAAGCTTACAGACGTTCCCTAAGATATTTCAATGTACAGAAAACAAGAGAGTTACAGTTCCAACAGCTGTCCCACTATGAAAAGTCATTTCACTATGGGGATTAAAGTAAGAAGGCAAATGAAACATGCCCAGGAAATGTGACTCTGGACAAAATCTATGGCAGAGTATGTTACACAGCTTTTCCTATAGACCAAAAATTGAAAACCACACATTAATACACATTTGGAAGACAAGAAATCATGTGATATGTATTGATAATAGCATGATTGCTAGCTATTATCACTATTTCTTTTTAATTTTACAACAAAAGCAGACAAATCCTCTGAGTTCTCAAACCACAAAGATTAACATCTAAAAATAAGTGGAAGATATAGCAGACTAGGTATTTCGAGCTAGCTCTCAGCCAAAGTTTTTGACACAGACCACTACAAAAATTCTACAATCTGTTATACAGGAGTTAGACCATATGGTTGTAGTGACTCCTCTTTAGGAAGAGCTCCTCATAGCTTTAAAATCTATGACTGAACATTTTAACTATGAACTATTAGGAAGCATGCTGCATTAGGTTTAAGACAGCTTGAAACATTGTGAATAGAACTGACCAGTAACAGCAATTTTGAATTTCTCTCTAAAGAGAAAGCCTAAAATGTCACATACATTAAAAGGTTGTTATATCAAATACTGACTATTGTTTCATTAGCATTATTTTTTAAAAATAAGGTTTAAAAGTTTCTATTCTCTCCTACAATAACAGGTCATTCTTCATTTTCATGATTATTTAGTGATCACATACAAATATACTGATCTTTCAGTAGGAATCTAATACAGAAGACTACTTAAAAATAATGACGCCAGTAAGTAGAATATTTAGAACTTATCATAAATAAATAAACCAGCACAACTATTCCCCTCTAAATGTTTGGTTCATTTAACTTATTTCTATAGAATGTTTTTAGTACCACTAAAATGTATCTATTTTTGCTCTGAAAATGTTTATAATATAAAATGGAAATTAGCAAAAACAATGAACAATGCCACTTTCAGTGAGCAATTATTACACTATATATGATTAATGCATACATTACTTTAATCTTCCTTTTCATTTACCTATACAAAAGTAAAAAGAAGGTATTTTCAAGGTTGAAAATGCTATCATGTGGTTTTCCCTGCCTTGAATAGGAGGTTAATTGACACCTTAACTGTCACAACAGTAACCGTGGGTTTAAGGAAATAAAAAAGCTTTCTAAGTTTAACAAAATTTACAAGAGTTGTCAAGATCTGGAGACCTAACTTCAATTTAAGATACCAGCTGGGTTATTGTATTGGAAATGTGCTTCTTGAAGCCTCTGTTGGTCTGTCATTGGGCTTCATTCCTAACCAACTCAGGATATGAATATAGTGAACAGGAAGGAATTCTACTTTTGCAATAAATCAGCAATCTTGCATATTGAATTACGATAAGGACTCTTAAAATGTCAAACATCTTAAAACAAGTAATACTGACAGAAGAAGATACCAGAGGCAGATAAAGTGAATTAGCAACTGAAAAATAATTTAATTTCAAAAAATACTACTATCACCAAAGGACAGTGTGTTCATTATGAATGTCAGAAAGGAGCCTTAGATTATGGAAAAAAAAACAATTGTAGAATGGGATGTGTTGGATTATTTATTTTGTCAGTATGACAATTTGCCATGCCCTCATCTCCTGTGGCCCATAAACCAAAACAACAGTAACAAGCATTCATTGGCCTGATCCTAAGAAATATCTCAAACGGACCAAAATTTTTAAGAAGGCATCTAAAGCAATTACTCCTAAATCACAGAAAAAACCTAGAAGGCAAGACTCAAACGCCATCTAATGGTTCTTTCTCTTCTTTGCCTTCTGCTTTGTCTTTCGCCTACCACCCATTGCCACCACCAGACCAGAACCTCCCTTCCCGGCGGCAGCCCCATGGCTGCAGCCCCCCATGAGCCCACCACGATCAAGGCAGCTGACAGCAATGATTTCACTGCTTCAGGCTGACCAGACTTCGTGTTCTGCCTGTGCTCCTCCAGCACTGAGCTGCAAACAAAAGTCAACACAAAGATACATCTTTTCTCTTGCTTTCTCTTACCTTCTCTTCATGTGTGTTTGTCAGTAAAAGGAAGAAGAATCAAACTAACAATGGTTGCTAAAGCCCAACTTGCCTAGTTTTCTTTTTCCTAATGGGACATTTCAAGGACTGTCAGATCTTGTGAAGGAGAGTTGTTTTTTTTAAAAAACTCCCTAGTTAGCATGAAAACATTAAGATATATTGTTACCAAAAAAGTGTTATTTAGCATTTTATACTCTTAAGTGTTCTGTTTTTCTTCTTTCCCTGTCACTTAATTATCAGCTTTTAATATATTTTTGTGGTCCTCCTTGTAATAGGATTAAGCAGGCCCAGGTCTCTCTTCTCAAAACTCTGAATTTATTTTAGCTGTTCAGCAATGGAAAGCTATGCTGTTAGACTATTTGCTAAACTCATTCATCCCCTCAAAACTGACAGAATATCACTCCCCTATTGCAGCTCAACTAATCTGTTATATTAATCTGCACTCTGGCAGCCTCCTGAGTATTAAATGACATATGAAGTATAAGACAGCATGGCCTCTCCTACATCAAATCAGAATTTTGAATCATTAAACGAAAAAAAAGACAGGGAAAAATAATACAACATACAAGTTAGGAACCCCATATACAAACAGGGTAGGGAACCACCATTAGGTCAGAAGTACATCTTGCTAATTCCAGGATTTTGTAAGATCAAGCAGCAAAATTATTAGTTTCACAATTCTATTTGAGAAAAATCATCATAATTTAATGAACAGAGAAGTGCACTAGAATTTATTTTTCCTAACTATCAACTACATTGTGATCTGGCAAAATTATTGGTTTGTTGTAAAGACAGAAAGGCCCATGAACTACAGCTATTGAGCCTTCCATTTTACCGACTGCTACAATGTTCACATTGTATTCAAATAATCAGTTTGCACACTGATATAATACAGAGTAAACAGCCAATCCACAATATTATTTAATTTTCATATAAATACTAAGTATATTTTTTAAAGTTAAAACCTGGCTTCCATCTCAGAAAAAAAAAAAAAAAAAAGAGGCCATCCTTTGATTTACTGCAAAAACTACTCAATACAATTTAAGAGATTATTTAGAATTTTAGAAAGAAAACCTGCAAATTCATATGCTGGTTCTTTCTGTGCTTTAGGCAGGCTGTGTGCACCACAGCTGCGATCCAGCACTGCCCCCCCTACCCAGGAGCCATCCCTGGGAAATGGCCATTGCTCGTCCCCAGCCCATCATGCACAGAGCTCGGTCCTCTACAGGCACAAGCTGCTGTGGAGAATAACACCAACACATTTCACATACATAATAAGTCAGCAAGACAATTATTTTGTTCCGTGTTTACACCAATCAAGATAGATGCTCTCTTAAATTTAAATCAGATTAAATCTGCTTCACTTAGAATACTTAAAAAAATTAATTCACTACTGTATTTGCCACTTTCTCTCTGCTTTGTACTCCTTAATAACATGAAAGAAAATGCTACATAAAACATAAATAATTCATGTATCAAATTCAGACAGTTAAGCAAACTATCCTACCTATTCTCAATAAAAACTAATTTCAGGATGTAAAAACATGTCATCAGTGTATAGTTAAAAACAATCTGAAATTCCCTTTATATGAATTTAAGTATTAACTCCCTGTAATACGTGAGGCATGACATCTTTGCAGTAGAAGCTTGCAAGCACAGCGAACAATCTTCTGATTCTCCCACAAATATATTTACAATGAAAAAAAAAATTCCTTTATACTTGAGAGTTGTTCTACAGTTCTCGCAGCGCTGCCAGAGGCCACAAAATAGAGCAATTGTTCGCTTATAGTGTATAAAACTTTTAAAATTTTAAAATTAATGTCTTAATACATTCTCTTTGGGTTTGTAAGTCATATTCCTACTCAAAGAACTAAATTTTCATGAATTTTCACCTCCAACAGTATTGCCATGATATTGTTGCTCTGACAATGAAAGCACTTTTATTTCCATTTACTGGCTGATTTTTTACTGTGCTCCATTTTATATTACCTTTAACCTCTATTCATTTTTAGCACAATTATTTACTGAAATTCCTTTTCCTGATATCTGGATTGTTTATGATGAAGAACATAAGGGTGGGGGGGGGAAGGCATGAGTTTAATTTAAAATTCCCAGAATTTGAAGTGTAACAACTATGAAGTACTGAGGTTTTGTTTCAAGGGTTTTGTCTTTATGCTGCTTTCTGAAATACAATAGATTGTACATGGAATTCCATATTGACATTTGCACTTCACCATTTTTCAAAGCATAACCACAAGATGGTTTGCCTTTAGCCTTTACCGTACCCATAGACTATAGCAAAAACATAATATTTCATACAGAGAGCACAAGCACCTATAGCGTAACAAACGTAAAATTAACCTCACTGAGTTTTTAGAGTAGATTTTGGATTTTATTTTTAGCCCTGTGTGCGCCATACTTTCCCATAAACTGTTTTCCTATGGTAAGAAACCAAAATGAATCAACTCAAATGTTAATAATTTAAGATTTTAAAAAATGTATACCCACAAATGAATTCGGGTAGGTGTAGGTCAATTAATATTCTTCTTTACTAATAGACAAGAATGACCATGCCCTTTCCATTATAAAATATTGCTTTCAACTGCATAAAACTTTGTCACTTTTCAACTGTTTGGCCTGATATTCCACATTACAGGTTTTACTTCACTCTGTATTTCTTTAACGACATATAAATGTTTCTCTACTTACATAAACAAAGCTGCAGGAGAACAAACTGCTTTATTTTCAAAAAATAACTAAGACATCTGATGATATCGTATTGAGCAACATACTTCGGAGGAAGGCATAGCATTTGACAATTGGTCATCATATGCAGTATTGCAATTGATGTGCCGCTGGTCATCATATGGAAACCAACCAAAAAAAAAAAAGAGTCTGAGGATAACTTCAGATCACACAAAGTAAAGAGAATTCTCAGAGTTTAGAAGCCAAATCCTCCAAACATTTCATCTGCAAGGAAAACCTCCTAACCTGGACTGAACAAAACCATATCTGAAATGACAGTTCTGAGCTTCTATGAGTCATATCAGGTTCTGATCCAGACACTTTAAATGAGAACAGAAAGGCTCTTTCTCCTGAGATCCCTGCTGGGATCAAGCATCTTACAGGAGATGCATTATAATCCTCAATAAATCCTAATATGTATTACGCTTATTTCCCACCTCAGCTGAAAACAGAACCCACAACTATCAGGCATTCCTCTGCTAATGCTGCTGACAGTCAGTGGCACCATATTCCATCATGCTCTTTCTATGCATTCAGGCAGAAACCAATGAATAGTCACTGCTAATACTTTTATTAGCTCCTGTAACAGAGATAAGAGTTGTCACTCTAAAGGTTCCATCCTTATGTGGATCAGTGCAAGGCAACCTGATGTGCTACGCTCGCATATAATCACTTCTGTTTATAAAATGAAGAACTGAAGAGTTAGAAAATATATTAGAAATTTAGTGTTGTTTCTGTGAGTTCTACTCAGATTCTATATACGTGTTACAATAATTACATGATCACACATCATTTTTACCAAAGACCCTATGCCTCACTTAGCACTGTTCAGCTCAGCAGCAGTTATTCAGTATTTTATGTTCTTCTCATTTCAGATCTCCTCATTTTCCTCATGCTGAATTTAATGTACACTATTCTAATCCTGCTCTCATCACATTAATTCAGTATTTGCAACAGACTTTCCACTTACTCTTGCTGCTATCATCTGAACCTTTAAAAAAGGAAGGCTATTTATCACTAATAGGAAATTCTTCAAGATATGTAATCACAGATAGGTTCCCACCAAGTGTGAGAATCACATTTAAACATTCGAGATCCAACTTTTTAGCTTGAGAGTTCATATGCATTCCATTATTTCCTGTGCTACTGTCATGGTTTAACCCAAGCTAGCAATATAACCACAATAGCTGTTCGCTCACTCCCCTCTACCCACCCCTGAACAGGGGAGAGAATTGAAAGACAAGGGAGAAACTTGTGGATTGAGATAAACACAGTTTAATAAAACAAAAAAATAACACTAATAATAATATGTATAAAATGGAAATATAATATAAAATAACAGATACTCAATGCAATTCCTCATGAACTCCATCTGCACTGAGCAGCCAGTCCCAGGAAGCAGCACCTGGTCTCAACAGCCGATCCCAGAGAGAGAAGAGAGAAAAGGGCAGAAAGGCCCAGAGGACACTGCAAAACAGCAGGATGGTAAAAAGCCAAAATAAAGAAACTCCCAAACAGAACTCCATCAAAACAGGGAAGAACCAGAACAGATCCCAACTCCATCATGACTCCATCTCCATAGCCAGAAAGCCCTGACTCTCCTGAAATATGAAGCATGATGCTAATGGCGTGGAATGTTCTGATTGATCAGTCTGGATGTCAGTCAAGCTCTGCCCCATCCATGTCCCACTTCCTCGATGCCCCACACCTGTGGGCAGAGCTCAGAGGCCTTGGGTCTCAGAGAAAAACAATTTAAAACATTAGCTCTGTCCTGGGGTGTCACCTTCTTGTTCTCAAACTAAATCCAAAGAATGACCATGCTACCTATGAAAAAGAAAGGCTTCTAACTGCATGAAAAAAATAATCCACTTTCAGTCAAACCAGCACAGCTACTCACCCACAGTTTTATGGCAGAACTTCTCTGCCAGGTGCTGCCTCACACCTGGAAGTCACTAAGGCATAATGTAAGAGTAGCTGACCTGCAGATGTCAAGGATGAAGGTTCTCTTCGCAGTTGATAGTGTCATCACTGCCTCAGGCAGTTGACCCACGCCCCCAGTGTAGCTGGCTATTTCTTAGTGCTTTCACACCAGTCAAGAAACAATTTTGATAGCCTTTACTGTGAAGGTATTTGTGTGCCTCTGATTCAGAGAAAGACAACAGAATTTTGTTTAACATAAATAAAAAGCAAATTATTCTAGACACCCAGGATGGAAAGTGACATCCAGGATGTAAAGCAATGTTCCAGTTCTGGAACAATACACATTAAAAAAAAGGAAGAACTATCATTAGTTAAAGAAAACTTATCCTGGATGCCTTCCGAAGCAGAAGAGGAAGAGCTTTCTCTAGTGCCTCTGTGCAATGGGAAAGAGCATGATAAGGTCAAAACAATATTCTAAAGACCAGTTCTGTAGATTACACACTCTAAGTACTAGACTAACTTTGAAAATTCCTTTCCTGTTCAAGCACAAGTCCAGAGGGAAGCCCATCTGACATTCTAATTAGATTGACCTAAACTGCCAGATTGGAAATGTGTCTAGTGAAACTCTCAGACAAGTAGTTTTGAGACTTTTTTTCTGTTCCTTCCTATTTCTGAGCTCAAACGTCTGGCAATCACTACAGTTCTTCCAAACATGTCTTCACCCAGACAGATACCCAAGAAGGTAAGAATGGCTGTCAGACAGAAGGAAGCTATATTGCATGCCAAGCAAAGCCTGAAGCCAGAGGATTTTAAGAAGCAGCTTTGTGAAGAAAATTAACTGAAGTCCAAGAAAAAGTTATAAAAAATGAACTTCCCCACTGAACATGAACAGCCAGGAAAAGATGAAGAGTAAATAAAGTGTAAATAAATAAAGCAAATACAGAAACAAACAAAGCAACAAAAACAGAAGAGATTCAAAACAAATTGAGGTTGTTTCAACTTAAACATGTGGCATCCAGGATGTGCCTCATTCATTTACATTTCTGAGGAAAGTATATGGGGCTGAATAGGAGTGCACTGAACAGAAATCACTAAGGATAATAGAGTTCTTGAGACCACTATAAAAATCACTCAGTCAACATCAGGAACTGCAGAATCATAAACCAAAAGGAAATAACTCTTCCATCAGTCATCAGTATTGTTCTCTCCTGTGTACCTACAGATGCAAAGCTTAGCTGTGTTTTGAAAGAATCAAGTAACAATAGGTCTGGCAATTCCTGTAATAGACTATCCAATAGATTAATAAATCCTCATTCCCCAAATATTTTTATTAAGAGTTTGTACTTTTATTTCTTCTCCTTGATTTGCTTCTAAAGTTGTGTAGACTGTTACATTCTCCCCCTATTAAAAGAGGAATTTTTAAGCTGAAGAACATAAATAATATAGTTCCTCTGGAATCTGTCTTGGGAATAAGTGATTTTGTCATTAATCTCCTATATAAAAGAGCACAACATATACTTTTACTGACACTCCAAGTCAGGCACACCACTGCAGCACTAGGACTAAGGCACATGGACACTGTGTGCACTATAAACTAGCTGACCTGAGGTAAAACCACAACAGGGGTGGGATGAGAGCCAGTGCGGCAGTGTCACACTGGGCTGGGACAACTGACACAGTTGTCACTCTCCAGTGACTCCCCAGGAACTCACCTGGGACCCAGAGCCTCAAGCAGCTGCTCTCGGCAGCCCGTGGAAAACGTTCCAGAAAGGCAGGCTGAGCCCACACAGCGACAGGCAATGACTAGGAGCGGCCAGTAATTTGCAGACTAAAAGATGAGAGTCACCAGAGAAAGAAAACCTGTCCAGCCACCAGTGCTAAAGGAAGGAGTGTTAATGCCAACACGCTGATGTCAAACTTCTTGAACAGCACACGCAGTCCTATTTATCCCTCTTCAAGAAAGATGAACTTACATGTGAAGAGTTAGGAGGATGATTAGAGAATCTAATTTAAGAAACAGGATGCGATACTTGAATTGTAGTAAAACTAGAAATGAAAAAAATGGAGTAAATGCAGAGGCAAATATCAGACAAAGAAGGAAAATGTTAATGAACAGGTATAAATCAGGTGGGACTGGTTTAAGCAGGAAATAGGATGGTTTCTGACTCTAAAGAAAGCAGTATACTAGGACACCTTCTAATAAGAAAAGTGAGAGCAAAATACAGTTAAACTAAGCAAGCTCTACCTATAAAATAGTTATGAAATGGACTATTAAGACATGCTCACCTGAGAGCTAGAGTTTGGACTTGGTGACCTAAGAATCATTCATTCCTTCTAGGGACTCACCTTCTGTTCAGCTACATGCTAAAATAAATAGGAATGAAGAGTAATTACCAGTTTTCTTTTTAAAAGCGAAACAATCCATGTCTTGTAATTAGAACATCTGGTACTAAACATGAGGACGCCAGTAGAAACTTGGTATTTCTCATTTTGCCACAAACATTTCCGTATCTTTATATGTACGTATGCCCCACATGTACAAATATCTTCATTTTCAGTAGCTGGTTATAAATGTGCCTTGGATATTTAAGCTTAGAAAATAGTCTTCAACACATATTTCTGAGCATTATGTGGAATTCTCTGGCCTGCAGGAGCCTTGTACTTTTTCAAGCACTGCACTCCCAGAAGACTGCAAATGCAGCACAGTGGATTATAAGCTTCCAAACCTATCAGGAAACACTGTAATGCCAAATTTTCTAAATGTTACAAAAAAAAAAAAAAAGAGAGAGATGGACATGGCTACTAAAGATTTCAATAAATACATTTTAAAACATTAACACCTGGCAAGAACAGCACTCCATCTGTTCTGTTATCTCAATAATAGTCGCATATACCACTTTAATAAGATTTCCGGCTAAGTAAATAAATCTTGTACTATGACCATATACACATATATCTATATTCTGTAAATTGTCCCAGTTAGCAGTGCTTCACTGCTTTTAAGGCAAACTATAAATTAATTACAAAAATTCTGAACAAAAGAAATATGGCAACTTTTATTATAAAAGGTTATAATCACGTTTAGAACACATTTTTTATAATTCCTCATACATTTGCATATATAACTGTTATAGTCAAACATGCAATAAGAAAACTCTCTTTTGTAGTTCTGAGGTGCAAAAATATTTAAGTTCAGGAACTGGAACATTAGAAAGCAGATGAGTAGTATTTATATTCAAATCAACTTCTGATAGTATCAGTTTAATAAAACTGTCAAACTACTGGAATTCCTCATCTGTAGCGTACAAAACAAATCTGAGAAAATATTCATATGGGATGGGGTATTAAAAAGTTTTGATTAAAATATATGGGTTTAATCCTGTATCTAGTGCATTCTCAGTTTAAAATGGCAGTTCCCAAAGCTTGGATATTGTCATCTAAACATGAGACACATATGAAAAAATAAACTTTGGTAACAAAATTCACCAATCGTACTGGAATTTGAAGTTCATTGAGAAGAATCATAAGAAATCTTAAAAGACTGACCAGACAGGTAACTACATGTTAGATAATATTCTGTGTAATTCAAAGTAATGCACAGGGGAAAACTAACCCTAGCTACAGATATAAAGCTTACTAATAAATTAGCTATTATGTTTCAGGAAAAAGAACTTATAGTAGAGGTTAAAAAGTTCCCCATTGTATGCTGAACTGTAAAACCACTGTAGCTCAGCTCCTTAACTCTTGAGACAGAACAACTGAAACTTTGTTCCAACTCTTACAGAAAATCTAGAGAAAAGCATAAAAAGTTGCTTGTTAACCTCTTTTGTGAGGAGAGGGGTGAAAAGACACATCTCTAGTATTTAATGATTAGTTCCTGAATTACACTATGTTCTTACTAAGTCAGGGTGCTGCAAATCTGCGAAACAATAGTTTCCTTTACTGTTTCAAGTCCTGATATCTCTGAATTTTGTAATATGTACATCAAGTTACACATCAGAAGCCTCTGAGAAATGCACAGTGCACTGTTTCTTCCCCAGTATATTTATCAATGAACAATCAATAATTACAGAGTACAGAATTTCAAATACTTATCAACATACAAAACCATGTCTGTCTTAACCTCGTTTTACCATTGCCTGTCCAGAATTTTCTCAAGAGAATTGCAGACTTAGTACCTCATAGTCCTGTGGAAGCTGAAAAATACTTCCTATTTCTTCACCACTATTTGTGGTGAAAATATTAAAAGTGTAAGGAGACACTCACATGACATCCCTGATGTTAAAGGCTGCTAATCTCCTTGGTACACGACTGTATCATTTACTGAATCGGTGAAAGCCCCCTGTGGCCCCAAATCAAACCAAAGTCTTACTTGCTTCTTCTTCAAAACCTCTGCTTGTCTGATACATCTGTTATGTATTTCTCTTGAACAAAATATTATTCCATAGAAAATAATATTCCAGATACCTCGTGTTTTCAAAATAATAAAACAAATCAGTATCTACATCCCCAGCCTCATCCAACAGGTTTAACATTATTTTTAATTCTATTCCTCACCAACCAGTGGAACAACAGGGGCTAATGTTACACACCTGATACCAAACTTTATTGCAAGCTACATGACTCATGCCTAGTAAACTGATCGATTGATAGGTATTACAAAATGTAAAGTATACAGTTGTATACTTGTAGTGCCTTCTTGTAAAACTACCTGTAGGAAGTGAAAATACTAACCTAGAATTAGCATACATTTTCTTAGCATGCATTTACCCTTCTATGACTGTTTTGCTTCATGAATCAATTCTGTGTCCCATCGACACCAGCTTCTTGTATGGCCTTTACCATAGCAAATCCTGCAAACTCTGAGAGATGTCATAACATTTCTTTGTGTGTCGTGTTCTCTAAAAAAGCCCTCCAGCTTACCCCTTAGATTTTTCAGTCTCTGACTCTGCTATATCCTTTTTCATATATTTTCTTCAACACTTCAGAAATCACTGTACTAGAAACAATAAACCAAATTCCTAGCTGTGACAGTTGTCTCAAGCATGCATGCTAGCAAATGTGATTGCTTTCTGTGTCATCTTATACCCTTAGCTTGGGAAATGATTACTTACAAAAATCTCTGTAATATAAGAATATTTAATGTAATATGACCCTCTGTTTAACACAAACTGAAATTCCTACTGTTCCCGAGACACTTGAGCCTCAGGAATTTGCAATTTTTAATCCATAATTATTTTAGCCTTTGAGGAAAACTTAACACCTTAGTTTATCACAGGTACTGCAAGCTTACCAAAGCAAGCCCAACTCCCACATTTTGCATTTGCTGTAAAGACAGAACAACTTTTCTGCTTCCTTAGCCTGAAAGAGGTACAACAGCGCACCCAGTCTGTAAACACTAGAATACACAAGTGAAATTAGGTCCCTAGGGATCCCAGAAGTGGCAAAATGGCATTTTGGAAAGACCCACGGAAGGGATGAGGGAAAGGGAGAGGGGGAATAACCCAGATTTCTGAAGGACAGAAAAAACATGTTTGCAGTTTCATCACTAGATTCTACTCCAGACAGAAGCCTTGGAAATCTTCTTCACAGACTTGTCATCTCTGCGGACAATGAGCTTTTGATGGTCAGGCACCATCTAGGCACATAACCCTTCCCAGAAAGTCCAACTCTTGCTTAGCATGAGCAAAGAGTTCAAGATGGGTATAAAGTATCAAGTTAAAAGGTAAAAAAGCCCAGTTTGACACAAATTTCTTTATATGTTTTCAGTCTATCATAGATATCAGGCAAAGTGATTGAAGCCAAAACTTCCAGAACATCAAAACTGATCACCACACCACAAACTATTTCACAAAAAAATCCTCCTCTGTTTCAAGGATCTTCATAAAAAACAACCAACCTTTTCAAGAAAATGACCTTCCATCTGTAAAAAACAGTCTTGGCAAATCACTTTGCTTTTATTTGCTGTTTTATCAACAGCACCATAGCACACCAGGCTTTCACACAGATTTGCACATGTAGCCTGAAACAAGGAATAAACACAATTCTGGAAAAACATGCCATAAAATCATTCAGGCTTGAAGCCAGAATGGTGAAAAAGAATGGGAAGTACTTATATTCTCCCAAGTGCAGATGAGCAATTTGCTTCACCAATGAGTAAAGCTTCAAGCTTTTTTCATTTGGAATGCTAAACAAACGCCAGAGAAAATATAAAAATAAAATCTTCCAGCTTTTCTTAGTATTCATGATAATCTCCTCAATGCCAGCATAGGAAGTGAGAATAGACTGTAATTTAATTTTATGATAAAGCCATAAGGGCACATCCTCAGTTAGTATAAATCAGCACCTTCCAAAATACTTTTCTGGGTAGGACACTGTCATGGTTTAACCCAAGCTAGCAATATGACCACGATAGCTGCTCGCTCACTCACTCCCACCTCCGCCTCTCACCCCTTAACAGAGGAAAGAATCAAAAGGAAAAGAAGAAACTTGTGGATTGAGATAAACACAGCTTAACAAACAGCAGAATGGCAAAAGGCCAAACTAAAGAAAGTGCCAAACAAGTCTCCAGTCCCAGCCACTCCAAGACTAGGCAGAAGATCCTGACTCTCCTGAAATATGAAGCATGATGCTAACAGCATGGAATATTCTGATTGATCAGCCTGGATGTCAGTCAAGCTCTGCCCCATCCATGCCCCAATTCCTTAATGCCTCACACCTGTTGGCAGAGCTCAGAGGTCTTGGCTCTCAGACCAATTAAAAAACACTAACTCTATTCTGGGGTGTTATCTTCTTGTTCTCAAACTAAATCCAAACAATGACTGTGCTGGCTATGAAAAAGAAAGTTTTCTAACTGCATGAAGAAAATTAACTCACTTTCAGTCAAACCAGAACAGACAGTCACTCTTCATCATTTGGAGCAAAGTCCAAAGACAGTACAGGAAAAATTACATAAATGTGGTGATAAATGAAAAAAGAAAAAAAATCCACCATGTGTCTGACTTAGAAACTAGCTCCAATTGTATTTAATGAAACTGATTAACAAAGATGCAGCCTTCGAACAAATTTAAGTTTGAAATTACTGTTAGTTCTAAGTGTTACTTACTATTCTCCGATTTCATTTCTACATATTTACTGTTGCCTCTTCAAATGTTCTCAGCATGAGCCCTGTTCCAGGTTGTCGAAAAATTAATGAAAGCAAAAAGGCATATTTCAGAGCAGTTCTTCTGGGGAATGTTAATCACAGCTACATTTTAACAAAACTTGCAGAACTACAAATTTTAGCGTAATCCAGAGTAGACACGCACTTCTAAATAAGAAAAAGTCCTGTGAGCTGCCCCCAAATGCTCACATTATAAATTAGATAAAGAAGAGAAAAATAGGCAATTAAATTTGTTTTCTATTATTCTCTATGCATGGGACTAATTTAGTTTTCTGAGGAGTTAAACAAGTTTCTTGTTCTAAATGAGATAACAGAAGGCTATTTGTAAAGTGATAACATGATTAGAAGTACATTTTATTTGTTGGCTGTGCTGAAAATACAGAAAATAATATTTAAACACTATAGAATATAGGTAATATTGGAGTTTTTATAGCAGAGGCTAAGCATGCTATGGTGCCAGATCAAAGCATGACAAAGCATTGGTTCAGCAAGAGATTTTAATCAAACAGATAAATAGAACAAAAATAATTTAACACTGTATCTCCATTCTGGGTCAAAATTTTGTTGGTTTATGTACTTTCAGCACTTAGTTGGGAAATTCTAGTCCCCAGAAAAGAGAGAGGTAGTCAGAGTTAATAATAATCTCTAATTGTACAGATTAGTTGGGCTTAATTGTTTTTCCTACCCCAAAACATGTGAGATCACACATTCTTAACAATTCAGTATTCCCTTTCATATTAGTGAGAGCACTCTAAAGGCATAAGTATTGTTCCATAATAATTTTTGATACAGACTGAGGAAAGGTAAAAGAAAGAAAGGAGTTATATTAATTTGAAATACCAAAAAAGTCCAGCTAGAACATCCACATAAGGAAAGGAAGATACACAGTTCAAACCTAGCAGTGATTCCGTTTTATGGAAGAATGAACACCAGAAATTCAGCACCTTTCCACAAAATGGAATTACTGTCTTTGACCTAGTTTAACCGGTAGTCTGGGTTCTGCAACAAGCCACCTGACATGCTGCCCAGAACGAAGGGTCCTGGAAGCCTCAGCTGTCTCTGCTGCTGAAGAACCAGGGACTGAACGACTCAAAGGATGCAGAATACGGCTTCCCACCAGCCTGCCAGCAAGGCTGCCAAGGAGCTGGGGAGAGGAGCTGGCAGAAATTCTGGTTTCTCCCAGCAGAATCCAGATATCAAAACTTGTCTGGCTTCTAGCAGCACATGGAAAGTTCTGACAAAAAAAAAAAAAAAAACTAACTAAAATTGATTTTTTTGTTCATTACCTCAGTGAATATGCAAATCCCAACAAAAGTTGAGAAGTCTAATGAAGCTCTGAGTACACCCAGACCTTACAGAGGACGTTAAAACAAGCCCAGGAGCCCACTAGAACATACATGCCTGTACTACTTCTGCATAATACACTGCAGTAGGAAATTGTCTTGGTAGAATTTGAAAATAAAGAAAACCTTAAGTAAAACCTTGAAAGCTCTACAGACACAAAAAAAGGTGCTTTCTCCCCTCTAAAACTTCTTAATGTCACTTTCCAGCTGGACCTGCCTGTCGGCAGTTAAACTGAACAAAACCTCGACACTCCTCCTGCCTTCCTTTTCCTCACAGCTCCTGACTGCCATGTCTGACACTGCATGCAGACCTACAAAGAAAAAGTCATTGTAGGAGTGGAGTAATGGTTGCACTGGACAGAACCTGCCTGTGTTGTAGAAAGATCTTATTAGGAATAAGCACTGCAGGGGAAAAAGAAAAAAAAAGCATGAGTGAAAGGAGGCCTGAAAGAGAGACAGTGGATGAAGAAAGAAAACAAGTGTCACCCAGTTCCAGCAAAGTCAAAATAAACATACTTTAACATTAACTATTACATATCAAATAAATTCTTTCTCTTATCCCATTTAAAAATATACAAGGATTTTTTGTTCCCATTTTAAAATGAGGGCCCTAAGAAGATAACCTATATTGAAACTGAGTGTTAGACCGTGAAAGAAATTGAAAAATATAGGGAAGATTCTGAGGCTCACAGACAAGATCAGGAATGAGCAATACTTTGTCACAGATCACTTCTTTGATCACTTCAAATGAAACCAGAGGAACTAACAGCAGCCAGATTTAGTGCTGTTGTTTCTCTTTTCCATGCCCTTTTTTTCTTTATATTTTTCCCTTATTTTAATTCATACTTTCCCCTTTTTTTTTTTCTTCCAATATTATATTACTTTTATTCCTGACCCAAATAAATTTATGGCAGTGAGCTAAATTCATCCATCATAAATGTCGTCCCAACAGATAGCCTGACTTATAAAAAGATTTTTTCTACTGTGTACGAGGCCTGAAAGGACAGGTCAAATAAACCCAACCTAACAGTATTCAACGGTAAAAGTGTTAAAATAAGAATAAATGTCATTATTCACTGTTAGACTACAGCTAGGGGCACAGCAAGCTAATTGCTTCATTACAATGGACGGATTAGATTATTAAGAGTGAAATGATTATCAAGTGCACAGTCATGGGGTCATACTTTATTCTTCATTTCTCCTGGAGGCACAGTCATACTGATGGCAAAGAGTGTTTTTAGAACTTGAAGTATCCAGGAGGCTGCACTTTTCCTTTTCAAATGAGGACAGTGCCACTCTGATTCACAATTTAATCATTTCCTGATCAGATTTCAACTTTTTATAATGAGGATAAGAAAACATAACTTGTATAAAACTGAGTAACCTCTCTGTCAAACAAGAATAACCTGGGAGAAAACAGCTCATCACACACTCTCTGGTTAAAAACATCACTGCAGGTCAAACTGTAGATTTTGGTGTTATAGATACTGCTATACTATTAATATATGGATAGTACATACTACAACGCAATGCGCACTGCAGGCAATGGAATTCAGGACAGGACCTAGGGTGAACCTAAACAAATCTCTCATTATGCATCAGGACCCAGATATCGTTAGCTTTGAACCATCCAAAACAGCTATATTTCATAGTATGCCATGGCTCTCACCTGATGCACATGGCGATGCTTCCTTTTTGTGGAAACCAGGGCACAGAGAAAATGGAGAAAATTTGAACACATTTTAATTTTGTCCTATTATGATGTAAAACCCTGAAGTCAAGTTGCACACCTGGATCCAGAGAACTGGGACGTCTACCAAGCTGCAGATAGCTGGAAATGTTTTCCAAGAAACTCTTAGATTCTCAGTATTAAAAATTGTGTTCTCAATTTGAAACATAAGTTTTGCCAACTATTTATTTTCAATACTAGACTGAGCTCAAATTCATATGCCCCTTAAAATGAATGGCCTGCCTTCCCATTGAAAACTTTCTGCAATAATGACATCCTTCCTCAAGGACAGAAAATAACAGAAGCAGAAAGAGAGAGACAGAAAAAAATGAACACACTAAGATATGAGTCTCGTGGATGATGCACATTTGCTCTATTTTTACTAAAAGCCCAGAGAAAGGAACAAAACCTACTTGTGCTGCTTCAGGGGCAACATTTGTTCAAGGCTGTGAAAATGTATTTTGGGAGTGCAAAGGGATAATCTAAGTCAGATTTGTTCTTGTTTCTAATCACTTCCTTCTTTGTGAGCGTGCAGACAATCCCAAAACTTGAGAACAAATGTTAAGGTCAACTCCCTCTCCACCTCTGCCCAGGAAACACCCACACAGCTGCTGCAGACACAGTAGCAGGCCTTTTTCTGGCCCCGAAAACAGCTTGGTTACCCTCTGCAGCACACAGTCAGAAACAGGGCTGGGCAATTTCACTGTATGTTGAGCATTTTGGTATCATTTTTACAGGCACCTTCACTCAACCCATCCATCTTCCGAAGAATTTAGATCAATATGCTCTAACTAAAACTGGACAAAACAGCTTATTAAAATACGGAAACATGGCAAAACAAACTAGTGTTGAAGTGTGGACTACAACTTCCTTTAAGTGTGTCTGGCAGATTGAGAGAGCACAAGTATGTTATATCAAAGCAAGAAAGTGAATAAGCAAATGAACAGAAACTGATAGCATCCAGGCTCTCGCATTTTGACTGGCAGAGCTGTCTATCATAAGCAAATTAAAAACAGCACTTCAGTTTGAAATGGTGCAGGTGATAGCAAAAAACAAATCAAAACAAAAAAACCCTTCAGCTATCAAACACCAACTGTTAGAAATAACATTAATTAAATACGCCCCTTCCAAATTTCTGTACTTTGACTCTTACTTGACTAAGCTGGATAAATTTAACTACAGACAAGAGTTAATTTTGTTAGCACTCATGAAGATGTATTCCTTTAGAAACAGATATATTTAGGACAATCAGTCAGTGTGGGTTTAAGAAAGACAGGTCCCTGCTTGACTAACCTGATCTCCCTAAGATCTCCTTTGTAGATGAGGGAAAGGCTGTGGATGTTGTCTACCCAGACTTTAGTAAAGCCTTTGACATCATATCCCACAGCATTCTCCTAGAGAGATGGCTGCTCATGACCTGGATGGGTGTACTTTTCACTGGGTAAAGAGCTGGCTGGACAGCCAGGTCCAAAGAGTTGTGGTGAATGGAGCAAAATCCAGTTGGCGGCCGGTCACAAGTGATGTTCCCCAGGGCTCAGTATTGGGGCCGGGTCTATTTAATCTCTTTATCAATAATATGGACAAGGGGATTGATTGCACCCTCAGTAAGTTTGCAGATGACACCAAGCTGGGAGGGAGCGTTGATCTGCTGGAGGGTAGGAAGGCTCTACAGAGGGATCTGGACCAGCTGGATCAACGGGCTGAGGCAAACTGAATGAGGTTTAACAAGGTCAAGTGCCGGGTCCTGCACTTGGATCACAACAACCCCAGGCAGCGCTACAGGCTCAGGGAAGAGTGTCTGGAAAGCTGCCTGGTGGAAAAGGATCTGGAGGTGTTGGTCAACAGCCAGCTGCATATGAGCCAGCGGTGTGCCCAGGTGGCCAAAAAGGCCAACAGCCTCCTGGCTTGTATCAGGAATAGTGTGGCCAGAAGGACAAGTGATCACACTCCCCTGTACTCAGCACTGGTCAGGCCACCTTCAAATGCTGTGCTCAGTTTTGGGTCCCTCACTACAGGAAAGACATTGAGGTGCTGGAGAGAATTCAGAGGAGGGCGATGAAGCTGGTGAGCAGTCTGGTGCACAAGTCTGTTGAGGAGCAGCTGAGGGAACAGGGGCTGTTTAGCCTGGAGAAAAGGAGGCTGAATGTGGTGCTCAGGGATGTGGTTTGGTGGAGAACTTGGCAGTGTTAGGTTAATGGTTGGACTTGATGATCTTAAATGTCTTTTCCAACCTAAATAATTCTACGATTCTGCATAGGGATTTGCCACCTAAAAGAGCTAAAAGAAAGATATCAGGACAAAGAAAATTCAAGACAATAAGTCAACTATTTAACATATTATCTATGACAGATAAAATAGTACTTTAGTATTTTATAGTGTAACACAGAGAGTAAACAGCTTTTGATCAGAAAGATTTTCTTAATGGGACCCCAAATGATACTGACTTGTTACTGTTTATTTTCTAAAAATAATTTACGTTTTTCATAAAAATCATATATAAAAACATACAGAGGACATTTTCAATTTTTAATATTACACAATTACATGTATAATTTCTTCATTGTGCTTTATTAATTAAATAACTTTCAGATTTAAATTAGAATTGTTCTTTGAATATTTTTTAATTCCAGAAAAATTTGTATCAAAACTGATTCAAGTAAGTCAAATAATGAGTATGCTCTTAAAGGCTAGTTAACTGGGTATAAAAAAGAGAGAATGGTAACCACTGAAAGCCCTATTGTCCTCCCTTCATCTAGTGCAAACAAATAAAACCCTGAAGTTGTATTTATACACAAGATGATGTCATAAGTGTAGATATCAAATTGCAATTTCCTTCAGCTCCCTTGCTTTTCACTGTTGTAAGGACAATACTTGCTACACGTGATTATTTCTGAACTTTAACCTCAAAGCTTTAACATGTTTGTGGAAGGTACACTAGTTTCACTGTTTATTAAAATGCTAACCTTTATACTCTGTGCACTCCACAAACTGATGTTGCACAAAAATATTTGGAGATAGCAGAGCAGCCAAAGATATATGAGATTAACCAAGTATTTAACATTAAAAAAAATAGAAAGGAATAAACCCTAGAATGAACAGTAAACACAAGAAGTACTGAAAGTACAAGGCTTGCTAACTTCTCCACTACTTCATAAATTCATTTTTAACAGGTAGAGTGAATCGCTTGCTTAATGTCAATATTTATAACGGGTAACCATCATTTTACTTGCTTGCTTAGGCATTCCAGGCAAATTGAATCACTTTTCTGTATTTATTTTACAGATTTTATCCACTTATCTGCATCTGGTGGAACACTAAATTTCATGTTTATTCACCTCTAAGAAGGGAAAACATTACTAATTTTTGAAGAAATTACCAGAAAACACCTTACTGTCTAAGAATAATAGAGACATCAGCAAAATATTAGCAGCCAATCTACAATCCATGCTTTCAATACAAGCACCTCCAGCTCAAGCAGTATTAGCAGTAAAAATAAGAAAATTTGGAAGCTTCTACAGTGGTTATGACAATACAATGAGGGTCCCCTGTATCAAGTGAGAACGGAACTCTTACCAAACTAAAGAATACAATTCCAACATGACAGAATGGGGTTTTATTTGTTTCAAGATTTCCCCAGGCTGGACACACTGGGCACTACACCTCACTTCAGATTGCTGTTCTCTCCGCTCTTCCGCAGTCAGCAACACTAGCTCAGGAACTACAAGTTTATAGCTTAAATTTTATAGGAGAGGAGCAAGGCTGTCTGCAGTCTCTCACTCCCACATGGCTATTATAGATTTTGACATAAATGATGAGGAATAAAGGGCCTCATTTTTTTCTTTGACAATAAGATTGAATCAGAAGTGATCTAATGACATCGGTAGACTTATAACAGATAATAAGAATGCAAGTCAGACCAAAATCAGGCTCAATCATTTTATTATGGAAAGAATATTTTCAGGAAAGAACCACAAAAAAGCAATAAAGTGTTTTATTTGCCAATGACATGGTTTAACCCAAATATTTTCTTATAAACTCCATCTGTAAAAAATCAGTCATGAAATGTGTATAATTTGAAATAATCTGTATTAAAATCTATAGGACTAACAGACTTAAATGGTCATCTCCCAGAACACTTCTATGTAAAATTACAAAAACTGAGAAATCCTATCTTGCATAACCTAAATATAAGTGAAATCAAAAATATTAAAGTAGCACTTATATAATTTAAAATATATTTGGAGCACTGGAAAATATATCTCACTTCTTGGATAGAAAAAAGGGATTGTTTAAGATGAACATGCCCTCCATAATATCTTCCTTTTTTTCAGAATAATTCTATTATTTTCTCTCATATATCTCTATCAAAGTTCCATCCTCATTTTCTACAGAGAGAAATGTCTAATATGAGTGTGTCTTCTTTATATACAGCATTACGAGGAAAGACCTTTTAGAATTTCACTGGACAGTAACACAGGCATTCAAGCCAGCAGTAAAAAACTAGTAATGGAGTCACTGTAATCCAGTCAGACACTGGACATTTGTTGAACCAGCCACTGAGACAGTCTGAATATTAACCTGTGAAAAAGTAAAAGCCTACTATACCTTCCAGAAATTTAAGTCTGATATTTATAGAAAAAAATGTTCAAAAGGAAGTTTGTTTTAATAAAATTGCTGGCTTCTGAGTAAATATGACATTTAAAAACATATAATTTATTCATATTTGGGGGCAGTAAATCATTCCAGAAGAGTGGGTTTTGATTCTGAAAGTAGAACAACCACACTCATTTGGGGGTATAATACATGTTAACATGTTAAAATATTGCTTCTGTAGTAATTTTAACCAGCATCCTAGAGAGGAGGCATAAGAAAGGGGACAGCTGCTTTATTTTTCAAGAAAATGTAAATCAAAGATGACTGTTGTAGCAATCTGAGACCAAAACCAAAAAGTAACCAACAGTAGAATGTAGCTCCTAATGAATACTGGGCTAATATTAGCAACTGAGTAGAACAAAATATGTGAATATTTAATAGTCCTGCATAATAGTCCTAGTCCTAATAGATTTATTTCTCTTCTGAAAGAATGAAATATCCCTCTAAATATAGCATCACTTAAAAATAAGACAGCTTGATAGGCATTCAGAAAATTGCTACTAGTATGGTAATATTTTTGGTTGCTATATTTCTTAAGCAGTCATTTTTTCAAAAAATTCAATTAAGTCAATGAGGCTACAGATCTGATGCACAAGTAAGCCTTCAAATATATAACTTAGTAGGATCAATTACTCTTATTAGAGTTAGAAAAAAATTAAGTGCTTTGATGCAAGGTCTATCTTTTTCTTATGTGTTGACATAGACAGTGGCAATGGTGAGTTCACACTTGGTGTTTGCCTGTGCAATCTTATGAACTTTGGCAATTCATGAGTTCATGACTCTGGCATATTGAAATTCAATCATAGTTGTTGTCATCTACAGGATTCAGTGTTTAAAATTATGTTTTAATAACAGATTAAATGGCAACAAAATAATTTATATGTCCTCTTTTTTAAAATATCTATGTAGCCTATATTTCAGTATATTGCAAACATATAGCCAAACTCATTACACAATTTGAACAATCTCCATACAAAAACTGAAATACTAGGGGCAAAGCAGCTGTCCTATAATTTCACACAATAAAAAGAGTGTCCAGTCACCTGTGAAAATATAAGAGCTTGTTTGTGCAACAATTACAAGCAGGACCTTTGCTACACATCTTTGATTATGTATGTCCCAGATCACATTGGAAAATGCAACAACACAGCTTTCTAGAGCCCATTCACTTAGCCAGCTTCCTCCAAGCTACTTCCTCTCTCCTTTCTTTCCATGTCCTATAAGCTGAACAAACTTATTCCATCACATCAGAAAATCAGAATTTTTCAAGTGTCTGAGAAAAAAAATGTCTACACTGTTTGATACAGAGACACAAATCATAGTTCTATCTGAAATAACACCAGCAATGGTCTTTCACCTCAAGTTATTTAACAGCAAAATTTTTTGAGCATTTTCTTTGTTTTCTTCATGAGAAAAGCTCTGAACAATAATTTTGGCTGCATCCGCTCACAGACCTCAAATGGCACCTTCAAAACCAGAAATTATTTCATGAGTGTTGACTGCTGCTTTTCACTGCAATATGACCAGTCATTGCAGACTGTGGAAATAATGGTGGAATAAGTCCCTTGCTTCCAGGAACTCCAAAAGTACTGTAGCTAATCTCTCCCAGCTCCTCAGTTGTGTTAGCTCAGCAGCTTGTGGGACTGTACAGCAAACTGGATCAGTTCCATTTTGTAGATTAAAAAAATGCTGTCAAAATGGTGAAGGGGAAAATATTTTTGATCAGCTTAACTTCCCTGAAGCAGTTTCACTGGACAGTTCAGGAGACACTTGCACCAGGGCCATGATGGTGTCATGGAGGCAGGAAGGAGCAGCTGGGGTGGTGATGGAGCAGCCTGTGCTGCACTGACAGCAGAGAACTACCCAGGGCTCCAGAGCTGAATTTAGCCCCTCAGAGGTACCTTCTGGAGAAGCCTCTCTTGCTGTGTTGATTCTGCAAAGAACCCAGGAAGAGTGGTGTCACTAAATTTAAAAACACTGTGGTGGGTTAACCTTGGCTGGCTGCCAGACACTCACCCAGCTGCTCTCTTATTCCTCTTCTTCAGCAGGAAAGCGCAGAAAAAATGATAGAAAAGCTCATGGGTTGAGATAAGGGCAAGGAGATTCCTCACTGGTTACTGTCATAGGCAAAACAGACTCCACTTGGGGAAGATTAATTTAAACTATTGCAAATTAATAACAGAGTAGAGCAGTGGACATGAAAACAAAGCTAAAAATACCTTCCCCTACTCTTTCTTTGCAGGCTCAGCTTCACTCCAGAATCTTCTGCCTTCACCCCCTGAGCAGCCGAGGCGAATGAGGAACAGGTGTTGTAGTCAGTCTATAGCACTTGGTCTCTGCCGCTCCTTCCTCCTCACACTCCTCCCCTGCTCCAGTGAGGGGTCCCTGCCATGGGATCCAGTCCTTCATGAACTGCTCTGGCATGGGTCCCTTCCATGGGGTGCAGTTCTTCAGGAACAGACTGTTCCAGTGTGGGTCCCCCAAGGGGTCACAATCCTGCCAGCAAACCTGCTCCAGCCTGGGCTCCTCTCTCCATGGGGCCACAGGTCCTGCCAGGAGCCTGCTCCAGTGTGGGCTTTCCATAGGATCACAGTCTCCTTTGAGCATCCACCTGCTCTGGTGTGGGATCCTCCACGGGCTGCAGGTGGATCTCTGCTCCACCATGACCTCCATGGGCTGCAGGGGGACAGGTGACTTAACCACGGTCTGTACCACGAGCTTCAGGGGAATCTCTGCTCTGGTGCCTGGAGCACCTCCTGCCCTCCTTCTTCTCTGACCTTGGTGTCTACAGGGCTGTTTCACCCACATTTTCCTCACTCCTCTCCCTCACAGCTCATGTGCAGCACTTTTTTATCTTTTCTTCAATGTGTTACTGCAGAGATGCCACCAGCGTCACTGATGGGCTCAGCCTTGGCCAGCAGCGGGTCCATTTTGGAGCTGTCTGAAGCCAGCTCTGTCTGATATGAGGGCAGCTCCTGGTGTCTCCTCACAGAAGCCACCCCTGCAGCTTCCCCCAACACCTGGACATGTAAAGCAAATGCAAATACTTGCTCTATATGAAAAAGAAGTGATATAATTTTTAGTTTTGAATCTAGTAAGTTACATGCTTATGTATAAAATCTTCTCTAAGTTTTCATTTTTTATGGCAATAGGAACCTAATTATGAATTAAAAGGCAAAGATTAATTGGGTTGATGGGCAAGAGTTCAATAACAATCCTTCCCTCTATTTCACACATAGAGAAAGTTTTTGAAGAAAAACTTTATTAAACTGAAACTAAGGGTCGAATATATTTCACTAATGTAAATACAAAAACTATTATGCAAATGTTCAAACTATCCCTAAAAAATATACTAATGACAAGGGAACATATTAAGCAATAGAAATGCACAGTAGAGCTCTTGTATAAATTTCCTTCCACATCATGATAATAATATTCAGTAAGTTTACAAATACTGAATAAAAGATATTTATGTTCAAGATAGAAGATACTAAATGGTAATTTCCCTCTTTTAACATAAGCCACCATCTTTCTTGTGGGCAGCTTTACTGAACACCCAGCAGCGCCAATGGGAGGCAGGAGCTGGTTTAAAATAGGTCATTGTTATTAAGGAAGTGCTTAGTCTTACTTGTGTTAGGAACTGCAGTCCTTTCAAAAGGCAAAGTTTTTACAGATAAATATTATAAAAAACTCCTAAGTCATTGTCAAAGAAAAACCTTGTTATGAAGGGTGACAAAAAAATCTACCAACTGTAAACTACTCTTTCTTATTTAACCTAATAATAAGATCAGGTGTATATAATTCAATTATTTCAATAATAACAACAACAAATATACAATAGTGTCTTTACTCATTTAATGACCCAGTGAACTAATTAATTCACGTGTAAAATTGCAGGAAATCCTTTCTTATTAAAAGAGCAAATGTTGTAATTTGCAAAGCACAATGGTTAAAAACTTGAAAAAAAAAAAAGAAAAAATCACCAAACTGATTATTAACTATTGAGCTGTAACTCAGCTTCCACTGTGAAACTCTAGTTTCAGTTAATGCTTTTTATTTTTTATTTATTTTTTATTACAAAGGCGCTATTTTAACCTATATGTCTTTTAATTAATGGTTCTCTCACTTGTAAATAACTGGTCCTACTGAGTTAAAAAATAGTTATTTACTTCTGAGAAGTTAAGTTTGGGCACAAGTGTCAGTGTTGTAATGGCCTAATTCTATTGTTTGTGCAGAACAAATATGACCATTCATACTAATAGTTACAAATCTAACCAAATCTTCATTCTACCCTTCACCAAATAAAAGCTGCTTTTATACAGGAGTATATCTGTTAGAAAGACTTTTCAAATATATGATTCAGACCAAATTTTAGACAAGAACACTCAAATTCTGTGGAAGACATGTTAACAGAAACACTACAAAGTAGTTTAAAACACTTATCTTCCAACCATGCCTAAATAAATTCAAAATACATAAATGTACATCAGTGCTCAGCTGTAGTCCATCAAATTTCATTTATCTTCGGGCACCTGCATGTTCAGATATCAAGCAGACAGAAGAATTCAACACTTTCAAATGCCAAGTACTTTCTCTGTACTCTACCCTGAAAATACCTTTTCTTGGCTCAGTGCCTTCATAGTACCCTCAACAGCATTTTTTCAGATAAACCATAAACAAGGCAGGAAAAAATATATTTGGATTTTCTGATAGGTATGTTTAAACATGAAACATACAATTTGTAAAAAGAAATGTGGATACTAGGTAAAAATACAATTTTATTCCAGTCATATTGGGTTTTTGCCTATCTTTACAACCTGCTAACTTTTGAATTTTCCTGGCATTTTTGGTAAAGTTCAGCAGATTAATTAAAATTACTGCTTCACTTGAAATGTCTTTTGATGTTATATGTATTAGTATGGAGGTAAAATCAGCACTGAGGAATATTTCCCATTCAGTTAAATTTAGCTCCTCAAACCTACCACTTATATGTAAATCAGACTATCAGCAAAGTGTCCACAGGCATACTTCTACAACTAATGCAAAAAGCCCATAAATTATTAAAAATCAGAACAAGAAGCCTCATTCTATTCATAAATTAAAATTAAGCTCTTATTTTTAAACAGTTCACATTGTTTACTGTGATATTTCATATCTGTAATGCTGCAAGTCTTTTGAGAAAAAGCAAGATATTCCCAAAGCATTTTAACTTTCGTACAAAACACATGTTCAATAAAAGTGTAATCCTCAGCCTTCTAAACGTGACAGTGATGCTATTTTTCTAGCTGTTAGGTAATACATGGTTCAGCTGTCACTTACTGTGCAGCAGTCGGTTACACAGAATGAAATGAATCATAATCGCAATGACTAACCAAATTAATGAAAGCATGCTGAATCAAAACCCATGTTCCCAAACTGTCTTGGGGCCTGATTCAGCAAAAACATACTTGATTTCTATACCACACAACATCTTTCACAGATACCTGTTTATCCAGGCTTTTAAAACAAGGGAGTGCTGAACTCAGAACGTATAGCAATTCAATAGCATGTTTTTAACAGACTACTATCAAAAGTGACCTACGAACTTGTAAATACACAGTAGCTACATAAATATTATTAAACCAATGGCTAACTGGCAGAAAATAATTTAAAGCATAGAAGATATTCAAAGCATATGTGAAATCTCTAGAACTTCTCTTAATACATAGCAAGAGAGATGGTGTGTTAGTTAAGGAAAGAAATAATCAGCTTAAACTGAGTTTATAGATTTTTCTTTCAGTCTTAATGTTACACTGTCCTAAGTTTACAAGTAGCAGACAAATCTTGTGTTTGTAACTTCTCATCTAGCAATCAGACTAGCTTCAGCTATGAGATTCTGTCTTCTGTCTCAAAATACCCACTCATTATTCTTATTGGTGAATGGCATGTGAAGATTTTCTTTGCAATGTACTTTTGTTGATAGGTATGCTTAATCCTGCATGCTGGAATGATCTTGTATTCCAAGGTCGTCTTCTACATCTCATTCTTCGAAGGCTTTCTGAACTTAGAATAAGAGATAAACCAACTCCTAAGAATAACCTTGGACCAGAAAGGTCCAAGGAAACATGCTCAGGTTTCCAGAAGTGAGTTTTAAATAGTAAAGATATGGATAAATAAGCATGCCCTAATTAATAATTGATTGAAATATATGCAAAAGATGCGGGTTGACAAACAGGCTTCTAAAGAAGTCTGGAGAACCATAGAAGTCAGTGCTAGTAAGGAAAATGGCTATGGCATTCTTATAAGACCAAATTGTGAAGAGTTACTCTCAAGCTAGAACTCTGAGGGTGAGATTCAATTTACGTAGCTCAAGATGTCTACAAAGTAGACCTCTACATCTGACACATTCACTCTATCTTCTTTTTAAGTCCATATCCAAAAACTGGCTCTGCA
The DNA here is from genome assembly GCF_963082525.1 of Nesoenas mayeri. Lineage (NCBI taxonomy): Eukaryota > Metazoa > Chordata > Aves > Columbiformes > Columbidae > Nesoenas > Nesoenas mayeri. The sequence goes on from NC_137543.1 coordinate 22,486,691, forward strand.
ATTAATCTAGCCTGCCTGAAATGTCTAATTTAAGATGAGATTGATCACATCCTAAAGGTGCCTTTTTATTTCCATTTGCTTTAAACTGAGTCGAAGAGATTTCAGATGTAGCTGTGTTACACTGCAGATATTCATATCTGGTCAGAGGAATCCCAGAGAACCTGAGCTCAGTCCTTAACCCAAGCTCTAAATGTTGTAACATGGGAATGAAAAAGATACCAAAACTGAGACAATCATTTTCATTAACAAAGTTGAGCCTAAAGAAGTCTTCTATTGTTCTTCCCCATAAGGACTCCTTGGGATGTAATATGGTGTGAACTGACTTTTCACAGTCAGGAGTGTGGACAATCCCTTTTCACTACCCATCTATTTTGATTAGGCCCTTAGTAATTAAGTATCTTTGGGACCTTAACTTCTTTGTCAAATTTGTTATAAGTCAGCTAACAGCTTCCACAGACTAAATAAATCTACCAGAGGACACATCTGTCTCCCTTACAAGACTGTAGCAGTTATGTCCTTCCAAGGAGGTGCCAGATCTGTGTTGTAGATCCTTCTCAGCTTGAGATTTGAACACAGCTTTCTTCCCTAACAAACAAGCTGTGGGCAAAAGTAGAATAAGATTATTCTGCATCCTACCAGTGAAGTTGTGCAACTGTGCAGTCAGGAATGTGAATATATGGACAAGCAAGAGAAAGTCTAAATAGCTCTGTGATCAGGATACTCGCTAGAGGCAAATCCTTGTTCTTGCTCCAAGGGCTGTTTGTGCATTCCACTTAAGCACTCTGATACAAACTGCATAAGAGGCATCTGATACAGACAGAATACAACTCACTGGGGATGAAGGCAAACACTATGCATAGCTGAGGTAATGAACTTCAAAACACAAATGAGGAATGATTGATTCAACAGCAGTTCTGCAGAAAAGCATGTTGGAAATATAGTAGATCACAAGCTGACCATGAATTCATAATGCTGTATCACAAGACAAAACCTGAACACACATGACACTGGCTGTACAAGGAAAGTGTTCTGTGCAAGACACATGATGTTATCTTTGTGCTCCCCTCACACACTTTTGTTTGGTATAATGTGTCTGGTTTTCGATATTGTATTTCAAAAAAGATCAGTTAGAAAGTATATAAAGAACAGCAACAAGAATGGCCAAAAGCCTAGAAAATATGATCTGCTGAGTCTACAGAAAGGAGACAATGAGAATCTACAGTACGTGATATGATCACATATGTGAAATATATAAAAGGCTGCTGCAAAGACAAAAGCAACTGACTGTTCTGCATTTATATTGAGTACAAAGTAAGGAGAAAATGGCAAAGAGATCTAGGTTTAACAGTAGGGGAAAAATGTAATGGTAAGGGTGATGACTGAGTAACTGAGACAAATTATCCAGGGAGATCAAGGAATCTCCATCCCTAGTTAGGTCACTAGTCAGGTTAGCCATTCTCATACCTTTCAGTAGTAAACTGTAATTGAAAAATCTGTACAAGTTTCATACTGGATCCAAGAACTTTACCCTAAGATCTGTTTGGTCCACTTGTCACCTTCTACTGTGTAGGCAGCATAGCCTCTGCAGAGCTGATTAGCTTGAGTTGTGTCTATCATCTGTTACGTGCCCTTGCCTCAGCCATGAATCCTACTTATTCCACGGGCCAGGTGGGCCCTCACAGTTGGGACAAATAAGTGTCAGAAATTGCTGTCTTATAGTTGGTTATACCACAAGGCAAGGGATGAAAGACCTCTTGAGGTCCCAACTAGCCCTATTTTCTATTATTCTACATGTTAGCTGCGCTTTAAAAGCATTGCTTCTCACTTATCCTTTCTTTAAAGAGAAAAAATTTATAAATGCACCAAGACTCAGAGTAGCAGTATACGGAAAAAGATTTCTTGCTAACTCACTGGAGTACTTGTTTCTGAAAAGTTATATGAAAGATAATAGCAAAACCTTTTCAAAAAAAGGTTGCTTCTAACTTGCAATTTTATTTAAAGGTCTGAACATTTGATGTCCCTCATATGCTTAAGATAATACACATTCTAAAGAAAGCATGCTGTCACAAATGCACAGAACCAAAATGCCACATTATATCAAATACCTAGTAATGCTTTATGACCTGTGAGATGTTCTGTGTAGAAATAAAATATAATATTTGGTATAAGAAACCATTCACCTTAAAAATATTAATGTTAAATAAATAAAGAATCAGTCATCAGAAAGTATCTAAACAACTTGATACGAGATTGAAGAAGAAAAAACAAGCCCCACTGAGACAGTAAAAAGGAAAATTTTTTTTATGTTTTATTTAAAGTTTAAAGATTTTCTTTCTAAATTTTCTAAATAGAAGCATTAGGACTTCTTTGAAACACAAGTTCAGCTCTCACTAACTCCTGTTAAAACAAACAGGATATTTCACTATGGTTTTAATAAAAGAGTGGAAAGTCTGAATCGAAGATGTTCTCGTGACAACCTTGAAGCGCTCCTCCACCTTGCCCCCATCCTTAGCAGAACAAAGGACTGTGTTATGCCTTAAACAGCTAGGTTTTGTTACTTTAGGAGGATAAGATAGATGGCTGTGGAGGCAAACATCTCGTCTTATCTTTCCCAAGGTTTTATTTTGTGTTTGGTGGAAGAGATAGACAGCTGTGGTGGCAGATATCTTGTAAGATAAAGGCAATCAAGTGAAGACCCCATGGCCTAATTGGAATGATAGAGGTGAACCATCTGTCAGACAACCAGTTATCAGAAGAAACCACGAACTAACAGCTACACCTGACAGGCAAAACAACTCACTTCTGGTCAGTATCATGAACTTTCCCCTAGTTTGAAGACCCCAGACCCATTTCCAGAAGAGTCTTCCTAATTAGCATGAAGAGTGAACAGAGGGAGGAGATGAACCACCCACATGTAAATGAACTGGGTTATAAAATGACCCTGTGTGTGGCATCAGGTGTGGCATGTATATGCTGCGCAGCATGACCAAAGTCTTCAGTGCAACCACCCTCCCTCCATAGGACATCATCGCTGGACCAATAACCTGTAGAGTGGTGATATCTTACTCTCTCTCTCTCTCTCTCTCTGGTGTCTTAGTTTTTCTTCTCTCTCTTTTTTTTTTTCTTCCTTTTCTCGAACATATAGAAGTAATATCATTTTAAGTTCTGCTACTAAAGTCTTGTTAAGTTTTGGATTATAGTTACTAGTTGTTGCCAATCCACTGTTTTTAGAAGGACTTTTGCTGTCAATGTATTGATAAGTTTTGTGATATTATAACATACTTTTGCCAAGTCACTAATTGCTGTAATTTGTATTCTACCATGTGCTTTTAGTAAATTCATAATTGAATTGGACCTCTGGCATGATTGTCTGTCACTCGCTTTGCATAACCGTACAGAAATACCCAGAGTTAACTCACACCTGGTCTCATCTGTTGGGTCGGGGCACGTGTCACGTTCAGCGTTAACTCATCCCTCATCCAATCTGTTGGGAAGGGACAATTCTTTAGTTGAAAAACTTCAAAACTCCAAAAGATACCTAAAGTACACCATTATAAACTCCTTCCCAAAATGCATGAATTTAATTTCAGTTTATTAAAAAGTAACTAAGATCACTCTGTAAACATGTTTAGGCAGAGAAATGTGATGACAGCTGATATTTTAATTAGACACTATAAAAGAACTGTCTTCCACCTTCAATGAAAACAGCAGAGAACAGTATAAATTACTTCAAACTCCTACTCTCCAGAAATGATACGTATTAACTTCTTAAATGCACTGCTAGTCCCCTATACGATCTTGTACTGTTACAGTAACTCTTATCGTCTCAGTTCTGACTGATCCCTTTGCAGCTTCAAGACAATACCTTGGAGAAACAACAACAGGAAACAGTCACAACATAATACTATGCATAAGCAGCTTTTCAGCATAGCCCTGATTTCACAATTTCATTGTGCCATCAGAAGTTTAACAGATCACGAGACATAATTACTGGGGTTTACTGAATTTACAAAAGCACTATCAGATTAGATGCAAACTGTTCTTACAAATAAACTATAATATACCCTCAACAGACAGTTACACTTCAAGAATATTTGCAAGAGACAAAATCTATATTCAGTAAGAATTGAAAACAACATGGTTTGATTTGAACTTAAGATTTCTAACAAGAATTAATTTGCCTGAGACATCTGGTTTTGAATGACATTTTTAAACAATAAGTATTTAAAGAGATTCTTCTTATGAGTCTAAATTAAGAGGACTCACTGTTGCCCACTTTTAAAGAGATTATGTTGTCTATGATGACTTGTAGCTGTTAACCAGGATATAGTGAGACATAATTAAGACAGCCCACATGATCTAATCTTAACTGGAAAAATCACCCCCACCTCAAAGCTCACTGTCAAGGTGTAATGTCTGTTGCAGTCAAACAAGTATAGAAGATATCATAATTCATCATTTCTTGTGTTCTTTTGGGTTTTATCTTCTCAGTTGCTATCAAAAAAAAAAAACCATCAGAGAAGATACTGAGGAAAAAACAAAAGATGGCAACACACACACAAAAATCCTTCTTGGGAAAGGCAGGCCCAATGGACTTAGAAACTTTCATAGCCTTCTGACCGACTTTGAATACAGCAGTATAACTTTAAAGAAGCCAGTAGAGCAGAGGGTTAGAGGTGGCATTCACTGAAGAAAATTACCAAGGCTGTCAAGCTTACCTTACAGATAAAAATTGAACATTTACACACATGACTAATTTCACATTTCACTGGATTAAATTTCAATGTTCAAAGCATTATCTTACTTTTTGCTCCTTATTATGGAACACTGAATATGCTGCAAGTATTTGAAAACCTCATTGGCAAGGTAAAAACACAGTTTGTATCAGTTCTGTAGTAACCTTCTGTGTATTTTTACACTTCCAATATAAACATTAATTAAGCTGTTGTTTCAATGGAAAAATCAATTATTTGACATTCTCAGTTATTTAAACATTACTCAGCTCAGAAATGCATGCATAAAAAATCCAGAATGGACCATTCAGCCCCCTGACCTCGCTTCCAGAGACCACTGAATTTTACCCAGTCACTGCTTTCTAGGATACAGTCTCAGTGCCTTAAAGTATGGTCTACAGTCTTGTCTTCAAGATGTAAAATTAAATGTTTTCTTCTTTTTGTTTCAAAGCAGTGTAAAAGCAGATTTATTTGACAAGATTTTTTTTTTCAGAAAGCACATACTGGCTAGTGTTAAATACTTACTTTTGGGGTTCTTTGTTGACTAAATCTTCTAATGGCTTTTCTATTTTTTGGCCCCATATGGTGTCAGGCCTTTTTAAATCCAACCCATCCTGCTTGTACTTTTTGAGTGCACTATTGCAGCCTTCTGAAATTTTACTAAACAATAATATTAGCAAACCCAGTAATCAGTGTAACTGCCAGACTGTATAATCTCCAGATACATTCTGCTTAGTCACTAAGAGGAAGTACTACTGCTATTATTTGCGGAGAGTGCCCAAAAGTGTGCTAGATGCTTTACAGAACAATTGTAAACACTGGGTCTTCTTGAAGAGCAAATGGTATAACCTGTAACATCCTGACAACTACTATCTACAGTATGAAATGTCTGAGCATGTGGTGAGAGAAGAGCAAGGGATAATGACAGTTTTGAGAGATGCCCAAAAAAGCAGTACAAATGGTTAAAACAAAAGAAAGGGGAGACGACAAAGAATATGAGGAGGAAGCAGAGAATGAGGTAGTAGGAAAGGAAAAGGGCCGGAAAGAGGGGAGGCCAGGACGAGGGACAACCGTCTTCCTCAATTATATCTTTTCATATAACTTCCACTATCACTTATTTACACTGCATGAAGCTATTACTTTTAAAGTCCTCTTGACCATACTTCATTTTATAATACATAGAAACAAAAGCCAAATGATAGGGGTGTGGCAATGGACTGTTCTGATCAGCACTTCAGATTCTGGCAAAACACAGCGTAAAGCTATGGGACCATAACTTAAAATAAATAACTAGTTACCTGGAGTCCTAGTTTATGATGTAGCCAAAAGCAATTTTTTTTTGCAGTAAACTCTGTAAATTCCCACATACATTTCTCTATTTAAAAACAAACAATAATCACCACCTACATCTCTGTCATCCCTCCAGCCCCAAAAGCCAAATCCTAAATATGCAATGCTTTTAAAGCAGCATAAATCAGAGTTGGTTATTTATAAACCAAGATAATTATTTTTAAAGCACTACAATAGCTTTGTGAGGCGGATATTTACACTGCTGTGACTCAGCCATCAGTCTATTGCTTGCTTTCCCCCAGGCCCAGCATCCTGCCCCACATCTCACTTACCCACGGTGCCATACAGAGCCCACACAGTTTAGCTTCTCTGAGGTCTGCTTTTTTTGTTTCAGTCACCGCAGCCACCCAGTTATTACTGTGGCTGGGCAACCACAGACACAGAGCAACTGAGGACACACAAGCCTGCGGTCAGTCATACCTTCCTAAAGCTAACTATGGACTTGACGGTGGTGGCTGACAGAGAGCAACCACCCTCTATCCAGGCCACCATGTTTCCATCTGTCTTCTCCCCCTGGATACAATAGATGACAATGCCAGTCAATTTCAGCCACACACACATACAAACGAGATCTTTTATAAGGACCTCATTGTAAACCTGTGATGCTTTGAAAATATATGAAAAGCTGGATGATTAATTTCTCCTGGGAAAACATATCTTCTACTGGGCCAAACTGTCCATACCCGTGAAAAGCTGAAATGCCTGTATTTTCAGAGCCGCGAGTCGACTTTACAAGAAGAGTGTTTTATCTTTAGAATAGTTAGGCAAAGGAGATAGAAACTCATGATACTGCAAGTAGAAAAGTGTATATGCACATCACACAGGCTGAAACATAAGCCTACAAATAATGTCAGTATCCTAACATCTTGTACAAATCTTTTTTTTTTCTGTGTGCATCCTCTCAAGCCAGTCCTTTGATATAGAAAAAGTACAAATTAAAGCTAAAAAAGCACAAGACTGATCCCATAAATTAATCCATATGGAGGAAAGTGCTATCTAAAATCTTTCAGAAAGCTTACACAAACAAAAATAGAATTTGTAAGAGGAAGGAGGTGCATAATGTAAAGGAAAAGCTGTCACCGAAAGTTTTACACTATATGCATGAAAGTAAAACACCCACAAAGATAAAAGTTGAAAATATGTAAATATTCCTATAACAGCAGAGAAGGACTTACACTCAGTTTACAGACATAAATTCACTCTCTCTGAGTGCCATGCATTATGCATATTAAATATTACAAAAAATATACATTTAATAACCTTGACAAAAAGACACCTTCCTAGTACACAATATTCAAAATGCATGCCATGGGTCTCAAAAATTTCAGAAGAGAGACAGTCAAAGCAGCAGATTTTGCTACCCATCCTCCTTTTTAAAGAGGAAGCTCCACCACAGGAACACAGTGCACAACTGTAGCTAGATGTATTTGACAGAGCAAACCAGGCCAACAGAGAGAGCAAATCTGGAAAGCTTCTGCTTTCCATGCCATCATGTTCCAGCAAATCCTGGCAAGAATTCATGCTGACCTGACCACTATTAGTTGCTACAGATTACAACTCAATACCATCTGCATTTCCTTTCCCCAAAAAGAGTAAAACAACCATAAGGAGAAGAAGTTATGTATCTATTTTAAATCCACACATATTTACTCCAGAGAGTGAAGGGAAAAGAATAAATAGTCCACATTACAGATGTGAGTCACACTACTTAATGCACTTTTGGAAGATGCTCAAATACCACAGTGATGGGCACAGCATAAGAATTTGAAAAGCACAAAACAGAAATAGAATGGAGAAAGGAAATAGAGCTCAGGGACTAGCCATTCATACTGACACTCATCATAAATTATATTTTTAAAAAAATGAGGAAATCCATCCTTGCCCCTTTTTAAAATATTTGAACAGTTCTTTTGATAATATCTCTAAACGTCAACTCTTGTTTTCAGCATCTTTTTTTATCCTCTCATATTTCTCCATGGAATGAAATGACACAAATTTATTGCTTAGTCAGACAAAAATACCTTCCACTTCAAAAGGAGCTTGCCTTCGAGGAGAATTACACTTGAACAAAGACTGCAGGATTTAGCTCTATATTTATCTCTATGCAATAACAGTAGTTCATTCATATAAATATGGGGTTTTTTTCTTTCCTCTTCTTTCTCTACTCTTGACAGAAGGAAAACATTTTTCAGGGGAATTAAACTCAGTAATATCTCGCTAAAAATGCAGAATAAGCTCTGGTATGACTTTGAAGGAGGGTTGTGCTTAATAAATCTGTAGATATTTTCAAAATGAACATGTACCTGATGTTTCAAGGAGCCACTTCACCTTAAGAAAAATGAAACTGTTGAGTTATTCATTTGACTTCACTTCTCAGTATCCTGTAAAATATTTTGGGCCATCTATCCAAATGCCATTGATAACAGCATTTTCCTGAGAGAGCTGTTTTAGGCTATCCTTTGTGTATCCATTATGCTGTACCATTTCCCCCACAGCGTACACAGAACTCAAGAGGAAGCTTTAGTGAAACATAATGAGAAATTAAACCCCACATGAAGTTTATAGTTTAGATTTGATTAAGACCTTTATTTTGTCCATTGTCTGCTTCCAAGATTCTGAAGATTACAAATGAAAACAGTTCTGTTGCATTTTTAAAGTTGATTTTACCTTGTCACTACTTCAGAACAGCTTACTCTTTGTGAGCTTGGTGATTCAAGCTGATCCTCGCATCATACTGAAATCATACTTTATATTGGATTGTGAACATTACTGCCCACAACAAAAGTTGCCAGGAGCCTTCTTTAAAACTGTAATGTTACTATTGTGTACTTAAAATGCAGCCTGAATGATCTTCCATTTCCTTCTTTCTTAATTATTTTTAAGAGTGCACAGATTTTAGACAAAAAACTTGCATTTATTTTGATAAGCCACATGATTTCTCAATGTGAGAGAGTTTAAATTGCTTTAAAATACAAGTATCACAATAGCAATCAAATTGTACAGCATGAGACAGTGAGGTATTTAGTGATGAAACAAGGTATGGCACTTTATTTCCAGTGCTCACATCACACCGTCATTCTTCAAAATGTTCACTCAATAAAATATCTTTTTAAACAGATATTGAAGCGGTTTTAGGAGATCATCTCACAGTTCAGTAGCTGTCCCACAAATGATATCTGAAGATTTCATTATGACAGTAACAATAATGCAATGAATCTTGGAAACAGACTTCCAAAGTCAGCAACTAAAGCCCAGAAGAGAGCTGCCGGGTACGGAGTGTGAAGGGCCAGCTGCAGTTAACATGTCCAGGATACAATGCTTATTTTGGTATAAAAAGATACTTAGTGCTTCAGCTTCACCACACTCGCAACAGTCATGTCCACGATAGTAGTAGCTTTGCTTATTTGTAAGCGTGACTACTCCGCGGCGGAGGGAGAACAGTTTCCTTGAGTTTACTCATTGTCTCCCAGTCGGGCTGGGGAAGGACACGGCCCACGGCGCTCAGGAGAGCGGAGCCCCGCGCGTCCAGCAACGCCGGCTTTCCCTTGGCGGCTGGGGCACAGCATAAGGGGAGAGCTCCCGCCTGCCCGGGCCCCGCGCCCGGGCGGCAGCGGCGGGACCCGCCGGGCCGGGGCCACCCAGCCCCGCGCGGGGCTGCAGGGGCGGCACCGCCCGGACAGCTCCCGGTGCTGGAGCCCGGCCGCCCGGACAGCTCCCGGTGCTGGAGCCCGGCCGCCCGGACAGCTCCCGGTGCTGGAGCCCGGCCGCCCGGACAGCTCCCGGTGCTGGCGCCCGGCCGCCGCCGCCTCCCATGGCCGCGCGGGGCGGGCGGCAGGGCTCCCCGCTTCCCTCGGCGCCGGGGCTCACGCTTGGAAAGAGCAGCGGGGCGGGGGCAGGTGGCAGACACGTTGTCGGGGGAAGATGGCGGCTGTGACAAACCCACCCAGCGAGACGGCCGGAGCCTAGGCCCCGGCGGTCCCTCTCCGACCCGGGCGGCCGAGTCAGCGCCCGGCAGGGCCGCCGCCACCAGCCCGGAGCCCGCCGCGCCCCTGGGACGGGGCCCGATGCCGCCGATCCGCCCCCTCCGGCGGCGCCAACCGCCGCCTCGACCCACCCCCCTTCCTCCTGATGGCACACGCCGGGTGAGAACGGCACCTGTGCGGCCATGTTGGGCGCCTTGCCCCCGCCAGCGCCGGGGCGTGCGGAGCCGGAGCCGCCGCGCCGCCGCCCGCCCCGCGGAGCTCGGCGGAGGCAGGCGGCGAGCTCGAGTCGCGGCGGCCTCCCGGCCCCTTCTCTGCCCACTGCCGCGGCGGCAGGTCCCCTCCCCGCGCCCCACACTCGCCCGGCGCCCAGCAGCCGCCGGGACAGAGCCGGCGGCGAGGGACACCCCTGCCCGCCCCCGGCCGCCCGGTTCCTCTCTCCCGCTCCGGCTGTGCCGCCCCCGAGGCCGGGGAAGAGACTTCCGCGCCCGCAACCGAGGGCCCGGAGGACGAGAAAGGGATACGCCCGCCCTTACTTGAGCACGGATTGCTCCTTCTCCTCTTCCTTCTTCTGGCGGTCCATGACGGCCAGAATGATCTTCCGCTCTTCCTCCGTGAGGTGGCTGAGGTCGGGCATTTCGGGCTGAGGAGCCGGAGGAGGCTGAGGAGCGGCGGGGCCACCCCGGGGCCCGGCGGGAGCCGACATGTTTGGTGGGAGCTCGCCGCCGCTACGGGAAGCGCTGCCCTAACTCCAGCGGCCGCGGCGGCACCAGCGGGAGCGGCCGCCGCCGGCGCCGGGAGAAGCACATACAAATCAATACCCTGTAATCAACCGGCAGCCTAATGACGGCCCCGCCGGGGAGGGGCGGGGTGGCTGGCAGCCCCGACCTCGCACCCACCCGCCCGGCCGCCGGCTCGCCGGGGGCCAGAAGGGAGGACGGGGACGGCGGGGCCCGGGGGGCGAGCAGGGGGAAAGGGGAGGGGAGAGGGCAGCGCCGGGAGAGGAAGGGCCGGAGGCGGGGTGGGGAGGGAGAGGGGAAAGGGCAGGATTAGCCGTGGGAGCGCTGTGGTTTGGGTGCGAGCGAGATTATCCTAACCCCGAGCACCCAGCGGGGAGAGCGGGGACGGAACCAGTGGCGGGAGGGGGGGGAGGGGGCAAGAGACGGGGGCAGAGGCTGCCGGGGGGGGCGAGGCAGAGGGCGTGTGAGAGCGGAGCCTCGGCGCCCCGGGGCGCGCAGCGGGGGAAAGCCCAGCGGGCGAGCGCCAGTCCCGGCCGCCGGCCGCGGCTCATAATTCCTCGCCGCTGTCCATGGAGGGGGCCGCGGAGCGCCGCGCCCGCCTCCCGCTGCCTCTCGCCGCCGCTCCTCGGCTGGGCCGCCCCGCTTCCTGCCGCCGCCTCGCTTGGCTGGTGCCCTCTCGGCTGCGGGATGGAGTCCGCCTAACCCATGGCATGGCGGAGAGCCGGAGTCACGGGAGGGGGCTCCGCATCGCCCCACCGCCTCCCCCAGCGGACCGGCGCGGGGCCCGGCTGCCGCCCCTAGCGGCGCCGCGCGGGCTGCGAGGTGGGGGGCGGGCGACAGCGGTCCTTATTTATTTATTTGTCCCCGCACAAAAAATGGACGCGATAAAAATCACGCGAGGAAGGACAAGGAGGAGCCAAGGCGCCGGCGACGCGCTGGGAGGACCGAGCCCGGCGACCGCGGGGGGGCGGAGGGGGAGGGCGGGAGACGCTGCGTGACCGCTGCTCCCATCGCTCCTGCCGTCCCCCGCCGCCGGGGCTATCCAGGGGGGCGGGCGGAGAGGGGCGCCCGTCCGGCGGCGCCCAGCCCGGAGTGCAACCTCAGGGCGAAAGAGCTGTCGGGGGGAGCGCAGGACTCGAGGAGAAGAAGAAAGATACACTGGGAAAGGCGAGGAGGAAAGCGGCCCGGGAGGGCTGCAGGGTCGCCACAGCATCGTCCCCTCGAAGGCCCGACGGCGCGGTCTGCAGTTCGGGCTGAGAAGCGAAGAGCAGCGGCCAGAGGGGCGCGAAGGAGGGAGCGCCAGGCAGGCCTCCGGCTCCCCCCGGCCTGGAGCAGGACCGCTGTTCGGCCGGGAGGGTCCAGCCCAACACAGCGGCTGCTCCACCAGTGCTACATAACATCCTGCTGGAGTGTCCTTCTGCCAGTGCGAGGCGGGAAATTTGCCCCAGCCTCTGTCTTGATAGATTCCTCCAACCCAGAAGAGCAGGAATGTGACACTGCTGGGAGAAGACCGGAGATGGAAGGCCTCCTCCCACCCTAGAATCCAGGTGATGGTGAAATAAACCTCTCAAAATGCTTTTGCTACCTATAAACCCCCCACCCGAGCAGTCATTTTGATGGCAAGGAATAATTTCTGGACAATGCCCAAAATGTCATCCAGTCCAAATAAAGGAAAAATAACATCCTTGGGAAATGCCCAAAGATGACGAATAAACTATTCAATCCATATCTGTGGGTTTTCAATCTATTTACAGACAGTAAAATTCAACCTGCTCTTCACTTGCATTATGAGACATAACTTCTATTTCACATCAGCTTTTGGATATCATATAAGTGTGTGTAGCAATAATAAAGTCATTTTGTAAGGTTTGATTTGGACAGTTTGAAATCTCCACCATGGATCATGCATTTCTGGAGCTGGTGCTATTTCTAATGGACTATGACACCAACTTAAAACGAGGTACAAAGACCTGAGAAAAAAAGTCATCATCCTGAAAGTATCCTGATCCTAATTAGCTGTAGTTCCACAGAGGATGAATTCTAGGATGTACCTTGATTAGCCGAAGAGCTTTGCATGTGATGCTGGACTGAAGACATTCCTTTAGGAAAAACAAGTTCTGGAGGAACATCAGCAGAGGAACGTGATAGTTTGGGTGTGGTAAAGCAAGTCTTAATAGTGATCCATGCATATTGTCATGCACATATATTCATCAAATTTTATTAATAATTTTGTCTAATAAATGCCATTGGTATCCTTAGCTGAAAGGAGCCTGTTCCATTTCTTGATGCAAAATTATCTATGATAGACCCTTTGCTATTACATGTAAACTATTGTATAGAAACTGAGCATAATGTATTTGAGCAGATACCCTTGTAAAATAAACTGTATGATTTTCATCGAGTCCTCAAAGCATTCTGCTCTTCCAGTCAACATCACCTTCACCTTTCGGACTGGATTCTAGCCAACTGGCTCTCACCCAGTTCCTTGTTTCTTCCAGGCACTAGATAAATCTGGCATCTAAGTCAAAAAGAGGAGGAAATGTAGAACTGTGTGTCATCAGATTGCCAAAGATAGTACAGTCCTTATCAATCTATGAATGTTGAATGGAAGAATTAACTGGACTGATCCCTTTGGGAAAATACATTTTATCCTGGTGAAGTGAGGAAAGAGAGAAATCACTCAATCACTTTTAAGAGTAATTAAAAACCATCAGCCCACTTGAAGGCAATCCCTCCACCCTGTCAGGTTACACAGTTGTTTAAAAAATATTTCATGCCATGTCTCAACCGTAAACACTGACAGTATTCTGACCATAGTTTTGTTTGCTAGACATTGCTACTATTCTTTGTGCATTGCTTCATTCATCTGAGTTTCTTTCCAATAGATGTTCACCTTTGAGCTTTCTGGATTTACAGTGCCTGCTTCTGTAATCATTTCAATGTGCTTGTGATTTTTCATCTACCAATTACAAATACCTACTCTCAGCATGACTGTAGAATTTCAAGAGCTTTCTTTTCTCCTTGATATTTGCTCTGTTCCCACTAAATCCGGTACCATTAAGCAGGTAATTATAAACAAACAAATCCAGGGACAGGAACTGTAATCCCTATATGCTACCTAGCTATTTGCTTTGAAAAGAGGGAGCACATTCAAAGTAGAAGATATTCTGTGACTCACAGACGAAATGGTTCAACTTGACCTTTGTCTGCTTCTGCCTTTCTTTCTCCTCATCAATTCACCTATAATTCCATGCATTTTCCTGCAATTAAATCAAAACCCTATTTGTTCACATTCCTCTCAGCCTGCACAGAATTGTCTCATGCTGTTACTGTTATTTACATTACCCAGGTGACATACTGATGAAAATATAAGCAGAGCACAGACTTCTCTACCTACTTCAGAGTAATTGTGTCAACAATAATCTACAATCAACCAACAAGACAAATTATCAGGTAGTATGTTCATTTAAGAAACTTATTTTTAAGGAGCATTCATTTGTAATTCCCTCAGCAGTGAAACATCTATGAATTCTGGCCTTCACATTCATGTGTCTCCAGGTACCTGCCTTTCCTGTTCATCTCAGCTCTCTTTACAAACTCAATACCATACTCTGAGAAGACAGATTCCCATTTTTGTTTTACATTCTTCCATTGGAATTGTTCTGCCACTGTATAAGCTGCAACTCAAAATTCACTGCAGTCATACATCAAAGGTATGTGATACTCTCTTTTGGTGGCTTCTCTAAGTTATCTGAATGTACTGACACCAGCAGGGTTATTAATATAAGTTTTCTGATACCCTTTTTGTTTCTGTTCCTTTCCATTTCTGTTAGACAAGATGGATTCCCAAGAAAACAGTGTTTTTAACCTGGTTTTATGTATCACCACAAATTGTCTTTCACTAAGGGTCACATTATACTTATTCCTATTTTCTTTCTCATAGCAACTACAAGAGTAAATGAGTTGGTAGATTTATCATTCAAACATGCTAAGTGTAGTTCTTTCCTGAAAAGGTAATGCTAACATCTGCTTTATAATGTTTTGTATAAGGAAGAAATCCAGTGTAACTAATTCTTGCCATTATTTTTGTCCCAGATTGAAACATTTATTTGGAAAACATCTTTATGTAGCTGACACAAGAGGAACTTGAAAGCATTCTGTTATCGATCAGTGAATGGAGAAAATGAAAAACATGTTCTTGGTTGAAAACCTCCAGTATTCAGATTCTTGATGGATCAAATCAGTTACCTAACCAGCAAGAAATGCATCTGGTAGGACCCTTCTTGGAGACATTTTGTAAGGCACTCCTGAAATTCCTGTTGAGGAAGGACAGAGCTTCACATTACAACAATTTGTGATTCGAAGGTCCTATACTAAGTGTATCAAACCATCATGGAGTGGTTTACTGGTGCAGCTTTGGATAACTCCCAGATTTCCCCTGTCTAAATTGAGGAAGCTAATAATATTGTATAATGTTACTGACATTTTAATTTGGTTTATTTCAGGAGGATTTTGCTTACTCTATATGCATTTTTTTTTTCCTGCTCCTAGCAAATTTATTTTACTTGGATACTTCCTAACAACTGATTTGAAGAATGATAGATATTTATGGGTAAAATTTAGTTTTCTTTAACTGTTACTCTCACTTCTCATAAAAGGTTATCCACAGTTTACACAGCACTTTCCACACCTCTGTGTCAGCTATACTTGATGAAATAGCCCTTCCCATTTCAACAGTATAAATGATACACCTGCAGTAGATGGAAAAATGTTGGTCTCTTAGCTAGTGCCCCCACTTTTTCTTCCTCTTCATGCATGTGATCAGTATCTCCACAGACTCAGAAGAAGGGGCAAGTCCTTAAGTTGTGCTGAAATATGCAACTTAGTCCTACGCACTTCCAAAACCTTCCTTGCTCAGCTGCTCAGGAAAAGCCTTTCGGATTAGAGGAATGGGGGCTCATCACAGTCATCGTAGTGGTTGCTGCAGGTATGGAGAAGTTTTGACCTTATTCCTAAATCAGCTTGGGTGACAGGAGATTGTTTTGCCCCCTCTCAGTGGACAAAAGGAGCTGGCGCCCAGGCTGTATTTTGGAATGGGATGTGGGAGAGCCCTGACACGTAGGTGTTTGCTAAGCACAGTTGGCTGAAAACTTGAAGAAAGGCTTCAATCAGTTAGATTGTTTTCTGAATGGGATACTTGAGAAATATGATTTCTAGAGCTTGGGATGTTTTGTTCAGAGCAATTATACACAGACATGCAATTCATAAGATCATAAATGTGATAAATTCTAATAACTTCATCAATCCTCATTCCTGTAATTCTGTTTACATGCTCAGTTTGAAATATTCTGACTGAATGAAGTGTAACATAATATTGTGAATTGAAGATGCAGATAATAGTCTTTACAGGATCTTAAATTTACTCAGTATTTTGTGTCTCAATGTGACAATTCAATTCTGATTGTTGTTCAGTTAGTCAGTTGAAACTTCAAAGGAAGAATTTTTGAAAGAAGCTAAAAATTCCTGCATAACAGCAGTTCTTCGGTTATATATTTCTGTTTGACTCTTGACCTGTACCATCAATGTTTCTAAGTAACTGGGCAATAAGTGAGGCCCTGCACTCTAACAGGCCAAGATAGTAATAAGTCAAGTGGTTTGTTTTCAACAGCATAGCAGTTTTCCAGCTAAGTTTCAAGAATCCTACCAAAACCATACAGAAGTCTATTTTTATTGGTCACCCACAAGCCCTTCACTGGTATTTAATACCTTCATTAATATTAAAAACTGTCCTCAAGTTGGGCACCTTGGTTTCTTTTTAACTGTTCTGAGTTGGCAGATACTATACAGGTTTCAAATATGAAATAATGAGCTATTAATTGATGTTATTCAACATAGAACATTATCACACGTTCCTGTGAGGTACGGATGGATGCAGCATTGCCTTCCCTCTTTGCTGCCTTCTGATCCCTCTGCCCTGACCCCTCCTACATTTCTGAAACTCAAGCTGTTTCAGAACAAACACCAGTATTAAGTGCTGAGTGATTTTTTTTCATTCAGTCACAAGAGTGTCCTCCAGAGTTGGTACAGAGTATCCTGTACCAGATCTCAGGAATGTATTAATTCATATTGTAGTCACAGCTTGGAAGTCCCAAATCTCCTGATTTCCTACAAGACAGAAATGAGTGTTTGCTCTTTTTTTTTTTTTTTTTTTCCTTAATGGTGCCTACTATGCAATTCTGTCTCTCAATTAATTATTCATTATTAGAAGTACTAATACTATCCTGGATTTATCGTTAATATTATTATGCCCAGAAAGCCTGGTCATGTATGAATAGTCTAGTGCCCTATCTATCAATAGAAAAAGTAGCACAAACAACAGCCTGTTGCCACAGAAGGCTCCAAGAGCCATGTATGAAATGCATCAGGTGGGTAACTCAGATAAACACAGTGGGTTGAAACGAAAAGACAGCAATCAGATAAAGTTGGCAACACTAAATAAATTGAAGATGACTTTTTTTTTCATGAACATTTTAGTAAGATGGGGTTAAATTGATCTTTGAAAAAAACAAGGAGAGAAGGTTTTGGAAGTGGAGGGGTATTGCTGGAACTGCTTAAACTTTTCCTAACATATCACACAAGTGGAAGGTTCTCAAGGTGCTGCAGATCTGTTCAGCAGAGATGGCAACATCCATCCATGCAAAACAAGCCCATTACTGAGCTCCTTCTTTCACTGCACTCAGCTTAAGTCGTGGCCTCTCTTTTGGCAAGAGAAAGAAACCACTGGTTTGACTGCTCATTTTCCTCAAAATCCAAAGGCAGCTGGGCTTTGGCTGTTTGGATTTTCAAGTAGGGTTAATTCTTGCAGACCCAGAATATAGCAGCTTTGCTAATGAAAACAGGCCTGAAAAAGATTATAATTAAAGCTTAGCATATGGTATTTTCTATCTAGAAATCTACCTATCTAGGTTTCACATCTGTCAAATGACAAAAAAAATTAATCAGGAAGTTAAATTAATTCAAATAATAGGTAAAGGCAGAAGTGGTAGCACTGCTAAACTGCTTCTAAAAGCATAAGGGCACAGGCTTTTTTTTTTTTTTCAATTTCTAATTTAAGCAAACACTCTTTCATTGAAATTTTAGCTCCAGTAGATGAAGAAAGGAGCCAGTATGTGGTGAAAGTTCATTTTATACTCCAGAGACAGGAGGCACGAAAGTTAATGTCTAATTGGAAAACAATTTTTTTCTGGTGTCTTGAGATCATTAGTTGGACACTTTCTAGTTCTCTTTTCTTGAAAAAGCTCCTCATGATACTAGTTGACATACCTCAGATAAAATCAAAATGTGCAGCATGAAAAGTTTATGAAGAACAGTATTAATCAACATTAATCACATTTGGCATTTTACTAGGCTAAGGGAAAAATTGCATTAGGCCAAATGAAAGTCAGCAAATGCATGGTAACATGACGATGCCTGCTTTGTGTTCTGCTCTCCAGAACAGGATTCTCCCATGCTTAAAAGCACAAGTATGATTAAAACAAGATTCATTCACTAGTGACATTAATATAATTAAATTCAAAATGATTTCCTAATAAGTAGGAAACTGAAACATTCTGAAAAGAGATTAATGTGCACAAAAGCTTGGCTATTTTTACTAGCCATATTAGTCTAAGAAAATATACTACCTTTGAGTACAACTATTACCTTCCCCAGTATACAGTATCTTACAAATTGACATGAAAAATATATGTTAGGATTGCTGACAGACAGAAAAGATAGTTACAATATTAATGGATCATAACTTTATATTTTTACTGATACTTTATATTTTCCTGATGATAGTGAGGTGGCAGAAGCAGTAGCTTGGAAAAGTTATCTGCTTTCACAGTGGCCAACAAAAAAAATCCAGTCTTTCTGAAGAATTGTTTTGCAAAGGAAGGGATGGAAAGGAAACGGTAATAAAATATGAGCTAATTTGTAACATTGCATCTTGCACTCAAAGATGCATATCAAAAAGGAAATGTTGTGAATTTCCATCTTTGAGTGTAAAGAGAGTTACTTCACTCTCAGTGTGCAAGGAATCTCTTAGTGTGACAGTACTTTAGCCTACCAGCTATGAAAGCCTGCCTTGCCCTTATAACAGGGACTACATCCTCTATCAAATTAGTGGATGACACTTTCAAGAGCAGGGGGGTTATTAGTTGAAAAGGAAAAGAACAGAATCAGCAACTACCCTGATACCTAGAAAGCCCATAACACTGAGCTAAAACTGCTCTGTAGCTTAGATTTCATTAAGTAACGTACCACAGTTAAGGTTACTGCTACAAACTTGGCATACCAAAAAGCCCAAGCAGGACACAGCTGCACAGAAGGACTTCCCAGCCTCGTCTCTACTTTTGCGCAGGGAAGATTTCCACGGCAGATGTACATGCTCTCCCACAGAAAGCAGGCATTGAAGCTCTCCAGCATCTATTGGACTGAGTTTGTTCCACTTGTGAATTTAGGGGTGCAATAAACATGCTGCATGTGCTGCACTGAGGGTCAGATGTTTATAGTTGCTTCAGTAATGCAGTCCTGTCCTTACGATGCTTGTCTCAGTACTGTTGCACTTCTCTCCATAACAGGTTAATAATAGTTTTTATTTTCCACCAATGTGTTAACAGGAAATATCCAAATAAATTCCTCTGGTTATCTGGCTGCATTCTTTCCTATATTTCTGTCTTGAATATGAGATGTTCGGATGAGTGAACATCTCTGTGCACATGTTCTCTCTTGTTCCAGCTATTTCAAAGGACAAAAAGCAGGAAACCGTCAATAACAACTGATGGCATTTTGTTGGTGATGCTATGGATTTCATATGTATTTGCCCATCAATCACCATAATTTTCAAAAGCATTAATGGCTGTCAGCTGCTCAAAAACCGTAAGGAGTAGCCCATAACAGACCCACATCCAAAACTCGGTCACGAAAGATGCAGAAAAAATTAGTAATATATAGAAATAAAGCATTACTACTTATGTAAAAATCACCATGCCCCAAGAGGACTGCAGGACAAGTCAACATTTTACAAATCAGTGTCAAAAATGGCTACTTTTCTGGTCATCTAGTTTTAGTGCACCTGGCAACATATCTTTTCCAAGGAAATAATGATTTACATCAGTGACCCGGGGGTTTTCCCTCCTTGCTTTCCACAGCTATACAGAACACGGATCCAGTCTCCAGGTTGCAAGCTTTACCAATGATATCTTTGGTAGAAGAATAAAATAGAATAGGAAATAGACCAGAACTTTTTCAGATGGAAATGACCTGCAATGATCATCTAATCCAACTGCCTGACCACTTCACAGTGGACCAAAAGTTAAAGCTGTTAAAGCTGTAAAGTTGTTAAGGGCATTGTCCAAATACTCCTTAAGCACTGTGTGTGGCAGTTGCACACACCCTGATAAGGTCCAGAGATTGCAATGGGAGAGCTGATGGCTCTTTAGCACCTTCAGCCACACTGTGCCAGTCCCTACCCACGGACACACCTTGGTCGATCTCAACCCTCAGGTCTCCCCCTCTTTCTGGGACACAGTGACCCCCTTGGCTAGGGGAGCAGGAGGGGTGGGACCCTCTGTCAACAGACAGGTTCCTCAGCCAGTGAGGTGCCCTAGGCCCTGAGAAGCTTCTGGACCTTGTAATGATTGCAGCCCAGATCTGACCAGACTATAAATGGGTCCCCTGCCAAAGACCCCCTTGGAGTGGTCTTCTTGGAGCAGTGGGACTGTGAACAGAGCACTCCCCTTAAATAGGGACACCATCTAAGAGGAATTCCTGGGACTGGGAGCCCTTGCCTTCTCCTTGCTGAGTGATTATTTCTCCTGGATATATCCTTGAGTGAGCCCTTGCCCTCTCAGGCAACCAATTATTTCTTCTGGGTACCCTTGAGTGAGAGAAGCTTCTCTTGAGTGAGTGTGTGCATGCTGTGGATCATCATTCTTGTGTGGTCATATCTCCAAGTGGTATATCGAGCCTGCAGTTTGTTAAATGTTTTTGAAGTGATGACTGATTCGGAATTACCTACCCCCCATTTTGCACTAGTTTCTGTCATTTGGTTTCAATCTGCTGTTTTCTTTTCTGTTTTGGTTCCAAATTAAAGTTAGTTTAAGCTTATTATTTGCTCGGGGTCATTTTTGGGTGCCTCTGTGACACACTGAGTCTTGGGGCATCGACCACCACTCCAGGAAGCCTGTTCCAGTGTTTGACCACTCTTTCCATAAAGAAATGCTTCCTCATGTCCAGTCTGAACCTCCCCTGGCGCAGCTTTGAACCATTCCCACGTGTCCTCTCACTGGATCCCAAGGAGAAGAGCTCAGCACCTCCCTCTCCACGTCCCCTCCTCAGGAAGCTGCAGAGAGCAATGAGGTCACCCCTCAGCCTCCTTTTCTCCTGACTAGACAAGCCCGAAGTCCTCAGCCACCCCTCACAGGACATTCCTTCCAGCCCTTTCACCAGCTTAGTCGCCCTTCATTGGATAAGACATTTGATCTGACTTCAAAGACAACCCAGTTCAATACAAAAAGAAGTCATTCAGGCCACTGTCTGCAGCAGAACATTGACAACCTCATTTCAAAATAGGCAGTCAGATTTTGCCGATCTGGCTCTTACTGAAAACACTTCCATTGCTCAACACCTGAACCTCTCTGTTAGAGAAGAAAGTTGAATTCTTTCTGTCCTTTGGAAGATGCAGCCTAAGATTCACAAACAGAAGAGCAGCATCAACCCGTAGCAGCAGAAGACTGCAGGCCAGATAGCAACAGCACTGCTGACTCACATCCTGAAAGCAATGGAGACACGTTGGACACATGGCTGCTTGCTTCTCTCACAAGGAACTGTTTCTCATTTCTAGTCAGAATGTTGCCTCCTGTGACCTTGTCCACCCAATGTCGCATCTTAAGCTTTCATATATTCATCTGCTGTTACACTGAAGTCTATGCTGATGCTGTCCATGATTTCTTATCCAGCAACTATTTAACTTCATTGCTTTATGTCATGATTTTTCCCCATATTGGTACATAGGATAAGAAGCATATGCAAAGATGTCTCAGCTTTGCTTTACACTTTCACAGAATAGCCTGAAGAGGAAAAAGGTAAACCTATTCATTACCTGACTAAACCATTTCAGAGGGAGGAATATATTGTCACTATCTGATAATGCCCATATGTCCTTATCAATGATGTTTTGCTGTGTCCAGACGTTCATCCTGCTTCTCAGGATGCATGAAGGAAGTAGCATAAAGTACTCTGTGTTCACATTGACTTTATTCCTATTTGCTGCTACATCATGTATACACTGATTGCCTCTTGTACTTCTCCAATTTT
The DNA here is from genome assembly GCF_963082525.1 of Nesoenas mayeri. Classification (NCBI taxonomy): domain Eukaryota; kingdom Metazoa; phylum Chordata; class Aves; order Columbiformes; family Columbidae; genus Nesoenas; species Nesoenas mayeri. The sequence continues at coordinate 22,508,852 of NC_137543.1, forward strand.
GGTACAATGAATCCTGTATTATTTTTTGAGAAAGAAGAAAAATCAATACTATTTTTTCCCAAAAATGAAGTAAAAAATACTTGACAACAGAGTAGGGTGCAACAGGGCTAATCATTTGAGATAGCAAGATCTGGGGTGATAGGAGGCAACATTTGCATGACTCAAGAAGGAATAGAAATTTCTACAGGGCATAGATACATGAGTCAGAACCACATATAGAAACTAAGCAACAGACGAATTTTGATTTGTAAAGATATAATTCTATTGAGAGTTTCTGTTAACTGGACCATAAACTATCTGAACTTCACTCCTGTAGTTTATAACATCACAGAAACCTCTCATTACAGTCTATTCTGCATCTCTATTTTCCCTCATATTCTCTCACACACACACAAACATAGGAGTCTGTAGGACCTGAAGGATTATTTAAATACTGAAAAGACATAATTTATCAGATTTCTAATCACATGATACTTAGGAGCATTTTACTTCAAGACCTTATGTGAGCAAAAAAGCATTAAAAAAATGATAATAAAGTAGTCCACCAGACAACATGTAACAGTTGTAGTATTTTCTATGTAAATGAAATTAGTTGATGGCTGAGAATAGGATTTTCAAAATCCTTTAAGCACCAGATATAAGACATAGAGGAAAAGCTAAATTAACCTGCTTAATTCTGAGTATACTAGAATATAAATTGCCAGAATCATGCGGAGTACACACACATGCGAGCACTCACACCCCTGCCAGAGGCAAACCCACATTTTTCCCCATTTCTGAAACCAGTACCTTGCTGTGTTGGGTTGCTTAGGAGACTCTGATCCAAAGAGTTATGTCAGCAGGATTATATAAATTCCCGACAGGTCTACCAAGGCTGGGTATATCAAAGATAGAGGCCAGAGAAAAGATTCTCTCTCGATTCTTCAAGCGTGGGAGCTGGATGCAAGGCTGACCACCTCCCTCTTCAAAAATATTACTGGCTAAGTCTTCACTTTGTCTCCATGACAATTTCCATCTCAGTTTCTTGGATTAGTGGATAGTCCCAGATGAATTTGTGCAACAAGCATCGGTCCAATCCTGCCTCAGCAAGGAGCTCAAACCTGGAAGTAGCTGCTGCTCCAGAGTCACTCCATGTTATGGATGAGATTCTGGCATGTACATACAATGCTGCAAGCTGGAAAAATCAGCTCAAGTTATGAGGGAGATGGAAAATTACAGTATTGATATTCTCAGCATGAGTGGGTACAGATGGTCAGGAACAGATTGTATCAAATTGAAGAACAATAATAAAATAATGAACTACTCAGGTTCCCCAGCTGGAGGGAAAAAGAGAGTTGCACTGATTGTGAGTGACGCCATGTAAAGAGCCCTGTGAGACAGATGAGGAACCAATTAACAGCAAAGGAGCAGGTACACAGTGCAAGGTAGTAGGTGAGAATGAGAACCCTCCAAGCACTCCCACAATATAAACCCACTTTCCAAAACATCCTACAGAACCTCACTAGCAGCAGCGCACCCCTGTTGACATGGCTGGGCACAAATGGGAGAGTAGGGACAGCTAATTATGGACTGCACACAACCTAGGTACCTGGAACTTGTTCACACAGCAGCACTCACAAAGAGCTCATCCAACTTTGATAACTAAATCACTCATTGAAGGCAAGAATATGCTCTTCTGATCCACAAAATCACATCAGACTGGATGTCACAAAAACACAGGCATACCAGGTTCCGACCCACGGAATTTTTTGTTTGTCCCTCTGAATGTTTGGGCATGCAAGTTTCGTGCCCTGACAGTGAGTACAACATACGTGCTACCATTGTGAAAACAAATTAAAAGCAAGTACTTTCATAGGAAGCAAATAATCACTCAAATGTAGGGAAATTAAATGTCAGTTCTTAAAAAACAAGTTTTCCATAAACAGGCATCATTTTCAGCTTTCACATTAAAAAAAAATCTTTAGTAAAATATGTTAGTAGAACTAAGAATTTTCTGGTATTTTTCAATTGGTAGAAAAAGGAGAGGTGGGTCACTGCAGTGCTGCTGAGGGGCATCATCAGATAGGGACAAGCAAAGCAGAACCCCCCAAATACTCACATCAAAATGCCATTCAAAATGGAAAAAGAGAAAATGCATTAATGGTTATGAAGAAAAGACAATCACATTGGCATGCAGCGAAAGAAGGCTCTGTCTTCCAACCACAAAAAGCTTGCAGGTGATTTTAATAACAGCTAGAATGAACAAATTAAAAAAAAAATTAAAAAAATAAATATTATTACTATCTAAAAAAAAATAAAGAGAGGAGACTTTCACTGCACACTAAAACTGCCCTGTCACCTGAAAAAAAATCAATTTGGATAATTCAAATAAGAAAATAACTGTGAGAAAATCATCTTGCATTAAGCTGAAAGTAGCTTAAAAATTAAGCACTGGAGGGCACAGTGTGGGGTAAAAACAATCAGACCTGCTCAAAGAAGGTGGGAAAAAGCAACTCAAAATGACGGTCTAAATATTGAACCGAGCACAAAAGATTATGAGTCCATTGTAGAAGAAAAACTTTCAAAAAAAACTACCTGAAAGACACTTTTAGTGACTGTAAAAACGTCATAGCATCACCATCCTCTCAAAAAAATTCTTCAACATACTTACGCTGAATTGGATTTGCAATGTCGCTGCATCTTCAGGTACTTAAAGAACAACAGATGACTTTTGGCAGCCTGATCTGATCTTGACCATGATTTCAGGCTGTGCACTGTCACTGAACAGCCAATGCACACCAGCAACATAGGGCACAAACCTGGATCGCGTTGACTTTCAGAAAGCTTTCAAAAGGATCTCTGAAATTTTTCACTGACTCTGCACAACACCCAGAAAATGTTATGGTTTCCATTAAGAGACCAGATGGGCCAATAACTCTAACCAGTTAGTTTGGAGTTAATACTGCGTTAATTGCATTTTGGAGGTAACAGATCTTTCAGACAGCGAAATTCTGTGGGCAGGTCACGGACATGTAGGTCTGGACATTGCTGATGGTATCTGCCTCCTGGAGACATTGATAAAAACCACGCCACTAAAGAACTGTCAGAACTGAATAAAATGTCCTGAAATCGGAAAGTCAAAAAACAAATGTGGTGAAAACCAGCGTGACCCCAGATGATTGTATTGCTTCATAAGAGGCAAGTCTTGAGAAGCGTTGTTTATTAGCTCACTTACTAAAACAGCAACTTTTGCTTGATTGCATCTGTGAGTAAATGACTCAAGTGGAAAGCCTTGCTTTTCTGTGGCTGGCCTCCAGCGGGGAAATCTAATGCCCTCCATGACAAGCTGGGAGTCTTTTGTACCTATGCATTAAACATATACCTGCGGGTCAGGAAGGAACGGATGAATGGAAAACTGCTTTCAGCATTGGTGTTCCCCTTGGTTCCTGGGAGAGATGTGGTTGCGCAGAGCGAGGCATGCTCTGTTCTGGGACCAGGGACACCTCTACACCACCGCCATGAACTCCGGCATCCCCAAAGCCAAGGAAACCAAGGAGTCATTTTCAGCAGAGCAGTAACTGCAGCAGCAGCTTTGCAAGAAGATTTGGAAAACTGGCTGTGATATACAGCTTACAGGCAGCTGAACTCTTATGCTTCTGATGACATGAAAAGTGGCTCGAATTAAGATGGATAAAATGAGAAACTGACTGATCTGCAATTTCTTCCTTCAGATATCTCTTGCTGAAAGGCTTAACTGGTTAGTTTAGCATCCCACTGCACACTATTTCAGCTCTTCCCGTCTTGCAAACGATGTTTGTGGTTACTAAACATTTTAACAAAACATTTTTTAATGAGTGGGTTTTCCAGTGTTGAGTTCTGACCTGTTCTGCCACATTTTTCTGTGTCTGCCACCATAAATGCATCCCTTAGCGTGACCACCCAATTGAACTTTGACTCATCCCGAAATGCACTATGACATTTGTTCAAAGTGCAGCGCTCAGTCAAAATCTCTGTCTAGGGCAGGTCCCATAAAAGACTCTCCACAGAATAAGGCACACAACCCATAAGAGTACTTGCTTTTTGAAGCAAGTTACTATGCATTGTTCACAGTTTAAAGAATTGTCACCAAGCTAGATTCCTGGTTTTATTCTTTTTATTCCTGGGGGTGGGTGGGGGAGTGAAACAAACGAAACAAAACACCACTGTTCTCATTAAGCCTTAGTTTCAAATCACATTTAGACACCAAATTACCATATTAAGTTTATTCCGCAGTTTGACATCAATATCATAATCCAGTTACCTACTCCACACTGCTTTAACTTGTGATAGTGAACATTTTCTGCTCAAGATATTGTACTGCAGCCACTGGACAGCCATAACTGACAGGATTATGTAAAAACAGTGGCTTATCATGAATGTCCTAACGTTAAATACTCACCAGAGAATGATGCAACTGCAAATATTGCCAGTGGTTTTGTTTGCCAAGGTTATATTTTGCCTTAAGTGATGCAAAAGAACACAGGCTCCATTCCTGAAATAGCTGGTCTATAAATATGATACCTTTAGATTTCTAGCTGAGCCAATGAATCTATTGCCTTCAGACTTAAACGCTGGATTATCATATTTGTGGGGAAAAAAATAATGTAGGCATTTTAGATATTTCACCTTACATACTTGTGGCATAAGAGATTGATTTTTCCCTGTTGTCTTTACTCAAACTGAGTGAGAAAACTGCTGACACGATCCTTCCTTCTCCATTTGTGCCTTACAGCTCCCCCGACTCCTGCCATGCCAAACCCCACACCTTTGGCCAGTTGGCAAATTATTGTTATGTTCTGGTAATAATCCTTCCCCTTTGGATCTCCTCTCTTCTCATCCTCCAAGGATTTTTGATGCCAGGTTTCCTTCCCCCAGGTACATCCCAAACACTAAGCACATCATAGCGTAGGTTCGTGGGCATAAATGATTCAAGTGATCATAGGTCTTCCGGAGCTTAATAATCCTCATTTTGAAGGGATTCAGGGCAATGTCCCACCAGATTATACAATATGGTAGAAATAACCTCAAGAAAGTTACTTCTGTTTTCTGGTTAGCAAAAGCTAACCGATACAGCAAAGTCAGTGATGACCATAGAGGAAGAAAGCATATTTGAAGCGCTATTTAGGGAAGAAGTTGTGTGAAGAGAACGAAAACAGAAGAGAAAGCAAGCCATACTACTGGAAAATCTGTAATCCTCTGATCAAACCAATTTTACAACTACAAAGAAGTTGTTTCATCCTCAGGTACTACTCAATCTCTACCCTAGCTCTCAAAGTGCAGAAAGCCAGCAAAAGGCTGTTCTTCTCGCAGGACACAGTGAAAGAGAAATGAGTAACAACCTAACACTGCTGTGTAGCTACCCAAGGATGTTTGCCCCAGATAGTAAAGGTCGGAGGGCTCAGACTGAGACTGTGGCTGTTGATAAGGTTTGGCTCTAGCACGAACTAGTGGACTTGCCCTGTGCAGGTGTTTGAAGCAATGGCCTCTCCTAACAGATGTAAGAGATCCCCTACACCTTGCTACCTCCTGCCATTCATCCTACCCTATGCCATGACAACTTTTCTACACCGTTTTGTCAATCAATTGTATTTTTCAGGTCGCTGGGAAAAAAATTGTCTTATTCTGCAATAAGGGGAAAAAAAATCTGACATTTTCAAATAATTCCACTCTGCTTGAACACAACATAAAGGCTTGGATGTCAGTCTTGTAATAAATACCTGAGTGCAGCATGGCTACTAAATCTATATTAAATCTGTGGCTTTCTATCATATTGTGGTTTTTAATCACATTTTTACAATGACGGTCAAAATGCCATCTCCATCCATTTATCTTCTTAATAATCAGCACTGCTCCTTTGTCTGCTGAAAGATCTTTGGTTTTGCCCACACAAGTCCTAAAAGTAGAAAACATGATGCAACATGCTATAAACTCCTGATCATATCCATCTACCCACTGAGAACACATCGTTTGCATCTGCTGAAACTGCTCCAGGCTTGGACAAAATGAAATCACTAAGTATACTAACATTTATTAATATAAGAAAAACTTGAAAAACCATTATTTTCCACTTTATTTCCTAAAAACCACAGAGATCTCAGATCAAATTTTCAAGGTACCATAAAACATCAGCTCTGCTTAAAGTCAGTGTAACAGCAATTTCTCATCACCTTTGAAAATAAGTCCTTAAGTTTGTTTCAAATCACGTATAAAGAATATGATTTTCAACCCAGAGGAAGTGTGTATTTTTAGTTAATATAGGAAGGAATGACACTTTCTGCAGTTTTTAGATGGCGGCATTTGAACTATGATCTTTGATTTTGTCCGGGAATTCTTCACATAGCTTCGAAAGCACCAGATGTCTTAGGTGAGCAGATCAGAGTCTTTTCTTTCTGATTAAAGTCCCACTTCTTCAAATGCCTTTGCATCTTTCTCTAGGATAACACTGAGCTCTTCAAATTTCCAATAGACTATTATCCACAGAAATGTCTTTGTCCTCACTCACAGAACCTCATTCATCTTCCTTCAAATGGTTTCAGACTTTTGTGACACTGAATAGCAGACCAAAACTTCCAGAAGGTGTTCACTTGTCACTGGTTTTGCTCATCTTAAACCTAACTGCTTTGACATGCAGTTCTGTCCAAACATAGGCAGATATTCACAAGTTAACCAGCTGCCTTTGGCATCACAACGTTCATTATAAAATAAAACAAAATTTTCAATTGTAATATAAATGTCAGAAGTATGGGAGAAATGTCCTTTAAAAGTAACAATTTATCTTCACCGAGTACAGAGCGAGACCAGGTACGCAAAGCTGCTCACTGTGCCTGTTCTGCAGCACTCGGAAGTTCAGCAAGACGAATTCTACTCCAACTGCCACATTCTGGGTCCAATGGCTATTATAGGATCAGAAGGCAATGGAGAGATCTTTTCGCATAACAGAGAGTGTTAGTTTATCTGACTGCAGGCTAAGCAAACTAAACACTAATCCATGGCAAGGATCAGAAGAACAATTAGTGAAAACTGAGCACAGACTCACTGGACCCAAAACCATCAACAGAGAATAATTCAGTTCATTATACCTGGTGCAAAACCCACTAAAAGTGTAGTAAACTCCCACAAAAGCTGTGCAAACTGAGGGACTACCTAAAGGGCTATAAGACTTCTTACAGGACACAGGGTGACAGGGACGGAACAGGGGACTATATAAAGTTCATTATGGGTTGTTTTTAAGGGGGTAGCAGTGATGTCCAAGACTTACTATGGGATGTGAAAGGGAAGAGCCAAAAAGTGTGTAAAGGGAGGGACTAAGGTAGACGGGGGAAAGACAAGCATGGGAAAACCAAGGACAAAGGATAAAGGGGCCAGTCCCACACAGACAGCTTACCTACCACACCTCCACACACCAGCCTCGCGCTTCAGCACTGTAGTTGGTCTGACAGCCTCATTGCACCGACCCTAAGCCGTCTTGTGTGCATGTTCATGTCAACGCCAGCAAACTTCAACTGGGGCCGGCCCATGAGTGGGACAACAAGAGTTGGTATGAGCCACTGGAGTGGGACCATGAGCCTGAGGGACCTGATGGCCCAGTGGCCAGCAACTGGGAGAGATAGGCTGGCTGCCAGTCGCTGGGTGGGCTGTCTCACAGCAGCTACCACAGACCCACCCCACAGTGTGTGCACAGCCCATGGTGAACTTCAACCCTGTGACAGCCGAGCGCAGCCTGTGTTTGCACAGGGGCCAGCAAAGACACTGCCCTCTCCCCAGGCTGACTTGTGCTGGGCACGCATTTATGGTCTGTATCATGTGTAGGTGCACACAGGAGTGTTGTTCTATATTGTTATGGGATTGGGGATACAGTCTTACAGCAGCTTTGGATCAAGAGGGAAATAGACCTCCTATCCCAAAGGGATTCGCTGAACCACAAAGTGACAAATAGCCACACAGACAATGGCAAAAAACCCCAAAACAAACAAAAAACTAAACCAAAACAAACACCAACGACAAACAAAAATACCAACTCCTGTGGAAGTTTTTTAGTTGGTCTAAAACTTTTTGCTATTTCCACATACACCTCAGAAACCAAAGTGACAGTTTGATTTGTCTTAGATATCTAGAATATACATAGATTAAAAGAAATTATTTTATTCAAATATCTGTATCATTATATATGATGAAACAGGAATAAAATTTTGATGACTTCATATCAAAGTTATGAATACTGATCAAAATATTTAATTATTTCTCTTTGAACACAGTTTTTAAGTGTCTTCCCAATGTAAGACACATGTAGAAGTTATCTTTTTCAACCAGCAGCTATGTAGCCACTGTATTTGGATTAGAAAATAGTCCACCATCTCACCTCCACCCTTTTTTTTTTTTTTTTAAATCCACCACACCAAAATTTGGAAGGCAATCATTAACAGTTTCCTTCTATTTTCTGCATCTTATGTGATGCTAAGGATTTTATGCTACATTGGCTAGAGCATGGATACATGCATTTGCATGTATCCATATCATTTTTGTATATCATGATTTAGATAAATCTTGGTAATTCCTTTAAGGTGATAAAGATGAGGCCTGATCACATATCTCAGGTCACTGAGCAGAAAAAAAAAAACCCAAACAACAAAGAACAAACCCCACAACCCATTATAGAAAAAAAAAAAGACACAAACAAAACCCCACAACCTTAAGAGCTCCGGCTACTTTAACACAATTTCTAAACCATTTCAGTGATGGTCCATGACAGACTTGTATGTGCACTACTTGCAAGCGTACAGCTACTGTATTTAATTAAATAAATGTAAAAGCTCTACTCTGAGTATTGTAGCATTATGTATTTTTGGTGCACGGCCACAAGAAGTGTTGAAGACCAAACCATATGGGTTTCCAAAAGGGACAAATCAACACCAGCTATACCAATAGCATTTAAATCCATGGCCAGGGATCCTCTGAAAAGACAGAGTGCAAAACTCCAAACAACTGACTTTCAACCAGAAAGCCCCAGCCCACACCTACACTGGTTTGACAACTAGCGTGTTTCTAGAAGTCACAGCATGACTTTATTTTGGAAAACAGACCTTTTCCTGGAAGGCTAAGAGAGGGCACCCCACTTGACAGACCTGTACTTGATGAGAAGACTAAGATCTCTGCACAAGACCACACTCACTGAATTCCGAAAAGGAATTCACACCCAAATACAGAAGCTTTCAATTACCCTCCCAGTCTTAAATATCCTTTTTTCAGCATGCTGTTACAATCTCTCTAGCAACATTTTTAGCCAATGCTGATCCTTTGAGTTGCTCCACTTGGGGACCTGTCCGAAAGCAACAGGGCACAAAGGCCTTTGAACATGAGAGACCTCTGGACACGCTCATGCAGCAGAGCTCCACACCAGCCCCACACTGCGACCACACTGACTGCAGGACTGGCAGCTCTCTCGTCACCTTCAGAGTTGTGCACCAAGGCTAATGAATCCCAAGAGGCAGGACTCCTTCGCAGCAGACAAGGCAACCACCAACTACATCAACTCAAGATAAACTGACAAGGCTGAAAATTTTTAATTACATTCCAGAAGATTAGTTTAGTTTTGCAAATTGTGCAGGACTACAGCTGGGTCACAAGCCTTACTTTGGACTGCACATTCTCCCTGAATTTTCTGTGTTTCGGGAAGGAAATAAACTGTATTTGGCACAGAGTGCACTGTGTTAGTACAACAGGCACGCAGCCAGCACCAGTCTATTCCCTGCTCTGTTCCTCTGCTTCTCATCATCCTACTTACAGCTCTTCAGATCTGCTTCTCCTCCTGCATCACCCCATAAGGTAAGTGATCCAGAGAGTAAAAGATACATTATGGCCTCTTACCAAACAGCCATAATTTTACCATGGTGATCCAGGAATCTTGCCCAAACAGTGCTGTAAGAGAACTGAAAGAGCAAGAACTAGAAATGCACATGAATGTTAGTTTCAGTAGATACAGGATGCTATATGAAGGCACATGCTCAAGGTGCTCAATTTCCAGATTAAAAAGTTAAACTATAAAGTTTATTTTAATTGAACTCATTTTCTTTTTGTGCATAAACTAGGTGCAGGTGTAGTTACAGACTGCATTGCAGTGCAAAAGCTTACAAAAATCCTTTTGTATGGAAGATGTTAAGCAACACTTAGAGTTGTTAAATATATCATATTTCTGCAAGAGAAGCCTTCACCGCAGGAGGCCTAGTTGAATTCCAACATAGTTTTCTGATCATCTTAGCATCTTCAGTAAACAGCTGAGCCTGTCCCACTGGAACAGAAGAGAAACATTTCCCAGACAAACAGTAAAAGAACTTCAGACTACATATATCTTGTGAAATCTGAAGCTTTTATTTTTTTATATAAACTTAAAATAGAAGGTTTATAATAAATTTCATCTAAAGAAGTTTCCGGCCTTTATATGATTTCCCATCTTTCATCCAGATTTTAGAAGTTTTAAATAAGGTAAAGAGAAAATATATTTATTCAACTACGTCACAATATTAGCAAGAGTCTCAAGTTTTGTCAAGTCATATAACAATTGTTAAGAAGACAGAGCAAAACTATAAATATGTTTACAGATGTCTGACATTCCTGCTGAATTCCTTTTCAATAAAAGAATGCACTGTAATAAGTAAAACACAGTATATTTGTCAGCTGGAATAATCAAGATTTATTTAATTGCCTTAAGGTCACTTGCTTACTTGATTAGTTTTGGAACAAAGGGTTTTCTTGCCTCTAACAAATTTGAATAAAGTTCAGGGTTCTTTTTTAGTATGAGTACCACAGAGCAGGACTAGAACTACAGATACCCTCCCCCAACTACCAAGTTATCTGCTTATATGAGAAGGGTCAAACTCCACTGCAATATACAGTGCTGGATCAGTAACGTCAGACACACAAATAGCAATAAAAGATTACAGGGCCAATTCTCAGAACTACCCAAAGCAGACGATGACTTGAGACATCAGAGCACGTGTATACTTGGAAGAAAGGCCATGTTTCTGGAGCCATACACCATCTTACCAATGTCCACCAAATTAGGTACTGTGGATTCATTCCGTAGTGACATTTTCTTTCATTGTGACATTTTGCACAGATGAAAACAGTTATTTCACTACTGCCACAATATGTTTCTTCTTTTCTGACACAAATGGCACAGATCCTGGTTTGCTGTGCTTACGACGATTCAGTTCCCTAGAAGTAAAAAACAGAAGAATGAAGTAGTCAGACCAACAATTTAACACTAGCTTCCTCCTTAAGCTACTAATGGATGTATGCTACAATTCAAATAAAATATACATATATTTAAGAATTGCTCTGCTTTTATTAATCAAAAGCCATGTACTTCCTCCTTTGAGAAGGACTGTCCCTCTGAAAAATAACTTTAAAATAGGCTAATTTAGAAGTTTGAAATTGAGCCTTTTCTTGGGACCTCAGCTTGCTTTGTTTGCTTGCCAACAATATCTGCTGCTCAAGTTTGTAGTGTCTTTCAGCTTAGAAAGATAACTAAAACCCACTACTTTTTCATTGTACTGTTAATTTAATGGCTACAAAGTATTCCGCCTGCTCCTAGATATGCCAATATGGCAATGATCCAGGTGACTGTAAACACTCATCATGGAGCCTGGCACTTAATAAAACAAAAACAACCCGACACCACTCCAACAAAAACCACAACCTCCTCACACCCAAACCAGGCCATTTTGTTTCCATTGCAATGTTGTATCACGTCATGTTTAACAGAGCACTGTGGCTCCTTCCAGCATAGTATTTGCTCCCATTTCTTCAGTGAAGTTTTGGGAAGCAGCCAGTCCTCATCGATACTGGCACTTATCTGCATTTTCCTTATAATCAAAGGCTAATCAATCCAGTAGTTCATGATCACTTATTCAGATGTTAAAAGTAGCTTCTACTTGTTCCTCCCACACCCCGTAGCTCTGTCAGTCCCACACATCGCTGCTACAGCACGGCAGTGATGCATTTTATTCAGATCAAGAGAAAATAAAGCCAGAAGAGGAAGACATACTTTCGCCGACGAGCTTCTCTCATGATGCGCTGCTCCTTGATCTGGCTAAATATGCTCTTAGGCAAGTGCCGGTGTTGAGCTATGCGTCTGATCTTTGGGTGATACTGGAACTTCTCCTTCAGCTTCTGATTGTAATTCATAGCTGCCTTCTCTCGTGGTGCGAGCTAGAGGCAAAACAACACAGGCAAGCATGTTGTAAAAGAACAGGGATTTAACTGTCGCAAAATTTCTCTACAAAAACAAAAAATAACTTTTCATTCAAATGGCTTCCTTCAACAAATGACTGTAAGCACAGAAACTTCAGAATTAGGGTAGGTAAGTATTAAAAACCTACAATTTCAACAATACCCCAATGCTCAAACACAAAACATTATCGCATTTTCAAAGCTCAGTGAAGTAACTGACTACCCCCTGAAAATCAGATTTTAATGTGCTATAGAAATAGCTGACAGTAAAACCTCTTTGATCAGAGTCTGCCTGCTTTCCTAACCCCTGATGATGATCAACTTCTGTTGTGATACAAAGATTTGCAGGCACTTTAATCACTAGCCAGTGTAAGTACAAATGCTATAAATGAACTGTCTTTATGAACAGCTTTACGGACAGCTCTTTAGGTGGCCTAAATCTTACCCAGTGCCTTGATCCATTAGGAAATATGGGAAGTACACTGGGCTTCAAGTATCAGCTTGACTATATGGTACACAGGGAGTTCCAACTTTCATCATGCACCTAACAATATCTTTGTATCAAACACGGATGAAATAGAGGTGAGCTAGTATTACCACAAAAGACGCTATTTTTTAAAATTATGTCTGAGCCATCATTAACAACACTGAAACTAAGAAATGTCTTTTCCTAACAGCTAACCTATAGAGGATATATATATTTTTTTAACTAGGCATATTTCCTTTGGTCCTAATGCTTTTTATCAAAGGGAAAACACCCCTGTGTGCTGTGTTTTTGTTTAAAGCATGCACTGCTTCACAAAGAATTTCTGTTTCTATGTACTTTGGATTTGCTTAGATCTTTGGGAATTTCAGCTGAATTTCAGTCTAGTGAGCTTTCATACAAACAGAAAATCTGCTAATATTAAATATTAACAGAGGATAATCCTGTTGTCTGCCTCCTACCTTCCCGCCCAAAACACACTAACTCAAGAGACATGTAAAAGCCCTTCATATTCTCGAACACGCAGTGGCACAAGTCTTTTGCTCTCCCACATTTGTTTCATCCGCTACTACCTGCACCTCAAGTATTAAAAGCAAAACAATAGTTTAGTTTCTATATAGTCAGCTTTGCAACTGACTCACTGAACAAACCTGAGTTTCAGACACTAACCAAAAAAAAAAAAGCAATAACGAAAGCAACAACTTTATTACACACACAGAAATTTGGAAATTCCACCTACATTATTATGCAACATGCTTTTCCCCCTCCTTTGAAATCAGCAATTGGCTGTTCTCCACTCTGGAAATCACTTTTAGAAGTGACTTCTTTTAGAATATTTCATAAATTCTGAAAAAATAAATATCCTACTCAGATAATATTGGTCCAAAAATACAATTAATGGTCTGAAAGCAAGTATTAATAACACATGTGGCAAAGGCGTTTCTCCTTTGGGACAATAAAGAAAAAAGGTACCAGATGCAGAGTTGCTCATTGTTCAGAAAATTCTTATTCAGGCATCACAAACACAAAATACTCTCAGCCTCTGTTTCTCCACACACCCTTATCAGTAAAACCAAATCCTTCTGCTTCACTTACATGTATCATGATCTCTCAAACTGCAAATGAGTAAATTTTAACAATCTTAACCCACTAAAACTAACATCCCTCTGCCCTTTACTGAAATTCCTCCTGGTGAGCCAGCCTGAATAGCCTGTTCACTCTCAGTAAATCCCAGGTGTTCCCACTCTGCAGAAAACTGTCAACAAAATCCAAATTAAAGAGCTTTTATTTTAATTAAATGCAATGATTTTCCTTTAATTTAAGAAGAGCAAATTGCTGCTGGTTTAGAATAGCCTGGATGATCCTACAGACAAGAGGTGAATCTGTAAATTAAAGATACATCCAGGATATCTTATTTAAAAAATTAATACAGATTAAGCAGTGGTTAGCTTGAGTCTGATTCCATTTTTATATATAAAGAGGTATATAGAAAGGCCAGCTACTGAATGCCAATGCCCCATATACCAGGCTGGGCTAAGCACGTTCTTATCTACATGATGGTAAAGGAAAATTCTGCAGTAATAACAAGTTTGTGTCTAGTTACAAAAGGCAGCAGAAAGCTAAGAAAGCAGACTGCAAGAACGCATGGAATTCCAGTTGCTCTTGCAAGTCATTTTCCAGAGGTCAGCCCAAGCAGCTGAACAGAACAGTGTTGCTTCCCATCCTGCTTCGAGCTGGAGAAGATGCTGTAAATGCAGCAGGATTAGAGATTTCGTTTGTAGAGACCAGAACACTCCACAATATAATAAATTAGGGTTTATACGACAGCATGAGTGGAAGATGCTCAAAGATGAAGTATGACCATTTTTCATACATTCCAAAAGTAAATGTGCCACTTCTTTCCTCTATGAGGGAAACAGAAATTATGTGGCAGAAAGACAGCTGAGTTGTGCCATTACCGCAGCGATACTTCACAGCAAATATCTAGAGTAAAAAGGGGGAAAAAGAACCCTAAAATGCAACCAAGTTGTCAGCAACAGGAAAATTTGAACTCAAGTAAACTGCCTATGCCTTTCTTCCCTCCAGATGAGAGAGGTTGGTTATTTTTCCCATCTGAGCAGAAGGAAAGTAAGCATTTTTCCAGAGCTCCGACTGAAGAGCTAAAACCACCTTTAACAAAAAATTGTCCTTTTAAAGGCTATGTACTGTGCAGTCTTTAAAACTCCACACTATTAGACTCCTGTAATTCAGCATGAGAATATGAAATAGCTGTTTATCTATCCTGTCCAGGTTGCCCTTATACAGCAGGGCAGACAGAGCACAGATGCAATTTATTTTTAGAATCCAAACGTATTCCAGCAATTTTCTACACCATAGCTTGTCTTAATTTAATTTTTTCCATTGCTCTGCCGAAAACACCTGTTAAAATTTATTGTCATAAAGTTTATTACTCATTGTTTCCTTGGATCAAAAACAACAGAAAAGGTAACGTAGATGTTAAGAGCACAAAATCATAGCTAAAGGGATGAAGTTACATGTTCATTGAATCAAAAATACAAAATCACTATGAAAAGATTGCCATGTCATACAATATCTGGTACTGCTTATCAGCCATATGTCACAAAATGGTGTGCCAGCAGCAGACCGAAAGGATATACAATTAGACAGTTTTGATATGCTCCTGCTAATGCACTTTGCTAGATCAAAATCAAGACCTGTAATTGCACTTTCTCCCATCTTTTTCAGTCCTTACTCTAAAGCTGTTACTTCTGCATCTTGTAAGAAAGCAGCAAACCTATGCTACACTACTGCTACACTCCTCACACTAGTTTTACTGAAACATAAATCATTCCTAAGCAGAAGGTTTTCTTCTTCAATTGTCCAGTGCTCTGTTCCAATTCTTAACTACTCTGGAAATGTAACAGAGCCAAATTTGAAGCTGTTACTCACAGAAGTAAATGTTACCTAGCATTTACACTATAAGAACTGCAGGTGCAGATTTTTTCTGATGTGTCAAAAGACTGAAGATCAATACAGCTTTCTGAAGTTTTATTGATGGTTCATTGCTTTCACTACAATTAAAAAACCTCAATCTACCCATTTCTTTGTATCAATTAGATTAATTCTATTTTATAATTTGAAACTTACTCTATTATTGCTGCATTTCCAGCCTTTTCACTCAGATGAGGCTCGGTTTTCCTCTCTTCCTCAAAAGCCAAAAATCATTTACCTTTTCAGAAATGCCAAACCTCTCCAAAAGCAGAGGTACAGAAGACTCAAACATACATAACATCACATTTTAAGTACAACAGTCTCGAGTATCTTGAAATTCTTGTTTAACTGGGTGTTCTGCTTCTGGACATGCAGAGCTAGATGTTTATTGCTTTAAAAATAAAAACTTCTAAAAACTAAATACTGCAAATTATTTTAATGCAACTTCTATAGTAGCCCTAACAGAGATTTGAGGTTTGCGACTCCTATGTAAAAACCATACAGACTTCACTATCAGCGGAGTGGAGACACAGCATGCCTCTGGCTCCTCCTGAGACTTATTCTTTAATGTTTCACTGATTTTAAATAACGAGTGTGATGCCAAATACATTAAAAACCAATAGAAACATGCATGCCAGAACTGATGACTGCTACGGCAGCCACGGTTCAGGAAGTGTAACCTTCCAAGTGGATAAATGTTCATCACTCACAACATAAGCACTATGTACTCACTACAACTTCACTGGAACCCAGTAAAGCTAAAACCAAGACTAAGTACTCACCAAAGGAAAAAAAAAACAAGTTTGATTACCATTCCCCTTTCGGGATGCTGGTTTCCATTCACTCCCATACCAAAAATATCCATCTTAAAATATAATGTATTACAAGATGTTAGAATTATATCAGAAATACAGTGACCTTTGGATGAGTCATTCAATCAAATCTTCTCAGCGAAGAAAAACAGCAGACCAAGCAACTAAGCGTTTAAGACATATTCTGACACTTCCGACAGAATTACTGAGTGTTCAATTTTGAATATTCAAAATGGTCAAAAAATAGCCACAGACTATGGAAAACTGGACATTTATAAAACGAGCAAGCATATGCCTATGAAGATAAGAACACCAATCCTCTAAAAAAGGAGCAGGTACTAAAGAAAACCAGCGGAACCTGATAAACAGCCATTAACAATTGCAATGTTAAGCATCACAGGAACTACCAGGTTGGATTGAACAAGGATTGGCACAGCTGCCTGAGTTGAAGCAACATTTCCAAGGTACGTCCAAGAATGTGGTAAGACATAAAGATTCCACCCTTAAGTTCCATGAGCAACAGTTACTCTCTTAAACATCTGAACAATAAAATTTCATAGTGCTTCTAAAAAAATTCTTAACAACTACAGCAGCTTTGGAAGGTTACTAATTTGATATCCAAATTCCGTGTGTTGCTATTTCAACAGCATCAGGCTTGAACACACAAGATATGGGGATGTGAAACATGATCTCTTCTTATTATAACTTTTTTTTTACAAGTTCATTAGCATCACCCATGTGAAATGAAAGCAGTTTTTCTACATAATTCACTATGACAAGTTTGTATTCTAAATTACGGGATGACTTTCATTTCTCACAGCTTTTTTTTTTTTAAAAAAGGGGCAAAACACCAAATGAAAAAAAAAAAAAGACACATGCCACTTGACCTGTGTGTCTTGGGAGCTGACAGCTGGAGAGCTTTGTCAGAAATCCTTACAAACTCTTACAGGTACATGCAAAAGCTCTATTTGCACGATCCCACAACAGCAGAACTGAATGGTATGTGCAGCCTCCAAGATTATGAACAGAAAAAACACACCACAGACAGGTAATTTAATATAGGATACACTGTCTGGTCAGGGAACACAAGGAGTATTAATGCACAGACCATAACCAATACCTGATAGTCATGACTGGTAGTGCCTTTTTAGGCCCACCCATGGTCACTTTTCACTGATGCAAATACTATATGAAACAACAGAATGTTATTTACCACTCTAAATTTTGAACACTGAAAAAGAGCCAAGTTGTCCTTTTGGTATGTAATATTTCTACAATGCAGGAGTAGGTGGGTTTGCATATTACTTCCCAGAGCCAAGTATCCTTACTCTTTCATAAGAAAAGGAGCCAATGCCAGCTAGTAGTCAATAATGTGAATTTTCTGTTCACATCTGAAAAGATTAGGAGTCATTCTATAGGAAAATTGTATTTTTGACATTCTTTCTATCCACTAGTCCTTCACAAAAAGAGTACAGAGTTAAGTTCTATGTCAAAAATACCAGAAAATTCTGTTGCAGAACATCTTAGATAAGAACAGCATGCTCCTTCTGTGCTAAGTATGAATAAAAAATGTTTCAGCTAATGCTGTAAAACCAGGTGAAAAGGACATTGCCATGACCATGTGGACACAAGAGCAGGAAAAGAGGTAATATTTCTACCCAATACCGCACTGTCTAAGCAAATTGAACATAAAAGATAAATCAGAAAGTAAAGTCTACAATGAGTTGCACAGTCCTTAGAATTAGCAAGTACAGGATTGATATTTAAATGTTAAATGTTTGACTGGAGGACTATGTGGGAAAATCTCAAGAATCAGTTCAGAAGAGGAAAAAAAAAATAATAGAATCATAGAATAGTTTGGGTTGGAAGGGGCCTTCAAAGCTCATCTAGTCCAGGCCCCTGCAATGAGCAGGGACATCTGCAACTAGATCAGGTTGCTCAGAGCCCCATCCAGCCTGGCCTTGAATGTCTCCAGGGATGGGGCATCTAACACCTCTCTGGGCAACGTGGGCCAGTGTTTCACCACCCTCATGGTAAAAAATTTCCTCCCATGTCCAGCCTGAGTCTCACTTTCTTTAGTTTAAAACCATTACCCCTTGTCCTATTGCAAGAGGCCCTGCTAAGAAGTCTGTCCCCATCTTTTCTACAAGACTCTTTTAAGTACTGAAAGGCTGCAATAAGGTCTCCCCAAAGCCTTCTTTTCTCCAGACTGAACAACCCCGATTCTCTCAGCCTGTCCTTACTGCAGAAGTGTTCCAGTCCTCTGATAATTTTTGTGACCTCCTCTGGGCCTGCTTCAACTGGTCCATGCTATAGCATCCTCAACAAAAGAAGTTATTCCATTACAGAAATTCAACTTCAATAGTAGTTTGTAACCACAAATACTGTATAGGCTACCAAGATATATGTGTATATATTTTAATCTATAGCTCTATAACGAAGATGAGAAAAATAATAGGACTTTCAAATACCTATGGCAAGCCATGGCTCAAGATGCAGATGCTGTTTTCGCTGTGCTACTCTGTATCGAGTGCTTCACAAGGCACAACAGTCCATGAATCACCCCATTCCACACTGTAGCCCTAAGTACTCCTGCCACTCCTATTTACCTGTCACCTCTCCCAGCTCCGCTCCACTTCACTCCTACGCAGATACTATCACTTGAGAGAGCTTCAGGTAACCACAAGCAGTCCTAGACAGAATTATCCAATAGATCCATCCCCTCAACTGTACAATATTCTTCCATGAATTACAGCTTCCCTTTCCTCTCTCCTCATTCTTCACAAGATCAAGTAGAAACTCCCCCGAGCATTTCTGACAGCTATGCTGATAGGCTCAGAAAAGGCAAAGTAAGCAACTCAAAAACAACCTAACAATATAAAGCTACATAAAGGGATTACTCCCAGAGGACAAAGTGTCAAATCAATTCTCTAACGTCATTCAGTACTTTAATACAACTGTGCAGAGGAATACATGCAAGTGGTAACTGTAGCAGAACATTTTGGCTTTGTCTATACATAAACCTTTGAACAAGTGTAACTGACGAGACTTGTATGCAATTAGACTAATGTCTGTTCCTCCTATGGACACTTCAACCAAACTGACTTACACTGCAGACACCACACTACAGGATGTTCCAAAAAGATGGACCCGATTTCAAAGATGTAGTGATTTCAAATTGGGTCCATCTTTTTGAAACATCCTGTAGTTTGCATACCTGATATCTGAGAGTTACATAGGCTAATGACAATCTCAGTTATGCGCCGGGGCAAGTGCTCTGTTTCACAACACATATGCTTATCATTGCACATCATATGCACAACTGCACATGAATCAGTTGCATGCCAGCCACAATGTTTTAAAAGTACTAGCCCTGAGCTTCAGAAGAGTAACTTACGTATGGCAAACCACAATTTACTGCTTTTTCTCTAGTGCAAAGGGATGAATTCTCACCTGTAGCATGCAGGTAAAAAAACTCTCATCTTGTTTAGTTAGAACTGATGATTATTGTTAACATTAAACAAGACCAAAAACCCCACCTTGTGTAGCAATAACAAGGCATGTAATTTTATTATTACAAGCTGCAGTAAACGCAATGAGTTATACTGCATGTCAGTTCAAATTAAATACAAATGTCAAACTACAGTTCTACATTTTCCCTTTATAAACAAATTTTTAGAAGTTGAACAGGCTAACAGTTGTAATAACAATTTAAAAAATGCAAAATGCAACTCTTACCACTCCCAGTTTTTCAGAAGCATTAGCTTTCCACAGCCGAATATTCATCTCATCTGAGCCACAGAGAATATATTTGTTATCTGAAGTCCATTTTACAGTGATGACGTGCTGCATTCGCTTTGTATGATATACCTCCCTGAAGAAGAGAAACATTTTAAAATGATCTATCATCACTTTTCCCACCAACATTACCTTTCAAATAGCAGAAAGCATTCTGTTCAAGACAAAACATATTTTTAACTTGTTGTTTTTTTAAACACTTAAATCTATACGTAGAGAGATTCAAATAAAGTATGATGATCAGACTGATAAAGGACCACCTTGGATAGGATGCTTTTTAAGTATGTGTTTTCATAGAAATTACAGTAAATAGTTGAAGAATAACTATTTTTTCAAAACATGCCACGGGTATACAATATGATATGTGTACTGTTCTCAAGATGATTTTCATTAACACGCTGTTACACTGATCAAGCATTACAGAATGGGATTGCAGAAGAACTGGTGCCAAAGAATCTGACAGCACCATTACAAACAAGAAAGAGAACAGTAAATAAACACCTCCAGCTGTCCACTTATGGCATGGCAATGGACTGGCTACTCTTCACTGTGATTTCCCTCCTTTCCCCAAAAATTGTCTTCCTTATCATCGCCTAAGAGACCCCTAGGAAAAATTTTGAAACCCTAAAAGCTCAAAGAAAAGTCTCCAGTCCTGCGAACAAGCTCAACAGTAAATATCAGCTAGTAAAAAAGCATTCAGAACAGCTGTGTGGCTATTAAAGCACAAACTACGTTTAATTTCTCATCAGACTCTAGCTCAACAAGTCCTGGCACCTGTTGAAAAATGTTCCTTCATGTTATATTTAAACCAATATTCAATGACAATTACATTAAGAGTTTCATATAAGAACATATCAAACAAGCAAACCAATATTAATAATAAAGTTATTATTTAATTTCTACTATAAAAATACAGAACCAATAACATTTTTCTGGTAATTTCAGTTATTTATTACCATTCTAAAGGTGAAGAATAAGCAAGGCCTACTTATTTTCTGCTTATATCCACTCCTTTGGAATATTAGTCATGCACTGCAGCTTATGGACCATTCTCCTTCTTCTACCCAGTTATTTTTACAAGTAAAATCCAAGTAGTAATGGAAAGAAAATATGGAAACACTACATATTCAAGAGCTGTGGAAAAAACAGACTGGGGTTGAGCTGGAGGGGTTATGAGAAAAGCAAAAGTAATCAGTACAGCACCTTAAATAAGCTTAACCACCTCTCGTAATTCACACTCAGATAATGCTCTACAAGAACAACCATGTGGAAGACAGCATGAATACCTTCAGAAAACATTAATACTCACATCACCTTTTTACTGATGCTTATGTTTAATAGTGTGCGTACACATATGCATTTTCATAAGTGTGTCTATGTTTAATTTTACTATTTGTCTCAATAACAAAGCTTTTCTTCACCCACCTTTGGGGAACTAAGTACCTTTCCTTTTCTTACTCTGAATTTTCAGCCTTTAACTCTCCTGTTGCTGTCATCACAAGTTATTAAATACCATTCTCAGGGAAAGGAAAAACACAAAACATGGCCAAATAACCTGGATCTGTCATTTAAAAAATTTACACAGACATCCAGTTCCGCTTACCAAGAATTTATTAAATTTAATCAACTTCACAAATCTTATTTCTTATGGTTAATCCGTTCCCTTATTTCAACTGTCATTTTAAAATAAAATAGAAAGAATTGACAGTTAGGAGTTTCAGACTGCTGCAAGATCAAAAGTCAAAACTGGAATATTGTCAGGATCCTTCTTCAGATACTCTTAATTGCTCTCTCAATTTTCCAGGTGGGATCAGATCTTTCATTTGGAGACTTTTCTCCATTCTAGTGGATTGATTTCAACTGTGCAATTCTGAAAAAGTCCAGCTTCCAAAGAATTTTAAATGTTCAAGAATGTCCTAGTCAGCTTGCATGAGTTAAGTTCTTCATTTGTAAGGCTCCTCCTCACTAGACTTGTGCCCCCCCACACAGAAGGGGAAAAAAGGAGGGACAGAAGAAAATTCGTTCCATGGGCCTTGGCAACAATCTGCTATAATGTGGAATGAAACCTTTTACTGTTGCATTAAGGGATCTGCAAACATCCCCTCAATGGTGATATGCAAAGTTAAAGCACATGACTGTTGTGAACATTACTATTCCATAGAAAGGAAGACCTGTAGAACACAAGAGCTGCCTAATAACATAAGAATTAAAAAGAACAAACACCACCATACACAAAGCAAAAAACAACGAAACAAAAAAAAACCTCCCACTAAAACTGAACAAACCCACAAAGGAACTGCAATACCTAGTTACATTTAAAATATTATTGCAAGGCAGCAAGAAAATGAAAACCACCTGTAGATTAGTTATAAAGGAAAATGTAAACAACCCCTCTGAATCTTTAATAGAGTACAGGAGCATACAAAGTTACATTGAATAATGCACACATAGCTGCATCAATCAACAATAAAAATATACTATTCCCCCAAACCACTTAGAACATGACCTAGTAGCAAATTCTTGGGGGGCTGAGGTTGGAGAGAGGAAGGCAACTAGAAGTAAAATGAAGTTAATAATAAAGAAAAAAAGAGGAAGAATTGACAGCAGAGAATAATGAAGGTGGGTTTATGAAGAACAAGTGGTATCAGACAGATCTGATAACTTCCTTCCATTTTCATCAAACTGAAAAAAATAATAATGGAGGCACAGGAGATCCAATCTGAACTTCAGCAAAATATTTAATACTCTGCCTTATGAAATCTTACATGAAAAACTAATTCAAAGTGAACTGCATTGAAAGCATTGTCACATGAATCAGAATGTGGTTGACAAATATGAACAAAAAGTAATAAGCGTAACAAAACAGATCACATAAGTGTCCCAAACTGATCCTCCAGAATTCATACAATGCTTTTCTTGTAGCGCCTTTAGCAATCGTCCAAATAGGACAAAGACAGTCCCTAGAAAATCAAGTGCCACAATACTGTAAGGCACTGTAAACTTAAGCAGCAACAGATACAGTACAAAGTGACCTAAAATCATTAATGATACATACAGAGGGAAATAAGATGGGATTTGTCTTGGTAAAATACAAATAAGTACACCCAAGAACAATAACTCACTGCAATATTAATCCAAAATTGCATGAATACTGCAGTTAAGTACAAATTCTACTCTAATACATACTCCAGAATTATCTGTCAACTACATGACCTGTCAATTTCAAGTTATATACAGATTAAGATTTCAATATTCACCAAAAGTAATGCCTCAATGAAGATGTTAATGAATGAATTAAGAATTTTGAGGACTAGGGAGGGTATCACTGGAATGAATGACAGCAAGAAAGGAGCAAAATCACTCACCTGCTGCGACCTTTGTCTACTGGAAAAATGCGGATGGACTTATCAAAGCTGGCAGAGACAAATTCTTTCCCAGTGGGTGAATAATCCACATCAAGAACAGCAGACACATGATCCATATGCACCATCACAGGTGATTCAAGATAGCGCATATCAAAAGTATATAAGCTTTAAAATAAATACAACAGCTTAATATCTTTAAAACTCCAAAGTAAACAGCACATTTTTGCTGAACTGCTACTTTAATCACACATAAACCATACTTAAGAACAGATCCATATTGCTGAGGGAACTTTTTAAAACTGCTCATAACACATTAAAAGAAAGCATGACATATTGTTTAGGGTTTGAAAACAGTTTATTATCCAGAGGCTTTGGTTATTAGATCAGACCTAGGTTTCTTGCTCACTGTCAAAGAACAGACAGTCTCCACTACTTCCTACCTCATCTGTTCATGGGTCACTAACCAAACCTATTTCTGCAATGACCACACTGTCCTCCTTTACTCCATCTTCAGATACAAGTACATAACCTGAAATAGGGCAAACATCTCTGAATCATTACAGCAAGCCTATCAAATCTGCAAGGTTTTCAGATACTCCCATGTTTGGAACACCTAATAATTCAGAGTCTGCTGGGATGCTCACACATGGTTGGCCCCTTTCCTACTGCCTAATTGTCTTTGGGCGAGACAATGTTAAGAGCCCAAGGAAAGCCTGGTCCTTCAATACATGGAGATACCAGTTCAGCAGAGCACACTATCTGTAGAAAAGCATTACATTAAAAACAAACACACAGCTGCTAGACCACAGCTGGTTCACT
The DNA here is from genome assembly GCF_963082525.1 of Nesoenas mayeri. Lineage (NCBI taxonomy): Eukaryota > Metazoa > Chordata > Aves > Columbiformes > Columbidae > Nesoenas > Nesoenas mayeri. Next base: position 22,533,367 of record NC_137543.1, read on the forward strand.
CTTAAGCACTGCAAAGCTCAGGTGAGATCTACCTGTACTTGTTCTGAATCAACAGGCCCACTGATACACAGCAAGGCATAACAACAGAGTAGATCATTAACGTGCTAGTGCCGATATGCAAAAGTGCTTTACAGACAAAACACTGAATGAAACCTGCTTAAGATACACTATTTAGTAGAACTACTATATTAAAAACTTGTAATTTAGCAAGTTTCTCACCCTCCTTGCTGCAGATGAATGCGTAACTGGAATTAATTCAATAGCTCTTATTCAATAGTTTACTGGCAAATATTACTTTTTAATTCTAAATTCCCCAAGTATGGTAGCATCATATTCAAAACTTCTGGTCCATATAATCAGCCAACAGCTGCACGTGCATTACTGATATATGCGTTTTGCATTGCGCTTATACTGATTGCCTTAGTTTGCAAGAGGATAGTTGCCCCAAGAGTAACAGCTTACAGCTTTTAGTTTAGCAAAGGGAAAAAAAAATAGATAACGTAACTTGGTAGTGTTATCATACTATAACCAAAATAGGTGAAAAGCAGTACATTAAATACAACATCCACTTTCAAGGCGTGGGCCAGATTCCATTTCCTTGGAAAAACAGTCTTAAGATAAGTGATAAAATTCCTGTGTTGTAGAAGAAAACAGCAATCTATTGTTAGATCACCGACTTCCTGGACAAAAGGATATGGAGCACATTTTACAGTGCCCTAGTTTTGAAGAGACAGCTTTTTCAATATCAGATTAGCTGTTCACATGAATAGCATTGTTCAAAAGTAAAACACTGAGACATTGAGGGGATAAGTATTGCAGCCTCTGGAACCATTTCACAAAATATATATATATACATATTTTTTAAACAAATGTTCTCATCAAAATAGCTGATCAGTACAATATATAAGCTTCACAAGAGGCTGCAAGAAAATAAACACTCCTGTTGGTCCAGTCTGAGGCAACAGTATTCATTTTCCAGGTCTCATTGCAAGTTACATTTGCATTGGTTCAGCTGCATTTTTTTCTAAGTTACACTGCTTTTCCCCCCAGGCACTGAAATACATAGAAAGAAGAAGTCTACTATCAAGCTTTTTTTGTTTGTTTTTTTTCAGATCAGTAAGCCTATAATTCTCTAGGTTATTACTTGAGTGATTCAAATTTAGACATAGAGTGCTTTTTAAAAAACATATGAGAAATCAATAAGACACAGATTAAAAACATAACATGATCAAGATTATTAAAAAGCAAGGTCACACTTACTTGTAATCTTCATTTGCTGCAGTAAAAATGAAAGCTTCCATGGGGTTCCAACACAGTGTATTTGTCCTCATGTTCAAGATAACCTGAAGAATATTTACACATTGCTACCTTGTTATAGACAGTAAAATACTTGCTATAGTTCAAAGCCTCCCACACCACTGGGGACAAGCACTTTCTAGACAGAACTATGGCAGAGGAATAGTGACATGACAGAATGTTTCCTTAGCAGTATTAGAATGGGAGCTCAAGAACTTCCTCTGCCCCATCATATGCCCACTGCTTTCTGCTACACTCCAATTAAGTTATGTCCTGTAGGTCATCTCAGAAGCACATTCTTCTAAGTTGTCATTTAACATGTAAACATGTTAGTGGTCAATGTGTAAACTCAGAACTTCATCATAATTAAAGGAGCTTTAAGTTAAGTAATCTATACACATGCCTAACTGAATGGTTATTTCAAAGGATGTAGTCATTAACTGACACTGTGAACCAGCATTTGCAAAGCCATTATAAAATTTTAATGTTCTCTCAGTTATTACTACCGCTTAATTGTTTTATCTCTGAAATGGCAGTTTGTGAATGTTGCAGGACAGCTGCCATTTCTTATTGAAGCACCAAGCAACATGTTCAGAAGTCACTGTGTTATAATCTACTCACCACTATCACTGTATTAGCCGTGAATCATTTGCTACACATTCACAAGATTTGCTTGATACTAGTAAGCAGATGGCTGCAAGAGGCCAGTTTGCGTTGAAGCTGGAGGAAGGCAGTTGATGACAGCCTAATAAGACCCTTGTGCTTTGCTCACAGCAGACAAGCCAAGAGGCATTCAGCAGCTGTATGTCGGATGCCCCCACTTTCGGGGAGAGCGGTGGGAGAAGCGGAGGCAGCAAAGAGGGTCCTGACATCCCGGACCACACAACTGCTCTGCCTTCTGCTGATTCTCAGAGGAGCTTTCAACTACTGAATTTAAAAATAAATCCCATACAGTATGCCTGACACAAAGTAGATGTACAATTACAGAGCAACTTATTAACAACCTAAACAACTCTAAACAGGATTTTCCACAATGCTCTAGGCCAGGCATTATCCTACTTGAAAATTCTGACATTTGGGTGTTGAATGCTATGGTACTCCAAACTCATTTTTGTTCTCAGCTTACTATACCAAACACCATAAATTCACATAAATATAACAAAATATAGTTGTACAATTATAACTCTTACAATAATGAACACAGAGGTACATATGCATGCATGTATGTATACTTTTTTATATTTAGTATATGTACATATGTAAAATTCTGTTAGGCTTGAACTTACTTCACAAAAGCTCAAACTACACCCTTTTAACTAGAGATCTACAGCACTGACTGTGTTCATTTCAACCTTCAGGTTTCTGGCTGGCATCGCTGACAGTTTTTTATAAGCCCTGTCTCAGTGGCCCAAATGAGACTTCATTAAAAATGGTTGGAGCACAGGGACAGAAAGAAATACTGTTATGCCAACAACATTCCTATTTTATAACTAATTTAAATACCACTATAGTGTTCTAGTGTGTATCAGACGACTGTTATTGCAGACAGTACATAACATACAAGAAGGATACTGAGTGTGTATTCACAAACCAAAATATTGTATTTCAAGATGAAAATTGTTAAGATAGTTCTGGGGCTCAAAACTACTGAAATTGATCAAGGTTAATAAGTGTGTATGAATTACTGGCTTCTTGTTTTAAATAAATACGTTCTCTTAAGATAAATAAGAAACTTAATGTCAATGGTAAATTCCACATATAAATACAATTTTGATTCCACCACAAAGGTTTACATTAGGTGCACAAGGAAGGGTCCTATCATCATGCAAAAGTAAAACACTTTTTCAAATACAGAGCAAGGGTTCTCCAATGGTGAAAACAAAATGCCTTAGAAGTTACTTTATATCCTCCTGCTTGGCAGAAGGAAGCAAAGAAAAAAAATTCACACATGCCCAGACAGAATCCAATACAAGAACATAAAGTTCTTATTGTGAAATTACTGTCAGGTCAGGCACTTTATCAAGAATTACAACACAGTGAGCATGACAGCCCATTTGAATGCAGAAAAGGGCCTTTCTAACTCTGCATAGTTTAAAATCCCAACATCAATTCAAAATTCAGTTAAAAGGCTCAAAATTAGACAACAAAAACCTCAGTGAACTCACAGTTCAGAGCTTCCTTTTCTCTATTGTCATCAACAGTTACAGACTATTTACATATTCAGTATGATTATTAGTGTCATAAGCTTCTGTTAAAAGAAAAAAAGATTACCTTTTTTAATGGAGTTGATTTTCTCATATCATATAACACAATATTCCTGTCAGAAGCACAGCTGCCCAAAAGGTATGTCTGGGAGAAAAAAAAAAAAAAATAAATAAATAAAATAAAATTTAAAAAAAAATTGTCATGTGTGGCCGTCCAAACACTTCTAGAGCACGGGGTCAACAGTTTATACTAGATACCAAGCTATTTCACAAAGCTGGTAGACAAATAGCAAGTTTTTCGGTCAAGGTAATACATCCATTATTCTTTCTGTGCAGCTAATCATTCAGCAAAAACATTTTAAATAGCTTTCCCTGTAAGAGTTAGAATCCACCCAGTCCTCTCTGCTTCACAAATAACAAGCAATTCCTCATAAACAATTCATCTACAAACACAGTCCAGCCAAGAGGCACATGGGAACTGCTGATCAAACGCGATTGTTTGCCAAGGAGAAAGGGAGAAGTCTTGGTCACAGGGAGTACAGAACTGGAACAGATGAGAGCTCCACAGCCACGTAACTGCTACACCATATAGCTGAGGTATGTATTGCTGTGGGTGGAACAGAGACCGCCTTACTTTTCTTTCTCCTCTCCCCCACAAACAGAAACAAAAGATAAAAATATGAAAATATATGGAACTACATTCCAAAGCAATACAGCCACATGTATACACCCTCCTAAATATTTTGTTAAAATATATCAAAATATAAATTTGCAAAAAGACATTAAATATTTTGTTAAAAGAGTTTAGATCTTATACTGATCAAAAGGAATATTGATTTCAAATACATAACAGAAACATTACCTCAATGGGATTAAACTTTACACTGCTTATGCTGTCAAAACCCCATGTGAGGGAACACATGGGACTTGTTCTTTGCTCATCCCAAATGTCCACTTGATGGCCACAGGTGGCAAAAACAGCTTCCTTCCAGTGGTGATCAATTCCTGTATACACTGTCTTAAACAACAAAACAAAACACCACACCACAAAACAACCAACACAAAAAAAGTAAAAACATTTACAACATCAATTTTATATATAAATATGCAAGTATATTATTACTAAAAAAAAAATAAAATCAACAAATCATTGCATACCACATCTGCCATATTTTTATTCACTTATATAACTGAAAACCAAGTCACCACTGCTATCAGAAACTAAGTCTTATAATCAGATGCACCCTTACACAATAGACCAGCTTTCTGTATACTCAATGTGCTTGCATGCATTTCTTGTTAATTTACAATGGGGTCAGCATTAGAAGCCTATTTACAAAGTCCTAGCCGATTTCAAAGCAAACGGGAATTTCAAGGGTACAACTACAAATTTTCAATGAGGACCTGAACAGATTCCATAGACATTACAATAATTAAAGAGTTTCAAACTATCTATTTACAAAAAGCATTTAATATAAAGAAAATATAAATAAAATAAGCTTATCATAAATTGAAAGTGCTGAAGTACATATTTTTAGCCTTTTGCCAAAAAGAAAGACAAAGTAAAAATTTTATATTGAATGGCTGCAAGGCATTGGCATGACAATAGTTATTTAATGCAGACTAAGCACTGACAACACACATCTAAAGAGAGACTACAGAAAGATCTGACCAGCTCTCAAGAAAGTGATGATTAGTAGAAGCAGACTTAAGCAGTCTCTGATGACACTTGAGATATTCCTTTCTGGTTCTATGTAGAATAAATACAATAAATACTTAGGAGATACTTCAAAAGTACCATTATAAAATTGGATGCCATTACCTTACATCCCATTGTGATAACAGGCAATATCAAACTATTTCTTTCTCCTCCAAAAGCTACACAAGAATTGCTTCAGACATAACTCAAAAGAAGAAACATGGGAAAAATCAAAACATGGATTTACTACCTTTCCAAGAATTGTATGAATAGGTTCTTCTTCTTCTCCATATTCCGGGCTCTCCATTTTCCACTGCTTCACAGTTTTATCGTCACCAACCTGGAAATATTGGCGAAAGCTTGTACAGTTTCACAAGAATATGTTTGGTTTATTTTACCAGATATGCTTTGCAATGAAGCACAGGCAGCCTTGCATAAGAGAATGATCTACGACATACACGTAAGTTCCCTCTCTTGCCTATTCACTGCTCCCTTTTATACCTCCAAGCTGAAGATGGTTTCTCCTTGTCATACTATTTCACTATAAACTGCGAAGGTACATGTACATCATCTAACTGGAATGGAGCTAACACTCTTCACGGCAGCCCATACAGTGCTGTGGTTTGGATTTGCAGGTAAAACACCACCAGTGTCTTGGCTGTTGCTGAACAGCGCTTGCACAGTGTCAAGGCATTTCCCCCCAACTCTGTCAATCATCACTCCTGCCTCCCCATCAGCGAGTAGGCCAGGTGTGGGCAACAGATTGGGAGGGGACGCAGGCACAACAGACAACCTGAACTGGCCAAAGGAGTATTCCATACCATGTAACACTGTGCACAGCAATAAAAACTGGAGTAGCAGAAGAAGGCGGCAAGAGAGCTGGCTTGTCAAGTGGCTGCTGCTCAGAGACTCTCTGAGGATCTGTCTGCTTGTGAAAGGAGGTGACTGATTTCCCATCTGTCACTGTTAGTGCTCCCCACCTTTCCTTCACCTATTCAACTGTCTTCTTCTCAATCCATGAATATTTTCCAGTTTTCAAAAGAGGTACTTCCAGGACTGAATATGAAAAAGGTGAGTTGGAATGATGACTATGTTTTTAGGCTACATTTTGTGATTTTTAATCAAATCGCACCTTAAACTGCAAATTATGTTCTCAAAGTCATTTTGATGAGCATGTAAATAGTTAAAAGGCACTTTCCACCTCCAGGTGCCCCTGTCACCTGTTCCTAAACCCATGCTGCCTCTTGCACGATGGCAGCACAAACTTTTGCCTGCCTGTGCAGTTATCTGCATCAGGCAAATTGGAAAAAACAAACAAACAAACAACAACAACAAAAAACTAGTAAGCTATAAAAGTTTAACTTCCTCTCCTGATAGCACTAATTCTGTTTCTTCTTTCCCTCTCTCAATTTTCAGGCAGAGGTATTGTCAACAGGGGACTCTAATCTGGAGTTACTTAGAATTTTTTGCCATGGCTTCCTCTACATCCTAACTGCTAGCCTCATGACTTGGTACATAGTTCAGAATAGAAAAACATATAGTATTGAAAATCGCTCTTCAACGCTGAGCTTACAAGAAGCAAAACCTCAGGACACTCTGCTCTTCAAAACCTATTGTTTTTATTTTATCATTTTAGAATGAAACATGAAGACATACCCTTTCTAGATGGTTTACACACAACTGCATCAGTTGTGGTTGAAATAAGTTAATAGAGCTTCAACATAACCTTATTGAACCAGAACCATTTCAAATTAATCATCTTATCTTTAATCACAGGTTATAAAAACAGTTACTTTTCTAAGCGTTTGTTTTGTCTTTCAATGGGCACAATCTACTTACTTCTTCAACTAACATGATCTATCTACTTCTTTAATGAAAATTAGTTTACTCAAGTTCTATTTACATGAGCATCCATCAGCAATTTTCTGCTATTTATCCCTTCCATAGTCTTGAATAACATCCATATCACAGTACCAAAATAATTTTCATCAGAAACAGGATTGTCAGGTTCACTGACAAGTTGAATATATGTGTTCATTCAATATTTAAATATTGTATGCCAGAGGGTAAGTTGCTCACTGGAAAACAGATGGCAAACAGGTACACTGTATGGCTGCACTGTATTAAAGAGACACATTATACTTACAGTAAAGAATGATGTACCACAGAAACGAGCACACATGCCTCGAACAAAGCCTTCATGGGCTTGTATAGTACGAATACACTGTCGTTTGGCCAAGTTCCAAATTTTAACCTGTTAAAAACAGAAAAGTATTCTGTTGTTAAGTTTTCTATAGCCCAAAACTGCCATTCATAATTCAAGTAAAGACATCACAGACATTGTAACAAAATGGCATAGCTGGCTTGAACACTGGTCAGATTTTATAATGTTAAAACTACTTAATTATTCCCTTCTTGAAAAAAAAAAATTTGAAGTGCTGCTCTTTCCTTCTAACCCTTTCCTCCCACCCAAACTGTATACCTACCATATTTTTGCATTCCCTTGTTTTTGAAATAGAATTCTTGCTAAAAGACAGTAGCAGTGATAATCTTAGCATCTTAGCAAAAAATACCTCTCTAAAGAAAAAAAAAAGCACACAGAAATAACCTTTGGAACCAACACAATGTTTTCAGTCCAGTTGCTGCATTATATTCTGTAGAGATATCCAACTCTCAGAGGTTTTGGCGTCAAAGCATTTGGGCCCATTAAAAAAAACCAACAACAACAACAACAAAAATCACAGAGGTTTTTAGATTTGTTTATACTGATAGTAACCAGGACTTTACTCATTCTACCAACGGATAAGAAATCTGGTCAATGTCTCATTTAAATTTATTCACCTCCTCTCTGAAAAGGTTACTCTCCTTTTAACTACTGCATGACACACATACCTTCTGTAAAAAGCAGAAAGCAACCAGCTACCCACAAGTCACCTTTAAAATAGAGAAGTACTATCAAATTAACTATATATGGGTAAAAGAGGACAGAGAAGGCAGAAAAGACATGATTTTTTTTTCTGCAACTAACTCCAGTAAAAGTGTCCTTGCTTGCTACTTGCCATATTTACATAAAATAATCAAACTGATACAGGGTTAGCATTTTCTAGGCAATAAGCTAAATTATTCCACAAAGTTTTTTGTTGTGTGCCTCTTTCCCCTAGCTCATCTGACTTTATGTAGTCTTCTTAATCTGCAGCAGTTTAACTTCTTCAAAGAAAACGGAGGTTACATGGGCAGCAAAAAGCAATCACTATGGACTGTAAATATTAACATTCACTGCTCCATCCTGAGGAACAGAATATCACACCCTCTGCTCACAACTGAAACCTGCCGCCTTTGAAACTCTTATGCGCACCGCGAAGCTACTGACTGCAGTTTGAGAAACACTACTCCAAAACGGGTATGTTGCACCTTCCAAGAGATGTCATAGCTGAACAAAGACACAGAGAGATAAGCAGGGGGCATTAAAAAAAGGCCACACACAGGAAGAAAAAAGAAGGAAGAAAGGTGATCTGTAACTGCAGCTTACCTCTCCATCACAAGCTCCAGACAGCACTGTAGACAAACTCTTTGGATGTTTGGCCATGCAATTAACTCCATCTCTGTGGCCATCAAGAGAGCTAAGAAAGGGTTTTGCAAACAGACGTTCTAGCTTTGTTGCATTCATAGCTCTTACGTACTCTCTTGGGACCTCAAATGGATGTAACACAGGGTCATAGTTTCTTGGAACTGCAGTAAGAATAACACAGACATTAGAAACCCATTGTATGTAGTATAGGTCAAGGTACGCTGAATTCAGAAGCTTTTATCTGATTTTCCTGCTATGGGAGAATTTTCTGCAACACCAACATTTTTGCCATTCCTACTGTTTTGAAATTGGTTCACAAGATCATTAGTATGCTCATTTAACAAACTCAAAGTTAACAGTCTGAAATAACTCTGAAATTATTTGATGTCCTTTTCAAGGGTATAGTGCTAAACCAACAAAGATATTAATGTATATAATAAACTGGAAGTTGCAGATACCTTGCAACTATTACTTTAAAAAAAGAGCCAACTACCCCAAAGCAAAACACACACGTACACACAAAATCCACACATAAAAAACCACACAATAGCAACTTCCTACCACTAAACTCTAATATACACAGAAAGAACACAGTTAAATGGACATGCACAGAGAGGCAACCTCACACTCCTCATGTTTAGTCAGCTGCAAGCCAGCCCTCACTCAGAAATAAGACTCGTTAGTTTCATTATCGGAGTCCTCTGCAAGCACTATCTGGTTTCCCGGAGAGGAGTGTTTACACCAAACAAACTCCAGGGAAGGGTCTCTCTGCACTCACCTGCACAGTTGCACCTTACAATAAATTGACAGACAGTGGTTATTGACATTGCACTTCTGTTTTTTGTCTCTTTCATGCAAAAAGGTTGAAAAGTCAGAAAAGTAACTGCCATCAGATCACTCATTAAGAGCAGATACTTCCATCTGCTGATTTTCAAGGATTATTTGATGCCTATTAAAATCTCTCAAATCTCTGATGAAATTGAGTTAGATATCACTCTGTAAGACACCACAGAATTTGATTTTACCTCTCATACACAAATCACATTCAGAAAATTACAATATATTCAGCTACTGTTGCAGTGGGTAACTTCAATATTTTTCCACGTTCTAAGTGTGTTACTACAATTAAATAACTAGAGAATACTCCTTCATAGATCATAGCCACCTGCCCCAATCAAATAATGAAGTATATGCAGTTTCAGATACTATAGGTGCACTGTCCTGCTTAAAGTAGTTTGACTTTGTGTATCCAAGACACACAGAGTTTTATTCCCGCTCTTTCTGATGACAGGTGGCCATTTTACAAAGTATTTCTCACACTAGGTAGAAACTAAACCTAATTTCTATCACATTACAGAGGTGAAACTGCAGGACTGTGCGAGATGATGAGGATGAGAACAGAGCAGGGATAGTCATCATCACAGCTACCAGGCTGCAGTTACTACTTGTAAAAACAACGTGTAAAACGTACAGGATTTTTGCCAGTTTTAATAAGGGATATGCGGGAAGCAGGATAAGATGTAGCGGGAAGCAACCAGCAGTAAATGCGATAGAGTGCCAAGGGTATCGTGGGTAACACTGGGAGCAGCCTGGGAGGTCCAGGCCGGTGACCAGCGCCCCAGCCCCGCGCTCCCGCTCCAGCGGCGCCTCCAGACCACGCTCTGACACCCCGAGCACCCAGAGCAGCCCGCGCTCTCCGCCCGGGGCGGGCAGTGCGGGCTGAGCCCGGCGGGAAGGCCGCGGCCCCGCGACCCCGCCGCCGCACGGCGGGACAGGCCCGCTGCACGAGGAGCGGGTGAGCGCATGCGCACAGCGCCGGTTACCGACCGGCCGAGCCCGGCGGCGAGAGGGAGAGCAGGCATAGCCCGCCCGGGGCTCCGCGGCTCGCAGCTGGCTGACACCCTCCCCGCTGGCAGCTCAGCAGCGGGGCAGGGCCGGCAGGCACCCCACTGCCTTCCCTGTCTCCGCCGCCGCTGCCCTCGACCCTCCCGGGCGGGCGGCAGACGCGGGCGGGCCGGGCCGAGTCCCGCTCCGGTCGCCCCGCCGCGCTCGCCGCGCTCACCGCGCTGCAGGTCCAGCTTGGTCTCGCGGACATAGTCGTCGGGGTTCCGGCTCAGCACCTTCACCCGCATCCTCGCCGCCGCCGGGAAGCGCAGCCCCGCCCGCCCCGTGCACACGTGACCGGATTCGCCGGGCGCGCTGTTCTCGCGAGACCCCGCTGGCCGGGCCCGGCTGTCAGCCCCGCCCCCCGCCGGCCCGCGCGCCGCCGCCGGTGTCGATGACGATGAGCGCCCCGGGGCCCGCGTGCGCCGTGGAGGCGCCGGCGTCGCGCGCGCGGTCCGTGCTGCGGCACGTGCAGCTGGAGAACCTGGCCGCCGGGCTGAGCGGCGGCGTCGTGTCCACCCTGGTGCTGCACCCGCTCGACCTGGTCAAGATCCGCTTCGCAGGTGAGGCCGGGCCGGGCCGGGCCGCGGGCTCTGCTGGCTCCCGGAGGGCCCCGCGGGGCCGGGGCGGGGTGTGCGCCGCCAGGGGAAGCCCCCGAGCCCGTCCCCCTGCCCCGGCTTGCGGCTGCGCGGACAGCGAGCGTTGTGCTGCCCGGCACGGCCCTGGCGCAGCTCCCCCGTTCCAGCCAGAGCCCCGGCGGCGCTCACCTGAGGAGAGCGCAGCCCGGCGGACCTGCGCGGGTCTGCCCCGGGCCATGTGCCGGGACTCGGCCCCTGGCGCTGCTGGAACGAACGGCCCGAAAGGGACGGCCTCGTGCGCTTTTGCCATCTGTCCCAAAGCATGAGCTCCCTGTCATTTCTAGGGTCTATACAGTGTGCCATGTGCCTCGGGCTGTTCTCAGGTGAAACAGAGAGCCTACCAGGCTTTCCCCTCTATTCCATGACCACCAGTGCCACAGGACACAGCAAGATTGCCTGGTTTTAACAGTCGGATTGCCGCAAGCCAGTGTACAAAGTTCACCTTGGTGCCAAAGATTTTAAGCACTCGAAGCGTAACGAGAGTTTTATGATAAACTTGATTATTAACAGTAGTGGCACTGTTTTGCAGAGAACTCTAACTTTGTTTTTCCAGAGCAGAGCATGTCAGCTTCTCCCTATTGATTTTACTGTTAATATGAGAAAAATGTTGCCTTTTTATCATGTTTTCTTTTATCGAATTTGAAACATTTTGCTGTTATCTTTGGATTGTTATTTTAAATGGATGCATGGGTGTTCAAGGTACCAAAACCAGTGAGCTCTCACAGAGAAGTTTTTTCAAAATTTAAAGCATTTCACTTCCCAGCAGGCTATATGTGAAGTTGGATTTTATTATGTATTCTCACGTGGGCACATCCTAGGCTGTGCTGTGAAGAGCATAGCTGAGAGAAGTGCTCCTTTCTCTCTTTGTGGCGCTTTTAAGACCACATCTGAGGTATTGTATCTAGTTTGGGTCTCCCCAGACCGAGGAAGACATTGACGTACTGGTGTGATTCCAGTGGAGGCCACCAGACTGGTGAAAGAGCTGGAGCATGTGACATGGGAGGACAGGCTGACAGAGCAGGATCGGTTTAGCCTCAGGAACAGAAGGCTGGGGGGATATTATTGCAGTCTGTGACTATGGGACTGGAGAACACAAAGAAGGTGAATAGTTGTAGGGCAAGAGGGAACACACACAAGTTATTTATTAGGAAGAAGAATTTTTACCATGAGAGTGGTCAAATACTGGAAGAGGTTACCCAGAGAGGCTGTAATCTCTTCAGCCTCGGAAATGTTCAGGAACCAAATGAATATGTCCCTGTGTAACCTCATCTAATTAGAGCTTTTGAGCCGGAGATTGGGTTTGATGACTTCTGGAGGCGACTACCAGGCTAAATTACTCTATGATTCTGTATGATGGTTTCAGTTTTCTTCCCAATTTCCATCTGTTAGGTTCTGGTTGGACTCACCAACATTCATGGCTTTTTTTACAAGTTTTTTCTGAGTCATTGTGATCTGATCCCCATCTTTTAACAGAATAGCTCATGTGTTGGTTTTTGATACCTGCAAAATACACCTTTTGCCACAGGAGAAAATAATGTACTGATATGCACTGAGTTTAGATGTCATTTAAGGATGTAGACTCTTCCTCCTTGCTCCATATGAGTGTGGTTAACAGCCCTTTCCATTGTTTGAGGCCACACTAGCATGTTTTTGAACAATACCTAAGTTCTTCGCTAGTACTCCAATGTTAAACTTATTCTGCCTTATCTCCAGGCTGTACAGAGAAAGAAGGATAATTTCACATGCTTGCCTGGATGGAAAAGAATGATTTCTCTTCAACCAGGAAATAAGGGCTGAGATCAGAAATTGATGTTGTGAAGATTCTCAGCAGCATCCTTGGCAGACAGACTTATGTTCATATGTCTTATTTCCCACATTCTTTAATATGTTTTAAAACCTTATTCAATGGCAGCATGGTAGATTCAGAAAGGTCTCACAATGCTCATTCAGTAGGTAGAAGAGAGGCATTTAATTTGTATTCAAGTTTTGAGTGATTGTCAAGGTGTTGAGGCTTTGTGACAATGTGCTCAGAAGAAGCATTTTGTCTTGAGTCCCAAAGTCATGACATGTAGTACTGTACACAAAGGAGAATCAATAATAATTGTGGCACTGAACAGAAAACATCTGAAATTCGTGATTACCAGGGCTAATCTTGGTGGGTACACATAAACTATGCTGACTTTAAAACTTTAAGATTAATTTTCAGTAAAACTGCAATCTAGCTGTGTGTCTACATTAAGAATGAAAGCTGCTGCTATGCTGGCATCTTAGACTAATTTAGTTCAGAAGAGATCTATGGAGTTCACCCTCTGCTTAGATTAGATTGCTCAGGGTCTCATCTGCTGGAGTTCCAAGTAGCTCCAAAGATGCCTTTTCAGGCAACTTTTTCCAGTAATTGACCACTCTGATGGAGAAAAGGCTCTGGTCAGAATTCTCTCTGTGCCAGCTTGTGTCTGTTACGTCTTTTCATCTCACCATGTGCTACGTCATGTGTGTGATCAGTAACCAACTTCCATTCTTGCTGTTACGGTAGGAGCAATAGTAGTTACCACTGTAATCTGCATGAATATCTGTGTTCTGAATGAAATCTTTCAAACAAAAACTTGCATTTTTTAATCTTTTTGACAGTGATCTTTTCTGAATATTTAGAAAATAAGCTGTTTGGTTATTGGGTGGGAAAACATTTGGTGTTTCACTGGAAATCCGTTCAATGAGAATGGAAGGAGAACACAGGAATTTTTGATGGAAATAACTTTGAGTGTTTGCTAAAAACTGACTTTGGAATCAGTAAGACATGACCCATTGAAAATACTCAGATCTTAGAAGAACAGTTTAAAGAGGAAGAGTTGCTACTTGGGGCTTGTCTAAACTCCTTACAGAAATGTGTTGTCAAAGACCCCACATGTCTCAGTTGAAATATGATGCAAAATAGCTGTTGTGCTAAAAAAGAGACAAAATCTTCAATTCAAAGCTGCTACTCACTAAAAATGTGTAGCAGTGAAGTTAGTTAGCCTTGTCAGATTGATGGGAACTTTATTTTTGCAGGACTTAAAAGTTATTTTTCTCTTTTTTTGTTAGTTTTTCCCCCTTTTTTTTTTTTCTTAATGTTCTTTACCTCTATACTTATGAAGCTGTAAACCCCAACTCTTTCATACTTTCAAAACACAGTTGATCAGTTAGGTTTCAGGTTTGTTTGCAGCTTGCTTTGGAGGCTATGTACTTCTGTGGTGGCTTTTACACAGCCAAACTTCATGCTTCCTGAAATGTTTTTCAGTTTAATTTCTTTCTTCCATAGTGAGCGATGGATTGGAACTGCGTCCAAAATATAATGGGATTCTCCACTGTATGACCACTGTCTGGAAGCATGAAGGGCTACGAGGCCTATATCAAGGGGTAACTCCAAACATGTTGGGAGCAGGGGCTTCCTGGGGACTTTACTTTTTCTTGTAAGTAGAAGGTAAAATGTGTCGTATTGTGTGTAATGTGATGTTCAGATATACACTGCATCTTCTTTGGGGGGTATAAAAATGTACGAAGTGGCTAATAAACTTGTGGTTCTTTTAGTAAGTCCAGGTCTGTTACCCTTTATATTGTGGTTTACTGTTTTTGAATTTAAGCAAGTTGAGTCAGAGACCTGTTACTTTGTCAAGTACAGTGCATTCCCTTGATGCTGAAAAATAATAAGAAACTTGAGAGATGGTGACATCATTCATGAAGAATCCTCTGAAAGTGCCAATACTCTGTGCTTAAAACCTCACAAAAAAATAAAAACCTAAACTGATGTGTTAAGAATTAAAGAACACGATAAAGTTTTCTGCTAAAGCTGAATGTTTAACAGCTGGGCAAGGTGCTTGGCCATCTTGTCTAGACTGTGCTTTTGCCAAGAAAGGTTTGACCAGTGGATCCCTCTGGTCCCTTCCAACCTGGTATTCTATGATTCTGATTTTTAATAGTGACAGTCAGTTCTTTAATTGTTTTCACGAGTTGATGGGCTTTGCTAATAAAACCTGGTTTTCAATACTCAATCTTTTCTACTTTATTAGCTGTGTAACTGTGACCTGATTTACTGCTGATCACTATTAATTGAATACGTTAGGGAAGAGTTAGTTGGTATGCATATGCAAACCTCACCTGTCAGTTGTCTAGACTCTGTTATTGTTGGACCTCAGTCCTCAAGCTTTGCTATAGGTTCCTATTGACATTTCAGCTCCTGTTGACAGTTTCTCAATCTGCAAAGACTGGAAACTGGATCAAGAGAAGAAAGTTCAGTATATTTCTGAGCTAGAAGATAGATACTTGTCACTGGTACTCTCAATAAAAAGAAGGCAATCTAATAGTTTTTGTCTTAGAAGTTAATTCTTGAAATCAGATAGCTGCTTCAAGGCGGTAATACTTTTTCAATTCAAATATGTATTGCCATAGTTCACTTTAAAGAGCTACCTGCTCAGAGATCAATAAATCAGCTAAACAAAGATAGTTTGATTAAATATGTTTCAAAAGTTGTGTACTACCTAATGTTTTCTGTAATCTTAAGACTTATTTGGGCCTTTTTTTAGTAATGTATGTTTGTTTTCACCTTTACCAAAATATGTTGTATGTTTTCCAGTTACAATGCCATCAAAGCTTACAAGAAGGAGGGGAAGCTGGAAACCCTCAGTGCAACTGAACACCTAGTGTCAGCTGCAGAGGCTGGTGAGTTTGAATGCAAAGAAAATTGTTTGCCCCTAGCCTTTCCATATGCTGCTCCTGTGTCAGTGCTGCTTTTTCTTACAGGTGGCAAGTGTAAGTGTTCAAGTCCAAATACAATCATTTATTGTCTGTAAATAAATTAATCACGTCTAAGGTGGATAGTTGGGTCACTGTGATCTTTCCAGTTTTGCTTAGAAGTAGCAGTTGTCAAAATACCTTCTGACTTTGTTTTAATAATGTATAAGCATTTTCCTTATTAACTACTATATTGAGTCCCAAAATATAACTATGAATCTGCTGCTATCGGCTTGTTAACTCATAAAATGTTTAACTCATAGACCTGGAAAGGAGAAGGCTTATTGAAGTAAATATAATAAGTGAATTGGTCATTGGTCTTTGAAAATTTTTATCTATGGTCAAAGTTTTCTTGTAAATTAAAGATACAAAATAAAAATACAACTTCTGTCAGTGAGACTTGTAATACCTTGTTTCTAACATATGTTCTTGTACATTCTGCGGTGTTGTATTTAATCTAGGCAATTGAGAAGTCTTTTTATTAGCTGTTGGAACATTCATTTAACGTTGAAATATAAGACATACTCTTTGATGTGAAAAATAATAGTGGGTTATTTTACAGCTGAGTTTTCAATAACCTATAAAGCTACAGCAGGCTGCTTCTATTAACCTGTCAAGATGATTAAGCATATTTCTTATGACTGAGGTGTCCATTAAACAGTTGTGTACCCCAAAAATAACTCAGATAATCAGGAGTATGTTAGGAAATTATATATGTTTCCTATCTACTACAGATTACAGTACTGACTGTGGAAAGGTGAGGCAAAAAAAGTGCATACTAAGAATATGCAAAAAGTCATGTGCTTTATAGAAGTACTCTCAGCGGCAGTGGTTTGGACATGGCTGTGAGCTTTGAAGGCAGAGGGAGAATGATGGGTGGGCATATGCTTCACCTGCTTTAAGTAATATGAGTACTCTTGTAGGATAAGTAGTTTTGTCATTGTAGAAGCCTGTGTTACACTGGACTGAGCAAACTGGGACTAGCTTTGGAGTTGGCATAACAATCAATCTAACTTCCATCTGTTCTCAGGAGCCATGACTCTCTGTATTACGAACCCAATATGGGTAACGAAGACACGACTTGTGCTACAGTATAATGCTGGTGTTGATCCATCAAAGCGCCAATACAGAGGAATGTTTGATGCTCTTAGAAAGATATACAAGACGGAGGGCATACGTGGCTTATATAAGGTAATAAAGTTTAAGAAAAATTCCAGGATGGGCTGGCACCACTTAGTAGCATGGTGGGGCTTGTAAATACTCATCTACAAAAAAAAAAAAGCAAGTCATTTTTTTGTATTAGCTCACTTGCCTTTATTCTGTGAGTCTTCATTCGCACTAAAGAGCTGCAGCAAAAAGAAGAAGAACTATTATACTGCTGAAATGTAGGAAGACACTGAAGGAACAGAGTGTTAAGTTTTGTGACTAGGCCTTCTATTGGGTGACAATGGTGAAATGAAAGTAAACTACAAGCTGCTTTTTTATTCTTTTGGAGTCTTCCTATAATTAGAATTTGGATAAGGAGGGCAGCAATAGTGTAATCTATCTTGCTGCTAGTGCTTTCTTCCATTTCATCCCTTATCTCTGTCTTTTTGACATCTTGTGGAACATAACATATGGCTCAAGTAGTTACTAATTTTTTCTTCCACAATGGACGGTTTCACAACTGCTCATTTGCCCTCTAGTTATTGAGGTCTGTAATCTGTCATCTCTAGATCCATAAAATTTGCAGACTTCTAAATATGGTCTGCATATGTGTGGGGTTTTTATTCCCTTTAATTTAGGGAAACAGATGGCAACTGGATTTGCACTTTTTGCCTCCTCCTTCCTTCAGGCCATGACATCAAGATGTGTTCATCAGTGCCTGGAAGGTGTGAAGAAGCCTATTTTAATTCAGTCTGGCTCTTCTTCTGCAAGTAATGCTTTAGAACAAGAACACTGTCTCTTAGGGATTGACCTGATTACTGGACATTAACTTTTTATTTGCAGTGAAAAGTATAATCCTTCCTATGCCGAAAGACTAGTTTGCCACATACTGGTGAACGCCAAATTGTGACACCAGGGACAAGGCATCTTACTTATTCCTAAATTGGAATTGTCAGGATTTCTGACTTGCCTGCCTGGATATCTGCTCTGTTCCACGTAGATAAGTTCTAATTTCTTGCATCTGTTAGGGTTTAAAATATCCTTCCATTGAGTTACTTTTCAGATTATTAATGTATGTAAGATGTGTTGCCTTTGGCACTAGACACTTCTTTGTAGTGTTAATCTGTAAGTGGGGAACTAAACCAGCTACTTCCTTTCAAAGTGCAAATTACTTGCTTAAGTCTGCAAAGAAGGTGACCTAAATAGGTCCTGAGTGACCTACATAACTATGCACACTGAGCAACTTTCATTTGACGTCAGGATTTTCTCAACCTTCTCTATACTGGGGAAAAAGACACCTCATCAGGTGGCTCTTTGACTTGACCATACTTCATCCTTCCTCCATTTTCTGGTTTTGAGAGAGTTCTCATTTTTTCTTTTTCTTGCTTTATTTGAAATTTGACAGCTAAAGTTTGTTAATTGCCATGGGTTGCAGGAGCTGTAGTGCATATGAATGTCTTATTTTTCCTCACAATCTTAATTTCAGATAGAGTTCCTTATGGCAAATAAGGGCATCTTAGAGAATACCACCACAAGTTGGAAACAAAATCTGGAAGTAGTTTCTTTCTGATTAATTTTGAGATTAATCTTCTAAAGAATGGTATTTCTGTCTAAGCAATTCCATGTCTTTCTCTCTGCTGCACAAGATGCTGTTAGTGGTCCAAGCAATTTCTTCCAGTCCTTTGGGGCACAAGGCTAGTAATGTCAGGATGCATCTGATCTTTCTAGCAGAGATCAAAGCTGTCTTTATTAGCTCTGTTGGGTATCGTTTGTTATGTCTTCGTACTTGTATATAGCAACATCCACTGAGCTTTGCCCATCTTGACTTCAGTTTAGTCCCAGGTTCTACAGAGAGACAGAGGTATAAGTAAATTGCACATAAAAGATGGTGTCATTTTTCATCATGATGGACTGAAGATGCGTAGGGAGACAACAACATACTTCCAGTGTTTTTCTGCACAGGTTGTCAGAGCAGGACGCTGATACTACTAGTCTTTGCACACTGAGAATCCAAATGAAGACAATGCTAAACAGATTACAAGAGGAATCTGCTGCATTGTTTCGAAGTGTAGCAGAGGCTGCTCTGTCATGAGCTTTCAAACACTTCAGGCAGTGACGTGAGTACCACATCACCAAATTAACTGTAATTCCCTTCTTTACTAAGAAGCACAGGCTTTCCATTGTACACATCTGCCTGTCTTCGTTGTGATGGGCAACCTTTGAAACACTAGCCAACAGGTATTTTTCTCTTGTCCTGGATCTTTGGCACTTAACAGCTGTTTAAGCTAACTTTAAAATACAATTTTTTCCCATTGTCTGCTGTTCAGGATTATATGCTTTACCATTTCCATTTCTAATTATATATTTAATTCTGTCTATTATTCTAATCCTTCAAAAATAATTCAAACAAGACATTTTTAAACAACCATTGATCCTGTCAGGCCCTCATGGCAAATATTTTCTAAAGATAGAATTGAATATTAAATTAAAAAAACCCAAACAGTTCATAGAGTGAAATGATTTTAACATTGGTCTTCACAGCCATATTGTAGATAAAAAATAAATATAACATTCTATCAAATCTTGAGCAAGAAAAGATTCTTGTGCAAAGTTGTAAGAATAAGAAAATAGAGTAGGAATATCTTTCAAAAACTTCCTCTGCCAAGTTATTTCATTACTGTGAAGAAATCAGTTTTGCTTTGAAACATTTTTCCATAAGTACATATTGTTTTGTATGATCAGTGGAAGCCTGAGTCAGCTCTTATTTTACTGAGGTGCACTGGCCAACAGTTGCTTCAGTCCCTTTTGCATTTTTTAATATTAGTGCAACATTAGAAGTCCTTCAGTCTTTGGAAGCTTTCTCCATCAGCAGAAGACTTAGAGCATGCTGGTACTCCTTTAGCAAGTATAGTGTCATCCCTAGATGCTATAGGACTCTTGGGTGCAAGTTATCCAAATCTGCTGGCTTAAATTTAAGAGTTCAGCACTCTTAAATGTTGTTTAACATTCTTCTTTTGTTAGTGGGGAAAATATTACTTCATTCTCCTGTGATATGAAAATGTAATTCTAATTCTCTCCAAGCAGAGAGCAGTTATTTCCTCTTTTAACACTCTTACTGTTTAATCATGAGCAAATGTTTGTGAAGATTTTCCCTGCCATCATTATACATAAATTTCATACCATTCCTTGTTCTGCTAACCCAGAACATTTTTTCTTTGATATTTTCAATTTTTTTTTCTTCTATTCCTTCTCTTCAGTTTTTATATTACTGGTTATTTTTCTTTTCTGATCCAGGATTTCTGAGTTGTCCTTTTGCCTGTGTTGTTGCCCTGTGGCTTCAAACTTCACAAAATTCTATGACTCTGTATAGATGTTTGGTTTAATTCTACTTGTTCTCATTTGGGAAAGTGTTTTTTCTGGGACTTTAGCTAGCCCTTAGTGCATTTCATCAGTTCATGGTCACTGATAATTAGTTCATGACCATTCTTTTCTCACAGGAGAAGAAATTCATCCTCATTTATCAAAAAGATCCTAAAAATCACTTGCTCTATTACTGTGCTATCCTAAACTTAAGGAATCTATAGCATCTAGAGAGCTGATTTCTGAGGTGGTAGAAGCTCTGTGCAAATTTTATGCCTGCTGTTTAGTTGTTTCGGTTTTTTTTCTGCAAGTTAGGAGTTCATGAAGTAATTCATTGGGTTTTTTCCTGTTAAAATAGACATTCCAAAGTACTTCTACCAGGGTCCCTTCTCTTTTTCTTCTCCTTCTTCAGGGTCTTAGCAGTATATTGATAGGTCTTTATTCAACATTCTGGGCTTCCGATTTAGTCCAATACAGAGTTTTATGTCTTGACACATCTTTTAATTTCTCTATTTTACCTGAATGGATCATGGGAAATAAGATAAAACTGTTCGAATACTTTTACCCACATTTTGATCACTTGCTCCATAATAATTGTCCCTTTGCAACAGTTTTCAGCAAGCATTCGTCTCCTTTAAGTAATTTCTGGCCAAGATTAATTCTCCATTTATTTGTATTTTTCCAGTGTAAGTGACCAACTCTTCAAAAAGAGAATTAGTGCTTCTCAGAACCCATGCAGCTGTCAGCTCATTTTCAACTGAGCTATTCCTGCTTCTGAAGGAGTTCCTGCCTTCTCTTTCTTGTTGAGACACTTCAGAAAACACCTGTCTTCCCCTTCACTTCAACTTTTTTGAAGGAAAAGGTTTCTATATGTTTTCATATTATACTCTTACTGTCCATTACTGCTTCTTTTATAAATGGGTACCATTTCCCAGTCTGCTTTGTTTCACCTTTGGCCACCTCTGCTGGGCTGCCTTGGGATATGCTCTGAGCAGTGTGAGGAATGCACTCAAACTGATCTGAATCTTAGATTTATTTCATAGAATCATAGGATAATTTTGGTTGGAAGACAACCTCAGGATCATCAAGTCCAACCATAACCTAATACTGCTCCTAAACCTTGCCCCTAAGAACCTCATCTATAAATCTTTTAAACACCTCCAGGGATGGTGACTCAACCGCTTCTTTGGGCAGCCTTTTCCAATGCCTGACAGCCCTTTCAGTGAAGAATTTTTTCCTAATGTCCAATTTGAGCCTCTCCTGGTGCAACTTGAGGCCATTTTTTCTTGTCCTAGCAGTTGCTACCTGGGAGAAGAGACCAACCCTCTCCATGCTACAACCTCCTTTCAGGTAGCTGTAGACAGCGATAAGGTCTCCCCTCAGCCTCCTTTTCTCCAGGCTAAACAGCCCCAGTTCCCTCAGCTGCTCCTCATCAGACTTGTGCTCCAGGCCCCTCACCAGCTTCGTCACCCTCCTCTACACTCTCTCTAGTACTTCAGTGTCTTTCTTGTAGTGAAGGGCCCAAAACTGAACACAGTCTTTAATGTAGATCGTCTCTAAGTCCATATACACACACACACATACATACCTATCTCCAGGACTTTATCACAATCATTTTTTGTACCTCTGCTCTTGATAGCCCTCCTCACTGAAGTGACACCAGCTTCTGTCGTTGCCTTACCAGACTCAGGTAGGGACCAAACAGCATAATGCCAGTCCCTGGAAAGGGGCAGGCACTGAGCAGCACATTTGCAAGACTGTAGTTTGATTTATGTTCTCACGATCTGATCCATGTTACCAGCTTTGCTTGCGCTCTGTGAGGTAGAGGCCCTAGGCCGCTTGTTTTATCTTGCTCGCTCATTAGATGTCTTTACCCTGTAGGTCATTTGGAGAAAAGTAACATTTATTACACTTCTGTGTGATGCCTACTAGTAAGAATAGGAACCCAGAATGGGCTTTGAGTCACACCACCCAGTAAATGTCTGCTGTCACAATTTGTAAAGTAATGGTGAACATATGTGTGTCTCAGCTGAGCTCTTTCAAGTTATGTAGTTCTTGTGGGTTGCTGTTTAACCTTGTTTTATTCCTTTTTTTTAGGGATTTGTGCCTGGTCTGTTTGGTACTTCACATGGAGCACTTCAGTTCATGGCATATGAGGATTTGAAACTGAGATACAACAATTATAGAAACAGAGTATCAGATACAAAACTGGTAAGATCATTGAGGAGAAAAATGCGTTGTGGCATGTGAACAAGTGGAAATTCATTCCATTTGTCTAGGACATAAACCAGCCACATTTACAAAGTATTGATACACTAATTGGAATGTAGAATATACAGAAGGAAATAATGCTTTTTCACTTTTTAGAAACAAACAACTAGTTTGTGCTGTTTTCTTGTAGGGAAACCAACTTCTTGTTTTGGCAAGTGTTTTGAGGATTCTAGAGAGAAGAATGATTTTTTTGTTGTACTTGTAGAATCCGTGGGGATAGTCTTAATCACTTACATGGAAAACTGGTCAGGTGCAAGTTGGGCAAAGCCACTTACTTTTGAAAGTGTTTCACTTGTTAGGAATGAGAGGGCACAACACAATTTACAATTAATTGCCTGTAGCACTGTATAAATGTTGCCATTTTTTAAATGTGTGTGTTACAAAAGGAAAACATCTGGAGTATTTTTTAGTTCAACATTGGAAAATCAAATAAGATTTTAGGAAACTGTCTAATTTAAACTATACTTAAGGCATGCCTGGTAATTTTTGTTGCTTTTAGAACACTGTGGAATACATACTGATGGCAGCTGTATCCAAAATATTTGCTGTGTCAGCAACATACCCCTATCAAGTTGTGCGAGCTCGTCTTCAAGATCAGCATAATACGTATTCTGGTGTGTTTGATGTGATCGGCAGGACATGGAGGTAGGCATGCAAAATTAAAAGCTTACATCTTCGAAAGTGAGTCTTACAGAATCAGAACTCCCATGCTGCTGACTTGCAGAACCAGTGCAGCCTGGAGCAAACAAAATGTTAGCTGAACAAAGTTGTTTTATGCAAGATGCCACTAATAGCAATAATCTAAGGACAAAGGAGGAGATAGGAGAGGGTCAATGCTAGCCTGCGCGCTTCTGTTCTGCTGCCTTCCTCTCTTCCCCAACAAATCTCACAGGTTAAAAAATAACATTGAGTTGGCCGTTTTGAGGCTCTTAAACAGTGAAGTCTCACTTGATCCACTTTAGATCATCACATACACAGGAGAGTTGTGCTGCTGGGGGTTGTGGCTAATCCAGATTCCTGGCAGGAGGAAGAGAGCTAGCCAGAGCTGTTCACACTGATGTCCTGGGTTACTCTGGGGCCTGGCTGCATTTGTAGTTTAGTCCCAGCATCCTGTGGGGCCTTCAGAGAACTGTTACCTCAGACCTGTGCATATCTTCTCACAAACCTCTTCCCTCAGCTCCAGAAAGCACATTAGAGTTTTAACACAGAATTCTGTAGTTGGTAAGCTTGGCCACCTTAGCAGTATGCAACCAATATTAAGCTTCCTTTGGATAATATTTCTGGGTTGCAGCATATTGCTAGAGAGCCATGCCTGGGTCGACTAACTCCTGGGGTATTAAGAGGTGCCACCGGAATGAGGGAAAGGGGCTGTGTTGTTCCAGGACCTCTGGTTCAAGAGACAGTACAACCATCAAAATGAAAATTGCTCTGGTCCCTCAGCGCTGTGCTTTTCAGTGCTGCAGTCTATAGGAAGGCTTATTAGCTCTGATAAAAGTGTGAATGTATACAGCTATTCTGGGGCCACTACTGTGCCCATTAGGAAACAAATGCAACTAGAGCCCTAGGGAGGGTAGTGTAAACCACAGCCAAGCGCACTCCAGGACCTGTGTTAACTGTACTCAGTGCTCCAGGTAGGCCACTGTAGGGCTGGAAAACAGGGAGCTGAGAATAAAAGTCTTGGAAAATTCTAACATGAATACTCCAAGTATGAATATTCCAAGTGGGAGAAGTTAGATTCTCATTTATTGGCCCATAGAATGAAAAGGTGCTTTACTTCTCTGAACATAAATGGTGACTTTCCTTAGGTACGTTGACCCTCAGCTGACTTGCTGTTACATGACCCAAAACCACCAAGTCTTTCAGCCTTGCTGGCTTCAGTGAGATTAAATCTATAAATGCTTTTTGTAACAGGCTACAGAAATTTTAAGTTATTTTAATCTGTTCTTGTTGCATGAAGAAAGATAGTAAATTGCCTCCTACTTAGATGATACAAAACTAAACCAAACAAAAAAACACAAAACAAACAAACAAAAACAAACCACAAAAAAAAAACCAAACCCACCACCCAAGCCCTAGGCTAAATACTGACCCACAGAATACCTTTGTATGTTTACAAGAGAAGAGAAGACTTGATATATTACAGCTCTTTAAACACTCTAGTAAGAAATAATTCTGAAATTGTTATTTCTGACCTGAAGTACTTCTCTTAGTGAGAGCACAAGAAGAAAAATGCCAGGCTTTATGTCTGATTTCTATTGAAAGACAGTAATTAAAACTAAATGTTCTTCTGTGTCTTTAAAGGAAAGAAGGAATTCATGGATTTTACAAAGGAATTATCCCCAATGTGATCAGAGTGACTCCTGCCTGCTGTATTACCTTTGTTGTTTATGAAAACGTGTCTGGTTTTTTACTTGGTTTTAGAAAAGGAAATAATTAAAGGTATGAGCTTGTGTTCATAAGGAATATATCATTTATTTTTTATATTTATGATCTGGGAGAGATTTAGTTCAGCAGTATTTTTTGACACTCTGAATTCATCTAGTATTTTGAGTAAAGAACTTGGAGATAGTTAAACCCTGCCAGCATCTCTTCTGCTGAATGTTCCTGCATTGCTGCCTTCCCTCTGAATCAGCTGTGTCTGCTTGCACCAGATGTCTCCGCAACTGTGAAACAATAGCACTGTGACTGGGTGAAGGCAGCTGTGCAGCAATTCAGCTCATCCTGGCCTGCCTGGAATATCAGACTAATCTGTTTTGACAAGTCTCAAGATAACAATTGGTCAGATTCTACCGTACAGAAGTGGAAAACTTCATGTAAAAGCAACTCTGGGGGCTGTCAAAACTTTTTAAAATCTGAGTCTTATGAAGAAAGTATGTAATTGTTTACAGCAGTGTCTTTGGAATTCACCTCTGTGTTATTTGTCAGATTTTAGGATATGTAATGCTCCAAATTCCATTGCTCATCCAACACAAAAATGCTGCCTCAGTGGGGTGCAGTTTGGAAACTCAAATTGTTTTGTGAAACAGCTGTCGATTCTTGGGTTTGAATAATTGCCAATCTGATGAAACCCTGTTCTTGTCTCATACCAGGAATGACTTGCATTGTGGGTTTTGGTTTGCTTTGAGGACCAGACCAAAGTGTATGTTGTGTGCATTGCTGGCCACTTATTTTCTCCCTCTTCCCTGCGGGCCCTCTCTCAGTCTCTGTCTCTCTCCCTCCCTCTCTCTCTATGAGACTCTATCTCCATTACTGACACATCTGACCAAATACTACTAAGTAAATGCATATTTGCAAGTAGGCTTACATTTTAAAAACATGGGGTTTTTCTAGTAATCCCAGAGAGAAGCAATTTTCAAACCACTGTGATAACAAATAAGAGCATGCTTACTTTCAATAATATTCTCTGGAAAAAAATAAAATCCATAAGCAGTCTAAAAAATATTGTGCACAGGACTTTATTAAAAAAAAATCTATTAATGTAGGAGGAAAGGGCTGTAAGAATATATTGATTGCTAACTTAGCGATAAACTAAATTACAGTACACCTCAGTAAATTTGTTCATTTGCATGCCAATAATCGCAGTCAAGGATATGTACTTTTTGGAGGTCTGGGTTTGTTTAGTTCTTCTTTAAGAAAATACATTACTGGCCATAACATCTGCTTTCTGTTTTTAGTAGGAAAGTATTAAATATCTAGAAAGTATCACGTAACTAAGGAGGACATAAGTTAGCAAGCATTCAACAGCTAGGGGGAAATAATCAGTTTCATAAGGAGCAGAGAATAGTATCCAGCAAAACACCTGAATAATCACTTAGAGAAGTTTCCTGTTTAACAGAAGGCTAACCTAAAGCAGAAATAAGGCTTTTTAAATAAAATGTTAACAGATCAGCAAATTGGTTTCAGTTTTACATTAAAATCTGGAAGACTAAAGAAACTGCTCAATATTTTGAATCTTAATTCAGCAATCCACTTGCTTGTTTCTGTTGATACTGTTGCCACATGCTACATTTTGTATATTCTTTATTAATAATTTACACTTTCTCCTCCACGATCCCATCCCCTATGTGGATAGAGTTGGTAATCTCATCTGAATAGGACATGTGGCTTTGGTTTTTGTTATGGAAGCTTCCATGCGTATTTAGCTGACGATCAAATTTGCTGAAGTTTACTATGCAAATTACTGTACAGGTCCCCAACAGCTACTGACTTCTTCTGCCTTTGGAGGGTGTTTACTTGGTTTTGTGTGTTTTCTAGTACACAAGATGAATGCAATGGAACACTGAGTTAACTCTTGCCACCCACGGTCCAAAAAATATTGTGAAGACATATCAATAAATCATAAGAAAGGAATAAAAGTTGTGCATTTACTACCCTGGATTAGTGTGCTCTAGGCCCAGAACAGTCTACTCGCGCTCCAAGATAGATGGAAAAGAGGCTGCAAGCATGCACGCAGTCACTGTACGTTAACTGACATTCTGTAAAGTCGCACCATAGCTTAGCTCATAGTAACTTGTTTGTGTTCAGATCCCTTAAAACCCATCGTCCAAGCCAGTAAAAACAGTACAGTTCTTCAGAGGCAAAACACCAGCAGTATAACTTGCTGGCTTGCAGCAATATCACACATAAGCTTGCAGCAGGGAAAGCCTGAAATCTTATAACTTGTTCAGAATAAAAGCTGATATTTAATACTAAATGGCTGAAATAAATGTCTTATCTGAGATGTAATTTTTTCCTTTTAATTTATGAGAAGAGTGTAGATTTCTGCATGTTGTACATGCTTTTTCTTGTTGTTTGTTGTTTTTATTTCATTAATGTAAAATTGATTTTGTAATATAAACATGACTATTGTTTCCTTTTAGAATCTGTACAATTTTAAAAAATATTTATAATTTGTTGCATTTGGAAGAAAATACTTACAAGGCTGAAGCTCGTGCTGTGCTGGCACGGCCACTGTTGTCACTTGTCCAGTCTGGAGGCTGCGGTCAAAGAGCTGTAACATCATTCTTTCACTTCACCTGAACACTTTTTGAACACCAAGGCATTTCAACCTGCCTTATTTCTATACCTTCCAAACTATTTAATATAGCTAGCTTTTAATTAACACCAAAGTGATGGTATATATCTGAAAGGCTAAATCCACGACAATCATTTTACTGGAGCAATGAAGTTGTGTAACTGTAAAATTATTTATTTTCTGCGTGCTAATAGTGGAGACCAAATGTTTATACTGACATCCAGTCTGTCAAGGAGCAAAAAGAGGAAGGAGAGCTTAGATAGTCTGTTTTCATGAGGTGTTTAACACTTACACATCATCTAGGTCACAGTTAAGTCACCGGGAGTTTGTTGAGATACTTAAGACTCTAACAGCAGAGCATCCTATTCTGTAGTCAGGTTTACAGGAGTAGCTGTTACATATGTTTTCTAAAGGCAAGACCTGAGTTTACTGTCTTAGAACTTTCTATGAAGTATTTTTAAAAACTCTGTATCGTAACACCATGTAAAATACCTTAAACAATTTGATGATCAATAAAATAGCCTGGAATTTTTTTTGTAAAAGGTCTTATTTATTTGATACAAAAAGTTAACAGTTAAGTCTTAAAATGGTGGTGGTATATTTTCATACATCAAACAAGGAATTAAAAAAGTTAATGAACTTGTGTTTCGTATTCTAAAATGATCATTATAAAAAGCCTCTGCAATGTACAAAAAAAGGCTAGACAAAGACTACAGATGCAAGAGTTTGGTGCCTTTCAGTCAAATACTTGCATCCAGCTCTATAGAAATAACTTCTGAAGAAAATTGTACAATTTTTTTTTAAAAGGGAGTGATTATAGAAAGGGAGATGAAGTTATTTTGGCAGTTCTTCAATGATGATTCGGGAGACTGAATTCCATCCAGTAGAAGCATCTCCCCGTGGATAATCTGAGCAAGTCCCAACCCAGATGGCAATATCCACCAAGCCGGCATTGATCCCTTCACACAGACCTTCCACTGGTTAAAGAGAAAAATCGAGTTACCTCGGCAGCCACAGCCACTTCGTATTTCACAACTGAAGGTGGACACAAGCTCATGCTGTGCAGTTAGACCTGAACAGCATTTTTAGAAATAAAAACTCTTACTTAGAGATATGGCAGCACAGGTTATCCATGCTACTGCTGACATCTGTGGCTGAACCTGAAGCACATCACAGCCCACAGGATGGCCAAATGGGAGGTGTCTCTGCTTCTCTAAATGTCCACATTTACAAACTGGTAGGTGGGATACGGCTCCAATCCCACCCAGCTACCCTTTTAGCAGCGGTGGGGAGGGGGCTGGGATACAGCCGTAACTCCCACAGCTCAGCTCTGAAAAGCTGGTTGCCACCCTGTAATCTTTTGCACTCCTAATTCGCTGCTTCTGTACAAAGTTCCCACGTCTCTTGCCTACTTTTTTCCCCACTGGCACCACCAGTTGGAGGTGGGTTAATGAAGACAGATGGATCCTACCCTTGATGAAAAAAACCCTATCATCCTATCTCTAGATGTTAGTTTTCATGCAGTCATGAAATAGTACAGGGAAGAAAATGGAGGAAGAGTAGAGACTTGATATTAGCCGCCTTTTCCTAGTGTCACCTCCTTTTATGTTCAATTACTTCACTAATTTGCCTTTTGCTTAGCAGTTGAATAATTGTTCCTAGATATTTCACTTCAGAGGTACTTCTGTGCCGCACCTGAAATTATAGTATAAATTCCAGGAGGAATAAGCCTCATTTTATGCACAGATAATGCACAAATATCAGTATTCTAAGCCAGGATGATACTGTCTACTTGGCAGTAAGGCGTTTTCTCCATGTGCTAATGCAGCACAGAATGTCCCTGTATTCATGTTGTAGCAGAGATCAGTAGAACTTTCTGGAGAGAAATCTCTACCATTTCAAAATTGCAGAATGTAAGTACCATGAAAAATACCACGGTAATAAAGTACCACCTAATAAATAATTCCAATACTGTTACTATTGGTAGTTAACTGTGAGAAAGCAGAGTAAGAGCACCAAGTGTTGGCTGGACACTCGTCTGCCACTTCTTTCAGCCTTTGACTTTCTATGGCAGACTCTACGCTGCATTTTGTAACAAGATTTGCTACTGGGTTCTACTCCATCTCTGTTCCTGTGGGCTTGGCATACATACCTGAAGACGTTCGGTGTATATTAATAGTAGAATTCAGCTCTGGGCTTCCTTGATCTAAATATATTATGGCTTCAATAGGAAGTGGCCCAGCACATTCTGCTCCATTAAAAGTGAAGTACCAGCGCTGACAACAGGCAGTTTTGCATTTCAGCCGAAGCGATCCGCTGAAGAGGACACGGAGAGCACTGTTCGAGCGCATCTTTGTAAATGTACATTCCTAAGAGGAGACAAAAATGCTTTGGTAGCAACCTCTGGTTTTGAACCTATTTCCTATAACTGTTTTCAGAATGTTTTTTAGTCACTTCCCTCTGAAAGAAAAAGACAAAAACAGAGAAGAAGGAAAAAACAAAGAACAAAGTAGAGCGTGGCAAATACAACCTGGATTTAACAATTATCACAAGATTTGTGAGAGGCTTAAACCCTGATAAAAGCTCCACAACTGAAAAACGCTTTCGGGTTTTTAAGAAGTTGTTATTCTGTCTTCAAAATGCTGATAGATAGAAAGCTAGGGACAGTTCTGGAAGTACAAGGCGGTGAGAAATGTCTACTCAAAAAAGTTGATTTTCACTCTATCCACAGCAATAGCAGTTACACTTCTCTAGCCAGTCTGGGCATTGCTTCATAGCTGGAATTTCTTCCCCTCTTCTAGGCTTGCAGCATTGTGTTTGTTTTACTCAGGGCTGCAGTGAGGACAGATTGTTTGGGTCAATCAGGGAAACACTTGGTAATTCTGCTCCTGAACAACGTTGATCCTTTTTGCAGCAGCACCCTGCAACTGAGTTTCAGTGAACGACCACTTTGAAGCAGGAGTTACAAAGACGGGTACAGTTAACAGATTAAAGCAGTACATCTCTACTGCTCCTTATGACTGAAATGGCAAAAGCCTTGCCCTGTTTTGGGCAAGCCTGAGGTACTTTTTTGGTAGTGTGACTTTCAACCTTACAGTCACAGATCTAGTCTTCTAAAAGTACTCTTACACCAGCCACATCATTCTTTTGAAACACTATTACAGAAATGAAATGGGCACATAGCTGTGGAACACAGCCGACATGAATTCAAAGTAGCTAAACCTTTGAGAAGTTCACCCTTATACGCAGAAAAAGGCTCCAATACAACATCTGTGCAATTGGTGCTCCCCAGCCGAGAGAGGCAGATGTGGAGCCTGCCGTGCTGGTGGAGCACAGCACCCAGGCAGAGCTCACTTACCGCTATCTTCCCAAGATCGATGCCGTAATTAAGCGCACTCCACGAACACTGCTTGAAGTTGGGCGTCCAGGACTCCTCGATGCTCTCGCGCATGCACTCGCCCTTCTCCCCCTTCAGCCCGTCGCGTCCCGGGATCCCAGGCGTCCCGGGGATCCCGTTGGCTCCCGGGTTCCCATCCCGACCAGGAACGCCACTGGGGCCTTGCAAGCACATGCCGTTGTACTGAAACACAGAACAGATCTTGCTGCTTCCGTCCATTAGCTCCAAGGCTGACCAAGTTAAGCACAACAACAACGAAACACAAAAACCCCCTGCTGTGACAGAAACTAATGGGCTGTTTCTGGAGCACCAAGAAAGTGGTGAAAAAGGAAAAATACAAATTCAAAGATAAGCAGTTGCAGCATAATTTGCTGTAAATTAAGATGCCAATTATTTTATGAAAAGGTGCATAAATCATAGAATTAAAAATTTTTCTAGTCTAAGGATTAAAACCTGTTGGAAAACCTAAGAAGACTCAAAACATTCCAATTCAAGAAAAAAAAAAAGTAGTATATTAATAGTTACTTTCTCCTAACACACCATTGCTTCTGTAACTGTCACAGCTAATAAGCTTGCTTTTTTTTTTCCCCCCTTCTTTTTTAAAGGAGAGAAACTTTCGGTTTTCACAGAGAGTGGAGGTTAGCTCCGTTTTTCTTCTGTCACCACTCCTCTGGGACAGCACCACATCACGATAGTCAAGCCACACAAGTCGGACTCCAGGACACACGCAGTGTGTCAGCGTTGATGTAGATGTGGGAAGCTGCACCCTGGAATAACCCTGAGCTCGGGATCCCCGTTCACAGCGGTGGGAAGGCGCACAGGGGAGGACAGCACACCAACGTTTTCCCTAGCACCACACTCTTAGGAATGGTCAAATGCTGCTCTCCCCAACCACACGTAAACGCATGTTGCCTTCATACCTTATGAGACCTGGGCTTCTCCTCCTTGGAGAGCAGGTTTGTGCAGCCCAGAGCTCCTTCCCCAGCAGCTCGAGCGCTGGATGCCGGGGGAGCACCCATGTGTGGAGCTGGCAGAGCAGGAACAGAAACCTGGAGCAGAAGCCCACAGGGGCTGGTGGTGGCCAGGCTTTGACTCCAAATGCTCTTTCCCATCTAATGATGGACTGCTTCCTCCGGTCTTCATCCCAAATCCTCACCAATAGCTATCCTCCCTTCTTCCTCTTTTCTCACATCTATTTCTCTTCATCCCTGTTAAACCACCTAATCGCCATGTTTCAAAAGGAAACCATCATGCAGCTCTTGCCCCTCCTGCAAGCCATGCCACTATCTGCACCACAGGAGCTGTAAGCTACAGCCCCTGCCCCCTCTCCTCTATCAGACTCATGAACTTTCTTCATCTGGGGTTGTTCCTTCTCCTGTGCTTCGATGCAATAAAACAGAATAGGCATCAGAGGCTCAGCTGGAGCCACTCTATAAATAAAATCAGTAACTATATAAGAAGTAAGACGAACTAAAGAATGCTGCCATTCCTTTACTATTTTCACCAAAGAAAACACTGTTGGCAAGTGGCAGTGGAACTAGTGGGATATCACAATCAAGAAGGCCATGTTTAAAAAGAGTTAGCTGGAGAGAAGACTGCTTGGCAAAACACACACCGAGCGAGGGACCCTGAGAATGATGCAAAGACATTTCTGTTTCACACAGCCCTGGTTATCTGCTTTTGCTGCTATTTTCCCATTGGACTCCATCTGTAAGGGTGACTGGTCTGGTTTTTGCACATAGTTACTCACCACAGAAATCACAGAAATCACGGAAATGGGCAAGAGCTGGGGGTGGACAAACCTCAGATGTGCTGTCTCACTGTCCCCCCCAGTCTCAAGGTGCATCACAAGAGGCCACCCAGAGCTGCATTGCCTCCTTCCAGAGAGAGCAGCTGAGCCATTGCACACCAAAAAAAATGATGTGAGTGGAAGAATTACCTGGGCTCCAGGCTTCACTCCAACTAAGTTCATCTACGCCTGCCAAATCAAATCTTTTTCATGCTTTCTTGAGCTGGAAATGCATAAAACATCTTTCAATATGAAAACATCTGCTGAAGGCAGGATCCCCTCTCGGGCAAGCCCTCAGTCTGCCCTGGAAGGGCTTTAGCTGAAGCCGTCTGTACAACCAGGCTGTGCCCAACTCGACTGCCGTCTATTTACCTGCACTTTGCTGCCCACTCTGCCACACCTGAAAGCACAAAGCAATGCCAGCGGAATGCCCTGTACAAAGGACCCTAAAACACCACTCCAACAGAAAAGAGAAGCTCCTCCATGTGTGCAGACTCTTTATTCTCAATGCAATTAAATTTCCTCAGCAAAAGTAGAAGGGTAATCAGTGGTGAGAAAGGGAAGGAGCTTTGCCACCCGTGGTGCTTCCAGCACATCACTTGGGGGATCTCTCTGGAGATCATGGAAGAAATGGCCATGCCACTGATTTTCTATAGGAGGTGAATGGCAGTCCAGCAACTCACAGAAATAGCTTCACATCTGCTTTCTGCATTCCAAGGACTGGAAAATCTCCCTCCTTTCTTCTGTCCCTGAGATGGGATAGTCCCAACGCATTCAGGTTTCTAGTTGCAATGGAATTGCAAACAGCGGTATGCAGTCCGTGTGCCAAAGGGAATAATAAATTAATGCAGCTCCAAAGAAAAGCTGGTTCAGTAACGGTGCAGATAACAGTTTTCCCAGTATCTAATGGCTGCTAAAGGGCAGTCCTTTTATTTCTCTTTTTATAGTCCATCATATATTGGTTAGCCTTTTAGGAACTAAACTGCATTCACTACTTCTGTTGCAGGCGCTGTGAGACTCCCGCGTTGCCCCGGCGCTCTGCAGAGGGCAGGAACCAGCTCACAGTGCAGCCTTTATCCCCCGGCCCGGCCTCGCTCCGCCGGGCGGACACGACGGGGCGCGGAGCCCGCGGCGGCTCGACCGCAAACCCCACAGACTCTGACTCGAGCAAGAAAACACGAAGACACCCACCCAGCCGCCGAAAACCAGCGGTTTCTGC
This sequence comes from Nesoenas mayeri, assembly GCF_963082525.1. Taxonomy (NCBI): domain Eukaryota; kingdom Metazoa; phylum Chordata; class Aves; order Columbiformes; family Columbidae; genus Nesoenas; species Nesoenas mayeri. The sequence continues at coordinate 22,567,616 of NC_137543.1, forward strand.
CAAAGCCCGTCCAACCCCTTCTCAGCATTTTCCTGATTCAGCATAACCAGGGCGTAATTTAAAAAAAAAAATAAAAATCAAGAGAGAACTCAAACGGGCAGGGCGAGCTCGGTGGTGCCCGGTCCGGAGCGGCCCGGCGCGGCAGCGAGGTGTTCCGAAAACCGGCCTTTTTTTCGTAGTTTTGGTTTGGTTAGGTTTTTTCCCCCGATCTTTGCAATAAAAGAGCCGCTCCTCCGGCCGCCCCCCCGCCCCGCACGGCGCCCCCGGCCGCCCCAGCCCCGCGCCCCGGCCCCCGCCGCTCTCACCACGTCCAGCACCTCCCGCTGCCGGAGCGCCTTCTGCTTCCCCTTGGGGCTCTCGGAGCCGCCGGCCGGCGGGGCCGCCGGCAGCAGCAGCGCCAGCGCCAGCGGCAGCAGCAGCAGCGGCGGCGGGGCGCGGCGCATGGTGCGGGCGGGGGGCGCGGGATGCGCCGGGCAGGGGGAGGCGGCGGCGCAGGGGCCCGTGTGCGCCGCTCTGCGCGGCAGCGCGGGGATAAATGAGCCTTTCAGAGCGCGGAGCCCGAGCTCCCTCCCCGGGGAGGCCCGGAATTTCCATCCTGTAAGGGAGCGGGAACGTCCAGGCAGAGCCATCCCCCCGCAGCCATTGGCACGGGGGCCGGGGGGCTCCCGCCCCCTCGGGCCGGGCCCCGCGGAGCTGCCGCCGGGCGATGCCGGCAGCCCCGGGCCCCCGAGCGGCGGCAGGGCCGGGGAGGGCACTGCAGGGCCGCCCCCTCGGAGCGCCGAAGAGCGCTCTTCCAAGTCTGCAAGAATTTGCTCTGCAGATTATCACACCTTTCCGATGGAAGAGCTGTTTTGCCAAGAAAGCAAGCACACAACGCCCAGCAGAAGCCTGATGCACCGCGAGGGGAAACGGTAATACAGTAGCAGCTGGGTGTAAATCACTGATTTCATTTTAACAGAAGTACGAGGTAAGGGCACAAAATCCCTCTGAGCAGCAGACTTCTATTGAGCAACTTGGGTGTTGCTGGATCGAACGTGGTCTATTTAATAACACAAGAAGAGCCCTCAGCAACCCAGCATAAACAACTTCATTTTACTTTAATTTAAAATGAAATTTTATTTTTCATCATATTGGAAATGGAAACACCATAAAATAAAGAATACTGTATGTCCTTAAGCATTAAAAATAAAAGTAGCAAATACTTGAAAGGCAACTTTTGTATATTGCAATTGCTGTGGCATTTGTAGAGGTGAAGTTTCCAGAAGGGGGAGATAAGCTTCAATACATTTTTTTTTTCTGAAGTATTTAACAAAACCACACATTTCTGCTGTAGGAATGCATGTTACAAGATGTTGAGCTGTTCACACTAGACCGCACAGAACCAGATTTTTGTTTACACTAAACGTCTTCATCTTGTTCTGACTGTAGCTACCTCTGGACTTAAAGCTCCTGTTCTTCACCCCTTTCCATGTCCATACTGGCTGAACAACAGCAGCAAAGTGAGATTTGGACCAGAGGTGACATTGCCATTACCTACCCTGTCACGCACTGTCCTAAGAGCTGGGCCCAACATAAGTGTTGCTGATGTGTACTCCAGCCTTGTGCAGAGATACAGCGGTACACCCAGCCGACTTCCTGGAACAGCTAGTAAATAATAACACTTCCCTAAACCTGTTGGGAAAATGTATGGAATTATGTAAATCCTTAATTACAACAACTGTTCCTGCTCTTCAGTGAACATCCATGAACACACACACACATGCAGAACCTTCATTGTGCAATTGTGCACTGCTGCCAGCAAACTCTCCTGCCTCTGGTCTGGGCTGGTGGTAATGTTGTGAAGATGATAATGTTTGTCTTCTCTGTACCATGCATGCGCACACAAGCATCGTTACCAGGTGGTTGGGGATCCCCACCATCAACACGTGCTGTTGCTAGGGCACGTCCCTTCCCAGACGGCCAAACTTCTGTCTCACAGATTTAATTTCTTCAGGAGATGTGCTATAGCTGAAGCACACAGGACAGCAGCACTGTACATCTTCCTAATACAATTACTCAGTGTTTTAGATAACAAAATTTACATGTACATCCATATGAATTTCCCCAACTGGGTTTGCTCACTGTTAGAGTTTGGGTCTGGGCTAGAAGCCTCTAAATGGCAAACGACTGGCTTTTCTGGGAGAAGCAAACTGAGGAGTGTGGTGAAGACAGTCTTACCAGGTAAAGGCGGGAGATCTACTTTGGCTCTGCTAAGTGCACTGTGCAGTTCCTAGAGCTCATTTGACTTGCAATGTGTATTGCCATCTGGAAAACAGAAACATCAACGTCCTCCTTATCCTGCTTCAGTCCGAGAAGCCTCACCATCTGCTAAGCTTATGCTCTGTGGAATTTTGATGTGTTTAAATGCTTCTGAGGGCAGCAACCGTTGTTGAATGCTGATGAGATACTCAAACTGAATCAGAACTACTGATCTACTTTGCCTTAAATATCTCCTGGACAAAAGGAGCTGTTATAATGAATATGCCAGAGCATCTTCAAACCAGGAACCACATTATGTCAACCAGTGATTCCTTGATCTTACCCATACTGCCATATGACATGGAATTTATCTTTTATATGTGGTTTTACAAACATACCAGTAAAGATGATGAGGTACATACATCCACTGTTTAAATGCCTCTAAAATCTTCAGCACAACCTGCTGTGCTGCTGCACAACACAGGCAGGCTCACACAGGGTCACCGTGGTGCCATCACTGCAGATGCTCACACCGCCCAGCTGGAGCCACGAGTGCAGTCTCTTCCCTCTGTGACTTGAGCTGTTTTCCCCCCCAAAACATAGCCTCTTAGCACCCCAAAAAACAGCCACACAAGCCTGTGTTCATACACACATGAGTTTCCATTCACCTCAGCTATAAAATGTTTACATTCAAGGATCTGCCCGCTGGGACACTAGGTCTCTCTGCCTTTCTTGTGCAAGCTCTTCCAGTATGTGAATGTTATTTATTACAGCAGCCGTTTGGATTCAACCAGTAAATAGTTGCTGTTCATTCCTTCATCTTCACAAAATGAAACAACTGCAGTAGGAAAGGAGCATTTCATAATGGGAAATGCATTGCCCGTGGTTAAAGTAGAGCCTGGGAATGAAAGGCCAGGTCCATATTCCAAACCTGGTAGAAGAGACCCAGATCTGGCAGAACAGACCTAGATCTGTAGAAGAGTCTCCTTATACAGTGGGGAGAAGCTTTAAGCACTCAGAAATACATTCTTTTCATATGGGAACTATGTTACTTGTGGCTTTTCACAACCAGGAAAACCAGGCTTAGGTGTCTAAATATTACAGAAGGTTCAAGGCTGAGAATCCTGAGCCAAAAGAGGCCCAGCAAGGTAAGTGCCAAGACCTGGTCATTTCATCTGCTTTTAACTCTTACTGTTTTATATATTTCCCTGTTCTAGTGATGTCTGGTGATTTTGACCGTCAGTTCTCTCCGTGCATCACTGTGGGGAACGCACGAGCACCCCCGGGCCAGCGGCAGCGAGCTGCTCAGCACTGCTGTGCTCAGCATCCCAATACGTGGCTTCTTTGCCCATCTACCCTTGGTGCTTTTAATTGTGGAGTTCATAATTTAGGTCTTGTTCACTTTATTGCTGATATGTGAGGGTGAGTTTTAAGTCGATGTAAAGGCTGAGGTTAGAGAAGACTGCTGAATTTCTTGAATGGCTCTTTGCAGCCTGCCTGTCTGATCAAGGAGACAAAGAGCCGTCTGTACTGCTGGAGAAGAAAACTGAAGTAAGAGCTCTCAGGGACATTTAGTACAGGTTTAAGAAATAGATTTCATTTTCTTCCACAAAACAAACTTTGGAATTGCATAAAAATTGATGGGATCATGGCCTTGATCCCTTCTAATACATTTTAATTTAAATATATTATTTATATAGCATGCTTACTATTTTAAAATAATCCAAAACTTCTCTTCCTCTATTTTGTTGCTTTACCAGCATGGATACACTTATTTTAAAAAATCTTTGAGTAGCTTTTACATAAAATTATAAGTATGGCATTATAATCACAATAGTGCTTTGCAGGTGTCCTGGTTTTGTTAAAAACAAGTTTCTCTTTTAGTGATTTTGCCTGTCAGCTAAAGCTTTCATATTAGCTGCATTTTCCTGGAGAACCAGACACATGTTTTGGTAAACCTAGCAATGGAATGCAAACTTATTGATAAGCATGGATGGACATCTTGTGAGAGGGGCAACAAGAAAACCGGTGACCAAGAAACTGACCAACTGTGTATAACATTCCATTCACGTGAATACTTCATATAAAGTGGGAGATCACGAGGATTTCGTCCCTTTTCCTTTTGCCTTTTCTCTTTTCCTCATGGCCGACATTAGGAGAGGACCTTGCTAGTCATCCCTGCGAACTGAGGCTGAGTGAGAGACTGAATCCAGCTTCAGTTGGCTGCAGAGTCCAATCGAGGACTTTGGGTGCCAGCTCTGCAGTTGCTGAGACTTTCAAGATTGTTTTTGTATATTTTGTATTATTTTCTCTATTCTTATTAGTAGCATTAGTAAAACATTGTTAATTTTTCCAACTGTCTTCTCTCTGTCCTTCTTTCCCTCCCGATCGCCTGTCCTGAGTGGGAAGGGGGGAGAGGGAGGGGCACAAGGGGGAAGAGTGTGGGGGAGAGGAGGTTAACAATACATCTGCCAGGGTTTTATTGTCACCCCGCAATCTTAACCCTCGACAGCAGGTACACATATTAACATTTGAATCTTAAAAACTAGTTTGGGGCAGATTTTTTAGTGGATTATAATACTCAGTGATGTCCCGTTTCTGCCTTAAAGAAAAGCTTAACAGTGTAAGTCATATCAATATTCTACTTGCTGAGACTCTGTACCTCCAGGTGACAGTCAAGTCCTACTAATAGTTCACTGTGCAAGCCGTGAAACAACAAAAATCGTCTGAATGACAACCAGACAGAACAGGCAGAGGTTTGAGCATAATAACAGGGTTTGCCAAAGACAAGAGGGGTGCGACTGTCAGGAAAGCATATGCTGACCCTTGGGAAGCCTGGCTGCGGAAGATTCATGTGTCCATATACAGGAGTACAACATGCTTTGAGTGCGAGAGAAAAATCCTGGAGGTGTTAATTCTTTACTGCTGAAAAAGCACATGGTGGTTCTCAATATTACTATAGGGAACATCATCATTTTGCATGAGATTAATCTGTTACTCAGATTAATTAAGTTTTCTATTGAGCTAAATCTTCAACGTTGTTACCAACAAGTCAAGACCAGGACATACGTAAGATACCAAAGAGCTCATCTTGTGGAAACAGCTCTTGTCATAGCCTGATAGGGCTTGTAAGCAGATTTTTTTGTCTGTCTAAGACATTTCCCTATAGCTGTGGCTTTTACAATAATAATTGAAGCATTGAGCATCTTGAACTGAACACCACTCACAAATTGTCAGAGTTAGAAAGACTTTAATCAAGATATTTGGGACAACCGTCTACTTCAGGTTAACAGAGGATATCCAGGCATTTCCATAGTGTAAACTTTATGAGGCAAAGCCCATACTGAGACCTGTTTTCACTGATTGCTGGCTGAAAATGTCTGACTGTGGAGGAGTCTGGTCTGTAGCTCTGCAAGACCGTGTCTCCCAGGTGCAGGCGGTGCAACCCCAGCTGCAGTCATGGAAACGTTTGGGTTGGAAGGGCATCTGGAGCACATCTGGTCGAAGCAGGTCCAGTTAGATCAGGTTGTTCAAGGACTTGTGCGCAGGGTGGAACGGGAAAATTAATTCAGTCCAGCTTTAAGTTACGTTCACTGGGCCTCCAGTGAATCATCATGTGCAAGGGCAGAGCTGAGGCTCGCGAGAAACATTCGCTCATTAGAGCGGCTGTGAATTAGTCAATGGTAGAAAAATTACTTGGCTGCCTCATGAATCCTCAGTGAATAGAAAGGCCTTTTGCAGAAGTGAAAAGCTAACTTTCCTTGAATGCTGCGCTAGTAAATAGTTACTAACACGTGAAATGCAATACTCCAGACAGGAAAGCTTCTTCGATGAAGGGAACAATCTTGGATTTTCTATACCATTCATCAAATACACTGCCACAGGTCTGTCCTTCCAGTTTTGAAAGATAGTACCTCAAATTCGTGATAATCCTAAAGTTAAAGGAATTAACTTGAACTTTGAAATATTTATTTTTCTTTGTATCCAGTTCGTCAGGATAAGTGAGGCAGCAATGCGGAGCGGGCTGCAGGCTGAGGAAGGGCTGCATAGCGCTTCAGTGTGGCTTACAGGGACCAGAGCTCTAGAGCCACCATCGTGGGAACACACAGAACACACAGAAGCCTGTAAATGCATGAGGATTTGGTCAGAGAAACAAGTAAATCGGCCCAGGACAGCTGCACAAAAATTCCTGTCTCAGAGAAGCGACAGAGGGGCTGAGCCACAACAGCGGTGGCAGATGTGAACACGCATGGTCCCGGTGGCTCTGCCTGTTGAATGTAGTGACAGAGCCTGTGGCATTCTTGAGACCCGGCTTCTTATCTCAGGATCATCTTGCCTACTAAAATCACATTTTAAGAAAAAATAGCTCCACTTAATTTCCATGCTGAGTCCTGACTTAGCCAGCCCAACACATTTGCATCTCATGCGCTCGGTGCCACGTCACACCCCGGTCAGCGCCACCTCTTCACGTTTCACGGAACAATAGGTGTCTGGGCTGTTAATCCATGTAATGTACACACTTGTTCTTTAGCTGAAAGTCTGGATCACAGCCCTGCCTGTAGGAATCTGGAAAGAGAGCAAGTCCCAGAGCGGACTGTGTCCAGTGAGCAACGTCAGTGACTCAAACCCAAGACCACAAGCCTGCTCAGCTGCTTCAGCACCCTCAGATCTTCCGTCTTCATCTGGGTCATTCAAGACCTCTGTTCACTCTTGGATAGTAGGTATGATACTACTAGAGCTGAGTCTGAAGCAAATGCAGCTTCCCAGCTAGCTCAGGCCATCAACTAATTAAATAACTTTCTAATTATTTTCTCAAGGACCTTATCTGGCAGTGACTTATTTTTGTCCCCATGTAATTTCTTGTTATCCAGTTGTATGTGGTCAAGCAGAGCATCAGGAAGATAAACTGGGATGCACATTTTCTTACTAAAAATATAGATACTTTTCTCATCCGTCATACACAACGGACACCAAATGTCCTTTTTCCTGTTAAATCCCTTAAGTGGCCATGTCTAATGATCCCAGCATCACCTCTGTAACTTACAAACCTACTTAATGGAAGTAAAACTTTCTCCCGTTGTTTCTCTTCACCCTGTATGTCGAGAGTGGCTCCTAAAATATCAGCCTGTTCCTCTTCATTCACAGCACCCACTGTCTTCTCATGCCCACAGTGCCGTACCTGAGCATGTGCTCTCCAGGCTGGAGACCAGTGTCCCTCCAGCTCCCCTGCGCCCATCGAGCGCCTCCCTCACCAAAACTGCTCTCTGGACACAGCTCTTCCTGCAGTAACTATTCTCCTTCCAGCTCCCATTTGTGCTCAGAAACCAGCTACGAGCCATTTAATGACGGTAGATTGGTGTATGTTTAAAGATACCTCGTTATTACATTTCAAGTAGTGAGACCTGAAATAAAGCAAACTTTTATTATAGATTTAGTTTTGATGAACAAAGTTGAAATACAGGTAATAAGCATTAATGAACAGCTCAGATATAAATGTCCTGGCATGTTTTTAATCTTTTAATTATACTTTGCATCTCAAGTGGTTTTTAATAGGAAGTAAAATCCAGTTAATATACAGAAGCAGATTTCATAGATGTACATCAGAAAGATACTTTCAGCTTCACTTCTACAGATACAAAGCAGACAGCTCATCAAGGTGCAGTATAGGTTGCCCAACTTCTTTATTTTTAATTACAATTAAACTCTAGTCCATATTATAAAAAAAAAAAAAAATATGATAAGGGACAAAAATTAGAAAGTGCAGAAAAAAATGCACAGGAAATAACATTTATTTCTGTAAGAGTCACAGAATACCTTTGGTGCCAGCCATCTGAATGACTGCAAATACCAGTGGTTAACACTGGCAGAGACCGTCGGTGGCCGCAGCCGGAGCGGTCGGACGCCTTCAAAGGCCGATTCAGCGCGTGGCCGGTGTTGGGGCAGGGGCGCAGCTCTTCCCCTCCGGAGCGCAGCCTGAAACGGTGCCATGGGTGGTCAGACTTCAAAGGGAAATAGGATTCCTCATCCTATTCAGCTGCCACATTTCTCAGTGCTTTGCAGAATGCTAAACTGATTTTTATCGAAGTTCAACTTTTTGGATTTAAATGTGGTGGTTTTTAAAAAATTTTTATTTTGCTTCTGAAATTCAACTGGATTTGACCACCTCCAAAACCAAGTATATATTCTATATCCTGTAAAGAAAAATGACCTACAGTTCCCTGTAAATCAGTCGGACAATTGTCAAAACAAATAGCATGATGATTCTGCTTGTTAGTGCTCCATTCCTGAATATTTTTTTAAGTTTGAAAAAGCAAAAGTATTTAAAGAGGTTTTAAGTACTGTAGGTATTTTTGTCTTATCTGCTAATGCATCTTTTAAATGTTATAAATATAAACAAAACAACAATTTTTCCATATACAGGGTTAGTTTTGCAAACTTGGCGTATTTTTTTCCAAATATGTACACAGATTTATTTTATACTCTACCTAAGCTTTATGCCAGTTTTCACTAAATAAAATTTAGGAGAGTAAAATACAGTATACACAACACATACCACTAAACTACTGTATTGGTAATTTCAGGTGCTGTTTACATCACAAATGAGATATGATTTAGTATGTTAAATTTATCTTGTCCTTTGAAAGATTTTATATGCAACTTGATCACTCAGTGTAATGCATACTTTGAAGTGATTTATGACAGATCCATTGCAACAAAGAAGACCTTCTGGCACACGTATTTCAAGGCTCAGAGAAGCTGTCTGTATCCTTTATCCTACAAACAAAGGCAGAAAACAAGACTAAACAGGAGTTGGACTCTATGATCCCTGTGGGTCTCTTTCCAACTCAGGACACTCTATGATTTAAAATTGTTGGACTGACAGTGCATCTTTCAGAAGAGCCAGTCTCGATTGAATTACTTCAGTTGATGGAGGTGTTTCAGTAGGAATTTATTTTTATGGTTTACAAAAAGCCCTTTTAACATGAATTGTCTATTTTCAGTTTTAACTTTGGTCAGGTAACAGATGAAAGCAAGTAACCCAAACACTTTTTGTTAGAGAAACTGACTATGAGCTTCTCCCCAGTAAGGCAGCTGCCCCTACCCTGACCCATCACTGCACCGCTCTGCCTTCGGGTTGCTGTCCCCCACCATGTTTGTGGGCATTCAGATGATAGCCATTTCACTTCACAGATACTACTCTGGTATTTCGAGGTTAAAGCATCCAGAGATCGCGATCTCTTCAGCTGCAAAGGTCACCTTGGGAATTCGCAGTCTGTATGTTGTTTCTGTACAGCGGCACTGAACACACAAGTGCCACAGTCTCTGCCACTGCTGCATTTCACTTCCAATGGATGTTGTGGTTACTGCTCAGTATTTCACACTTCTTTGAAAATGAATCTATTTTTAAGCCCACGGTACTGCTGTAACTCCAAAATTACTTTGTATTCTTTTTTTTTTTTTTGAGCATTTACCACAAAACCATGATTTTTTATGGACTACATAAAAAAAGGGAATAATATTAAATTTATTAAAAACATGTACCAACATTTTAGGAAGGTTGCAGCAAGCACATAATGTGGAAATACATAGTCTATGTAATCTAAACGAGGTCTTTAACTAGAAGTCATTAAAGAAAGAATTCTAAACATTAGGATGAAAGAACTAGTTCAGTTTCTCACTCTTCCACGACCCTCTGTGTTCACGTGAACAATTCCCACCATTGTTCTGTCTCAGTTTCTCACTTACACAGGAGGGATCAAAACATGGCAATGCTTATTACCTCACACAGCTCTCAGAAAAAAAGACATTAAAGTGCCTTAGGTGCAAAAATACTCCAGTGATAGAACAAACATGCTACATCTAGTTAATAAGAAATATCAACTCAGAACTCTTACTATACAACAGTATGTTTTATTACTAACAAAGACAGTAATAACAAAAGAACTGAACATGTGTATAAAGTTACCCATTTACAAACATGACTGCAAGAATGAAGGGTACTTAGTGTGCATTTTCACAGGAGATTTTTCAGAGCTTTCTCACTGTCCTCAGCAGCAAGAATGCTGCATATTTTTAATAGGGAAATTATTAAAAAAACCCACCATGTCATATTTAAGGCAATAAGTTATAAATTCTAAAATGCAGACACTGCAATATAAAGTAAATACATTCCATTTTTAATACACGATGGATAAAACAAATAACTTTGGTTTATCAGAACTGTAGTTCCTGTTGATTCAGCATTTACATAACCTTTGTGCCACGCAATTTTGCTTGACTGTTCAAAGCATCACCATGAAAGCTGCCCACATTGGAAAACAACAATATCTCTGCATAATATCGAAATACTGAGAAATATTCTCATTAGCAATCAAATGCAAGATGCGGGACAGTCTTACAAAATGCATTGAGATTTAGGTTTAGAAAACAGCAAAATCCTGGCTCCAAATTATCTCAAGCAATAAAGCATGTTGACTTCTTTGGAGTCAGGATTTCTTAAGAACCGAACGACAAAATTCTTATTCATGTCAGTAGTACTTGCTCCTGAGAACCACCCTATCAAAACAAAGGCTACATGTATTAAGGCCTTTTTGATTTAAAGAAAACAGACTGCTGTAGCATATAGAAAATAAAGCTTTGTAGAAAAAGTTGTAAGGTCTTTTAAGTAAATATATTGTTAAGCCTGTATATCAATAACCCAACAAGTTTGTTTTCTGCAAGATATATCCCTACAGAATATTAAAAAATTAAGTTACTTGCATAGAAACAACATGAAACATACACTTCCACTGCAGCTCAGCCAAAAGCCCCGAAGTGTATCTACTTCAGATTCTGTCCCTCATACTGCGAGAGATCCGAAGCGTTTTCTTCTTTGGCACGATGTGCTGGGACATCGCAGCAGGAGGGGCTCGAGGCAGCATTTTCGGAGGCCGCGCTGCATCTCGCGCGTTGTCCCTGCAACAGGACGCGGGTGTCTGAGCAGCCTCGACCAGATGTGCCGTGTACAGAAAGGGACAAGCTGCTTTCCTCAGAGCTAAATAACTTCGTCTGAGCACCACAGGACTGGTGACCTCAGGAACAACCTACGGGAAGCACGTTAACTTCACCAAGTTTGTACAGCACATACAAACCAGTAGTTCTAAATACTGACCTTAAGCAGTCAGTTATTTACAAAATTCATTTCTATGTACAAGATAAAGCACTTATAATTCCAGGCTCCTTTTCATATTCAGTGTACAAGCTACCATAAAACAGTGTTATAACTGATACAACATGACACATAATTTATAGAGCATTTATAAATTTGTGTATCCCTTAAAGTGACACTGCTGTTTATAACAGTAAATATATATATATATATCAAAGATGCAGATATGCAACTGGAATTTTTATGCCTTAAAAAGTAACAGTGCTTTCTAAGCATTATTTTAATACAATTCATTACAAAGTGTTCTTTATACTGAGAATACTATTTGTTTCTCTTTTTCTTAAATTACTGCTAGTCAATCCAGCTGTGTCCTATAGAACTTCAATTTCCATTATTCCTGGATAGGATTCAATACAGTACAGTATTGCTGGCTGTCCCCACAACAAAACTTAGATATTTTTGTTTTTCTAAGTGCAAAGCAAGGGATGTGTGTTTTTTAATAAGGCACAGAATATCTGTTATTTCCAGTGTAACACAGAATCTATGTCAGTTTTATACATTGAAAGTGTTCATATAAAGTGTCAATCTTTCAAGGGTTTGAACTGTTTACTGAATCCAGCTCTCTTCTGGTATCTGAAGCTGAGTAGACGAGCAGTGATACAGAAGCTGACTGTGAAGCATCAGGTAGTCGGGAACAGCTGCTTTGTAACGGAGGAGATTCAATAAAATCACTTTTAGGAGTTATTCTGTAAGTAATGAAAAATAAAACACAGGAAGTTCATTTTAAGCACACTGCATTACACTAGAAAAAAGACATTTTTAGCAACAAAAATTACAGTATATCTTAAGCTATATCATTTTCAAGAAAATGCAATACAGTTCTGTATACTCTTCCAAGCTTAGGTCACCATCCTTCTTTTTCAGACCTGTCACCTCTCAAAATGATTGCACTGCAGCCACAGATTGCTTGAGGATCACTGTTCAACAATACGAAAATATGCTACTACAAGCTGAAGCTCTGAAACTCAATGCTTAAAAAGAAATACGGATCTTACAAAAAGCCCATATGCTAAAGACAAGTGGCCGTGTGAAATATTTTGTACAAATTACAGTACTCTTGACGGCTACTGACCACTGTTTGTATATTGAGAGTATCTTCAGAGACAAGACACGGAAAACTTACCAAATTAGTGGTAAAACACGTGAACAAGCGAAAGACTGAGTTAAGGCGCCTTACCTTCCTTCACCTGCTCTTTTCATACTCTCGGCCACGCTGCTCACATCACACGTGCTATCTGCTTTGTTTCTTTTTTCCACCTGATCCACGGTCAGTTTAGAACCAGATAACATTTGATCTCCACTGTCTTCGGCTTCCTCGACTCGTCGGGCTGATGTTCCATCTGCCTCTATCTCTTTCTCAGATGTCTCTGGAGAGGTTTTAATTTCTGCGACAGTTTCTTGGCTTAAGTAATCATGGTTCGTGATCGCTACTGCAGAAGTTCCGTGATTTGTTGTGCCACCCGTACTGGTCCCCATTGACTTGGAAATGACTTTCAGTCTGTGTGAAGTTGATTTGTAGTGCTTCTTTTTATGTTTAACTTTGGAATTGTGCCTCAAGAAAAATTCGCATGATTCTTGCAGCACTCTTCGACTCTCACTGATGGGACTGAAAGAAAATACAAGCAGGTAACTGAATGAAGAGGATAACCTTAGATAGAACGTAATATAACTTCGTGAAAGACCAACTAATGACGCAATCTGAGCTGGATGTTAATGAACATTAGGAAAAAAAATGTATTTGAAAAGAGGAGAAAAATAAAAAACCAGATCATAATGGCTCCAAAGTAATTATGTCTGTGGAACAATTTAATAAAGCAGATTTATACATTTCTTACTTCTGCAAGTAGGTCCAATTACTTCAGCAGATTAATCATCTAAGAGAGGAAAGCAGGATTAGCTCGTAAGCAGCTGTATTACCAAATTAACTTTATAGAAAGTAAACTTGGTTCAAGTGAAAAAAGGTAAGCATTATAAAAATGACTTCGTTATTTTTAAATTCTTATAGCTGAAAGCAGTTAACATCTGAAACACAAGAAAAACTATAAAGGAAATGGAAAAAGAAGGGAAAGGGAAACGAAGCTATAAGCTCACCATCAAGGAATGCGGATGAAAAATAAAAGGAGCTTAAAGACTGCTGCCTTGGGAAATCCAGAGAAATAAAAAGATCTAAAACCACAGCATAATTTATCAGTAACACAGATAACCTAAAAATAAATAATCAAAGAAAAAAAAAAGAATGGAAAAAATGACAACTACAAGAAATGGAAATGACATTCATAATATGTTTCAATCCATAGATATAAATTCACTAAAATGAAGTAATAAAACTGAATTATTCTGTTTCAGGGGGAAAAAAAAGGCAACAGTAGATTAATACAATAAAAGTGATACTAAGGAGGGTTCAAGGAAAATTAATTTTAAAGTAAGACAAGCCTGGCAGAGGAAAAAAAACCAACAAAAACAAAAAAAGAGAGAGTTATTATGGCATGATAGTAAACACAGCTAAGTACTGTGCCAAATAGTCAGAACATGTGAAGGGATCTAAACTGATAACTGAAATTATCTTCCCTCATGGGACTGAAAACCAGATATGTATCAGCCAACGCTAAACACAACATGTCTTCTGCTCAACGAACGACAACAACTCAGAGGAAAATATTTCCTGTCTTCTGAGAATGCTGTTAAAGAGTCGCTGCATATGTAAAACTTGAACAGACTCCAGTGAAATTTCACTGATGCCCATACGCAACAATTACACTCTGAAAGAGTCTAAGGATATTGTGATCACCTGAGCTATAGATTTGAAGAAACATGTCTGAAATCCAACTTATGTTAAAGTATACACTTGAAGAAACAGGAATAAAAAAATTGTTCTTACTCTCTTTTGCGGTTTCTGTTGAAGAAATTGGCCCATTCAGAACAGGTCTTTTTACTTCCCACCCAAAAGACTGGAGATATGCCAACAATTAATGTCAGCAAATATTTCATCAGAAACAAAAATATTTCTGGTCTTGCTAGTACCTTTGCCTGGAAGATAACAAAGTTTAATACATTTAATAAATGCAAAAAAGAAAATATACTTGCTATTTTTTTTTCAGATGCAGAAAACAGATTATGTAAAAGAAAGACCTTCTCCTTATGGCTGTTGTTCTTTGTTGAGGCTTGTACTGCAGACAAATGTTAGACATGTAGAGTCAAGTCAGACCTGGTTCATGTCTACAGCTGAATACACAGAGATTAGTCAGAAGGGAATATTTTTCTTTTAAATTGAAGGGAAAGATAATTGGGGGGGGGGGGGGGGGGGTAATAGTATTAGTAACCGTGTTCTTCAGAGATAGTTTGTATGTATAAGATTTATCCCTTCAACTTAAAAGAAACAGTAAGTGGATGAGCTGGGAGTTAATCAGATTAAACAGCATCTTCAAGGAGCCGCAGGGAACTACACAGTAGTTTTCTGTTTATTGCAAAATTAATCCACCTATTTGCAGAACAGGATCATAGGAGCTAAGACATTTAACTCAGCAAGAGATTATTATCTTCTGCTCCCATGCTGCAAATTCAATTTACTTTATCTGGCTTATCTGCCAGTCCCATCTATGAAACTAACTATTTTTGTTAGCCAGGCAACATTAGCTACCTAAACTGAAGTTTGGGTTTGTTTGGTTTTGTTCTGGCCAGTGTAATAAAAAGTGTACAAGCTGGCTCAGGTAAGCTAAGGCTGGGCACACCATGTTAAGCTGCTCCGCAGTCAGCACAGGCTGTTTATTACAGGGACAGATCCCATTAACTGTGTCTTTGTGTAACACCCCCTGTTGCTATTTACTCTTTCCAATGGGTTAATTAAAGGCTGAGAATAGATACTCTTTCTGCATTATTATGCCAAGCTGTTATTTAAACACTACAAAACAAGGTGGGTTTTTTTTTTTGTTTTGTTTTGTTTTTTAAAGCATAAAAGCCTTGTTTTCAACATTGTATATTATGGACAATTTAGGCTGATGCAGAACTCAGTGTAAAACAAACTGAAGACAAGGTGCACTTGTTAGGAATGGTAATGGAAGCAAAAGTAAGCAAGAAGTCTGTGAGCTGTGCTACTATCAGCTTACACTGCCTTCAGTACAGAGGATGTTTAAGAACGCAGATGGATCAAGCCTTATTATTCCATAATGCTTGTGTTTATATTCCTCTTTTTAATGATAGTTTATTGCAGTAAAACCATGGCTGGTAAGTGCAAAGCAATGAAAGATGTCATGAGACACTTGCATTTCTCTCAGGGATGGTGTTGTCTTGTATATTTTTTTCTTAAATTGAAAGAAATAAACCACAAATTACTTGTGATTCCTGGAGTTTTATGTACTTACAAGAGATTTAATCCACAGAGAGTGCTGAACATGAACAATTTACTTTAAAAGCCTTTCCAAAGAAGCTGTTTTTTTAAGAGTCAAATGTTAAACACAAACACCTCCACAATTTAAAGTGCTGTAGGGTTGTGTGGTTTTGCTTTTTTTATTTGCTCTTTGTTTGGTTGTTGTTTGTTTTTTTCCTTCACATTACTGAAAAAGCAGCTTTCAAATGGCAACTATTGTGGAAAAATATACTGCAAATTTGTTTTGTAATTTCAAGTGTTTTACACTTCTATACTTTGAAGAAAAATACTGAAGTGATTTTAAATATATGGTTATAAGCAACATTTTAAATCCAATTTAGGCTCAATTTTCAAGAATCATTACTTCAGCTTCAACTGAAATTGATGAAAACTCACTTTGATACTGAGCTAGTACTCAAATACTGAGCAACTACTTTTAGGAATAGACACTGAGAAAAATGATCCTCCCCCAACACAATTTGTAACATCAAGTTCAAATACCATAAGGATTACATATTCCCTTCGGAGCTGTGAGCTGGAAGTTAATTGCTGACTGCTATCAATTTGATTTCAAAGCAGACTTATCATACCACTGATTTTGACTTAAAAAGCAACTCATCACTGCATGTTCTTGAACTGATCACTCAATGTGAAAATAATTTACTAACTGCATGGCAGACACAGTGATGTATAAAGGCTTTTGTTAATCGGCTTTCCAGTATTATTTATAAAGGAAACGGCTACTTGCCTGATAAGGACAAGGAATATGGTACTGGTCACAGTGGTCAAATACCCAAGTAGTTTCCCAGATTTTCCGGTTCACCAGTTCATATACATAACATCCAAGAAGTGCTACGAGTGGCACCAAGTATAAACCACTAAAAACTCCAATTCGGATCATAAATTTCTTTAGCTTCTCCTGGTTTCTGCCATCATGCTGTATGACTTGTCGCACGTGATTCAAAGAAATAATACCAGCTAAAAGAAGAGAGAGACCGAAAAAAACACAAAGGCACAAGGGCAAAAGCACAAAGTACAGAGAGGCATCCAGATCGTAGAGACCCACAAAACAAACCCCACTGATATTGTCCCCTTCAACTTTGTTCATCGCAAGGAGCATAATGGTTAGAAAACCAGGTGTTCCCCAGGCAACCGCATGGAACCACATGGCCTTTTGTGCAATAGCTTCACAGCTCCACTTCCTTCCCGCTGCAAGGAACCAAGTGATGGTAAGAATCACCCACCATATAGTTCCTGCCATAGTAAAAAAATACAACACCATGAAAAGGACAGTACAGGCTTTGTTTTGGGAGCCAAGAACAACTGTTTCACCAATTTCTAACTTATCATCTGCCTCGTTACAGGCAGTTTTGTTCCCAAGTAAAAATCCAATAAAGTACATTAGAGAGACTATGCTGTAACAGACGGAGTAATATATGATAGGCCTCTCTGGGTATCTGAACCTTTTAACATCAATCAGAAAAGTCAGGAATGTGAAAAGCGTAGCACAAAGGCAAAAGATCGAAACTATTCCGATGAAGCTTTTTGCAACATCCAATTCATAATTTTTGAAGTACATATTGGGACAAGGGGGTGCACACTGATCAATTCCTAGGAACTTGTAGCCTTGTCCGTTGGTGGTGTGTAGGTGCCGTGGACACCAGAATCCATAATCCCTCCGGGTCTGGCCTGGGGTCTTCTGAGTTCCATGGACATTAGTGGTTACAGCACCAGTGGCAGGAAGAGTCTCATCACAATCGACTAGTCTACAGGAATAAACAGAAACGAAAATATCTTAACACTCTTCATTCTCAACAAGAATTATGTCTTAGAAATATGCAAAAAATCTGCTTTTAAGCACTGTTAAATTTTGTAGATAATGCAAAAATATGCATCATATGAAATAATCAGGTGGCATTTTAAAAAACAGACTTCGAATATTTGCAGTTTAGAAGACTATTTAAACACAGCTATTTAAATGTTGTTCTCTAGCTGTTGTTTTATTGCTTATGAAACAGTACCCCTAACTGCAATTGTTCTTTTAGAGTCTTAGATTCTACTAAAGTTTTACATAGGTACATAAAAGTATTTACAGTAGTTGGGATTTTTAAAATCTGGCTAACAATAGACTGTTGGAGACAGCAAATGATCTTGTCAAAACGCAAGCTTCAGTCAAGGAACAAAGAAATAAGTGTGACGATATCTAGAATTAACTGATGACTAGTATATGATTATTATTGTATTTTTTGTGATACAGTGATATCTCATTGGCGACAACAATAAAACTACCTAACTGAAAAAGACAAAACCAGAAAAGATAAGCATTGTAAAAATGATCATTATTTCAGTAATTTTTTTTCTAGCTCCATAACATTCATTTAAAAATTGCTCAAGGCTCAATTGCTCAAGAGTTTAATTGGGCACAATATGTGACCTTTTTATATGGTGAATATAGTATTAGCAGTGTTGGACATATCTTCAAACTAGATTATGTAAGTAATAACTCAAATAGGTAAGCATTTACTCAAAATAGGATTTATATGTGATGTGAGTTTAAGCATATATTTAAAAAGAACAAGTTTTGCATTCTAGCTTTTAAACTAAGATTCTACTATCTCAAAGCACTCCTTGTCAAACACTATTATAAAATGAGTCCCTCAATGTCAGTTTGCAAGCTAAAAAAACCCTCCAGTTCTTTGCTTCTCTGAATTCTCACGCTGTCCAAATAAATCCAGACTAATCGCAAAGAAAACTGATTCTGTAGCAGATTCTTTCATTAACCATGGGCTGCAGCAGTATGCACGGGAACAGTATGGATTTTATTCACCCATGTCTTAATAGGCATTATGTGTGTCTGTAAGAATATGAGTATGTGCGTCTCAGGATTCCAGTCACTGCCCATCTTCATCCAGTGCTTCTTCCATGGGCTCCTGCATCCAGATCTTTGCTGCTGTGAGCATGTCCCACATTACATGGAATTCTCCGTATCGGCTACTGGGGAGACATCATTTCACACACGAACAGAGCAGGTTCATGCTCAGCAAATGATAGTGGTAGGAGAACAATTTAAAGCTGTAGTAATTTCTGCTAAAACATAATTTGACTTAAAATGTCATTTGAAAGATATATTAAATAACTGGGTTCACTTGTAATTTTCCTAATTTCTCAAAACAATTTTTGAAGACATTTGCTGTGCTGAGTGGCATTACGGTTGCATAGAAGCTCACATTAGATGGGAAAAGTTGATGCCTTCTTGTTTTAAAACCCCACAACTTCAGATTTTTTCTGCAAAGCTAAGGGAAATGGCATTAATGCCATCTGTCATATTCACTCCGATACAGATTTCTAGCTGAGATCATGGCATAGGACGGCTGGTTGAGCTCTCCCTCAGCCCTATCGCACATTAGCAACTGCACGGGGGGTTTGGAAAATGATTTGAGTTTCCACTCTCTGCTCCATTCCTGTACTTCTTACCCTGATATGTATTTTTTTAAAAATTATTTAATAATTCTTAATATTATTAATATATTATTAATATTATTAATATTATTAATATTATTAATAATAATTAATAATGATTAATAATTTATAAATATCTGCAGCTGAAGGTCAGAATCTTGAGAAGATTAAACTGGAGTGTTTTCAGTTGTTTCCATTTTATATATATAGACTCATCTTTTCCTCAAGTGTAGTATTAACTGTCTTCTCTCTGGAACAGACACATGAACATCTTTGAGAAAATAGTTATTTGTGGTTTTTTTAAAAAGAGAATTTTGGGAGGCAGTACAGGAAAAACAACACAAGATAGAATTTGCACATTTAAGTAGTTAGGAGTAAGATAAGGCTTCTATTTCTGTGTTTGTTCGAATACATAACACTTTATAATTCACTATTTTGTGAGCAACTACTTACGAAACATATGTGAAGTAAATATAATCATCCCTAGTTTAGAGATCAGAAACCAAAGCAAAATCTGTGCTGTAACATTTAATATTTTAAGAAACTTGTAGTAAAAAGCTTTTTATTTATCTTTTTTTTTTTTTGCAGGGATCTGAATATTGAAAATAACTGCTGCAGAACTTTGCTGCCAAAAAGCTGCAAGCAGGAAATGCAGGTGGTCATTTAAATGATAAAAAAGTTTTAATTAAAAAAAATAGCACTGTAGGGTCACCAGTGCTGAGGAAACTAATATTTAACATTCTGTCTCAGATTTTCAAGTCAGCATAGGTCAAATATGAAAATACCACCCTTACCACCTGTCAACATGAAAAATACCCACCTGCTACATTCCAGCTCTTCAGGCCATGTGATTCCAAAAGTGTCCATCAACTGCTTGCAGTCCGAATACACTTTCTCACAGAGGCTTCGACAAGGGTGAATCACGTGAACTTGCTCCAGGCAGGCAGGGACAAAGGCTTTGCACAGAAACGAGTGGATGTCTGGTGAACAGTGAAGATTCATAAGTGGGAAAAAAGGCTATGAGGAAGAACAAGGCTTTGGTTAGTAATTTTTAAAAAGATAACTCATGGCATCAAAACTAACTTTTATCACTAAGGCTTACATTTGGGTTGAAAAGATACTAGAAAATAGTGTTTGTTCAGCAGCTGTGGCCCGAGCAGTGAGTTCTGTTCGCATTTCTGGCCCAATCCCTCACCCAGAACCTTGGCCAATCTGTAACTATTCAAACCTCATTTTTCCTAGTTGACAACATTAGAAATCTGAAAGGTTTTATGAATGCCCAAGGTTTTTAAAAAATTGGGTAATGTTCCAGTGTTTATCAGTCAGCTTCTAAATAAGTGTCCTGAGATTTTTAAAGGTGTGTCTGTTTCTGTAGTTCCTGTTTAATGACATTTTCAGTCCTAAATGGTGTGCTGCACTCATCAACTTCTCTCATGCTAGAGAGGTTTGGGGCTTTTTTGATTAATGAGGTCCAAATATCATTATTCTTCATTATTCTTCATTTCCAAAACATTGTATTTCAAAATCTCAACATGACCGAGAATTTCTCTGTGTTACCAAGCACCAGGCAGTGAATAACTGACAATGGTTATTACTAGAGAGCTCACAGAATGAAATTTAATGCAACTTTTTTTCCTCGTTCAATTCATTCCATCCATTACTTACAGTCAGAAAGGCTTTTAAGCAAAACCAAAACAAAACACACACTCCACATTTTATCAACTTTATTATTAGGGAAAATTATTTTAGCTGAAATACTACTGTGTATGAAAGCTTCAGACAAAGCAGAGGCTGCGGGTCATTTTTGAGGCAGGTTCCTGAAGGAAGCAGGCAAAGGCACAGGTGCTCACAGCATGGCCAGGCACGCTCCTGCGCTCCCCAGAGGGCTCTGTGTTGAACAGCCCTGACCCCCCATTCCCAAAATGTCCCCAGCCTTGAAATCCACTGCAGGCTGCCTGTCACTGTCCCGTCACCCCAGGCACTCATTCCCGACCCAGCTCATGAGTCAAACAAGATAATTTAAACACCATTCCAAGGGAACTAACCCAGGGCTGAGGGTAAAACCCATCTGCAGGACCTCGTCAGCCAAAGTCATTTTTAAGCAGGCTTTTTGATGAAAAACTGCTTGCGTTTCAGGAGAACGGAATCTCCATTTCGCATTTAGTCAAATTCATGCATCAGGAAAGCTGAATTAACATTTCACAGTATCACAGTATGTTTGGGATTGGAAGGGACCTCAAAAGATCATCCAGTTCAATCCCCCTGCTGGAGCAGGAACACCTAGGTGAGGTCGCACAGGAACATGTCCGGGCGGGTTTTGAATGTCTCCAGGCAAAGAGACTCCACAACCCCCCTGGGCAGCCTGTTCCAGTGTCTGTCACCCTCACTGAGAAGAAGTTTCTTCTCAAATTTAAGTGGAACCTCTTGTGTTCCAGCTTGATCCCATTACCCCTTGTCCTATCATTGTTTGCCACCGAGAAGAGCCTGGCTTCATCCTTGTGGCACTCACCCTTTATATATTTATAAACATTAATAAGGTCACCCCTCAGTCTCCTCTTCTCCAAACTAAAGAGACCCAGCTCCCTCAGCCTCTCTTCATAAGGGAGATGCTCCACTGCCTTCAGCACCTTTGTTGCCCTTTAACACGCTTTGAAATGTGCTGATAAACAGGGACACTGCACAAAATTTTCAAAGTAGGCAGAGTTTTTTTCATAAGATTTTTATTTAGGAAGAATTTTATTTAATTCTTTGCCATTAACAGCCATGTCTCTCAAATATCCAAGCAATGACTGCTAAAGGAAGGAGTATCTTCTGAGTCCAGATCAGCTTCTTGACTTCTGTCAGCTTTTAAGTATTCCAAATATATATATATCCCAATAATCGCAATACCCAAAGAGCAAGTCTTACTACTGAGCATGCAGTTTAAAAGAAAAGACTGATAAATACATTTTCCCCTTCAAAATGGAATATCTACCAAACCTCAAGGGACCACAGTAATAAACACAGGAATGTGTGAGGAGGGAGGGGAGGGCAGAAGATAAGCCAGAGCAAGATTAACACAGAAATGCTTTCTGAAAAGCCAAACCAAGGCTGGCACCCGGCTGTGTGCTGCACCTGCCCACGCCATCCCACTCAGGTCTGACCGACCCCAGCGGCTGCACCGCAGCTGCGGGAACCAAACACCCGGGGGCTTATAACAAGGAGACGAGAAGAGCTCTGGTGCAGTGCGCTCCCCTCCCATAAACTGGATTATTTCCTAAATGCTACATGGCTTCAGATGAAAAAAATAGTCAGGAAGTAACCCTTAATTAATTACTTTCTCTTTGCATAATTATGATGCTTGTTTTCTTTTCAATTAAATTTTACTTGCTCCAATGGTTAATTTGTGTTAGTTCTGTTCGTCCTGGTACTTAGGAAAAAATAAGGATAATAGCCTGGATAGTCATATACAACTGCTCTAGAAACTGAGTTTACTTTTGAAATTAAGTCTTGTAGAAATCGTCTTGGCTGTAATGAATTCCTCCTTTTTGTCACCCAATGTTTGTCTCAGTTGATAAAAAATAAAATTAATTTTCTAGAGCAAGTTTTGGGGTGCCAGTCAAGATCTTTCGCAGATGTAGGTAAACCAACAATATTTTCTCTAGAAAGTAAGAACTAAAAAACCAAAGTCAAACAAAAACCAAACAAAAAATACAACCACAAAACCAAAACCAACCAACCAAAACCAATGACAACCACCAAACACAAAACAAAACCACAACAATATTTATACCTATGAAACCAACTTTATCTAGAGAGATATTTTATGAGCTATTTTGGATAAGCAACTAAAACTTTCTAAATAATTAGGCCACATATTGTAAGCTCCATCCCCGATACAGAAAATTAGTATAAAGAAAGCGATGTCTGGTGAAGAAAGTTGGGACATAAAACCAACCTTTACCATTCTAACAGTTTCTGTTATATGAAGATATGTAAAAGCAACAATATCAGAGGAATCACTACACCATAATACTGTATATTAGAGGTAGATAATGACAAATGAAAATCAAACATTTGCAGGAGTTTCACTATAGCATGTTGTCATTGGCTGAGTACTGTTGCTCAAATAACATATTTTATGTAAATGCAAAACTACCTTAACAGATAAATACAAACCTGCAGAATTTTAGGAAGAAAGCTATGCTCAGCCTGTAATGTAATCACAGTAGAAATCTAAGCACTTGGGTGCCAAGAGTAAATGTTCTTACAATATTTCTTTCAGCTTGCTAAAAATATTTACCTTTTGACACAGGAAAGTATGAACACAAGAGCAGACAGTCTGATGTTCTGCAAACACAAGCAGACCTTCCAAGTCAGAGCAAATGTGCATGTATGTGGCCAGCCCATGCTCACCCAGCTGGCAGCACGGGAGGCATCAGAAGACAAACCGCCAGCCCTCCCAGTGTCGGGAAACCAGCTGCAGGTTACACTGCCAGCACCGTGCTGAAGAGACACCAACAGATCTTCTTGCTGCCCACAACACATCTAATCTCTTTTTCAATCATTTATGTTTTTACTCTTTGTAAAATACTGCAGCAGTGTCTTTTATTGCACAATTTAATCAGGCACTGCTGAGAAAATGCTGCTTTTTATTTGTTTAAGTCCTGGTCTTGTAGCCCAGGTAGTGTTTGACAAACACCTAACAGATTACTTTTTCCATAGAATTTTGCTATCCTGCTATCATTTACATATTAAATGTATACATTAGCATAATAATGTTTTAAATTTTGATTTCTGTTCCCTGCATAATATACTTCACCTTCTATTTGCCTTGACTACATTTGAACACTGATCTCATATTTCCACAGTGACAACAAAGGCTCTTTTCTGTGTGACAGTAACTAATTGTGCCCACCTACTTGTATGGATAGCGGGACTTATTCTTCCCCCTATTCATTACTCTGTGTTTACCAACCCTAGATCTCACCAACCATTTTATGGTTGCATCTATCACCAAATCTTTCTGCAACTCTTTAGTTGACTTTATTTTCTCAGCAAATTCACTATCCATCCCTCTCTAGGTAACGTAGGAATTAGCTTTGTATCAGAGGTTCCAGTACAGCTGATGAGGGGGAACCACTCTAGTCATTTATTTGGTATAGGACAAAACTATCAGCTAATGATTTAATACTCTTCATTGTGAAAAAGTACTTATTTATTCCTACTTTTCTTCTTGTTCTTTAGGTAGGTATTAGAAAAGAAAGTCCCTGTTGGGTTACCAGAATGGTTTCTTTATAAAAAATGTAGGTTATGATCATGTCAAAGCCATTTTGAAAATTGAAGTATAATATACTGGCTGAATCACCCCTTTCAAAAAAATGTATCAAATGCCTCAAAAACTCTTATTGATTCTACAGGGAATGAGTCCCCTCAACCAAAAAAACCTCTATAAGATGTGAAACTTTGCCTCAAGCACATACAAATGGGATGTGCAAAACCACAGATTTATTTTCAGAAACTGCCTATTCTTACCATTTAAGAACAGCAAAATAGGTAGTGAACTGCACCTGGAACTCTGCTAAAAATTAGGTATCTTTAAATATGGGCTTCACTTCCAGCTAGCCAATTTGGAAATGTTTCATTATCGAAAATAATAAATCTGTATTTCCTGATGGATCAAAAAAGTGAAATCTTTCCAAAGTATTTGCTCCTCCAGCTGCATGGCTGCAAAATGCACAAAGCTGAGATCACAAGCTCACTGATAGCGAGAATCAGTTGCTTCAAGGCTGCGTTACCTGGATCATAGGTGTCCCAACCACCAACCATTTTTTACCCAAGTGGTTAGCTGGGTAACCTGCACACATGTACATGCTGATGTGCTGAGCATCCAAGTCTGGGATTAAACACAGTATGTAGTACCATGGTCCTCTCCTCTGCAGGAAGTTTAGGATCTGCAGGTGGCACAATCACATGAAACAGGCTCTTCCAGGAAACCAAGGCACTTGGCATTTCTAGCATTAGCAATGACTGCCCTGGCACATGAAGAATGAAGATGAAAACCTGCAGATTTGGTGACAGCAGTGCTAAAAACAGAGTGAAACCAGAGTCCTTTAAAACCAAGAATGAAGCCTTACAAAGTCAATGTAAGTCCTAAAATATAAATCCTCAACTTCCTGCCAATGGGAACTAAAACCCAGAAAAATGTGAGGCAAACTAGAACACACTAACAATCTACCAAAAAAATTCCCAACAAACTGTAAAGTAAAGCTGATGTAGTCTGCGACAACAACAGCAGTGCAGAACTGAGGACTGTGGGACACAAACTCCCCACCGTGGTGCCAGTGCAGAGCAGGAGAGGCACAGTTGCCCTGTGCCAAAACCCCCAGGGCAAAACAGTCTGAACTGAACCCCCTGAAGCAACCATGCACCCACTGTGGGCCATTAACACAGTCAAACAATCAAAGGGAGTAGAAGATCACTAGCCAGTGAAAGGAATATTCTCTGCACTGAACAAAATGCCAACAGCTTATTTAATAAATCCTAGATTCTTTATGAAGTATGTCTAGGTTCTATTTTCTCCAGAGGCAAAGCCAAACTGTCTCAGAAACCCAGCTTTGTTGAGGTCCCACAAACACTAACACACCTGAGATGAGTGAAAACGAATGGTGCAGAGTACAGAATAAATGGTTAGGTGCAAACACACTCTTAAACGTGCTTTGCCAACAAGTAAATTGCAACCTAGAACTGTACGTGAATCTCGTGCTCAGCGTTCTCTGCTTTGAGCTCAGCAGGCTTACAAGTCCAAGACACAACAGACACAAGCTCATTATTCCTGGCAGACAGGCAGATGCTCTATTCTCCCTCATCTCAGCTGGATTCTACAGAAAAGTATCACCAGAGATGATCAGATGTCTCTAGGGTTGGCATGTTCAACTACTACTAACACATGTCAAAACAAACAAAAAATACTTAAATAATAGAGAAAAAGGTGATCTTTGGTGCAATCAACTATGGCAAACTCCACTTGTAAGCAACAGGAAATATCTTGAATTGCTGAGATACAAAGGATCAGAGCCTTTGTTCAGCCACTGGAGCCAGCTATTTGAGACAGTAACAACTTACTCTCCTAACCACTGAGGTCTAGATAGCAAGTCAAAACATTTAGCTTAATTAATCTAGTTAACACTGAGGTTAACTAAGTTAAACAATGAGAGACACTGTCTCAATGTTAAGCAATAGTACCTGTTTCATGGTTTGATATGAACCTTGTGCCGTAAAGCAACAACATTACAACCCTGTCACTCACATAACTACGTATTTCAATCTTGGAAGCACAAAAGGGCTTAAATCTGAATTTCTACAATAATAGTACACTGTGTACAGAATCACAGAATGTTAGGGATTGGAAGGGACCTCAAAAGATCATCTAGTCCAATCCCCCTGCCGAAGCAGGAACCCGAGACTGCTACCTATATTAAATACACCAATTGTTATTCATAAAATTATTTACCTGCTTTACAGGAAATAACACCTCACCTAAATGATTAATAATTAGAATCATAGAATATGTCAAGTTGGAAGGGACCCATATAAGGATCACAGAATCACAGAATCAACTGGGTTGGAAAAGACCTCAGAGATCATCAAGTCCAACCCTTGGTCCAACTCCAGTCCATTTACTAGATCATGGCATTAAGTGCCATGTCCAACCTCACTTTAAAAACCTCCAAGGACGGTGAGTCCACCATCTCCCTGGGCAGGCCATTCCAATGCCTGACCACTCTCTCTGTAAATAATTTCTTTCTAACAACCAGCCTAAATTTCCCTTGGCAAAGTTTAAGCTCATGCCCCCTTGTCCTATTGCTGACTGCCTGGGAGAAGAGACCAATCTCCACCTGGCTATAACTTCCCTTCAGGTAGTTAGAGAGAGTGATGAGGTCACCTCTAAGCCTCCTCTTCTCTAGACTAAACAACCCCAGCTCCCTCAGCCTCTCCCCATAGGTCTTGTGTTCAAGTCCCTTCACCAGTCTTGTTGCTCTTCTCTGGACCTGCTCCAGCACTTCAATGTCTTTCCTGAACTGAGGGGCCCAGAACTGAACACAACACTCCAGGTGTGGCCTCACCAATGCAGAGTACAGGGGAAGGATCACTTCCCTTGTCCTGCTGACCACGCTATTTTTGATACAGGACAGGATACCATTGGCCTTCTTGGCCACCTGGGCACACTGTTGGCTCATGTTGAGCTTCCTGTCAATTAGTACCCCCGGGTCCCTTTCTGCCTGACTGCTCTCCAGCCACTCTGTGCCCATCATTGAGTCCATCTCCCTTGCTCCTTGCAGGACACTTTTATTATTAATCATTAACTACCAATTAATCATTAATAACTTACAGTACCAGACTTAAACACAACTACTGTCCTCTAAGTGTTGCTATAGAATTAACGTACAACCTCAAAGCCCAAACACAATATATTTTACGTATACACTTTCATACATGATATTTAGCAAATACAGCCACTGTCACCTATGGTGAATATAAATGGTCTCAAAAGAACAGGCAGTAATTACTCTTTATACTCATAGAGCTATACTAAAAATTAATCTTCACAGTATCTTTAGCTACTTTTATAATGATAAACTGTTTCAATTAAAACCAGTGAAACAAGCATGGCACATAACAGTTTCTTTAACTCTACACTATTGTTTCAACAGAATTATTCTGGACTGGATGTGAACAAGATTAGCATCATACCCAGAGAGACTAATGCCTTCAAACATTTCCCAGATTGGCTGGCAAGGGTGGTAATTCGCTGATGGCCACAGTGAATCAGCTGCCAAGAAACTCTGAATTCTAATTCATGCACAATTAAGTCATGATAAATAAATGTCCTAACACATGATACTAAACGAAGGGCAAAATTTTCAAGTTCAATTAGATTCAAAGAAAGGTTGAAAAAAAGACTAGGTTCTTCCTATTGGAAGTGACATTTATGGATTTAGATCAAAGGCAAGTTACATGCATTTTTAAGTCGGTATGTAAGGATTTAGAAACTATTTTGCAGGAGGCTATGGCAGTTTAAGTGTCAGCATCTTGTTGCTACATGCCTGCTAGAGGTTGCTACGTGACAGCAGAGCAGTGAAACAGAAATGTGGGCGCAGCTCATGAACATCTGTGCAATGTCAACCATCCTTCAAGCTACCAATGAAGATGGTATGAACTAATCTGGGGGCCCATGCACTCCATGTCACTACCTGAGCTGGGAGTAATAATCAACTATTGTTGCTAGTGGCAAGTATCAGTCATAATCTATATTTTCTAAACCTGGTTAAAATTACACAGGTAACTCCTCCACAAAAGTTTTTCAGGATGAAAATTCACTGATAGGAATATTTTAGGTATGAATACATATAAATATAATACTCATCACTACTGTAACTTAATTTGACAGAGGTAAAAGAAAACCATCAAAAGCAGATGAATTTGACTTTTATTTTAATAAGGTGCTTTTAAAGAAAGCAGCATTACTTTCTGCAGCTTTCACAATAGAATTACGGCAAATGCAGTCATGTTTAATTTAAAAGCTTGTCAAACATTTTTTAAATGTAATCACTTAAATGTTTACAGAGGTAAGAATGTAATCTTTTGTCAGAGTAGAAAGTAGGTTACCTCCATAGTTTAAAAGACAAAATAGTTTCAGTTTCCTACTCAAGAACAATCTGGAGTTCAAGGAGAAAAGGAAGAAAAAGGTAGTAAACAAGCAAGCGGACCAAACAATGCTGTTCTGCAATGAAAAGATGTTTGCAAAGATATGAGCTTTCATCTTTGCCCTTCAACTGAACAGCAAAGGCCAGGCATGTACTTCGACTTTCCAAGGGCTCTGAACAAAGCCTGGGGACAACTCAACTTGCAAGAGCTGATAAGCTGAACTGTTCCCAGCAGCCTGCTCCTCCCACGGCCCTACCGGTCCTGGAGCTGCAACCAGTCAGCACCTAAAGCATAGTGGTTTGGAAGGCAAAGTCAGATGGCGGTCGACCCCAAAAACCGCTGTGCTGTAACCTCCAGCGGCACAGGGACTGACCAGCAGGCACAAGTCCAGGCAGTGCAGGCTCGGTGGGCCAGAACTTCAGCACCAGCCTCCAGCTGAACCACCCAGGGATCAGTGCAGATCCCAGACTGTGCAACTGCTCAGTGAGCCGAATTACTCGTCAGCTACGTGTTCAATACATTTGCAACAAAATCACGAATATATTTGCAAACTCTTCACCATCATTCACACCTACACATTCAATATAGTTTGATATGTATGTGTGTATATATAGATATATATATTCATGTCTGAACCCTCATACTAGCTGTTCAAAGTTGATGGGAATATTAATTAGAAATCCAACACGGGAGAAGGTTTTCAAAGGTCAGTAGGGCTGCAAGGCACTCATGCACTTAAAAAAACTTGAACAAACACACCCCCCCAATACACTTCAAAGAACTACTCCAATAGCACAACTAGGCACTAAACTTGCCATTGCCAGTATACACAGACACATACACAGCAAGATAAAGCAGCCTATTCTGCTTTTTACTTCTATGGGCTCCATTTCAGTGTTTACTAGTGAATGCATTTATTTCTGTAGTAAAACAACTTAGTTCCATGTTTTCCCTTTAAGTATTTTTAAGTGCAAAATAAAAATATTTAACTATATCAAAGGTTAAAAACAATATAAACAGGAATATTACATCTCACTAAGAAGCTATTCTGAAGCAAACTAAAGTATACCAATACTTTCCAAAATAGCTTATTAGCAAAATTCACTGCATTTTGTGGTTCTAACCTAAATTACAGTTTGACTTAAATTATAGATATTCCAGCCTCTGCAATTTACTGTCCCAAACAAACATGAGAGAATTTTCCCAAGCATTGCAGAACTCAACTATTTATAAAAAGTTTTAAATTATATATGTTTTTATCCCCATATATGCTATACAGACCATAAAAGACAGACAAATGTAAGCTAACTGAAGGCAAATACTCTACAGGCCCTCAAATATCTGAAGTCTAGACAGAGCTTCATTACATCTAGACTGTGGTAGCAGAACAACCTCAAAATACTCTTAAATTCTTCATGTATTTCCCATGTATTATAGGAGTAAAAGGATTTATCACTGAACTTTTTGTGTAGAATATAACTCAGAAGATTACCAGTAATCCTGTTGACAAACTGCCTGTTATCTATAAAAGAGCTCCTCATTTGAAGGGGATGCCAGCAGAAGATGTTACTGCTGTAGTTCCAGAAGAGTCAGATTCATGTCTCTCCCTGTCTTTGTGTGTGTGGAGATGCACCTCAGTGGAATAGCACCACACAAGTTACTACAGGAGGAACCCTCCACCATGCTTTCCTCCTTGCCTACTTCACACCTAAACTAAACTGGGAAGATCTCAGTTATGACAGGATTGATCTTCTCAAGCAATCTTCTGTCAGCCTTCTGCAACATCAAGCAAAGCAATCAAGAGCCAGATTCACAAAGGGGACTGCCTATGACAACAGAAACTGTGACACCAACTTTCCAGACACTTCACCACATCCTCACAGCAGTTTCCCTATCTGATGTCCTCACAGAGAGGCACTTGAGAACATGCACAGAATTCAGGAAGCAGAGAGAATCTCACGGCCAGAGAAAATGCTCAAGAGGAGCAGGATTCAAATAGCACGTATATCCCAAACTTGCCTAACGCTAAGATCCGGGGTAGCATTTATGCAACAGACTGCTTCTCATAATGCTCAGGAGTCCATGTTCTGACACCTCCTTTGCCAGTCTATAAAATAAAAATGTAAGCAGCCTTGAGAAGTTGGGGGGGAGTGGGTGGGGAGATGAGGGGGAGAAGTTTAATTCAGTTAATTTAGCTCAGTGACTGATTTGCTCATAGGAGAGAAACTGGGGATCTTGTTCCAATAAGTATTTAAGTATCTTAAATAATGTGATACAGGATAAACAGAAGAAAACAATAGACATTTCTGTGCCAGAAAGCCATATAACCTGCAGTTAGAGATCTAACTCTTGCTGCCAACTCAGCCAGGAAGGGACAAGTCAGTCGTCTTCCCCACTAGTTACTTAACTCCCTTTTCTAAACCCCAGCCATGCCAATGCTAGGACAATACCAGAGCACCGGATGTTTTACCATCACAGAGTCACCAAGATGGCAAGAAAGCAAGCCCTGCGGATGCGAAGACACCTGAGCCAGCTCTGCACAGCCCAGCACCGGCCCAGCCAGGTGTCATTTCTACATGGCTGCTGGTCCTGCTCCAAGTCCACCCAGGAACAGTTATGTGGCTCAAAACTGACCCCATCAGACCTGAAGAACCTCTGCAAGGAGCCACACTGTTGCCTGCATCATTTTTTCCACTCTTCACAGACCTGGGCTAGTCCTGCTGTTGGTTAGGTGGGGACACAGATATTGTACATAAGTTGGAAATTCTCCTGATTCATAAAGTTAATTCTCATGCTAACAGGGAATAAAAAACCACCACCCTCAGCCTCCCAAATCCAACAGAATGAAAAGTAACTGTATACGTTGATTTCCTGCCCATATATCATAAAAATGAGACATAGCTTGTCTCATGGCCAGCCAAGCAGTGTCAATGTCTCAAGGTACGACCAGCTGGACCTACTGAAATCAGAAGACAGAGGCAAGAACTGCAGGTGGTGACGCAGATAACTGCAACTTCGTGGGCTTCAACTCCATCATCTGCCTTGCACATGCCTGACTGATGTCTCTTACATCAAAACAAAGAGAATGGATTAGTTAAAAGTTTAAAATTGCTAAAATTACTCATTTCTGTAATGTAGTACAGTATCAAATGCTTCCCTGAAATTCAAATAGACTGGCTTAGTCCCTAGAAAATCTGCACAAGTCGCTTCTGTCAAGCACATGGGTTGACAAGAAGGACAGGATTTTCTGAATGAATTCTCAGTAATAGAGGAGCACAGACCAACATGAGTCAGACACAACACTTGAAATAAATGACCTGAGAGTCTGAGCCACAAACCAGAGAGAGTTCAAAAGAACAATGGAAAACTGGATGGCAGCCTCAGTTTGTTTGTTTGGGAAGCTTTCACCATGCAGCCAACTTTCTATATACTTAGCATCCACCATCTGCTATAAATTTTGACGCAGAGTAGTTTTCTGTAAAATCACTGCTTCTGGGAAGAAGAGTGTGCATGCAAAATGGAAAAACCAGCCTTTCACTTTAAATTCACTTCTATAGTTGTCATCTTCACTATAGCTTCAGAACATAAAAATATAATAATTAATAATAATAATTATCATTATTATTCAGAGTAGATAATTACTCTAACAGGAAAAACAGTACTTAAGATTTTTTAAAAATATATACATAAAATCTCTTTTTGGAAAAAAATGTGATACTTCATTCTTAAGTATCTGTAGGAAAGAGTTCTTCTCTGCCACAAAGGTATATTTCTTCTGTGGCATTTTTGTTCAGTTATTTATTTTTATGAAGATAAAATGTCTAGAACCTAAGTAGTTAGAGATTTTTGCAGTTATAGATATATGTATCTTAATAAAATTACTTCTATTTATCAACATTTACTTACTCTTGTTATTTATTCTGAGACACAGGCCAACCTGAGAGGCAAGAAAGCAAGGCAGACAATGTGCTTTTAAATAATTAAAAAAAAAATAAATCCAAATTTTACAGGATCGATGAGGTAGCTGTTAAGAAGCTAATTCCTTTACATCATTACTTTATGATCACTTCCTCTAAATGCGAGATATGTAAATATAAGAAAGGGCTCTCATAACAAAGGTAATGACGTTACTACAGAAGCCTCTTTCTGCGTGCACTGCCTCATGCAGTCTCTCCTGCATCCCACCAAAATCCTTGACACTGTAAACACCCTGCTGCCTCCTGCTACTGAGGTCAAAGAGCCAAAGCAGAGATAGTTTCCCTACAGCTAATTACTTGCTGTAGCACAGAAGTAACTTACCACTGCTCTACAGGACAGTCTGGTATGAGTCTTCACCCGCCCCTCACAGGAGCCCATCTAAACAAACAGGCACGTCCTCAGCACCTCCACCACACTGCAGGAATCCACATCCATTAGAAGATGTGGGCTGTAGGGAGCTCACAAGCCACATTATTGTACTGTAACCTCACAGGCAGTCAAGGACTCACATTTGCTTTTCTTCTCTTTCACAGATGCCTCTGATAAAGAGGAGGATGCATCCACCTCCATATAAGAGGCATATGTAATGGCACCTCTTCTCCCCTGGCATCTCATTCCCAGATTGCTGCATGCAAAATGCAGCAGCTGCTCTGAGGGTCACCCCGAGGTGATGCTGTAGCACCTTGCAGCTGAGATGGCGCTGGGGAAGGCAGACAGAAACAATGCTCTCCAGGCAGTCACTGACAGGCCCACCAAGGACATGGAAAAGGACGAGAGCAGCTCTTGGCCCATCCTGCTGTCCAACTGGTTAAGGATCGGGAGGATTTAGACATGTGACAGGGTGTCAACTTCTGCAAGAGACCTTCCATTTGCCTCCAGAACTGCCAAACTACTGACTATAGCAGCAATCAGTCATGCAGATGCATGAAGGCCTATACAAAGTCAGCACAATCCATAGATAACATCCAAGCTGTCATCCTGAACATCACATCCATGTTGCAAGCAGAAAACTAAACTTGCATTCCACCTCCACCTGCATACAATAAGGGCCTGGGCTCCGTACAGCCTTATGACTATGCACCACTGGCAACAAACAGCATCTCTCACAGTGGCAGGAAGGCACCTAACCACCACAAAGCCCTTTTCAGAACGAAGGCATCAGAATCCTCTTCCATTCTTAGGCTAGATTTGTAGAAGATATAAGCACCACGAGCCTTGCCCACAAGACAACCAAGTTGCTGTTGCCAGAGCTACCATGGGCCAATGCACTGGTTTGTTAATGAGATGCTTGATCCCACAGTTTGACAACTCATGGACAGCAGAGGGAAAACAGGGTGGCTCACCTGTACACCACAGTATACAATTTTGTCCATTTGTCCACTATTCAAAGTAAGATAATGTGAAGAATAACCTTTGAAATTGTGGTCACGTCATCCTTAGCATATTTCTCCTCCCTAATCTGATTTGCTACTGACCAGGTGAAGTTCACAAGGTTTCACAGGGCAACAGCCACTTCCTTAAAAACACAAGGACAATCTTGAAATTGAATGTGATGATGGTGAAGGGCAAATACTAGCTTCAAATATACCTTTCTATATCTGAAAGCTCTGTACCCAGTGCTGCCTTTCCCCAGTTCCCAAGGCTGATATGTTCCCACCAGCCTGGGCTCAGCTCCCAAGCCCTAACCACCTCCTATCAATGAAGGCAAACCAGTTCCAAACAGTTTTTCTTCTCTATATAAACAGCTTTATGGAAGCTTGCATGATTGCATTCATTCACAAGTGTCCTCCTGGAACAGGCTACAGCCACAGGACTAACAACTTCAACTAGTGATCCACTCCTGTAACACCAAATTACTTGCTAGTGTAAAAATAGTCTCTGAACACAGATAAAGATGAGGCTCTGGGAATCACACTGTCAGCATCATACCAATGAACCCCAGTTAACATAAGGAAAATTCTCTGTCTTCATCAAGCATGCATTCCTTTGGCCCTCCGTGCATTCTGAGCAGCATCCCTTTAGAACAAGAAGCAAGACAATACTAGCCACTTTATCAAGTGGACAAGGAAGGCTGTTCAGACACAGCAGCACTAGATTTTGCAGATGACTGACATGCTTAAAGGCAGCATAATAGGATTACACACATTTGCCTGTTTTCAGACAATCTGCACAAGTTATTTAACCCTTGACGACAGGCCTCAGTACTACAGGTAACTACAGGTAGCAGGTACTACAGGTAACAAACACTTTTTTAGTAGCTGTAGTTTAATGTACTCATAGGAATCAGCAAAGATGGTTTACGTATATGTTGCTGTAAGAATCACTGTAAGAACTAACGATGACATGTTTCTTTGGAACACCTGAGAGCAAGAGTGCCAAAATGAAAACACACTCCCAAATTTGTATGGCAGTGTACAAAATGACACAAATGTGTATAATTCATCCAAAGCCAAAGCTTTCTACATGGTGATGCTTAAAACAGAATTATTCATGTCCAACTATTCTGTGTTTCTAGAGACTTCTACAGCACAGTCAGTTGTACTGCTTTGTATTTCCATTGATCCGTATGAAGTGTCTATTAAAAAAAAAACAACTTTGGCATTTGCCAACTTGAAGCAATTTAGCTGTTTCACCAAAAAGTTTTGTAACCACCACTTTGTTATGATAAGCTAGAAAAGTTATCTTAGTTTGTCCTAAGTAACATTTGATGCACAGCACACTGCATTTACTTTTCACACAAACTTTCCCTGCCCATTAGTACCAGTGGTGTATGGTAAACACCAAAAACGTTACAAGTAAAACATGAATTAACAAGCCCCCATGCTTGTTCCATTGGGCCAATGTCCACACCTCTGCACCCTTTCTCTAACTTATGCTCCGAGGCAGCATCAGGGATTCAAGCTTCAAGTTTTAAGTAGTAGAGGTTCATGTATTACACTAAGCACTGCTCATATGGAGTAAGAGGGAGAAGCAAGACACCTGCCTGTAAAGGTTTTAGTAAATTCACACCTGTGCTGTTTTGCAGAACATCCCAGTAACAAACTTCTAAAAAAAAAACATCACTTATTTCCCCAAAACTCCCAACCTACAGAAGGTGGACAGCTTCCTCCTCCCTGTGTATACACACGAACATATGTACTGATTTAAGCTTGTCAGACACCAGGCTTTCAGTTTTTAGAAGTATCTGCATATTGAATTAATTGTAAATTTATATTTAGTGGAAAGCTAACTAAGTGATTACATTAAATATTTTAACTCACAGAACTTCAGTTTTAAGCTTTTGAAGGTACTTCTTAATTCACTTCAACCTGGTTTTGTTAGTTTAAACTGACCCTAGTTCTCAACTTCTCCCACTGCTGCAGCCAGTGGCACTGAACTCTCCATAGACACACACACACATACTCTGGCACACAGTCATGAACACAGAGGTAAATGGAAAACTCACTACTGAGTCATTTTTCCAGTCTCTCTGAGGTACTTTATTGTTCTCTGTGGAACATTTTCCAATGCTCTGTATAGTCTGCTTTAAAAACTCACTGGTAAGCTTTTTGCCTTTGTACTTTCACAGACCCATAGATCTTACCCAGGTCAGGAAGTCTTAAGGGCTTGTCTATGGTGGACACATTCCAGAACTGCAACAGAACTGATTAAGAGATACGAACAAAAAGTTACGACACTGTAATATTATCTGCCTTGCTGGAATAATGCCTATGTTGACAACTTTATCCAGGGTAGTTGAAGTAGGAATTATAATTTGGAATTAGAAGTGACTTGGTTTTGTGGATGACCACGAGGGGGAGTTACACCAATTGAAGAACAGCTGTAATAAACCAGCTATTCTGCTGTGTTCATCAATTTTCCTCATTACACAAACCCTAGCCCTTCAGCTTTCCAATCTGAGCTAGTAGCAACATGAGCAGTGGTACTATTAAACTGCTTTGAGATGCACACAGGGTAAGCATCTGCAAATAATTAGATTCCACTGTCATGCAGCTGTTTAGCTAACACAAAACTTCACACCACAAAGCCATGTGGTTTTACTTTCATAAGATCACCACTTGTTGTATAAACACAACTAATCCAAATATAAAGTAAAAATCAAGCAGCCTAAATTCAAAAGCTCAGAATTAAATAAATAAATAAAACAGGGGGGACGAAGCGAGTAACTGGAAATTATGAATTTTCTGTTGCAGAAAATAAGAATCCAGAGGGACTACCATGACCAGCCAGAACACCCATAACAGAGGCCGTAAGATTGAGTTAGTCCTTTTTCCTCTTCTAATTAGTTTGGTGTTCTGGTTTATAACACATCCACATCATTAAGAAGAGTTGATACATGAAGCAGAAATTAAGACCACAGATCAGCTGATTTCCTGGAGAACAACCACCACCCAAGACAATGGCTCCACATCATCCTCTCCTGGACAATTACTGTGAAAACACCACCCAAGAAATGGCAATTTAACACCTTTCCAGAAAGTAGAGAAACTGTACAGAAGCCTTTGTGCTCCAGCAGACGGAAAGCACAGCTCTTCTGGCTACACAAGGCTCCCCACAGCAGAAGACACCAGTTGAGCCTTGAGAGCGGGACACAGCAGAGAGTTACCACAGTTTCAGATAGTGAAATTCACCTTCAGGTGAGACTTGTCCCTTTGACAAATCTTCATTCTTTCTGGGAGTAAACACTCCAAGTAAGTAATGGGAAGAGGTTTCCAGAGGAGATAGGAGCAGAAAACAGAACTAACGTCAAGGCCTCTTCTGCACAAAATACTCAGATTTCTTCAAGTCTCCACCATGTGCCATGAGACTGCACGATTCAGCAGCTTGCTTAAAGTCACTTAAGATAAACTGAGGAAAATATTACAAGCCTCAATCTCAAAACCCAGTGTTTACATCCTAAGACCATGCCCAGTCTTGAGAACAGGCTGTGGGGAGAAAAGGGAGAAGAGGGAGATGGAATTAAAAACCAAAGCCTTTAAGCATTCCTGCTGCAGATCAAAAGAATTAAGTTTTAACCAACATGCTATTAAAATTCTTTCTTTGATATGAACAAAGTTTGGACTACCAATTACAGAAAAATTCAAGCTGTTAAAACAGAGGTCTCCTCCACCTCCCAACCCACTGCCTTTTAAAGCTGCAAAATGAAATCAAACAATACTCCAGAAGTCACGAGCTCCTCCTCCCCTGCTGCAACACCAAGTTCCCTACAAAGCAGAATCCTTTGACAATCCTGGGAAGGGTCCTTGTTACAATCAACCATGGACAAACTGTAGTGGTGCCACTACCGAAAGCCATGTAGATTCACATCAAAATATGTACATGACATTTGTATGCACTGGTCTCCCACAGAAAAAAGGCCCACCAATGAACAATCAAACTTACCATATTAACTCAAATCTCACCACTAGCAACAGTTTCAACACAAGCTGCATACAGAATGGGAGGAAGCTTCCTTACACTTTCACCAGTAAAGCAGCTGTCTGAAAAATTCAGCTTGACCAAGGAGTCAATCAGCACTGCTGAATCACAAATAAAGGCAGGCAAATCAGCACACATACACAGCACGTAATTTAGAAATGTCTGCACGACACTAGAGTGTGTCAGGGAAGGGACTGCCTAAGCTTGTAGAATTATTTGGTATATTGCTTCTTACACAACTTGGTTAGAAACCGCTTATATAGAATTCCCTTGGCATAAATAAGTTTGCTTAGCATCATTTCTGCAAGGTGTGAACCTTTAACTTTCTGCTTCACTAAGTAAAAAAAGCTACAGTCTTCAGGCTGGAAGATTTGGGGAGCTGCATCCTTGGAGGTAAATAGAGGAACAGAACAGCATCTAACAGAAGAATGCTTTGGCCAAGAACTTATTTTCTTCAACTGTGGGTGCAAACCAGCAACTGAAGGTCAGAACTTTAACTAAAAGCCTGCCTGATGAAAATGAGGAGATCCAATGATGAACAGGGAGACCCCATACATCAATTTTGCAATTGGCCTGAAGTGACACAGAGGGGGTAGAGGCTTGCATTGTGAGGGTCCCTCTTCAGGAGGTACCCAGCCCAAGCTGCTCTACACTGAACCTTGCGAATAAATTATTTATTTTAGAATAATTTCTATAATCCATGCCTGAGTTTCTTCTGTGGGACAACTAGGCAAAAGAAACTTCCTTAATAGTAGTGAGGTATAGAATCACAGAACCATAGAATAGTTTGGGTTGGAAGTGACCTACAAATGTCACCTAGTCCAAGCCCCCACCATGAGCAGGGACATCTGCAACTAGATCACGTTGCTCAGAGCCCCATCCAGCCTGGCCTTGAATGTCTTCAGGGATGGGGAATCTACCACCTCTCTGGGCAACCTGTTGCAGTAATTTAACACTCTGGTTGTAAAAAAAATTCTTCCTCATGTCTAACCTGAATGTCCCCTCTTCCTGTTTAAAACCATTACCAAATTAGAGGCCAGTCAGTGGCAATGACAAGACACTAGGAAGCAAACACAACAAGGTAGGGAAATCAAACCCTAATAGACAATGTTGTTCCACATAACCACCCAGGCAGTTGGCTGAGTAGTGACCAACCACTGTGGTAGTTG
Source organism: Nesoenas mayeri (assembly GCF_963082525.1). Classification (NCBI taxonomy): domain Eukaryota; kingdom Metazoa; phylum Chordata; class Aves; order Columbiformes; family Columbidae; genus Nesoenas; species Nesoenas mayeri. Next base: position 22,607,136 of record NC_137543.1, read on the forward strand.
GTTATAATGGAGACAGTATGGAAAAAAGAAAGAAAACAAAAAAACCCTCCTCACTACCACACTGTCTTTATGAATTAGCTATATGAGAACAGGTAATCCATGAATCCTTTCCACAAGGAACTCCCTCCACACAGAAGGTATGCACTGGGCACAAGTTACTGACAGTTCAGCAAAGTCAGTCAAAGCATACTAATAAAAACGGCTCTGTGGTCTCTGCTCTAACAGCAGCATGACTGGCAGGCATGAATACTGACAAAAGCTGGCTCAACAAATGTAGGTAAGACACAGCAAGCAAGAATCAGCAGCATACCTGATGCGATAAAATGGCAGATGCTGTAGAAAGGACTCCTGACAAATGATGACAGGAGAAGGCACTGCACAAAGTTCACAACTGAAGCCTACAGCTTACCTTCTACTATAAAAGCCCACAATTCATTTGAGAACTGCAGCTGAATTCAGTTGCTTGCATATGTATGTCTTTACATTTGATATCAGAATTCCCATATATTTTCATTGGGCTGGCAAAAAAGATGCAAGACCAAAGCCTGTGCCCTTTCAGGCTGACAGCCAGAGGCCAAACAGGGAATCCTGGCTATCCCAAGCAACACTAAAAAAGATGTTTTGGCACCTGAACCAAGCTCCTCCTCCAAACTCAGTAAAGAAAATGTAAATAAGATTTTAGTAATAGTAGCCACCTCCAATAGCAGCTATAATTTTTTTTTTTTTAATCAGAAGCTTCTTAATTTTCAACTCACTTCGGTTTTGTTCTCTGCACAGCATAAGACCGTAAGCTTTTCAAGACCTGTGTTAAGATGTTCCCCCTCCTCTTACCACTGAAAAGCCATTATTAAAACAGGTTTAAAACTTGTTTTACAAGCCTCTCACCCAGAGAGGCTCTCGCCCTTTCTAGCTATTGCTGCCGGCAAAGCCTTTCCACAAGGTGGCATATTCTCAAGGGAGCCATGTTGCAGTCAGTTCAGGTAAGAAAAGTGTTTGTTTTCAGTTAAACAAACAAAGAAAAAGAGATTCTCTTTGAGTCAGAAGTTTCAGCATCCAGTCAGAAGACAACAGAATGCAAAAGCCACAACAGAGGGCTAAGAATAAGTTTAGGTACCTCTCCTTAGCAAATATAAACTAAGAGAAGAACAAAGAACAACTTCTAAACATTATTTTCCAGGGTGGCCAGGATATGATAAGCAATGTCCCTTGCGAGCTTCAAGAATTCAGCTGTATCAGTGACGTACAGCCTGGGCTGTACATCATCAGCTCTGCCAGAGAGCTCTAAATAGCACATTGCTGTGCTACACCCATTCCTCTTCCACTCTATTACATGATCCAAGGCGGGGAGGGAGGGTGTCTACAGCAACCAAGCAGCTCTAGTGCACTCCAAAAAGATGTAAAAAAAACCAAAAACCCACCTAGTCACTAAATGCTTCCTTCCTTGACATTCAGTGCAACAGATACCACAAACCATTTCTCAATGACAAAAAAAATGTTGTTTCACGGTCTTTGTATTTACATACTATAGTAAGGGTGGAAGAACTTACCTCCATTTGGAGAGCAGCTGTGTCCTGATCATAGTGCCCCATGATGTTGGGGAAAAAAGTCATATTGTAAGGCATTCCTGAGCATCTGGAAATAGTAATTGGTTCACATGTGAATAAACTGTGCCCTCGCACCAGAGTCAGAAGTAAACTGCAAGTTGCAGACAACACAAGTACTCCCATTTTGTCAGGATCTCCAGCTTCAGCACATAGCTCTGTTCAGTAGTTAGACAGACCAGCTTTGCGCAAGGACAAAAGCACACATCTTCTTCTGCTGGTTCCAGTGCAAGGCAAGGATGCAGGCTGTAGGGCAGACAATCAGAATCCTCACCACTGCTTCAGGGAGTTCCCCATTTGGGCTGACTGCGATTTTACCAAATCCAGTCTTCCTCGAGCCTGTACGCGGCAGAAGAGCAGAGTAATTAACAGCAGAAACAATCCGGCCACGACCACCCGTCCGAAGGCCGAACTCGCTCCCGCTGCGCCCCGTCCAGAGATCGCGGCCTCGCCCACGGCGGCCGGCGTGTTTGGCCCCGGCTGCCGCAGCCACCGCTGCTGCCGCAGCCACCGCTGCTCCCACCGCCCCGCTGCCGGCGCTCGGTTCCCAGCCCCGCCCTGGGAAGCGGCGCCCGCGGGGCCAGGCGGGGAGCGGGCCGAGAAGTCGGCCCAGGAGCCGGGACTCGCCGGGCGCGGCCTCGGCGCCGCATCCCCGACACGCCCGGGCCACGCCCGGGCCGCGCCCCCACCGCCCCCTGATCGGGACCCGCCTCCCGACGGACGCTTCCCCCCCGGCGGCCGCCGCGGGGCACCGCGCGCCGCTCCGAGGAGCCGCCACTCGGCGGGACGGGACCCGCCGCCCCGCTCCGCCGCTGCACTCACCGGGGCGGCCCGGCAGCCGCGCTCTGCTCTGCTCTGCTCTGCCCTGCTCTGCTCTGCCCTGCCCTGCCCCTCCCCGCCGCGCCGCCGATGGCCGCTCCGCCACGGACAGGATGTGGCGTGCGTGGGGTAGGGGAGGCGGTCGCGCGATACTTGGCGGGCGGGGGCGGGGCGTCCCGCACCTTTCCGCCCCGCCCCGCGGTCCGGGGGCTCGTCCCGGCGGGCTCTCCTGTGCGGGGCAGGGCACCGCCCGCCCCCAGACACCTGCCCGGCCGCCGCCCCGGGGCGCGCAGCCCCGTCCGTGCCCCAGCGCCCCTCAGGTGCAGGTTCAGCCTCGGCTGGGAAAGTCCCCGGGGCTGAACGCACAGATACAAACGGCGTGAAAAATCTTTTAAACAGTACCTGGTATTTAGGTTTTCATAAATACACTCAATATTAACTCTGCAATACACAGTTAAAGACGACTGACAGGCTCCGAGGCGTTAGGAAATGGCCACGTCCTGCCCGTGGAAGCGGCCGTGAGGTTTGTTCCCAAACACACCTGGGCAGTGAGTGGGGTCTGTGGGCCCTCGCTGCCACCATCCTGCAAACTGCCTCAGTCCCCAGGAGGTGAGGGCTGCGGGTGCTCGTTAAATGAGGCTAATGCTGAGGAACTGATTGATACTAGAAGTCGATGTGGAACAATTGAATTTAATGAAGGAAAGGAAGTGGTTTCAGGCATTTGCAAAGAAAAGAGATGATGAGGTGAGAACAAAGGGAGATGCAGGAGACCCACTGGGCTCTGGTGCTCTGGCTACAGCTGTCCTCCAGAGACCCAGCTCAACGGTGTGTGAACTGTCTTCCATGCACCCACCTCTGCTGCTGGCTGAGACCACACACATCAGACAAATACATGTCTGGTGGCACTTAGCTAAGTTCACAAGTGCAGGCCTGAGCTAATGAGACCCAACTGTAGAAATGCTGGAGGTTATGAGGCAGAGATGACCAAATTTCTCTGCACAGAGCCACCTGAGGTCTCATCAGGCTGCTCTTCAGCCATGCAACTCGTGCTGTGCTTCAGGACTGGAACAGGAAACACCAGATGCTGAGACATGCAAACCAGGTTTAGAAATGGTTTGATGACGTTCAGGCTGTGCTGCCTTTCTGCTAGTGTGCCCCAGGGCAGTCTGTGCAGAGTCAGGCGCATTTACCCAGACAAACTGTCCATAGATGGTGCAGAGTGTGAAGCTGCACATGGTTATTCAGAGAACCACAATCTCTTCATGCAGATCTTTTGTGTATCGTTCCCTGTGTCACTGCACAGAAACATGAAACCCTTGCAGATTCCCTTATGTGAAACCATTCTAGCACCTGTATGATTCATGGGGAGGATGATACCTACCTGCCGCAGATCCACATAGACATGATGGAAGGGAATTTGCTGTATGAACAAGCAACTGAATGGAGAGGTGACCAACATCTTCCCAGCAGATTTTACAGATCACATTAATGAAATCTTCTTGTTTGCAGGTTGTGGAAGTGAATGTGCTCAAGTGTACAAAGAAATCTACATTATCCTATGTTGTTGTTCCGGTTCTCATTTTCTAGCTGGCTCCTGTCCTAGTCTCTCTCAGTAGCTCCTTTCCATCCTAGAAATATGAAATTTTTCTTTTCATGAGCTCTGAGAGGCTGCACGCTGTACAGGTCTGGCAGGGAGAGCACCATGAGTGCACAAGAGAGCGTCTTCCTGCTCCATGTCTACAGAAGCCATTCTAGGGAAGTTCTCACTCAGCCCTTAATGAAGCCGCTGAGTTGCTCTCCTCTCCCAGAACACGTTCAGTTCCTCAGATATGCTGAAACTTTGCAGGACAGGACATAGTGCAGATTCACACTTAAGTGGATTTCTACTGAAATCTCTTTCATGTTTCATTGACTAAGCCTATAGGAATTTTCACGGAAACAGCAGCAGAACTATCTGGGACCATCCATACCAAGTGAAAAGTCACTGCTTCACAGTATGTAGGGTTGACAAGTTCTCACACAAGCTTCTGTTATAATTTTAATATGGGAAAACCATCGTGTCTTACATGATTTTCATGGAAGCTTAATAAGAAATTCTGCTGAAGACAATGGGGCAAAAATCCAAGGTATGGAAATTTCAGCCAAACCACAGAAATTTGTCACAGTAACACATATCTGAAATCAGGGTATTGCAAGGAGTTTAGCCACCTCAGCTGTAAGCACTGCTAGGATCATACTGTATGAATATGGCATTATATGAAGTAATGGCTTAGTTCCTTCCATCAGAATGCCTTTTCATAAATAAATTACATCTCTGAAAAACAGATATGGCTAAATAACATTGTTTTCCTTCCTTAAAGGTTCTCATGTTTTTGTTGGATGATGGGAAAAGACAAAGAAAAGGAAGGATGAGCCCTTTCTTCAATCACATTATTAATATACTTTCTTTGCTCACAACCTAGTTGCTAAGCAAGTTATTCCAGAGGTTGGTTCTCAGAGCCATGATCTAAATATATTTGTGTCTGGTGCCATAAAGGTCTTGACTAACCAGAGTGAGGAATGTGAGTGCCCTCACTGGTATCTAGCAAAGCACCTTTAAGTATCATTAAGTATTTTAAGCATGTGCTCAAGTATATTGCTGATTAGGGATGCAGCTACTCGGATATGTAAGTACTTTGCTCACCTGGCACTGGGGATATTGTTTACATTTCAGTTAACGTAATATTAATTTGTTGACCTTTCTCTGTCACCTCTTCAAATTATTATAGTTTAGCAATTTTTGCTACAAAGACTTCAAGGGATTTAGAGCCTTGTTCAAATCCTAGATCATCTTCAGATGCCTTTCAACAAACGTACAGAAGAGGTTTCAGCAGTGGCCAATGGCAGCTCCTTTCCAAGCTCTGCTGGCTCCTTCCACCCTTGTGATGGATGTGGTGGAACAGACCATGTGCCGTCCCCTCCAGACCCACACTCCATCCACCTAGCTTAAACCTATTCTTGGCAGAAATGGTGACAGCTTGCCTGGGCTATGAACTGAAGCACCCTTTTCTTCTTCAAATTTTTGTGGGGACATCCCTCCAGGAAAGGCAAACAGCAACGTGACCGCGTTTACCTGCTCTGTGAACATGTTAGTGCCCCACATGCTCATACCCTAGGAAGGCAAGATCTAAAAGAGCAGTTGTTGGGAAGAAGCCTGTCTGTGTGACACAAGGGGGACGTGTGTGTGTGGCTTTAGTACTCGCAGTCTGCACATGAGCAGCTCTACACTAGCTCGAGCTTTCTCCTCTTGGCACATCTTAAAGTTTCATAAATGAATTACACTGTTGGAACATTGTACCAAAGTTTAACTTAATGTAATTTAAATATTACAGATTTGCCAATTACATAGTTTGATGTGGGCTGATTGAGTTATAAGGTTCATAATGTTCCTATTACTCTGCATTTAAAACACATTATTCATAATTTGGTGAAATTTCAAAGGACTAAATAGCCAGTAGATGGCACCAATAAATCCTGTTGTGAGACTTAAAATTGAGAGGTATAATTCTTGTATTTTTCTCGAATGCGTTTTGGGAATGAGAAAAGCTGGACAAAAGAGCATTACTGATATACTTTATTCTTATTAGTTTATAGTAATAGGGAAAACATTTCCGTTTGTAAACAGAATGTGTTTTCTAAGTCAAAACTCTGCCATTTAATTGAACACATAAACTCCTGAGGAAGGCTTGGTAAGAACGCATAGATGTGTTACAGTAATTTCCTAGTTATTTAGAAAATGCAGTCTTTGATGAGTTAATGGCTTCTGAGCACTTCTCCAATCTCATGCAGCTCTTTCATCTCAAACCTTTCTTTACAATACATTTTTTTCCATAAAGCCTTTGAACTGTAACCCCCCCCAAATGCCCAACAGCAATGAAAACTGGAGAAGGAAGCATATTGAGAAAGGCAGGAGGTTTTTGCAAAGCCCTGTGCAAACCACATTGCTGGGTACCTGGAACCCATGTCATCTCCCTCCCCGAACAAAGTATGACCTATTTAGACTTTAGTCCTTCCAAGTATTACGACTGTGTGGGTTGTGACATATGACATATGTGACACATAAGAAGATGCTGATTTCCTTTATGCTAGAAGGTTCTAATCTTTCATTTGTCTCTAAATGACAACACCGTGCCTTCACAGCGTTGCTTTAATAAAACAGTGATTGTACTAATAGTATCCTTTCCCAACAGGTTACCTCCCCTGGTCTTGGACATTAAGCACAATGTAAACTAAACAGGAAATAAGCTTGTAAAGAGTAAACTTTCCTAAGAATGATCAAGGATATTTCATTCCTTGTGGGCTTTTACCAGCCACCTTCACTGCCGGTAAATTTGCAGCCTGTCTGCTTTGGTGACAGCAACAGCAGGGATCGTGGGTGTTTTTGCTGACCGAGCCCCTCTTATCTCTTAGTTTCTGCAGCGGGGGCACTCCTGGCTTTGGACAATATCACAAAGGCTGGGGGAAAGGAAATCTCTGCTACAGGGCGTGAGTCATTTCCAATGGAAAAGAGGGATACAAAGCCAGCACTCTGTTAGGGTGGGCAGACAAGGTACAGGTGACACTGATGGCAAATCAGAAAGTCCTGCCTTAATGGTGTATGTTGTAGCTGTGTGCTTCACTCCCTGAAAAACACTGATGCATTAACTTCAGCTGAACTGTTCCGATCAATACGATGTGTGATTAGCAAAGTGAGACTGACTTTACACACATTTCAAGTGCTGCTTTTTAAGTTGTTAGTTCAAGATATTTATTGAAACATGAGAATGGCAAGGTTACAACAAAACAAAAGTTTTGGAAGCTCAGGTGCTAACTACTACAGGGTGATTTCAAAGGTGCTCATCAACATGTTAAAGGCAGACTAAGGAGCATCCACAGCACTGTTCCTGGGTATTCGTAATTACATGCATCCCATACCCAGCTAATGCATACTGTCTTCCCATCATAACAATCCTGTGCTACAGGGATTTCCCAGGTTCTGGGGAAGTATGTAACAGAGTACCTTGTACAAAAAACCAGATCTGTCTGTATATACCTCTTCCTGACATCTCCCAGTGGGATTTCTGGATTGGCGAATTCACTATTTGCTAAACTGTGAAGGAAGAAGTACCAATAGGAAATTTTAAAAAATGGTTTTCATTGTTTCACAATTTCATATTTGTCTTTAATAGCACCTCTTTGAAATTTTATGGAGTAAAGTTGTTGTTAATGTATCACAATTAAGTAGCAAGTATCATGATCACTGTATCCATCATTTTTACAAATAGAACTGCAGGTTGTTTTCCGTAATTTTTTTTGTCATTTTTTAAATCTGGTTTTGATAAAATTATTTGAATTTTATAGTTTTAGTACTCAGAAATAATGGATGGATCTGCTTTTCTTAAGCTTCTTGACAGTTGCTCCCAAGCTATTACAAAATGGAAACAGCATGCAGAATACTAAATATGTTTTCAGATGAGATGTACATTTCTGCCCGAGATCAATGCAGAATACAAAAATGAGTCACGCTTTAGATCTCAGGGTGACTGTAACCACATGACCATTCATTTCTCAGGTTATTAAATTCTGCTGCACTCCAGGACTTGTGTCAGCATTAGTTTTAAACTAGGATTTGCAAATACACTTATGGAACCAGTTATACCACATCCTGGGAGATAGTGCTGACCACTGCTAACACTTACAAATTATATAAACCTCATTTTCTCAGTCTCCTTCCGTGTTGTTTCATCCTTACTGTTAAGGATCAACCATTATATCACCAGTCAATGTCTGGAAATGAAGCCTTTCCAACCAAGACTTTGTAGTCAGAAAGATTGTGGAGCCAACTGTGTGATTGTGAAAGCATCCCAAATACAAATTATGGTTGAAAAATGAAATGTGAAATATTGTTAGACAAACATTAAAAAAATATAGACAAAGCAAATAATGAATGAGAAAGAAAAGGCTCTAAGATGTGTCAGCAGTAATCTCAATATCTCATAATTGGGAAAAAAAAAGCTTCATTTGCAAGAGGTTGATTCTAAGCACAAAACCACATTTTCTTGACTATATCTAGTTAGAATTCAAATTTGTCTTTGCACCTGGCATAGCAGAGTTTTTGTAATTCACAGATACCATCAGCTATGACTGACAATTTGAGAGAAGGGGGGCCAGAGAAGGGGCTAACCACTTCTCCATTATGTATTTTTGCATTATTTTTGTAACAGTCTACTGGTTCCACGTTTATGCTCCTGTTTTCTTTGTCAGACTTATTGCCATGTAACTGGATGTGTTCAACTTGAAGGGGGAAAGAGGAGGCAAAAACCCAAAAGGTAAAGATTCAAACAGAGAAGGAAAGCCAGGGGGCAAGGGGGAAGGGGCAGCTGGCCAGGCTTCTCCAAGGCGATGGGATGAGAAGCAAAGCAGAAAGGCCAGGAGGCTCTTTGCTCTCTGAGCAGGGCAGACAGGAGGCTGGGCAAGAATTTACTTGCTGGATGGAGGTGCAACATACAGAGTTCAGCTCTGGGTAATTGCTAAGGATCTTATGAAGCATCCAAAATTGCAATGCAAAGAAAAATGTGGCATATTAGCAATAAGAGAACCCTGAAATGTGAAGTGGGATTTGTGTGTGTCTGTGACACAAGAATCCTAACCTGCTCTTCTCAGAGCACAGGTTCATGAAGACCTGTGGTCTTGGATTCCAAACTGGGAATATGTTTGAGAAGTATCCATAAAGCATCCCCTCTTGCAGAGGGAAGGTGGAAGGCACTCATACCATCTTCTCCTGGATCTTAGAGAGCCTCTGGAAGGCAAAGAGACACTTAGGGTTCATGGGAGACTTCTCTGGACCTTCTTTGCCAACAGCAACCAAATTGTCATGGTTGTTCTTATCCTCAGAGAACCCAAACTGCCCTTGTGTGATAGGGATACCCATGTCTTCTTCCACGGAGGCACTCGTGTATGTTAGTATGATGTCCATGTCCCACAACAGAACACAGTTCAGATCCTCATAGTAGCAAAGGACAATAAATTAACAATGCTAAGTGTTTGTTATTGTTTTTAACTGCCTCAGGGCCTTAATTTTAGTTCTGCCCTGCTATAAGTTGCATTTATACCTGTGCTGGGCCACCTGGTCACAAATGACCACAGTGAGTCACCCTGTGCCACCAGTGGTCACCCCATGCCCTGATGATCCTATACTCAAACTTTCAAGTGGTTTAAAGACCATCTGAGAGGTTCAATTGAGATCACGATATGCTAGAAGGACACATTCTCCTGGAACATTGTTTTTATTGGTTATATTAGGGATAAGTCTGGCATGGGGTTCTATGTCTGGTCCAGCTTTGCAGTGGTACCATGCTGTAGGACTGATGACTTTCCGGGTGAAGAGTGAAGATAAAAAAACAACCCCAGTGTAGCAGTAGAGGCCTTAGGTCTACTAAGCATCTAGATGGAGAGGCTGATCATGGCTGGTAGCTGATACAGACCTGAGGGTGCTGACAGCACTTAAGGGACTAGGCCAGCTGAGCAGTCCAAGTCTCTAAAGAAAGCAACAGGGACAACCAGCCCTGTTTAGAGAGGTCAGAAAAATAATGGAAGTTCCATACCAGAGGTATTGTAACGGAGCTCCTGGGACCTTTTCAGAGTGTCAGTACAGCAAAATGGATACACAAGACCAAAATCAGTTTAACTCATCCAACTCAATTTCTTCTGGAAATGCAATTGGGGTAATACAGCTAGGATTTTTCAGGCTGACCCTTAAATTCATAAATCCAATTTTACTGTCTCTGTGCATCAAATGTCATATCAGCTAGCATAGAGTAAGAACTGACAATAAGTATCTAGGAACTTCATTCTTCACCACTCAAGAATAATTATTTGCTCCTGCACAAAGGGACCAAAAATAAATTCAAATTAGTAATAACAGACAAAGATAGTGGTTCATTTCTATTCTCCTCTTTGCATTAGCATTATACTATCATGTGCCTCATATTTTGTACAAAATTCATTCAACATCCTTTGCAAAACTCAGATGAAGTTGTTTAGGCAAGTGCTGTGGAGTAATCTATAATAAAAACCAGATACTAATATTTTTAATAGAAGACAAAGAACAAATTATCTTATTGTATGATTTTATAATATAAAAAATATTAATGTATTCATTGATTTACATTGTTGTAACCAGCATCGGGATTTAATCCAATGGACTGACATTTCCATAATATTATAATTCCTGTTTTGGCAAGATATACATGTTTCTGCATCTCTGCCAATTGCATTGTGTCTTTTCTTCGGCTACCAGCAAACCCAAGGTTTCTACAGTCCTGGGAGTAAACAGAATAATTTATCTAAGCTTTTGTTTGAGCGCTGTGTGAATTGTGTGAGTGGAACTGTCAGATGCCAGGAAAGAATTCTCAAATTTATACTAATTTGGAAGAATCTAAAGCTGCTTTATGTTCAAGAACTCTAGCTGTGTCAGTTCAAGTGCTGGTTTTAACCTGTTTCTGAATTTGAAAGCAATGAAACAGAAGAAAATCAAACCTGCATTACTGGAGCTTTCTCCTTTCATACTAATTCATGGCAAAGCAACATGGTTTACTCTAGATTATAGGTTATTGTGGGAGAACAGTAGCAAAATGATACATGTAGAATGAATAAAGAAAGGCTGCTTTCACTTGTGAACATGCACAAAAGTAATTTCTTTTTCTATTGTATAAAATTTTATAAACAGAAACCTTTGAAAAAAATACAAACCCACTGATTTTTGCCTGCAGTTATGTCACCTTATACCACATTGGCAGTGTAAAGGGACAATATGCAACATACACTCATACATAAAGCCTTTATGCTAATAGGGTGTTATGCAATGGTCTTAGAATAAGATCAGTGTCCCTTGAATCAAAATTTACCTTTGGTAAGTGCAACCAAAGCAGTCAGTCAATGGAGGAAGAAAGATGTTCACGTAGGCCTATCCCCACTGACTTTTGAACTACTATTTTAGATATAGGAAGAAAATAATAGTGTAGAAACGATTTATACTAAGTTGTACTGGTGTGGCTAAGCAAAGCTTGAACCTGTCTGTCATGTGAAGAAGGAAATCATTATTTCTTTTGACCTCAAAGATATCTCAAATACCCAGCAGAGGTGGAAGATGCTGTTACTTCTCTGGGGTTCTGACAGGCAGCCTGAGAGCAGTGTCAAGATATATTTATTTCTTGTACTGTTCATGTCAAGGAAGTGGTCACCTGGGTTTGCTCAAGCAGATCTCCAAGAGGTTTTTGAGAGGACAGAAATATATCTAAAAATTCAGTAGCACTGACTGTTCAAGTATGGGGAATAAACACCATTTGAATTTGAAGAAAAACAGTTCAAAAAACTGAGCAGATATAAATAGGATAGCCTAAGCTGATAAGAAAATATCATTAATTTACCACTAGAGAGGTCCGCAAGGTGATGATAAACGTGGTGAATAAGAACGAGCAGTATCTCCTCTTGGAGATCAGCCTTCCATTTGCCTCAGAAACATCCAAGATAAAAGCCCTCAGTGATTAATACCTGTGACAGTGGATTTCCAGAACACAATGGGAGAGTAGGAAAGACTTTTCCATTAATCTAAACAGATAACCACAAGTAATCAAATGCATTTCAGAAATTACCGCTCCTTGGTTCTGAAAGACCAAACTTCCACCTGAGACAGGGTGTCTGACCATCGCCAGAGGAACTTCTCATTGCTTTGCGATGTAATTTCTGTACTTAAACCGCCAGTGGAAGGTTCTCTCATGTATGAAAAAGTCAAATTCTGAATCACTGGAGGATCTTCCAGGGAAGACATAGAGACTGTGAGTATGGATCACTTGCTTCTGTCACAAGTCATGCTTAACTCTGAGGGTGTTGAGTCAGAGAAGCAGTGCTGACACAACCGGGAGAAAGAGCTGGGACAAAACTTCTCAGCAAATGTTGGTCACAGAAGTGCTTGGAACATTAGGGATGTTATCTCCCATGGCTTGCATCCTGCTATGGCCAGGGCAGCCTGACTTTGTATACTCTGTATAAATAAACAGGATACATCAGAGATATCTGGATCTGTCATCAAACTCTGTTCCTAAAACAAATGATGTGAATTGTACTAGTCACTTTGATCAAAAAGGGGTTATATAAGGACAGTTCTAGGAGGATTACTTTATCGATTTTCCTAGGTCTATAATTAAATGTAACACAAATGTTACACATTTATAAGAGTATAAATGAAAAACTTTGCCTTTCATGTGAGGAGTATGATATGAACTCTCTTTAGTCCAAATTCTGTCCAGGTCCAAAGTCAGCTATGGGCAGCTGGCAGCTATAGTTCTGAAGGCATCAGCCCTATTGTAGCTTGTTTTCAAAATGTCAAGGTTAGTCCCTTCTAGAGCAGGCTACCTGGCAGTTAAAATTCAGTATGGCCACTAACACAGGGAGCCCTTCCAAGAGCCCTGTGGCGTTTTTGTGAACAGCCCTTTGTAGACAAAAGCCTGCAGTGATGACACAAGGTATTATAACAACTGATTTTACCCAGATTGTGATTTCTGATAGGGTGGGGCAGTACCTATCACTCGAGCGTGGTGCCTATGTAGCTGAGCGTAGAGCACTCATGTGCTGAGCATGTGTACGAGGTGGACAGGAATGTGTGATGGATGGAAGTGGAAAGAGTGTTGTGGAAAAATGCAAGATTCCAGGAGGACTGAGCTGGGGGAGAAACAAGGAATATGTGTAAGGTTGTTCTGCCTGGCAAAGGAGGATGGGGACATACAAGCTAAGGGCTTGGACAGCTCTTGGGCTGCCCAGGTGGTGTTCCCCAGGAAGCTGGAAAGGAGGAGCTGATAGGAACTGGCTTTCATGGTGTTTGAAAGCAGCTTTCCCAGAGCAATGATAGTATTGCTCTGCAGCTTGCAGGAGGTGTTTATGACAGGCTACCGATGCTCTGTGAGACGAGCCCTGGGGTGTAACACAAGGGCGCCTGTGGATGTGCCAGGTTGGGATGCCTGTGGGTGTTGGAGGTCTCTGTAGGGCAGAGGAAGGGGGACACAATGGAACCCATGCTGCCTTCAAGGAGCAGCTCCTGGGCCAGTCTGGGTTTATTGCAGAGGGAGCTGGTTGTTTTGTGCCCGTGTTCACTGGGACTGCACATGCACATGTGCATACGTGCAGTGCAGACGGTTTGGGACTGGTATTGGAGCTGAGTATCTGGCAGCATAGATTTACCTTGTGATAAAAATGCATTTGTAATATGAAATGCCAGTGAGAGCTTCTTAGAGGAAATTGAAAAATACCTATACAGTGCAGGCTTAAGAAGCTGCTTTCTTACCATGGATGGAAGTCATTAATGCATTGTAAGAAAACAGCATGCAGACAGATAAGCAGTGATGACTGCAATTTCAGCTGCATGTATGCTGGGAGATGTGGCCCAGTATATATTCCGGAAGTTAAACTGTTGTATTTAATTAATTATTCTTCCAAATTGTCAAAAAATTGTCATGATATCAGCCACAGTCAAGGGACAGAAAATCCTTATTTGCTGGGTGTGAAATCCCAGCTAGAGCAGTAAAGTATTGCGTTTCAGGAGTGGGTGTCAAACACTTGCCTCAGCAATGATGTTAAATGTGTTAGTTCATCTGAAAGATGGTTTCGAATGGGAAACATGAATAATGAATATTATTTCCATGGAGCGCTGTGCCTGTCCATTAATACTGAACTGCGTACATCCAAGTGGTTCTCAGAGGTGATGATACTGCTTGTGTGGGGTTTTAGCTGGACTGTGAAACAGTGAGAAGTAACTTTGCTCCTGTGCTTGGCAGTGTTGATGATGAGCTTTAGCTTCCCCAGGTCTGATTCTGAATTGGTAAAATTATGCTCTCTATAACATAATAATGTGTCTAATAACATGCTTCAAAAATTATATCATATTAATACTCTGAATGAAGTGGAAAAAAACATTGAGGATGAGGAACTAATTTACTAATTTTAGGGTAAGGTGGATGCCCCCAGCACCGCGGAAGAGCTGGTTCAGGGACATAGGCAAGACTCAGCAACTGGTGTTTTAGGATCAAATCAGCCCTTCAGCCCTTGAGTCAAGAAAACTGAACATTAAGCCACTTACTAAGTGTGACCTGGAAAGTTCTGTCTGCCTTGCATGAACAAGCGCAATACTTTTATTTCCTGGTAAGAGCAGATAAAGATGACCGTAAGTATTTTCATGCCTCTGCATCTGACAGATCCTCACAGCTGATAAAGAATAGGCTGCTGATTAGCTATGGTGCCTTTTCTTAAGCTGCTTTTTGACTGTGAGCAAATTGTTCATCCTATCCATGCAGTTAATGCCCCAGACATACTTCCCTGTATCCAAAAATGTGGGTGTTTGACAAAGGTTAATGGAAATTAAATTAAAGCTGAATAATACTGATCATAATGAAAGAGTGTACAAGCAAAGCTAATTAATACAGCTGACACCACAGCTCAGTCCTGACCTGTGACACCACTCTCTTTCTTTCTCCGTCAGTCCTATTTTTTCATCAGCAGCCACGCACAGCAATCTAAAACTGCTTGTTTCAAACAGCCGAGCAAGCTTGGTATGGACGAATTTTCAGAGGCATCCCACTTCTTTCACTCAGGACTTAGATGGTGTTCAATCCTCCCAAAAGAAAAGAAAGAACATTCTCCCTTCTTCCTTCTTGCTTATGAACATCCTAATTCTACCACTAAGATTAGAGTATTTCCTATGTTTTAGTGTTTTCTGATTTTTTCTGTGCCAGGAAGTCTTGCAAATAAACTTGGATTCTATCTTGTAAAAGAGGCATATGTTACCAAATGTATTTTCTGCTTTTTCCCCTACGTTAGTGACCCAGCTTTGCACTCAGTTTACTTCCAGGCAAGAGAATTGCTTTTAACTCTGGATAATATACATAGGCTGTCAGGTGTCCATACTAGGACCAGTACTGTTTAATATCTTCATCAATGACACAGATAGTGGCATCGAGTGCACCCTCAGCAAGTTTGCAGATGACACCAAGCTGAGTGGTGCAGCTGACACACCTGAGGGATGGGATCCCATCCAGAAGGACCTGGACAAGCTCAAGAAGTGGGCCCATGTGAAACTCATGAGGTTCAACAAGGCCAAATACAAGGTCCCACACCTGGGTCATGGCAGCCCCCAGTATCAATACACACTTGGGGAGGAAGGGATGGAGAGCAGCCCTGACAAGAAGGACTTGGGGGCACTGGTGGATGAAAGATCAGACATGGGCCGGCAATGTGTATTTGCAGCCCAGAAGCAAATAATATCTCAGGCTGCATCAAAAGAAGCGTGGCCAGCAGGTCAAGGGAGGTGATTCTGCCCCTCTGCTCTGGTGAGACCCCACCTGGAGTCCTGTGTCCAGCTCTGGAGCCCTCAGTGCAGGAAAGACATGGACCTGTTGGAGAGGGGCCAGTGGAGGCCACAAAAATGATCAGATGGCTGGAACAGCTCTGCTGTGAGGACAGGCTGAGAGAGTTGGGGCTGTTCAGCCTGGAGAAGAGAAGGCTTCGGGGAGACCTTATTGCAGCCTTTCCGTACTTAAAAGGGGGGAGAAGATAAGAAAGATGGGGACAGGTTTTTTAGCGAGGCTTGTTGCGATAGGACAAGGGGTAATGGTTTTAAACTAAGAGAGGGGAAATCAAGGCTAGATATAAGGAAGATATTTTTTACCATGAGGGTGGTGAAACACTGGCACAGGTTGCCCAGAGAGGTGGTAGATTCCCCATCCCTGGAGACATTCAAGGCCAGGCT
This sequence comes from Nesoenas mayeri, assembly GCF_963082525.1. Classification (NCBI taxonomy): domain Eukaryota; kingdom Metazoa; phylum Chordata; class Aves; order Columbiformes; family Columbidae; genus Nesoenas; species Nesoenas mayeri. The sequence continues at coordinate 22,623,369 of NC_137543.1, forward strand.
GGATGGGGCTCTGAGCAACGCGATCTAGTTGCAGATGTCCCTGCTCATTGCAAGGGGTTGGACTAGATGACCTTTGAACCTCCTGTCCCTTCCAACCCAAACTATTCTATGATTCTATGATCTGAAATCAGACAGGAGGACTTGAAAACCCCAGGATGATAATGGAATAGAAAAGAGGTCTTGCAGCCCTGCATCCTGGACAACCACATCTTGTTTCTGTCTTTTACCTCTTCCACATCTTTCACCAAGAGAATCTGGAAAGGATGCACCTGGGAAGGCAGCAGTGCAATGAGGGATGCTTGGCCTGAGGATACTGAAGATTTAATTTTGAAACATCACAGCATATCTAGTTCTTCAAAATATGAAGCCAAATTTGCCTCACCGTGGAAAGAAAAAGTACTGTGGAGGCTGTGTGCACCCAGTGTTGCAGATCACGTAGCACCTCCTAAGCTTTTAATTTCAGAAATGCCGCCTCAGCACATGTTCCCCAGAGGCATAAGAGGAGCAGAGTCCCTTAAACACCAACTGCTCTGGGGGCTTTGCTTGCAACAAGCGCTCCCCCTCCATCACTCCCTGCAGCAACAAGGACTCTGCTTGCCAGGTGCAGTCTGACCCTTGAATTTGGAGCATCCTTTTTGCAGGGTCCCCATGGACTCTTACATGCCTGACTGCTGAACTACGGCTTCCTCCTGTCCCCAAATCCTCTGGCTTTTTGGCACATCTGAAAGCTGTTCCTTTGTACTGTTCTTCCTTTTCCACAGGAAACAAAACCGTTGCTGTGTCAGCATCTTGGCCAGGAATGAAAGAGAACAAGCTGCTTGTCAGACAACACCTGAGGCACAGGCAATTAGGATGGGGATGATATTTCAGCAAGAGTAACCCTTTCTGGCACTAAGGAAAAAGATCTTAAAAATTTAGTGCATTTTTTTTTTTTTAAAGCACTATCTTAAAGTTAGGAGCTCGTTTGTATGGCTTAGGTTGAACAGTGTAGCAGCTACTTTCTCTACCCTGTGCTTTCCAGTTCAGATAGGAGTGAGAGTGTTTTATTAATTATGTATTCTAGTTGCCTCATACATTTACAGGACCTGCACCAAATAAACAAAACCGCATCCCCTCTGTTCTCTGCCCTCCCTGCTTCTCCTGCTGGACATGAACTAGGCTGCCTGCTGCTAATCCTTGGCTGCTGGACTCCTGGAGACCGCGGATCTGTTCAACAGGCAGTTAACAGCTTTGCTGCCAGCAGGGGCCGTGCAATTTCTCTGGCAGGAGCATTGTGCTGTTTTCTTCAACATTGTACTTGGCTGCCAGTCTTTCCACACTAGCGCATTTTTAAATTATTATTATTTTTTGCACAACTACTGGCTAGAATTTGTCATTATTTCATGGATTATTTTTTTTTTAGTGTCATAGACACATTGCCTTTAATGGGGGCCCAAATACACAGCCCTCACTAAGGTCATGCCTATATTGGTATGTCACTGGGGATGTATATAAAAGAACTTTTTGCACTTGCTGTGTATAGTTGTGAGGCACTCAAGCAGGATTCACTTCTTGCTGTCTCTTGTGGTACTTTTTAATCCTCCTCTCATAATTGGCTACCTTTGTAGCAGTCACATGCTTATTTTACCACATTCTGAGAGGGTCTCAGACACACCAGAAGTTATCAATGTCTTGTGCAAGAAGAAGAGGATATAGCTATATTAAACATATCAGAATTGCTCAATATATTTTGGGTGAAGAAGAGGATATAGCTGTATCCTGAAGCCTAACTGGAACTGACTCAATACATTGTCCTACTTGTTTTTTCACAGTAGCATTTTTTATAATGTCTTTCTGACAAATATAACATGGACTGTAGTAATTTGTATCTGAGCACTGAAGTGTTTCCCATGATTCAGAAGTAAATGTTGTCTTGTTGCATGTTTGAATACATACCTTCTTTATCTATAGCCATGCCATATGGATTTTTTCCAAGATTTTGAAAAATTCCTCGCCAGCAGAACACTCCTACATGACTGAAGTACAGAATCATCCTTCTCCTCAGCCAGCTCCTTTTGTTTGTTTGTTTTCTGTCAATCATCCTCACTTTCCATGTCTTGTGTCAGAGAACACTCTGTGTCTCCTGGGACAAGGACTGTCTCATCTTGTGTTCTTACACAGCGACCTCAATAATGAATCTGCTGGGTGCAGCTGGTAACAGTGACAAGAGAGGAAGAACGACAAATAGCAATCATTACAACACAAGGAGAGGTGGGTTTCCATTGCATGGGCATGTCATGCCTGATATGAGCATGTCATCCCTTTTCCTTGAAGACTTTATATCTGGATGAGCCCTGAGTAGTACCAGACTAATACTGTATGTCAAAAGTCTTTTTTGTTCACAGGTTACCTCAGGGATGACCTCCTTGGAGAACAAAAGGTTCTAGAAAACTGAGTAGAACCGGGCTTTCTGGTAGTTGTGATAGAACAACACATGACATGAAGAATCAGTTGTCCCTACCCCACACAACAGCTATCTATCTACTGTGATCTTAACAAACTTTCCTAGACAATCTCTCAAATACTTTTTGATCCCCAGTGTTTTTTATTTTCTAGCATTTAATTTTTCCATCTCCCCCTTAAGTCCATTTCTTCTTGTTGCCTTCAATACCTTCTTTGGTCAACATAAAGGAAGACCACAAGGATGCATCCATCAGTGCTCTCTTGGGCATGGAGCAGGCAGGCTTGCTCGGGCTCTCTCGGGGACTGTGCCTGCGAGGCTGCCAAGTACTTTTTCTGGTCTCTTCCGGACTTTCTTAAGTGAGGTGCCAGAAATGGCCGAGTGCTTCAGCAGAGACCTTCCTGAGGCTACATAACAGGGAAGGATTGCCTCAGTGTGTACTAAATTTGCTATTCATAGAGCCAGCTCTGAGTTATAACTCTTGGTCTCTTCTCCCCCCCAATAGCATGACATCTTATTGGAGATAATGTCTCGGATTGCCAGTCTCTTCCACTTTTGCCATGACAGCAACCTCAAACACTCCCCTTCATAATTACAAAGCTACCATTCCTCTCATTTTTAACCTCATAAGCCTGCTTTGGCAAATACAGCAATTTCTTATGAGGAATACACATATTTTAGCTTCTTTGATGTGACTGTACAGTCCATGAGCCACAGCCTGAGGACATCAGATACAAACATAATTGATTCCATGAAGAGAAGGTAGGAACCATTCATCATACCTTTGCAGTCTTTGGTCTTGGCTTTTAAAAAAGATAAATCAGCAGCAAACACATGAATGTAAAGTGCACAGAATAATAAACAGACACTTAAAAAATGTTCTTTATTTTAATTTCCAAGTTCAGCTTTCAATAATTTGCAGATAAAATGAGAGTACAAAAATTCTCCCTTTAGTCTAGTTTGAGAGTAGGTAGAGTGTTCATTATTTCCAAATAAAATTAAGCCTGCTTTTTCAAACACCATTTCTATGCACAAATTATATAGCTCATTCTTTTCATAAGGCATGTAAAACGGATTTCAGTCAAAGCATTAACATGTTTTATACTTGGGTGTCAGAATTAAAAATATAACTAAAAGGTTCACAAAAACCCATGCCTGAACTGCAGAACAGAAGTACACACTCAAGACACTACACTGTACACACACAGAAACATGCTTATATGAATATATATGTATATGAACATATTAGGAAGATTAAAAAAAAAATCTGTTTTCTGTTTCGTATGTGATCTTAGCCATTTAGCTAACAATACATTTTAAGCCAGTACTCATATATTGCTTACACACACATTATACCTTCCAATTTTTTCAGTAAAAGATCATTTCTGTCACACAGTAAAATTGTGTGTCTTCCACTCAATGTCATACACTAACGGTGAAATGATGAAATACATTAAGGAAGCATAAGGGACAGAGTGAAGGAATACTGAAAGATAAAATTGCACTGGGTCATTGAGAAGATGAATTTGCCTAATAATGTCTATTGGTAAGGGCAAATTCTCTCTCTTCTTTATCCAATGTCCCCTTTGTTTTGAGTGACTCCATTTCTTGCACATTGGAAGAAAATGTATTTTATATATATGTACATATCAGAGGAAGATCCTATCTATGAGTTGTGTTGGAATTGTGGAAACATAGCAAAGTAAGTTTGTTTCTATTTAAATCCTGAATCATAGAAACTCACTTGATGTTGGCAAATTATTTCAGCAGAAAGTGTGTTATTTCCGTGTAGCTTTAGAAATCCTCCAGTGCGACCGAAGGACATGGAGCAAATTAGGTGGCATAATACCTTTTTCTGGAAAATTGCATTTCAAAAATCCTGTCATATATGAAGACACAGATGTCTGCACATCCTTTATCTAATAACATGGTTATTTTATTTCATGTGTTGGAGCTGTTTAAATTTGAAAGATGCTACTCAAGAACTGACCCTATAAGTAAGACTCTTCACCCATAGGAAGGTCACCTGGAGTGAAGATGTCCAGATGATTCTTTGAGCTTGCTTCTTCCACTAAAACCAGCACAGGAATTTATTTTTAGGACTTCAAATTGTTTTAAGCAGTCTAGACTATATTCTGTCACCCTTAATTATACACAGTGGTATATTATTTCATAAACAAATTCATTGTTTCTACTGGTGGTTGTCTCTAGCAGAAGAAAAGTGAAGAAAACATAAATATAGCCCTATCTATGTGCACAGGCAGGATCCACATCTCCACAACATGTAAGGTCTTTGGAAGCTTGTGCATCAACAACTAAGAAGCTACCTAAGACAATGTAATTTATTTTAAGGTAGCACTTAATGAATAAGAATAGTGTTACATGAGAGGAGTTTATCAAGTTGCCTGTAATTACGCATGGATTTTACAACAGAAGTTGGAACCAGCCTTTGAATGCCCTAAGGTTAAGTTTCAGGATATAAACAGGTTTATAAGATCCTGAAGTAGCTGAGGAAAGTTATCAGGGGCAGACAGAGGCGTCACCCAGGTCCCTCAGCCTTCATGACTCCACAGCTGCCGCCCTGATGGGGGATGTGGTCACCATAAGCAAGTTCTCCAGTATTGTCCGGGTCATTACATACCAAGGCCATCTCCTACTAACCATCTTGTCGCATCTCATGCTCTGAATATGAGACTCAAGAACTGCCTCCCTGATGGCTGCTCACTTGCAGCAAGGGCTGTTTCTCATACCGGTGTTCTCTGCAGCACTGCAGGCTTTCTTCTGTTGTGTGACCCAAGCTATCAGATACATCTGGTCAGCATGCCATTACAAAAGAAATTTATTTGCTAGTAAATGATCTGCCACAGCTCATTCATCCTTGCACCTGCTCACACTAACGTGGTGAGCTGTGGAACAGCTTCTTACACAATGAAACTTCCCTTTTGCCTTCCTTCAAAATCCTCTCTACTCTTTCACATACCAGCATCACTGATCTCTTTCTGTAGTTTCCCTGTATCATGTGTGTTTATGCTGCACTCTCTGCCAGAAAATCCTTTGAAACAGAAGCAGGTTATGGGTCTGGCACAGATATGAAATGGCTCATCTGCTTTGCACAAACAATGCAGAATCCCAGACATGTGTGTTCGATTAGGTCAGTACACGGCCACCAACAACGGCTGTCCATTTCTAAATTAATATTGCTGAGCTGCTACAGCCACTGTTTATCGTTAGAGTGAATCAAGTCCCTTCCTCTCCTATATTGTTGCCAGCAAGTTGGCAGAAAGCCACAACTTGGAACGACCTGCCCAGACTGCAGTTGTCTTACCCATACAACACTATTGTCAACATATTTCAGTTCTGCAGTACAGGATCACTTACCGGATAACACACTAACCCACAGGAACATTAGCACAAGTTCTTTGCCCCTTTTTAGGACATCTAAAAATAAATATTTCTTACATATATTCTGCTGTAAGCAAAAATCTCACACTGACTCTGGATTTCAGTTTGCCTTTCTGTCGGAATAATTAGTAAACAATTCCCTATTGGATAAACTTGTTGCACTCCAAGTAAAATATCACATACTCATAACATAGTAGCAAGTTATTAACATTATCCTAATACAGAATAAATTAGGATTCAGTCTCACTATTCTGTTTATACCTATTTGCATACGTGTAAAAAAGACTTCTTGCAGTTCATACATGGATTTTCTTTTCAACAGCATCAGTTTGTTATGAACGACCTTTGAATAGTTATTTTAAATGGCCCCCTGAAGATACTCATATATGTCTGATGGCAGAGGCAAGTAAATTTGCCACTTTTATCTTCATAAACAAACAAACTCACAGAGAATATATACCATTACTTCTGTATAAAGAAGTAATATGTTGAATTAATTCCTGGTCTTTACTACACTGAACATTTATATTTCTTTTAGCTGTATATTTATGATAAACATGGAGTGCTATGATACAGGATGCTTATTTACAATGCAATTAAATAAGTTCTGCACGGCAAATCAACTATATCTGATCAAATAAAGTTAATTCTTTGTTTTAAAAATCATGGTTATTTTCATGTAATGTTAGTGATCAGTCTGAACCTCAACACAATTAAAGGGGCATGTATAGAACAACCAAGTGGCCAGAACCCTACTTGCCAGCTAAGACTAGGAACTTCGAGTAAGGCTGATCAATATGAAAGTTACTGTTTTTAAGACCTAAATTCTGTCAATACAGAAAATAAATTAAAACTAAGTAATTAAAAGATTAATACATAAAAAGGTTACTATATGACTTAACTACATATAACAGATATATATAGTTTAAAAGAGATTTAATGGACGCCACCTGTGTGTCTCTTTCTGAGATCTCTGGGCTTGAGTTTTATGAAAGCAAGTGCTTTAAATTAACTCTGTGGGTTTGAATGTACACACTTGAAACCTCTCACGACTAAAAATGCAGGTTCATGTGCTCATTTCCTGGTTTAAACTGGGAGGAACTGTACTGCCCATCATTCAGCTTCATTGTAACAGCAACGCAAAACAAGACATACACAAGGAGATAACACAATTTAGTAAAAACTAAATGGCATGAATTTTGACTTATGTCTGTGCTGTGCCACTGCTTCAGACAAGTGACATGTGAACATCCTGCAGTGTCTGCAGCTGGTTTCTGTAAGACATATTTCTGAAGGCACTCAGCAGCAGCTGCCTGCTGTGTTCAGCATGGAACATGTAGAGATCTTCATGTCTTCAGCAACTGGCGACATTTAAAGTGCAGTGACGGATTGTTAGGTCCATCTTCATCTGCGCTTTGTTTTGTTAATTGACACAATTCTTTGTTTTCCTTCTGTCGCTTTGTCTGATGCTTTTTGTAATATTAATGGTGACTTCTTTTGTGGACATTTTCTGTGTGTCCCGTTTACTCTGTGAAAGTTTTAAACAGCACAGTGATTCCACACTGACAGAACAAACAGACATTGATGATTACCTCCTAATTTATGAAAACTGGACTACTTAATATACAGAAAGACTCCAGCATTCTTCACACAGTGCTGTGATATGGAGCAACTTTCTCATTCAGCATGGACGCAAGCTTTTATAACTGCTATAAAGGCAGTGGACACTAGTTGGCTTTGGATCAACCCTCTTGGCTATCATTAGCACCTCTGCACATACGTATTCTAAAAGTGGAGCAAATAGATCTGGTTTCAGTCCAGAAGTGGAAATTAGAAGTTCCTTTTGATGTCACTGGGAGTTGAGTGTGATCAGCCTGAGACAGAATTTTCTCTATTTTACATTTCTTAAGTGAAAATACAGTTTCAAAATAACACTTAGTTCTGTCTGCATATAGGGTACAAATACAGTATTTACCTTTCAGAGATTCATCAGATTATTTCCAAATATTAAAAAAAGTCATTCCATCTAAGGCGTGCAAGTGGATCCCTAATTTAAATTTATCCTTCTCCGTCGCCCAATCTGTCTGCTTATTGCCATAAGCTGCACATATAGTGCCTAGTAAACAGGATAGGTCTGGCAAAGGACACTCAAAACCGGGCTGACAGAGACACAGAGCTGAGTTAGGTGGATTTGATTATTACATTTGCAGTGTTTCATGAAACAATTAGTAATTGTAAAGAATGCCAGGTAAATAAGGCATCATTTACATGGTAATAGTGCCAGGTTATAAACTGATAAACTTCCACTGATGTGAGTGAAAACTACATATTTATCTGAGAGCAAAAACTGCTCTTTATTTGCTGCTGTGTATTACTGCAACTTTTTGCAGCCTGAATACAGCTGCTCCCTTGCTATCTGCTCCCCCAGTGCTCCTGTTCACACAAGGACTCTCGAAAGGCTACACACATCATGAAAATCAAACCAAGTCATTGTCAGTCAGTGACATAATCTGGATACCACCTTTGCTTTCAGGGTGCTTGACCATTATATTGTCGTCACTGGTATTACAACTTCTTTCAGCAGCAGCATATTTTATTTCCAACTATGCCATGCAGCACTACAGTCTCGGGGAAGAGTGGCTGGAAAGCTGCCTGGCAGAAAAGGACATTGGAGTGTTGGTCAACAGCCAGCTGAACATGAGCCAGCAGTGTGCCCAGGTGGTCGAGAAGGCCAACAGCATCCTGGTTTGTATCAGAAAGAGTGGCCAGCAGGACTAGGGAAGTGATTGTCCACCTGTGCTCAGCAGTGGTGAGGGTGCATCTCAAATCCTGTGTTCAGTTTTGGGCCCCTCACTACAAGAGACACTGAGGTGCTGTAGAGAGTGCAGAGAAGGGCAACAGAGCTGGTGAGGGGTCTGGAGCACAAGTCTCATGAGGAGCAGCTGAGGGAACTGGGGCTGTTCAGCCTGGAGAAAAGGAGGCTGAGGGGAGACCTTATTGCTGTCTACAGCTACCTGAAAGGAGGTTGTAGCATGGAAGGGGTTGGTCTTTTCTCCCAAGTAGCAACTGATAGGATGAGATGAAATGGCCTCAAGTTGTGCCATGGAAGGTTCAGATTGGATAGTAGGAAAAATTTCTTCACTGAAAGGGTTGTGAAGCAGTCGAGCAGACTGCCCAGGGAAGTGGCTGAGTCACCATCCCTGGAGGTGTTTAAAAGATTTATATATGAGGTTCTTAGGGACGTGGTTTAGTGGCAGTGTTGGGTTAGTGGCTGGATTCAATGATCTAGATGGTCTTTTCCAACCAAAATGATCCTATGATTCTATGACCCCCACAAGAGGATACTAAAATTTCCCAGATGCAGCCTGTGTCAAACCCTTTCTCTTCCCTTTTGACACCATTAACTGTGCCATGTCATGTAACCAATGGTACAGGTAAGGCAGTAGGATCCTTTAGACTCTGAAGTTTAGAGCTTGATGCCTGAGAATAGAACAAGAAACAAAGATGTAAAGCAGTTTACCCCCTGCTGCCTCACAGACCAATGGCAAAACCCTGAGAACACTGGGTGTTGCATCTCATTCTATTCTGCAACATGTAGAAGTAAAAGAACTGTAGTCAATATGAATATCCAGATGAATAAAATGGGCACTGGCAAACCAGAGCTGGACCCTAACTTAGATAGTATACTTTCCTTGTAGGAAAATAAATTTATTTTTTGACTATAAGAAGTCCAGACAAATTAAACTTCCTTTCTTAGAAACCTGTATTATATATGTAAAATAATGTAGATGCCCTACTTATCATCAGAAATTTTCTTTGCAGTGGGTTGCAACAGTACAGATATGTATTACTGAATGTATCTTAGCTACTAAAAGGGCAGGAAGGGCCATAGGGCCCCATGTCAGGAACCCACACTTCACTGAGAAGTCCCATTACAGTCAACACTCACATTATTAATATGTTGTGGGAATTTGCCCATAGTTCCTAGTAAGTCTAAATACAGAAGTAATTTTCCAATCACTTACAAAATTAGGCAATTTTCTTCAATGATATGTCAAGTGTACACTATAATTCTCAAGTATGGCCAAGTCATTTTCAAATTGAGTTAATAATTAAGTTAGTTCTGTTCAACCATATCCAATCTGACCAACTCATTTTTCGCTGTGGGATACTGGCTATGACAAGCATTTATGTTTTTCATTTACAGCAAATCCATGGCTCTAGATATCATGCTCCTGTAGAATGTCCCTATACATCTGGGGCTCCAGTATCTCATGGAAGGATACAGCAGGATCGAGGTCACTGGGGAATATTTCTGTACTACAGCAGTACAGAAGATAATACAGTGAAAGTATAAAATAAATACATGTATCAACATGTTGTTTGGAGGCAAATGCAAGGTGAAGTTCAATCAAATTCCCTTTTTCATTTGCTCAGTCCTCCTGGGTTTAAATTTGCCTCCTTTAAGGACCTGGCTCCCAAAAGGGGACAGCTTCTTATGGGGTGGGTGTAGTAGTTCCACCACACACCATGCTGAGAGGTTTTCCTATCTGAGAAACTGAGGAAGCACTAAAAAGACATAGGGTTTCAGTTATTTTAATCTGCAGCAGCTCAGCAGCTGCTACACAAACAGGGCAGTATATGGAAACCTGTGGGACACAGGCAGGTAGGCAACTATGACAGAAGGAGTTTGGGCTTTGGTCTAGCCCCAAAGCCTTGGATGTTTGTACGTTATTGCTACGCTGGATGATCCTTCTGCAACGTACACAGTAGGTGAAGGGGAGAAGCGGGGAGGGTCTGATCCAAAGCCTACTGAAGGTATTGAAAAGACTCCCATTGACTTTTTCAGACTTCACATCCAGCCCTGATTGAACCAGAGTTTGTGCAGTGCACACAATTTAAGAAAAGCAGCAATTAAGGAAAAACACATTCCATTTCCGTTAATTAACTTAAACGGTTTGTACAATTCATGCCACAGCTGGACTGAGCTGACAAAAAATAAGTGTAGGGGTTTTTTTCCTGTAACAAATCTATGTGTTACTCTGATTGCTGAATAAAACATCAATTTGTGGCTATTCAGGCCTGAAGCACTGTCAGAGGTGCTGGGCTCAATCATATTGTGGCTGCGGTGAAGCCATTTTTCCTTATCCCAACACATTAAATACAGTTTGGCTGCAGCGAGAAAGATTGTCACAAAAATAAGTTTGGTCTAGTTGAAGCTAGTGCTGAGCATTGGGGAACATAATTATGCTCTTACCTCTGCTGTCCTGAAGCCATTCTGTCTCTGTGTTGTAGCTCCTGTGCCATGGACCATGGGGGTTGCACACTGAGGAGCACTGTTGTTCCTCTTCTCAGTGCTCAGCGTTCCCGCTGTGGCTGATGCTGCAGTTACACCTGTCTGAGCTGATTTTCCATCCTCCAGAACACCTAGCAGTGACACATGAAATTGGGCAATTAATACTGCAGGGAAGTTTATAATGGCAGCTCTGTCTTCCCTTTATTTCTCCACTTTTTTGATAGCACGAGTCATGGAAAGTGCTGTACGATACTTCAGTGAGAACACCCCACCTGCTTTTGTCACCTTTATCGTCACACTTCACATTATTTGGCCTTTTTCCTATAGCCTATTGCTCTTAGAAACACTGACTCAGAAAACATATAAAACCGGTTAATGAGTGCAGCATATCAGTGGCCTTTTGGTCACCTGCAGATCTCCACTGGCTTCTCCACACAGCTGCTGGCTTGATAGAGGATTTAACTAAGGACCCAAAGGGGCTTCTCTTAAATCTGTCTCAGTTCTGGTAAATGAAGGGGTTAGATGTGAGCCTGACAGATGAGACTGGTATGAATGGAGAGATTGCTCTATTTATGTCCTTAAACATTTTTTTTTAATCTGAAGTTGAGGAAAGAAATTAAGGAAAAATATATTTAATACTGTTTTGATTGTCAGAAATCGAATAAATTACTAATTTGCTTTCTGCTCAGCTGTGTGAATGAGTCATGTGTTGTACAATATGAATTGCATTCACAAAAGTCAGTTGTCATTTATGGCAAGTACAGAGCACTAAACATCTGGTTGCAATACTAGGTCTCAAATAAAAACACAAAGAGCTAGTGGGATGCATGACTATAACACTCAATTTTATTTTTTGCAAAGCTCATTTGTAAAAAGCTTTATGTTCAAATAGAAAAAAAAATTCACTAACTGGCAATGCAGGTATCAAAACTGGAGGAAGAAGCAAGGAGTCCCAGTTACTAAGGGAAAAATAAATATGAGGGAAAGCAATGACAATTTATTGTTACTTGAAGTGTGCATTGTGTCATCAAAACCTTCTGCTATGAACTGGGTGGAAATTCAAGCACAGTATTAGGGGTATTAAAAGAGACACAATGTCTGGAATTCTGTTCCACATATCTGTAAAAAAAGCTGCTTTATCAGTAGAAAGCAACATCAGTAGCAGCTTGCAAAGGCAATGACTGAAATAAAATAAAGTCTTGATATTGAAAATATCTAAAGCTGTGTAATACTTAAAACATCTGAACACAAAACTAGTCAGTGCATTTCCCTGAGCAGTCAGAAGATGGTGTTAGAGTTTTCCTAAGAGAGTTTAACCTGGAGTGGTGGTCACTAAGAATAGTGCTAAATCATCTGATTTTTGATAGAAAAAACTTGAGTTGGAAGTTGAAAAAATTACATTATAGTTTATTTTAAAAATATTTGTCTTTGGAAGTTTCCTCTTCTGCTAGATATAAAACCTAATGTCATTCTCTGATCTAAATCTATGGCCAACTTCCCGTAAGACAAGAGTAAACCTCACCTCTTCTGCATCTCCCAAAAGTCCATACTTACTTCTGGTTTTGGTCTTACCTCTTCCTGCCGCTCTGTCGTGGAAGATGTGAGGCAGAAAAATGACTTGGTGCAGAACAGTAAGTGGCACAGACTGGTATAATGGATAAAATAAATTGTCAGGACGGGAGTGGGAGAGGCAATTAGGCATGTGTGAGTCAGGAGTCAGGCCGCGGTGTACTGCTTCACCTTGCAGCGGAGCTGTGGGAACAGGCTTGAGCACAGCTTTGAACAGGCAAAACGCCCTAGGCATTACATACTAATTCCATTAATTGAATCTTGGATGTTTCAAACACATACAAATTGTGAATTTTTCCTTCTGTGGAGTCATCCTACTAAATTACTTTCCATCATGTGTGCCTTTGGCCATCTGGCCTCTAAGTAAGTTGTCTGGAGAAGCAGCTGTCAGCAGAAAACCCACTTTGTTCAAGGACAATTGTTCATGTATCAGATTGTGTTGCATCTTTTGCTCTCTCACAGAACAATTTTTTCTTACATCAGTTCATTTCTGGAGGATGATGGAAAATCTCAGTCCTGAAAATGGTATATTTGGGTCAGGTTTTTGTTCTGTTAGTTTGCAGCCCAAGCATCCTTGTTGCATCCTGCTTTGCAGGGCTGAGACATTTTTCTGCAATACTTGTCAGAAATGAACCAGATATCAGCACCTGAGCCTTCTGCTGTCACTCCCACTAGTTTTACAGGTGACCTAGTGGTCACCAATACTAGCTTATCCTAGCAGTCCAAAAAGCTTTTTTATTTTATTCTGAAATGTGTTGGCACTTCTGAAGTTAAGACACTTTTAGATTTCTTTTTCATTGGCAAACAAGTGATTTAGAGAGTAAGCAACAGCTTAAAGGCTTCAGTGACTTGCTCTTTATGTATGAGCACTGAGCAGAAATTACAGTGAGAATGCCCGAGCAGTGTAAGTAAGAGCACAACATTTGTTGGCAATTCATAAAGTTACAGCTATTTTATAGACTAGAAATATAACATAAAATGCTGATTGCAAAACAGATGATGTTAAAGAAAATATTAGGAACACATGACTGCTTTTTAAATAGCAAATATTTTTGCATTGCTGTTTGGGGTTTGCCATAGTACACAAAAATGGAAAAGTTAACTTTCTTCTTCTGTACAATCTAGAATGTGCAAGCTAGCAGGGGGGTAATGCTCAGGGTCTTGCCTCGATGTCATTTAAACCAAACTAACTTTAGAGTCATTTATGTTATCCCCACAGCATGGGTTTGGTAAATAGCCTCCTTGGTCTTTCATTGTAGAGCTTCAGTAGAAGTTTAAACAAATGGTTCGGTAATTTAGTGTTCATTCTCATGTTCTCTGCCAGGACAAACCCTGCCAAAGGTCTGTGGGCATCCTGAGGCCAGTGAAGACAGCAGATCACATCACAATGATCTGTCAAATCCATATATTTTATTTTTAAAATAACTGGCAAGCCTGGAGTATTCTTATGGCTCCATTCCTAAAGCTGAGTTTCTGGGTGATCATCAAACCCCCAGTAATGTGGTGGTGACCTTTCCCTCAGGAATGGTAGTCGAGGTTTGGGAGACTGCCAGGCCACTCCCATTATGGGGAGGAATGGATGACAAGGGGCAGGTATTTCATTGCATGTAATCAGGTTTATTTATAAAGAACATGCATGAGTTCTCTCTCAATGGATGTGAGGAGAATACCCAAGCAGCAGCCCCATTACTCTCAAATTCAGGTCTATCGTTCCAGCAACAAACATGCTTCAAAGAATTTGCTGTCCCATGGCAATGCATATTGTCATCTTCCTTTTCATGGGCTTGCTGGGCTGCACAGCCGAGCTTAGTGCTGTCTTTCTTGCCAGCTCAATAGAAATCCTTTAGGCTGCAGTTTGACAAATGCATCTTTCAGCAGCACCAGGGGGAAAAAAAAGGATTATTTTAAACTGAAATCAATCCCCAGACTTTCTTCATCACCCGATGATGCAACCAGTTGGACTGGCACAACATGGGAGGGAGCGCAAGAGTTGAAACAAGCAGCAGAAGGCAGCTCAGGTTGGTGCGTTGTCCCACCAAACCAAACCAAACCCAACCCCACTCATCCAGCTACACTCGTTCTTCCCGTTGAGTTGCGTTGCTGAGCTCCCTGACTCCTCTGGAGACACATTCACATTGTTCCCAACTGCCTCTGTGGCAGGGAACATAGAATTGTTTCACCCGTTTAGCCCAGACTCATTAAGGATTCTCGTTGTGTGTCCCAAAGTCTTCTAAAGAAGTTCCTGGCCCAGAACAAGATGTGATGTGACTGACTGATTACCGATAACTTACAAAGTATGTCTAAAATCTCTTTCACTAAGAAATCTGACTATTTAGACCAAATGATGGCAGTTCGAATAATCTTTTGTTTTGCATATTTTCACATTCAAAATTTGAATATTGAAAAAATAAACTTGCCTGACTTTTTTTTCCACTAAGATGCTGGCATTAAATTACTGCCTTTTGTTCGAAGTTCCAAAAATACAGAAGTTTTGGAAACTTTGGATGTGGATAAAAATCAACAATATTTATTGAATTTTAAAAATCAAACTAAAAGTTGGTCCCTAGGATATCTGGATATGTTTTAGCTGTTCTGTAGTTTTAAAGAAGGGTATTTAAGCACACTTTTACACACATCACTATGTAGTCAACAGAAAAGCTACATATTGTAAAATCAGAGATATCTCCATACAAGACCAGCAAAACAGATCAAATATGTCTGAAATATGTATCCTAGGTAAAGAACAACAGGCATATTAAAGGTGATATAAACTCCTAGAAGAGGACAAAGATAACAGAACATGACAATTGTCACTGGTAACACAAAAATAAAGGCACAGGTATTTTTCAGTAGCTCATATAAGCAGTATAAATAAAATTAACTCTCCAAGAACTGCTGCTACTCATAATTAATAGTTTATTGTAACACTGAATATTCAAACTGACAGTAAGACACCAAGTTTTTCCAGTCTTTCTGGGATAACCTCCTACTCTCTCTGCTGTAAACATAATGAAAAATTCAGTATACCCAAGCAAATATCAATATAAGCTTTTAGAAGGAAGACTTGGAGCACTTCAATGCTTCTGTTACCTTAATTTTCTAAAATTATCTTTATTAATTAACCATAGTTACTATCATTACAATTCCTTGCATTTCATACTATTAAGTCAAATATTAATCACAGATATGACATGATCGTTTTGTAAAGAAAACAGAAGTTTTCTTCATAACAGAATTGTAAGCAGCAAACAGTACTGTTCAAAGGCCTCCTTCGCTTCCTAAATGCCACTTGGAAGTCTGATGCAGATTCACCAATGCCTTCAGAGAAACCCGTCCCTGATGCCCTTCTTCCTCCACTGGCTGTAATTTATGCCCTAACTTCTGTCCCTCAACATCAACCAAGTGTCCTATGATCTTCCTGTCTGCCTCACTTCTCTTCCTGCAGGCTGCACCTCACTTCTTTAAAAGCAAATGTCGCCACATCCCATCTCCTTCCATGTTCTACAAGACCTCTTAATCTGTGCTAGCATGTGCTTTTTTGTCTACAAGCCTAATCATTTTTAAATTGTAATGAGTTTTCAGAAATTCCTAGACAGCAGCATCCTACAACTGTGAAAAATGAAAACAAGACATATAGTACAGATAAGATTCACTTACATATCACCAAAAATTGAATTGCATAATACTAAGGCCACCCCTGCAATGTTTGTGTTCTGTAAGCACTAGATACTTAAAAGTAATTTATTAATACCAAAGTACCTAAGTTCTTAATACCTCAGGCATTTTGTATTTTAGGAGATAAATAATTAAAATTGCACTCCAAAAAGTTGCTCACAGGCTCGCAAGCTTGCATGCATTCGAAGTAATGTATGTTTAAGTCGTCTTTTGTAGCTCTCTAAAACCATTTAAATGGGGAAGAAACAGTTTAAGAAAAAAACTCAATGAATTATTTTAGTAAATAAGAAGTTCATCACAGAGAAATCAAAGGAAATATGGAATGGAGATTTTAGACATGTACTTATGATATCTTCAATTATATCATGACAACACTAGTGAAAAAAAAAAAGCAACCAACCAACCAACAAAAACCAAACCAAACCCCACCAAAAAACCCCATAAACCAACAAACAAACCAACAAACAAACCACAAACAAAACAAACAAGGATAACCAATGCATAGACACTCCCATAGTTATTCATACAGCCTGGTTACACCTAAGGTTTCAAATGATCCTTTATGAGACTCATAAAGAGGAGAGGGTACTTTTAAGATATAACTCTTTCCAACCAGATTTTAGCATGGAAATAAAGAGTACATGAAGAAGGGGGAAAATATATAATTAATTCATATGGTGAAAGTAAAACTGGAGTAAAAAACAAAATAGTGTCATGGATGAACAGCTGGCACAGAGAGACAAGGGAAAAAGGGAGGTCAGTTTTTTGCATGACAAAAGATAAAGATATGGCTTCCCCAAGGCTTTTTGCTGGACCTTATCTCTGTACTAGAAAGCTAATGTGCATTTGCTAAAGATCAAGTATGGGAGAAAGGAACCAGATAGCAACATTTTGGGGTAGCCCTTAACTATCAGGACTACAGGAAACTTTTCAAATCAGAGGCAGCACCGAAGGTGGGTCTCTGGGATCTCATTGCACAGACCTTGTTGACAGAGCAACATCTCAGTAAGATCCAAAACCAAACTGAAATTTCTCTGACTAACAAATATTAGAAGTGCTGCAATAGCTAATACTGGCAAGAAATTCGAGATGGGTATGAAGCCTCGTAGCACAGAGGCAAAATTACTTTTGGCCAAAAGGATCAGACCTTTCCGGAGAAAATCATTGCACATGTGCTTGCCACAACACTCTCCCGCCTGTATTTAAAGCAGCAGGTAGTGGCCAAAACAGGACATGAATTCTGACCCAAACACGCTATAGATCTGACTCAGGGCTGTGGGCCCTGTGCTGTCACGTGCTCTGCTATTGAATAACAAGCACATATTTGTTTGAAGTGAGTAGCTGGTGATTAGTATGCTAAATTTATATCTTTGGAATTTACTACAAACAAACCAGTAAGGTTCAATTTTCTGGTTCAGCAACACCCTTTTTTATTTATCGTGGCTGTTATCTCATGAATAATGCAGACAATGTCGTTTTAGAAAATGCCTGCATAATAAAATACTGCATTGTAAAAACAGACTCTGAGAAAACTCACAGTAAAGACAAATGAACCATGTTAGCACAACATGCAGCTGCTTCCAGAGGAAATATGTATTTGTTACCATCACCTTCTTACTTTTAATGCTAAGTATAGAGAGCACTGAAATACCTGTTTTCTGTACCTGTTTTCCTGAGTTCGTGTTTGAGAAAACAACATAGCTGCAGGCCTGAGTGCTGGTGTGCACTTGAGGGGCAGAAGTAAAAGATAGCATGGATCCCATAAAAAATTAATGGAGTGGAGGTTGTGATAAAAGTTGAAGTCATTTCCTACAAAACAGAAGCCTCAGGGATGAAGCCAGATGCTCAGGAAAGTGCAATAGTTTTTTTTCCTAATGAGGAAGAATTTAGAAACTTTCAGACATAGGAGAGAGTGGGTTTGTAAGGCAGGACGAAGGATCCAGAAGATCTGCAGAGGGAGGACCTGCTGCAGCAGGAAAATATCATCAGAAACAATGTTTTGTATTTATTGAATCAGCAAATACAATAACACAATACATTTACTGCCCAGACATTCAGAGAATCCAGAAGTATTTATCTGAACTCTAATTCAATACAAACTATAGAGGGTGAAGCAAAGCAAAACATGTGTGCTGGTGTGTGGCAGGTGCGGGGATGCTGTGATCCTCCCTCCCCACTGCTCGCCCTAGAGCACCACCAGCCTCTTCATTCTCCATTTAGATGGTATCTGCTTTACTTTCAGGGCTAAGGGAAGTAGGTGATAAGTAAGAGGAAATTCTGTATCTATGCAAGACAAGGGTGCTCAGGTAATAGCTTATAGCAGAAGGCAAATCAGACTCTGAGATCCTGATCTGGCCATGGTTTTGTCACGTTCAGGAGCCTTATGGAATTATGTTATTTTGTAAGATTATGGTATTAAATGTCAAATTCAGTACAAAAAGAACTGGCTCACGATGAATTTGTTTAACGCTTTTAAATGACTTTACGCACATCGGAGACCAAGCACTACATCTTGTGACAGTTTTGGTGGGCAGGTTTGCTCACTGATGGATTTCCTGCCACTTCATTTCTAGAGCATAAAACAAAGAGGAGACCTATAGATTTCTGTATTTCAAAACTTATTTTACCATTGCCAGCTTGAAATGAGTTAAGAGGCTCCTCTTTTTTAGATAAAAGGAATTTCTAAAAGATTTTAAAACTGTAATTTAACATGCACATGCATAAATAAGCATCTGATAAATAGCTCTGAAAGTCTGGCCAGATTTATTACTGTAATATGAAGATTTCTATTAGAGAGCGTTCAAGGATTCTAGCAGACAAATAGAATACAAGAAGGGCAGCATTAAAGCTGCAAACCTTGATATTTCTTACATGGCCTAATTTCCCATGTACAGGCAGATGTTAAATCTTTGTATATTGCTATATTTTAATTTCAAATTATGATATAGTGTCATGATACGACTGTCTTGTAAACAAACTTAACAGTGTTGCACCCACATCTGTGAAGCGAAAGGTGAATATAAAATTTATATTTATTCCAAATAGAAAAAGTGCAGTGCAACACTCTTTAACAATGCATGATCCTGTCAAAGCTCCAGACTAAGGATACTACATGGAAGACAGTCTCCAGAAGCAGAATGAGAAGGAATTGGTCTGACCATGAAGGGAAGATAGAAAAGGTAAACTTGAAAGAATAGTGATCAGGGTGCTAGGGAAGGACGTAATGGCAGACAGACAACAAGGTTTGATGGACAAAGAAACAAATTTTAATAAATGGAATGGGGAAAAAAAGAACTGAATTTTCATTCTATTGTGAAATAAGAAATTTGGAAGACATTGAAAGCTGAGTGCATTTTATGCCCGGGAACATCAACAAGATGGAATGGATTAAGGAACTTAACCAGTGCTAGAAACAGATCACTCATTCCTCCTAAGTGAAAAACTAACATAAAAATAGCAAACTGCTGAAAGGCTTTTCATAGTCCTGCATTTTAGAAGAACAGGCAGAGCAGGGATCTGCTTCTCCACATGCCAAGGTACAGGCTATGTTTCAGTACATTAAAATGACACTCTCCATGCACAATACTTCACACCACTGGTCAGCGCGTTTTCCAAAGGTGCTTGCTTTTGGCTCTGTTCCTGTCTGACGCGTTCATTGAGATCCAAAGAAAGAAGTTCCCATGACAGGAAAGCCCTGTGTGGGAGGGAGAACAAGCGGCAGGCTGCTGGCCCTCTCTCAGCCATCCTTCCCACAGCTGTGCCCACCCTGTGTGAAGACAGGTTCTGAAGAGCGGCTTAGATTTGTAGATGTTCACATGGTCTTTCCTTCTCCTTCAGGACGCGGTAATGAAACATTAAGCTTTAGACTAATTTCCAACACAGAAATGCAAAGTATTATTATCATTCTCATTACCCAGCTAATCATGCATGGAATTTTAAGATGATTAGATAGTATCATTTCAATTAATCATACTGAGGAGCATCAAAAATATTTAGGCAGACTAAACAGAAATCCTCATGAAAAGCATCTAAATGTACATGAAACTTGAGCTGAAATGACTTCAGTTTTTCTCACCAAGGTTCAGCAGCTGGAAACTGAAGCTACAGGTCCCAGGTAAGACATTAGACATGTATTTTAACTAGGAGTGATGAGTTACTGCCCTAATTTACAAAGACTTAGGCAAAGTATTAGCCACTGAAAGGCTGTAAATTAAGTCGGAACGTCCCAAAGGTGTGCTCCGTATGGGAAATAATTCAAGAAAGACTAGTGGACTGTATGGCCAGATGACATTTTCAGCCTTAAAGTCTATGAATATATGAAAGGATACCGTGACTGCAATCATAAAATCCTTTGGCTTAAGGTATCTGTATGCATGTGAAAAAGTTACCACTCACATTTAGTGTTCATCCTAAAATGAGGGCACTAGCTGTGTTAAAACCTAATGTCATCAGCTGTTAACAATCTACTAGATAAATCTATGAGATTTTTTTCGTCTTTTCCACAGACAGTGTAACCGCTCAGAAAGCACTGGGGCACCAGCTTTGTGCAACTGACAGAAATTCATACTTTCAGCACTGCAAGTGCTTGAAACAATTCTGGTGACCCCACTGGGAAATACTAGCAGTTTACGAGAATGACAATTGCAACACGAGGACAATATTCAGATGAAATACACAGAGACAGAAACACAACCATATGCATTGCTAGGAAACTGGTAAAAAAAAATAAAATCAGTCAATCAATAAAGGGATTGGCTGTTTATTTTGTGCTTCAGTAGCTAGCATCCACCTGAACAGACTAGCCTAAATCCATTATCTTCTGGGAGGAACGAGAGGCTCAGCATTACTTCTTTTTCATCAGCTGCTTAAAATATAAGGCTCAGTCAAGCAAACAGCAATGCAGAAACAATCCAGAGGGGCTCGGTGGATTCAGGAAAATTTGAAATGGAAAATCCTGCCTCTCAGCCTACAGCTGCTCGTGCTGATTGATCAGTAGAATGTTGCTCCTCTATCTACCTGTTTGTTTTACTTTTAACCTGTATTTTCCTAAACAGAAAAGGCAATGTAACAATCTAGAGATGGAATTATGCTTGTACTCATCAGATAATAAAATCAGGATAGGAATGCATTATTTATTTACATACAGTAGAGGACCAAGCCACTTGTTTCATTCAAGGCTGCTGCTGAGAAATGCACACAATCACACAGCTTTCGAAATATTCTCTGCGTAATCTAGAAGAGAGCGCTGCTTTATGTGAGCCAAACAAAAAGCCTTACAATAAGCTTGTGGTTTCAGTCATTCATTTGCTGAGTCTTAACTTAGTTCTGTTTTTATTAAGAAATATATTTCTACACCTGACTACAGGTGCAGAAAAGATGGATTTCTGCCACTTAAATGCCGCATTACTGTAATATGTGCTCATTGTGGAAATTTTGGAAATTTTAATCAACGGGCAATAAGGTAAACTGCACTCTGAACTGCGTTTCCTATATGAAATACATTACACCTCTACTTTGAGACTGGCAGGAGTCTTCACTTAAACCTAATTCCATTTTTAAGTGTTAGTTTTGAACTAGACATTCCTAAACTAGAAAATACAGGATTGGAATTGGCCAGAAAGTATAAATTCATTGCTGAGGAAAAGAACAAAGAATTTTTAAATGTCCTGAATCAGGATATAAAGGGAGGGGAAAAAAAAAAAAAAGAAAAAGAAGGAGAGAGAGAACTTTTTCCGCAAGAAGAAGTATTTTGCTGAGCAATTTTGTTCTGAGCATCCTCCGGGCAGGACCCGTCATTGACAAAAAACACGACTCAGGTTTCCTGCTCAGAGCCTTTCAGACAGTGTCCCTCTCTCACCATCCCTCCTCCCCAGCACTGCTGCAGGGGCGGAGGGAACAGCTCTTCACACAGTTAACGACATCGCTTTGACTCTGTAACTAAGGAAATTTTTCTCATGAAGGATTTCAATGGTGCAAGAAGGATTTTTTTTCCACTGGAAAATTGTCCAGAGAGAAGGTTCCAAATCATCTCTCTAGCAAATCATCACTATTGATGCTCAATATCCTGGTATCATGACGGCTAGGAAAGCCTTTTATATAACTCAAGTGTTCATGCACATCGCACTTTTAGTGAATTTACTTTATTTGCAGGTAAATGACTATGTTGGGGCAAACTGTGGGTGATCAGTCCTAGTAGATCTGCTTTAGACTGCAAGAGGGATTTAGCAAGAATGTTGGCCATTAGCTAAACAGGAATTAATTAGAGACCAAGAGAAAAGGTATCATAGTATATTTTTAAAAATGTTTTTACATTATTTTTTCCCAGTTTTTGCCATGATTTGAGAGAATCCCAGAGGGAGAAAGTGCAAGCAAAGAAGAAGTGGGCAGCTGGAGATTCCTGCCCAGCCCCTGCTGTCTCCTCCTGCCGCAGGGACACGGGGCGGCTGCTCCCACCTGAGCCACCAGGACCTTGCAGGAGGCTTCACACAGCACCTGAATGTCACTAACCACCTACCATTAAACGAGACTGAAGTGTTTCAGCAGTTGAGTATAATACATCTAACAAGATAACAAACTGGAGCCTCATAATAGAATAAATTTTCTCATCTGTCAATTATTTATGATACTTTAAAAAATTTTGCTTGCTATAGACTCTTCCTTTTTATATGGCAGTTGATATTTATTAACAAAGTATTAACTTAAAAATACTTTTAGAGATAGTGGAAGGAGGTTGCTTAGTATGCTCTGATAAGCCAAATAAGTATCACTGACATTTATTAACTGAATCAATGTAATGAAATAAATACAACACCCACAAAGCATATGATTACACAGAATGGCCATAGTGCAAAAACAGCGGCAGCAACAGTCCCATCCAAATTAATGACAACCCCTACACATTATTTCAAACAACATTCACATCCGTAACAATCCTTCTCTTATTGCAAAAAGCTTAAGCACGGGTGGTCTCCATATCAACAGGACTTATCCATGCTTGAAAATAAGGGGATGTTTAGTTTTGGGGGGTGCGATGGAAGGACGAGATGACTCAGAGATATAAAATGAAAATGCCAAAGTTCTCTGACAATATGTTGAAATATTTTGTTGCTTCCAATCGGTATTTCAGCTTCTGTTCTCAAATGACATCTGTACCTATGTGAAATTAAGACAGTATTAAACTATCAAGTAACAGCAAAGGTGAAAATGTACAGAGAGTGAGAATTAACAGCTATAGTTGGGCTGAAAAAATGTGGTTATTACAAGAAGATATATTTATTGGCTGAGTCTAATTTTCCCAATAATTTTAATGCTGTCTTGTAGTGGAATAAATACTGTTTTAGGCCAATACTGGAATCTTTGATTAGTTTCTAACCCAAGTATATGTATTGAATGAAGAATTGCACTCCTGAGTAGTTTCAAGTCAGTGGGTTGACAGCCATTGTTTGTTACAGAGATTATCCATTTAATTGTGTTGTTTTCCTCTACTACTACCTAAGGTCCTTTATAATTCCCTAATCTATAGGCTGATGCAGAAATGTCATTTTTTACAGGCAAAAAAGTTTATTTTTCTATTTCTGAGGGAGCCATACAGCTAGGCGGTGCATCCATGTTATTTCCCTTCTATCCTGCACCCCTCTTCCACAGACGTGCTGGGAAAAGTTTGAGTGGAAGTCCCTGTAGCATTTGGGAACGGTGAGCTCTTCTGAAGCTGCAAGGTCTCTGGGCTTTTCCATTGCTTTGGTACTGAGCTTGTACCTGCAAGTACTGACAGCAAGGTTTGCTGTTTATGTGGTCTTCCAGAGTCACAGAGGAATGGCACAAAACTAGGTGCCATTCAGAAAGAAACCCTTTGAAGAACAGCCCTACCAAATCATGCTTTTAGGAAAGTCATTTTCAGAGGGCTTTGAAGCCAATCATCTTCTTGTGCAGATGGAAGCACCTACACAAACCCACTCTAAAGAGGCACTTTACACATATAAAAAGTCTGTTACCCATCCATATAAATGTTAACACATGAAAAGCTGGTGTACAAAGTTGAGCAGACACACAAGAAGGCTGCTCTCTGAAAGCTAGATGGTAAAAGTCAGATCCAAAAGCTTTTTCTCCCTACTAGAGTATGCTATTTTAGATTTTCTTCCCCTTTTTGTGTGATTTAGAAATGATTCCTCAGTACGACCCTCCATACAGAGTCCAGGCAGAGATCATGTAATTAAAATCCAGAAACAATATTAAAATGGGATCCTTTAGCAAATGCCATGTCATTATATCCAAGGTCTGGACTAAGGCGGAATAGGGAATTACGGTAATACGTCTACAGCACAGGAAAAGGCTGTGTTTATTCACTTTTACTGTAAAGCTGTAATATGGTTATCTCTTTAAAAGATCACATGTCAGAATCACTGCTATAATTGCTTCTTAGATATACCAGATTTTGAACTAACTTGTTAATAAAAGAACAGGAATAAATGGGCATAAGAGCATAAAGCGATACTGTTATACCCACACTACGCACTAGCAAAAGTGATCCCGCTTTGGCTCTTAAATGAAAATCGTGGTTTTTTATTAAATACCTCTCTGCAGTCTGATTTAAGAGAAACCATCTGCTGCACAGAATAAGTTCTTCATTTACAACCTGATGCTTGCTTATTCATTTCTGCGCAGCCCGTAGTGTGGTGTATACCTGGTAAAGGAAAGCGCAGAGGGCTGCGGTGCCAGGCCCGGTTGCCATGGCAACCCGTGCTCCCACAGCCGCGCTCCTTGGCTGCGGCCGCTGCAAAGGATGGAAAAGCGATTTGCAAAAACTTCTCCATGGAAAGTTACCTCTGAAACCCCAGCTCCTGCACCCTGGGTCTCGACCAGAGTCTAACTGCAAAGATGAACCTGGTCTATAAAACTTCACACAGTTGTCACAGGAGAGCAGAGCAGCAGCAGAGCGGGTCATCTAAGCCAAGAATTATCCATCAGTGCTCAACTATATTAAAGACAACTATGCAAGATACTGTTAGCCAGCCAGATTGCTAGATACTGATAAAAATTCTCCTTTATTCCTCTGATTTTCTTTATTTATTTTACAAAGGACTCGATTCTACTCCCACTTCATAGCTGTTTTGCAGATGTCTTTGCTAGGGGATAGAACCGATCCTAAATTGCAGATTTAATTCCTGACAGACTGCTGAGTGCAGGTACATTTGCTGATGCCATGAGCAAGTTTTCCTCCCAAGTGCATCTGGTGAGTGTGGGAAAACTGGATAATGCTTTTCTTTAATATGCTTCAGGAGAAAAGACTTTACTACACAAATAGTGCAAAGTACGAAGAATAAAAAGCAATTGCTTTCAAAGCCTTAGCCAATACTGTGAGTCAGGTAATAATAAAAAATAAACAAATGTTTTATTAGTTGAGTCACTGAACAAATGAGTCCCAAGGCAATCAATATGCAGCCTTTCAGTTCTGATGCAAAATAATTATTTTTTACTTGATTGCTACAACATTTAAAAACTAATTATTTTTATTTGTATTTCAGTAACAATCTCCAGCCAAGACTGGGGCCTTACTGTGCTGATTGCTATTGGTAAACAGTAAGAACAAATCCTGTCCTAAGGAGTTTGCAACCCATGAGCTAAATATGATTGTAAGGTCTCTCTGACCATGAGGTAACATGCTGCTTTATCCACTGTGAGGCACTTTCAAGTATAATAAAAAAATTTTTAAAAAATAATTTAATACAGCAGCTTAGACACTGAAAAGTAGTAATAAGATGAGTTAAAGCCTGCTATAAAACAAAACAAAGTTAATTTTTGTTATATTTGATATTGAATGGGCTTATAAAGCACTTTTACAGTACTGGTTTCTGGTAGGAAATTGTGCATCTTAAGTTACTAGCCTACACACATATATACACACATACATCAACAAGTATATCTACACATATATATCAGCAAGTTATCCCAATACAACATAGCAGGCTATCCAAATGTCTTCCAAAATACTCAACAGATTTTGTGTTAATTCAACCTTTTCCCTGTGATTTACTTGTAATCCATGGTGACTGCCCTGGGGACTCTCCTGCTCCTACAGATTCTTACTTCCCCAGAAAGTCATTACTTGTGCTAACACTTCCAATTAGCTGAATCAGTCCCCCAAAAAGGGAAGGCAATTTGTGCAAAGGACTGCAAAGATCAAGGAACGGTTACTAGTCAGAAATGTAGGCTATTATTTTCCCCAGCTATAGCTAATGCAATAGCTGAATCCTGTGAAAAGTTCTCCGCTGACATAGCAATAGATGTTCTTAAGAGAAACTGCTCTATTGTATGGGCTCACCATGAGTCTTTCCTTTTTTTGTCCTTCCTGGAAGCCACTCACCCTATGAACAGCATGTACGCTTATCTTCTAGAAGATGTCTTTCAATTTCACCACCTGCTGTGCTTCATTAAGTTATTTGTTACTTTTCTACCCCTCTTCAGCTGTATCAATTTGCCCTGTTTGCCATTGTCAAAGCCTCAGCAGCGTACCGCAACAAGTTCCTACCAGCTATAGTCATGGCCCTTAATGACTTGTCATGAACCTAGGAACAGTTGTCTGTCTTATTTTAGCTATATTATAACAACTTGTAATTTCCTGTATGTTTTCTTGTAAAAAATAGGGAGATTGAAATATACTTTATTAAAATTGATGTATTTTTAAGAATGTAGGGAAGTGAACAAATATTCTAAAAAGGAATTGGTTGAAATAGGAATAAAGGAAAAGCAAAGGTAAAATTAAAAAAACTCATTGCTTCTTTTTTGATTTAATAATATTTTAGCCTTGAAAATGATTTAGTAAAGATACAAGCATTTGGCTATGCAAATACATATAGTTCAAGTGAGAGCAGACACAGAAAGCTAAATATGCTGACTGACAGAAAGAGATGGATATAATGATATATTGAGGTGGGATGAGATAACTAAGATTAATACATTTTCCTCATTGATATGCTTGCTGATCCTGCAGACTATCCCTGAGTGATTGACCTCTCTCTCCATTTTGATCAATGTCTAGTGGTGTTTTTTCCACTTAATTGAAACACGTTGACAATCACAAACACTTTTTACTGCCTTTGGCATTTTTTCTGAAATCTTTCCTTCATCCTGCCTCCAATTGTCTCCCTTTACAGAATTTCTCTAATGTATTCCAAGTGAAAAATGACAAAGAACAACTTCATCCTCTTATCCCCAGCACCGCTGGCTGGTTCCCCCTTCCCCAGCTGCTTCCTCCCTTTCTATGTCCCAGTTACAGAAATTTACTACCTCCACTTAGGCGAACCTCACATACCATCTCCTCATCTCCCCCATTCTGCACTTATCCCCCCCTTCACTCTTCACTTTTGTCTCTCACTCTTGGTTAGTTTTCAGTTCTCACAATAAAGGCATGTTTTCCTCTTCAGGTCTTAAACCCATGCTTGACCTCATTTTCCCCTCTGATTGCTGCTTCCTCTCCCTTTCATCTGTAAATTCACTGGAGTACCTCTCTTTATTCCTTTCCTACCTCTGGCCTTACCCTACAACAGATCTCAGTGACTTACTTTATGATTTTCAAGGGACTGATCAGGACCAGTGTGGTGGATTCCTCAGGTTCCTTAAGCTGCTGCCACCATGGCTGTGTTGAAGGATTTATCTCACTCTTCCTGAAGCCCTACTAACCCTTACTTTGTTCCTACGAGTCTGTACTCTTCCTCTACAATATCTTCTGCAAGATTTTCTTGTAAACAGTTTCTCTTACCCTAATGAGTCTCTATTGGACTTGAGTGTTGTTCTCCTTATCTCTGGTTTTCTTATCTGTAAACACAAAGTCAGTTATCACATGTTTCTAGGAAGAATACTTACTGATCTACCTCTTTACCACCTCCTATTCAATATCAACTCTTGGACTATCTGGCTTCTGTTTATGATGTTCAGGCACCAACTCAAAGTAAACATGGTTAAGATAATGCTGAGCCTGGGTACAGAGCTAATGCTCACTGTGTTTAGCCTTCATTGCTGGAGATAAGACTCTCACCTGTGATTCAGCCGTTCCACCCAGTATCATCTTGAACCTCTTTAAATTCCTTATATAGTCTTCTTTAATACAGCATTTCATATATCAACTTGCCTTCAAATTCTCATAGTTTCGCATGTGATTATTATGAAGTCTTTCTTTAGCTTTCAGGAATACAACACAACCCTTTATGACTTCTCCCTCCCTGTCATATTTCAATCAGCATGGAGTCATCATCTCCCTGTTCCAGTTGGACAGTGATGCCCACCTTTGTGAATTTTCACTCCTGCACTTCCATGATTTCTTCCTGGTTCTTTGTAGCTCTCTATCAAAGCCTGCAAAGCTGCTTCTTTTCCTCCGAAGCTGCCTATAGGCATTTACTTGCCTCTTGAGCAAATTGTAATCTATCTGGGGCAGTGACCATTTTCATGTTATGTTTGTACAACATGCAGCACGACGAATTTCTGGACTGAGGCTGAGACTTCTAGATACCACTGTAAAACATAGTATTTCTGAAAACATTTAAACCCAACATGATAGCAGAGCTCCTCATTCTCTTCCCTATCTCTGTCCCTACTGTAATACCTCAGGTGCACAACTACTAGTGTGCCACACTAGCAAGAGCTGGGAAATTCAAACTTGCAGATTAGCTCCTGTGCAACCCACCATCTGATCAGTTTTCTGTGTAGCATCCTAAGCTGAGGTAGTGTGGAAGAAGGCTGGCATATCATATCACAACCTCTTTGTTATTTTAAAACTACTTCCTAAATTCCTTGTTTTGGGGAAAAAAAAAAAAAAAAGGAAAAAAAAAGAAAGGGAAAAAAAAAAAGAAAAAAAGCAGCCATGTCCATGTATTCCACAAGCAAGAGCCTCAAAGACCAACCTCTCTTCCCTTCTGCTGACATCGTTACATAGTTGATGACATTTATATGCGCTCTCTCGTAACCGAGCACCACCGTGAGAAGGTCTCTCGGTACCGAACAAGCTCTGTGGGAGGAAAGCCCAAGGCGCGGGTGGTCGGTCCCGGCGCGTTGCTCGGGAGTTGCGGGGCCGCAGGGAACAGCGGATGCTCCGGACGCACCGGCTGCCGGGGCGAACCCGCCGTGTTTTCAAGCACAGACTTTGGCGTCTGCATTTCGTGGCATGGGTAGAAAAATACGTTCGAAAAGCAGGTAACGCGGATAGATAGGCGGATATACACACCCATACACACTACATATATATATGTGTATGACAGTCTCTTCCCTTGCCCGCCGGCCGGCCCGCGGTGCCCACCGCGGCGGGTCCCCACTCACCGGGGTGCGGGGCGCCCGGCTCCCGGCCGCCGGCCTCGGCGCTGCCGCCCTCCTGCGGCGGGCTCTCGGAGTCCGTGTTGGTCAGCCAGGTGGACTCAGTCTCTCGCGTCCAGCTCTCGTAGTAGCGGGGCTCGATAGCGTCGGCCCGGCTGCCCCCGCAGCCCATGGCGGCTCCCGCTCGCTGCCGCTGCCGCCCGTGCACGGTTCCGCCGCCGGGCACGGCTGCCCCTCCACCCCAGCTCACGCCCTCAGCCCCATCCTCGCTCTCCCAGCTCTCCTCGGCTTCGCTCGCCCTTCTCCCCCTCTTCTGCGGCTTTATCATCTCCACTAGCGCCCCCCTCCTAGCTGTCCCCTCCCCTTCTCCTCCCGTTACCCCCTTCGCACCCTTTTTGCTTTTCTCTTCTCTCCACCCCACCGCCTCCCAGCCCGTCCCCGCTCTCTCCCCATCCCCGGCTCCGCGGAGCCCCCCGGTCGTGGGGCATCGCTGCCCCCGCTGGGGCGCTGGCTCTGCCCTGCAGAGCCCCCCACTCCGCGCTGGCGGGGACAGCCGGAGCTGACCCACGCGTCGGGCTGGCCGGCTTTCCCTTTCCCCTGGGTTAGAGATTTAGACGTATAGGATTTAGACATTTTTGCTATAGGTAACATTGCCTAGCAGTCCTCCTGGCCTGGTTTTGCACCCCATTTATGTATCCTGACTGGGCCTTGCACCCCATTTTGTAATGCTATCTGCCACTTCCTTGATATAGCCTGGAGAGCCTTGCTTCCATCCTTAGCATTGGCTGATTTGCTGCTGTAAATTGGGAAATGAAGATGCAATACCGAGTGCCCAACTCCAGAGGAACTTGCGTTCTTTCCTCTGGGATATACACTTTGGGAAGCAACCAGGAGCATGAGGTTCCTGCAAAACAGACTATAATTTATGCTATTGTGGGTAATGTAAATGACAAACACAGAGATTTGACACTGTTTTGAGTCAAATTGATGGTGGTTGTAGTTTGTATTGCAACAGCTGCTTCTCAAGGCCCTTGTCAGGGCTGGAGCAAGCCCCATGGACACTAAGGTACTGTGGCATCCTATCATGAGGAGGAGACTTCATCCAAATGAATGTTGCTCTCCTGTAATCATTTTTAGTAGAGTAGCAGGTAGGACTCTTTCCCCTAAGACAACTTATGCAATGGTACAGAGATCGTGTGTATTGCACTTCATGCTGTTACACAACATGGCTGTTGGCTAAAAAAAGGATATATCCACTGAAATCTGGAAAAACTCAGGCTACTGTTGTTATTAGAGTTGTAAGTAGAAACACAAACCCTCAGGAGCTAGAAGCTCTTGTTCCTGAAGGCTGCTAGAAGATCTTTAAGAGGATCCAAGAGGCCTTAGTTTTGCATCCCAGCTGGTAGGTCCTATGTTCTGCTTCTGAAGTGACTCAGTTCAGAGAGTCCTGCCTGGATTGCTGAATCACCCATTACGCTTCCCAAAGCAGATGACTACTGAGACATTTCGAAGCAGCTGCTCAGCCATGTTCTGACTCACGATGATCCTGCTTTCCTATTGAGATCTGCTGAGATCCATCACAACATGGGATTGCTGCTGACATTTATAACCCACATACTTTGTGCCACCCAGGTCCCTGTGTCAGTGGAGCAGTGGTCTGAGACGAAACAGCTACATTTCATCACTGCAATAAATTTTTTTGTGTAGTAGTAAGACTTTTTTAATAAAAAGAGTGTTCCAATAAAGATTTTGTTTCAATCAGGCTGCCCCACCAGCACAGAGTCCACAGGGCAGTGGAATACAGTGGTATCTAAAAGACATCAAACAGGTCCAACACACGTCCAGCTTCCCAGGAACTGTGTGTGCCGTGGGTGGGCATAGGGCACAGCCCAGGAAAGACTGCCAGACATGCTTGAGTCTCCAAATGAAAACCTGAGTGACACAAAGCCTCACACTGTAATTGTGTGAAGGAACTTTCTAGACTAACAGCACTGGAACAGAAGCGCACACGATGGAATAGAACCGTGGGAGAGTTTTTTAATTTTGTTTCATTTTAACTTAAAAGTTGGAAGGGCTCCAACAGATGCTGTCTCCTTGCACGTGTATTTCCACATCACTTAGATTTCAGTTCTAGCTGTACTTGCAGACACTTCATCTTCTGCCATATGTTTTTCCTAGCACAGTTTTCAAACCCTTGAAAAGCCACTGGCAAGCGAACAACAAAAGCCTTCTCTTTCTTTTCTGTTATTACTGCCACCAGGAGAGAGGAATTAGACTGTAAATGTAAAGTAGGTTCTTAAAGCATTGTATCAAACCATGTTCATTTTCCTTGAGCCTTATGGAGGTGCCTGTTCTACAGTTGTACTTTACATCAGCTTTCAAATTTCTGCATTTCATGGAACATGGAGCAAATTAATGAAGAAAAGTAATATTATAACTATTACCGCTTTCATATTTAAGCAGCTGGTCTCATTTTTGATTGGTTTATAAAATCGCTTGGACATCAGTAAGACCTGATAGCTTTCTCTCTCACATATTGAGGTTCAACAAGGTTCCAATGAATTATGAAAAATCTTTCAAAATGAAAATGCTTACACACAAGCAAAATACATTTGTTACCTCTAGTAAGTAAACGGTGTAATTTTATTTTCATCAATTCCTAGTGGAACTGAGAACCACTTTTTGAAACTGCATTTTCTTTCCACAGCTAAAAGCATTTTTATTCTTCGTTGTCTTTTGAATTAATTTAAGAGACTAAAAGAAAAACAGAGTTTTGTATTCTTCTGTTAAAAGAGCCAAACGTAAACCATCACAGTTGTCTTTGTATCAAAATCCATTCTGATTAATTAAGAAAATTAGTTCTCACCAGCAACTGCACAGGGCACAGTGTCTATGTATCTGCACCCTTCTGATTCACTCCTGAGAGAACGAGCAATCTCTGAGCTACGGAGCGGTTGTGTGAGTGTGAGTGCGAGTGGGCCTGTGCTGTAGCTATAAAGTATTATAACCTATGGCAATGAAATGTGTTTTTCATTGTACATTGGCTGACATGAAACAGATGGTGGCAGCTTCAATACAGCAAGGTAGCAAAACAAGAATATTAATTTGATAATATTAATTTTGCACTGAGAATCAGATCAGGGAAGAAAGTGGACAGAAAATAATATCTGCCCTCAGAAACACAGAAAATACCCAGAATCAGATGAATCTTTGGCCAGAGCCCATCTCCACCCACAGTGTCGTCAGATGGGAACTAATCTGCTGGTGAAACTGGGCGGTGAGTGGTCCATGTAGAGCAGGAAAAGGCTGACAGCTCTTGCCTGGGGACTTCTGTGGCTCAAGGGCATTGTTAGAGTGGGGAGAGAGTTCGTGTTTAAAACTTGTTTTTTCTAGTCAGGTATTTTGTGTATCTGAGGAGAATTAAAGCTACAAAAGTATAGAAGCAGTGTTATATCCATTTGACATCACCACTCCAAGCCTGCAATATGCCTGTAAGCAAAATTGCCTCCAAAGCTTTCACACCGTATATTTGAGTCAACTTTTCTCCTGATAGCAGATATTTACTTCAAGTAGATGAAAAAGCATTCATCTTTACTGCTGTGAGTACTTGAAAAATGTAATTTTCTTGGCTTGGTTGTTCAAATATTTCTCTCAAACAATTTTCAAATGTATACCATACAATTTGCACAATGCTCTTCATTAATTATGCATTTCTTTCAACAATGAAACAATAGCATTCATTTATTTCATGTGGCCATTCAAACCGAGAAAGTTTTCAATTTAGTATTCACAGCTTCCTGAAAATGTATATGTGATAGTTGATATTAGCTACAGCTGAAGGTTTTGTCAGATGTCTCCAAACAGCTCATAAATAGGAAGGAGTTAATTAACTCTTATATTGCATCTTTTTCATGTTTGAAGTGGAGTCTGAAACAGAATCTCAAATCCCAACATCCACATATTCAGAGAGCAAGACTTTGAATTCCCCCATCCAAACCTGCCAGTTTAGTTTTAAATTGGATTAAACCCCCCCAAAAGAATAGTTTTCTACATTTCTATTTGTGAATAATCGTGCCCCAGCAGCATGGAAATTCCCCATGATGGTGTATAATACTACCCTGAAAACTGTATGGTCATTTAAGCTTCCCAGATTTCTCAGCCACACCTTTGAACCACAGCTGGACTTTAACTCTGATCTGTGCTTCTCAAAGTCCAGTCTCCTTCCCAGCATCTCTAGCGATGCTTCCTAGTGATCCCACTTCAAGTTTTGCAGAAGCAGGAGGGTTAGGATCAGTACAATCATCTTCGCTTGCCCAGCAAGTAGTGGAAAACAGTTATGTAGCAGGCATCTAAGTGTCCTCACTGAGTGGCATCTTACTGGTATTTTATGACTGAAAATTGGGCCAGATGTGCACATTCGCACAGTGTCCATCATGACTTTTTGGTGTGCTGTGTGCGAAGAAATCATCAATACCAGTACATGGAAACATAAGATCTTAGGTTTGCCTCCATCAAACTTCTAGAACATTGAGAGTCTGCTTAATTTGGGAAGTGAGGGTCAGGATCCTTTGCTGCACTCGAATACAGTTTCACGCTGTTTGCAGTTGAGGATGGAAAGCAGGTTGCAACCACTCAACAGAGGCAGAGATGTGGTGTTGGGTGATGGTGGATGGTGGTTTTCAGGGAAGTGGGATGCTAGATATAGGGATACATATGTGCTTCCTGATGGCTAGACTTATTTGCCCACTGGGAAAATGACATCTCAGATACTTTCTTGTGAATTCAAATAGTTTGAAAGGATTGAGAGGAGATACAAAACCGAATGCAATAAAGAAGGTTTGGCTGTATTACTACTTTGTAACATCAAGAGCTGCCGGTTGTTCTAAATAGCCATTCCCTTCACCAAAGTGAAGAGCATAATAACCACCTGTGAGAACACATCCTACAAAGTATTGTCAGACTGTGACAGCCATGATGAGATCTCCTTCTTAAACAATGTAGGACTTCCTCCAGTCCCCTTCGGTGTCCCACATCTGTCCAAATAAACTTGCAGCTAGTGAAATAAAATTATTTTATGGGAAAAAAATTGTCAGCTGTGCACCAGGCTTGATTTGAGAGCATTTAAATATCTATTGGCTAAGGAACCTGAGTGTAGCAGATCAAGTGTAATATTCAGCAAGGATATTAAGTGTAAGTGCGGCAAGTACAGAGAGAGACTCAAAATTGTTCACACAGGGAATTTGTGGGTGGCACTCCCCAGAGGAAAGAGCTACTGAGTTTATCTCTAACAGGGTGCAAAGCAACTGCTGCTGCCTTGCAGAATCTGGCATTGGCATCAACTCTAACATCACTGGAAACCTCAGACTGCAAACCGAATTGTAGCATTATGTGGTGATGGATTTATTCTTATTTACCCATGCCTCTGTGGAGCTCCTCCACATAAAATCTGTTTACCTTGTACTCTGTTCCAAGATTACACTTTGTCCCTAATTAAGAAGGTAAATCATAAAACCTAGTTATAAAATCAGTATTTCATGTAACTAAGTATCAGACTGGGTAAACATTTATCACTTAAGATGTTCCTGGCAGAGTGATTCTGAAATTTTATGGCTCTAACACCTAAATCTTAATTAAAATAACTTTGACTTTTTCCTTCACACACATTCTCCTCTCTGAGAGTATTACAAGATTAAGCAGGTACTGCCACATCTTAATTGCTTATAGGTAACTCATTTGTTTTGTTATAGACTAGATGCTCTAACAGCTTAAGGCAACAGTGCAAGGAAACCCAGATGTTATTAAAAAGGAAGTGGACAGGCACTCCATTAGTTGTGTACTGCATTAGGAAAGCTCTGTAAGTTGAGGAATTGCTAATCCTATACATACAGGGTCCATTCAGACAGCTATAAACCTGACAAAATACAATATTTTGCTCTTTTCTCAGGCTTTGTTTCCATTCCCTACAGAGACAAGAGGATGGAAAATAAGCAGAGGGAAACTGGCAGGATTTGATTACCTTTGTGTTACCAGTGTGTCAGGTGGGAGTTCAATTAGGAGCAAACGTTAAATTTTTGAGTCATGTTTTGTCATTTAATAATTAAAATGTTTTTAAAAGATAAACGAAGATCATCTTAATTCAAAAACTATTTCCTGATGTATGAGTCTTGCTTTTAGTTCCAGTGCTTCTGCTGAGTTTTTTTAAAGAACAAATTGAAAACTTACCTCAGTGCAATTGTTCTGAATTCAATCTCATTCTTTGTAAATTTGAATTCTGAATGAACCTGTCCTCCTGTTCATATCCTGATTTATTCTGTCTAGCGCCGTGGAGTGTGGAGCACCTTTTTCCTAAGACTCTTCCAAAGTTTTGACTCTTTGGTATGAGGTGGTCAGTCCCAGGGGAAGCCAAAATAGCAGCTGATCAGCAACCACCACCAATGCTTTTTTACACAACAACGTGAAATGCAACTGTAAATATTTTGAGGTTTCAGCCCTTTTTGGTTGGTATACAGCATCTGACTCAGCGGCTGCTGCACGGTGCCTGTGTCTGCTTCTGTGTGTCAGTGCAAGGGGGGAAAGCAGATGATACCGTTATGCAAAATCACTTCCACCCACCCTAGTGACTCACCAGCACGTCACTGAACAGGATTTACATCTGTTTCAAAATATATCTATCTCTGTTATCCATTCCCGTCTCAGCAGATTATTTATTTCTTCCTTCCACTCCTGGGAATGACGACAACACGGCCACGCGTCTTCCTCTCGGCAGCAGAGCAGAGCTGGCAGCTGCGCCCGGACGGTTCAGCTCTGCTTGCCAGAAGCAACAGTCTCTTGCTTATGGATGGAGCTGAAGTGCCGTGTTACAAGGGCTGCATCTTGCCTCTCCACTGAATAACTAAGTGCTTTTCCTATGATGGAGGTTTTCTTCTTCTTCAGTTAAGATTTTTTGCCTCAATTAAGAGCATGTCCATTCATTTGTATCGTAAAGAGTCGACTCATCTGTCAGTTAATGTGAGGTAGCACTGATCACTGATCTCCACTTGCCATGATGTGCCAGTCTGTAAATGATGACAACTCAAGGGCTGCTTAACTTAAGACACACTCATTTGCCTCAGTTTAGATTTGCTACTTCTTTCAACACCATAGTCAAGCAAACCACAGTGAGAAGTCAGTCAATTTGGCAGAGGAAGATGAATAGCTAGCTATTGACCAGTGTAACGTGCTACCTCTGTATTGTGCAAGCACTATATCTGATTTTGACCTGTTAATGATATTAAATCATTACTTGAGTTCTTATTTATTTGAGGAATTCTATTGAATGTTGAATTTTGTGGTTTGCTGCTCTGCCGTACTTTGTGTCTAAATGTAAGTTGATGACATTTAAGTGTATTTGAATATTTGGGCTTAAATTAAATCGGGATTGGATGGATTTACAAATCTGAACATGTCTGGAAATCTAGAGGTTTAGCTCTGTGCCTCATTTCTCAAACCTGTGAAAAGGGAATATTCCAGCCTTTGGGTTGCTGCCAAATAAACAGACACACATTATATGAGATGCCGTGCTGGTGCACAAACTAGGACATAGTGTGTAAAAGCAAAAAGGTCTATCAAGAGGAAGATGTCTTCTGTGAAGGAGAGTGGCTGCTCGGGAGGAGGCACGGGCAGACAGAGCCGAGGCAGCATTGGCTTCCACAGCGGCTGGGGAGCCGGAGCCATCTGTCCCATTCCTGGGATGCCAGAGATCCCCAGCTGGGTTTAAATTTGCCTTCATTGGTTTTCCCCGTCACTGGTGGAGCACTCAGGTCTGGCTCAAGTATGAAGGCCCAAACCTAAAGAAAAACCCTCTAGAGGAAGCTTCACTCATCCATCCTATAATCCAGGCCATGCATACTGAAATGTGGTAGTTGATAAATATCTGGCTCTTCCAAAATCTTCCACAATTCTTTATTACGTAATCTCCACACATCACTTTCCCTTGCATGTGTCTAAGTTCATGCAAGTTTTGAACTGTCAGAAAATTTATCTTCTCCAGTAGCTTTCCAGGTCTTCGGTTCCACATAAAACAATAGATCTTTTTAAAACATTCCAATATTTACCTTTCCCTACGAATTGTTTGCAGGTGAAAGACAGGTGTTCCTACTCTGACTTCATGCCTTATTTCTACTCTGACTTCATGCCTTATTTCCTCTTCAAACATGTGTTTGTAATTACAACTAACCAGAAGATTAAACTATGTAAGAGCTTATTAACAGCCAAAAGTTGTATTCCAGCCAGTTTTTAAACAGAGAGGATGGCAATGCAATAATTTAAGTAAAACCATGGCTTACTGATGTGTTAGTCTATTTAGCTGTGTAAGATCAGCCATTTCAAGCCAGCTGCAGCAGTTGCTTTTTAAAATTCTGGGAGTTTTACTGTACATAATTGTCCTGTTGGGCTTAAACACATCTATTCTCTGGTCTTCATCAAGGGAAAATTCTAGTAATGAATGAATACAACATATATGTAATATAAAAGCTTGACAGCTTTGAAAAAACAGCTGTTCCTAAGGATTATCCCTATATTCTATTGCTCCCTATATTCTATTGCTACTTGATTTTAAAAGGAATGCAGTTTGTATTAGCTGTGTACAAAACCATCAGAGAGCTGCCTGGGGAGAAATTGTCCCACCATGACCCCGGCATTTCCTTAGCTGTCTTCCACTTTGGGTCTCCTGCTAGTTGTCTCTCTCCATTCATGAGCTGAACTCACCACACTAGAGGTCTTCCCTAGAGAGGGCATCAAAGACTGCTTATTAAGATAAAATAATAATAATCTTCTTTGAGATCATCTTTGATGCTAGCCTAGTGCATGAGGAGAAAAATAACAGATTTGTAGAGTCTGATCAAACCCAGACCTCAAGGCAAGGGAGAGGGGAACTGAAGGCCTAGTGATTCCTGGCAGTGAAGACCCTCATGCAAAAAACATGAGGAGTCCTGCTCAGAATAAATCAATACGTCTGTGAGAAGAGGTTGGTAAAGTCAATTCTGGCTCTTCTAAAGGAACATTTTTCTTTTTCCATCCTTCAAGAAGAGTAGAGTCAGAAGTTTGTGGAAGATTGCATGCTGAAATCACTGTGTGCATATAGCATTCGCCTGTAAGAAATGATCCAGGAAAGGGAAGAGGAATTCATGTGTGAACATGGTGTTAGTCACAACTGCAAAGTCCTTAAGGCCTATTTTTATACATGATGACATGAGCACTTTGTGTCAGGTAGCCGTATAACCTTCTATAACTGCAGCCTGGGTACAACCCATGGAGCAGATCCCCCTGGAAATTGTGCTGGGGCACATGGAAAATAAAGAGGTGATTGGTGACAGCCAGCATGGCTTCACTGAGGGCAAATCATGCCTGACAAATTTGATGGCCTTTTACTACAGGTTTGCAGCATTGGTGGATAAGGGAAGAGCAACTGATGTCATCTACCCGGACTTGTGCAAAGCATTTGCCATCATCCCACACAACATCCTTGTCTCTGAATTGGAGAGACATAGATCTGATAGATGGACCATTTGGTGTGTAAGGAATAGGCTGGGTGGTCACCCTCAGAGAGTTGAGGTCAATGGCTCGATGTCCAAGTGGTGACCAGTGATGAGTGGTGTTCCTCAGGGGTCAGTATTGGGACCGGTGCTGTTCAACATCTTTGTTGGTGACTTGGACAGTAGGATTGAGTGCACCCTCAGCAAGTTTGCTGACAATACCAAGCTGTGTGGTGTGGTCAGCACGCTGGAGGGAAGGGATGCCATCCAGAGCGACCTTGACAAGTTTGAGAGGTGGGCCCATGCAAATCTGATGAAGTTCAACAAGGCCAGGTTCAAGGTCCTGCATATGGGCCAGGGCAATCCCAAGCACAAATACAGGCTGGATGTAGAATGGATCAACATGAAGATCAACATGAGCTGATGATGTGCGCTTGCAGCCCAGAAAGCCAACTGCATCCTTGGTGATTCTCCCCCTCTACTTCACTCTCATGAGATCCTACCTGGAGTTCTGCATCCAGCCCTGAGGCTCCAAATATAAGCAGGACATGGACTTGTTGGAGTGAGTCCAGAGGAGGCCACAAAGATGATCAGATGGCTGGAGCACTTCTCCTGTGAGGACAGGCTGAGAGATGTGGGGTTATCCAGCCTGGAGAAGA
Organism: Nesoenas mayeri; assembly: GCF_963082525.1. Taxonomy (NCBI): domain Eukaryota; kingdom Metazoa; phylum Chordata; class Aves; order Columbiformes; family Columbidae; genus Nesoenas; species Nesoenas mayeri. The sequence continues at coordinate 22,663,221 of NC_137543.1, forward strand.
GAAGGATCTGGGGAGACCTTATTGCAGCCTTTCAGTACTTACAGGGGACCTACAAGAAAGCTGGAGAAAGACTTTTTACAGGACGAGCAGTAGTGGCTTTAGACTGAAAGAGGGTAGATTTAGATTAGATATAAGGAAGAAATTCTTCACCATAAGGATGGTGAGGCACTGGAACAGGCTGCCCAGAGAAACTGTGGATGTCCTGTCCCTAGAAGTGTTCAAGGCCAGGCTGGATGGGGATTTCAGCAAACAGGTCTAGTAAAAGATGTTCCTGCTGGTGGCAGGGGGCATTGGAACTAGAAGTTGACTTCCAATCTAAACCATTCTATGATTCTATGAAATCTTTTGTTGCTGATGCGATTTTGGATGAAATCAGTATGTTTTTTTCATCTGCTTTCAGGAAAGAGAAAGATGGGGGTAAAGAAGAGCGGCCAGAGAACAAGAGCTATCATCCCAGTATACTTACAGAAAATGTATATCTCAGTCATAATCATGAAATTACCCTGAGTATAACAAGGAGACAAACCAAACAGTCATTTTATTGAAAAATCAGCCTTCTCCAGATGTCATCTAATGCAGGCAAAGTCCACTCATTCATGCCCAGAATATTCCCTGAATTTTGGATTCACTCAGCTGTTGTTTTCAGAAGGAGCTGTGCTACAGACCAAAACACTGCCGGAGGGCAAGGCCTCGCTTGGCCATTAAATCTGTCCACAACATCATTTCAGCAGACAGATTCTTTATTCACAGTTTCACTCTGCACCTGGGAGCCCTCAGTGTGCCCCGCGGGTTTATCACACAATGTCTGTGCAAGCAGAGCAGTGTGAGTCAGCCGCCCTCAGAGGATGCAAGACCAACAGCTGGGGGGGCATCAGTTGTTGTTTGCCATTTGCATTCTTAATGGTTTGACAAAGTCATGAGCTCAAACTTGCTTCCACTGACCACAGCTCTATCACCAGTATGATACCAGTGTGTTCAGCTGGGCTCCCACGCAACAGCACGGTGGCGCCTTTTTTTCATGCTCTGTGTGCAATTCATCGCAAGGATAGGAAGAAAAGCCACAAATTTATTTAGCTTCGAGAACAGTTAAAAAGCAACAGCAATAAAAAAAAGCTTGAAGCAGCTGAGCACGACACTGCAAAACAGTGACTTTCAGAGAGCTCCTTGTAAGAACTGCAGCTTGAGATGTGAGGTTGGGGACATCACAGAATGGACGTGAAGCCCTTGGGATTCAGTTAGAGACAAAGATATATAATCCTGTCTATGGCCCAGTGCAGTCCATGGGGATCTAAGGAATATTATAGTTTGGAGAGCAGTTCAGCTGCCCAGTGAGAGTGGCCAAGTCAGGAAGATAAGCAAAGCACCTGGTGATTTGGGTAGGATCCAGAAGGAGATGGGCCTCCTGTAGGCCCCATGTCTTACCTGCCAGTCCTACCAGGGTATTTCAGCTGCCTCATGGTGTGAAATGACACTGGACACCACTGTTTACACAGCTGTAACAAACTGCATATCAGGCTGTCTATGGTGACAGCTTAGACACCAAGCTGACATGTGGACAATGTGATTTTTGCTGTCCAGAGCTGAATCTCGCACCTTGTCTTGCTTGTTTAAGCTGCCTCCTGTCTGCTAACTCCGCTCCTTCTATTCTCTTGCAGGAGATGCTCACGCATCCTGATTCCTTTGCCATGTTATGCAAAAAAGTTGGAAACTTTGAGATATTATAATTTGCTAAGATTTACTAAAGATACAGCAAGGTGTCAGTAATTACATGAAAAAAACTGACTATAGTTAGCATTGTAAAGTAGCTGACCTGCTCCTAAAGGTTGTTGTGAAATTCACTATTATCATCTTCTAAAACTCAGATTTCATAGTTGTTGGATTTTTTGCTGGTTTTGGTTTGCATTTTCTTTTGTTTGTTTGTGGGTTTAATATTATTATTCAATTAGGAACTAGTTTAAGAGGAACAGCAGTCCCACATAATTATTTTAAACTTTAATGGATTTTGTATTCTTGTTCAGATGTGACTGTTCAGTTCCTTGTGGTCAGTTGCGTGAGACCCAACGAGCAACACAAAGGCCTGAATGAGGAACCTCAGTTGTCTCCCAGCAAAGCAGAGCAACAGGAAAATTATAGGTTTGATTCAGCATTTTGAGTGTAATTGTAGCCTGGCTGACGCAAGTGGCAAGATTGTCATTAACAGAAATAGGGACAGTATTTAATTCATTCATTTTAGCTTTTCCAGTTTTGAAGCGCTTGTATATTTAAATAATAAAGGTATTTTTAGTATTACAACAGCTTTTTTTACCTGAATACAAAATAAGCCTTTTCTTCATTTCCTAAGTAATACCTATTAAGGTCATCTAAAGTGTTTAATGGACCTAAAGTTGTTTTTTAAGAATTTAAAGCTTTCTGTTTTTAAAGAATTTAAAGTTACTCTTAGTCTCTACATAAATAATTATTTTAATACATTTTTCCAATAGAAAAAAATGGAAAAATATTAGAAACAGCTACTTTACAGTGCTAACTACATTATTAGAAAAATGCCAATACGTATAGTATATATCATAACTCATTCCAGTATCAGCAACAGTTTAGTTATAAATTTTCCACAGAGCTGAGTCCCACTTGAAAACACTCAGAGTAATGGGTTTGAAATTGTTGTTTGTATTAACAGTGACTATTACATCAGTCCTTCTGTTGAACATGATGTCAGGAACTGTCTAGGCAGCACCCAAGAGAAATGCCACAGCAAACCACCTGCATAGGGGTTTCAAGATGGCTTTAACGCTGTTGTCTCAGGGACACGGTTCTGAGAGGTTTGGCTCTTCTTCCATTCATCTGAAAAAATGAGGCATCAGTTATATTGCCTTTGGACCACCTCGTATCTTCAGAGAAGGTATTGCTGATGTATCCACTTGGCAAAGAGTCAATCAGACTTTCTCTGCAAAGGCTGAGGAAGGAAGCTCGTTCTAAGCCGCAGCATCTCCACAAGCTGAGAAGTGCAGGTTGAGAGTAGAGTGAAAAATAGATTGAAAGCACCTTCACCTGGTAACGAAGATGTTAATAGATACACACTTACAAGCACTTTTCTAAATTCTTATGAAAAGTCACTATCAGTGGGTCACTTACGCATCTGTAGAAACTAACCATTTTGGATAATTTAGGTGATGAATTCAAATTACACCAGTTTGGTACTTGGGAAGAAACTTTCTATTTTATTCTGCCGAAGCAAAATAATGTTAAATTATATTATTCAGGGTATGTACTCCAGTTTAAAATACAACCGATTTACTACTCAGCACATTTTTTTAATTACTATTAATTTCAGATTTTGTTGCCGCCCTGATTAAAATAGATATTTTTTTACCGTTTCTCTGTAAGTACCACTACATGGATCAATTCTACATATTCTGCTGAAATAGTTTCATTGGCCTGAATGCTAGTACAGCTATGATACACCAGTATAGCAATGGTATCAGAAGTAAACTTTTTTGCATGTAGAAATAAACTCAGCAAGTATTACTATGGCATATTAAGGCAGACCCTGTCACTTCACAGCAGTGTAGCTCACACAGCACAGTTTGTGTGCAGGTAGGAGTGGCAGCAGAGTAACTGCATCCCACTTGTTCAGTATTAATCCATTTTTAATAGGAAAGTATCTGCTGGTGGGCAGAAATAAGCCAAAGAAATGTGTTAGTTTAGACCAAATGACAGTAAGGAGTTCCTACAGGGTGGGGCTCTGCATCATGGACATTTAAGGCAAAGATTACTTGTCGTGGTCTGAAAAAGTAAATTTAGATCTAAGCCTTACAGTGTCTCTAGATGTGCTGAGCACTTCCAGGCAGTCTTGATGGCCACTATGTAAATGAAAGGTGGATAAAGCCTGTGGTGCCACATTGGTGCTGACATCTCTTCCACACCAGTCCCAGCAGCAGGACGGTCCTGGCCCTGCAGGATGACCCTCTAGTTACCTTTGCTGTGTGTTTCCTATTGCTTGTTTTCATGTTCTTTTCTGGCACCTATTTACTGAACCTTAACCTTGAACTGAGCTGTAAAAACACCAACATAGGTAATTCTGATCCACAGCTTCACAAGGGGCAACTGGGATTTTGGGAGTGGTTTGGCTTCAGTAGCTGATCAAAACCGTCTTTTCGTCTTGCCTCTTCAAACGTTTTCTGTACTATCAGTAATTGAAAAATCCATATGTAATTTGATTATTCAATGGAGCATAATAAGTAGATTAATCAAATAACTGGTCAGTATACACTTTGTCTGATGATGTTTTGGAACACTGACAATTGCTCCAGCATGATGGGCCTCAAGTGGCATGTTCCAGCACCTGCTCCAAGTCGGATAAGCACTTAAAAGCAGGTTACAAATCTCTTGTAACAACACAGTCAACAAGTACATTGTGAAATACAACAAATTCTGAAACAGTATCATCCAAGAAATAGCTTTACTAATGCCTATGAAGTTTCACATGGGTGGATTTGGCAAGTTAGGTTGCTGTTCAGCTATGGGAGATAAAGACAAGGATTCATCTGAAATTAGGGCAACCAAGTGGGGAGTGCAAATACTGAATAATTCTAGTAAAAAAAGGCTGTTGTGAAGAGAGGAAGGATGTCACTTAGAAACATGGAAACTTTCAAAACTGCAGGTTCTGGTAGAGTGGCAGTTTATGAATCCAAGAGGAAAAAGGGAGCAGTGGAATAGTGTAAAAGAGTGAGAGCAAGGGGAAGATGGGAAAGTCAGAGTAGGTGAAGGACAAAGAACTAAGAGATAAAGAGGATGCAACAGCCTATGACAGAGTGATGCAACCAAGGTGATAAGACAGAGCAGAACAAGATGAGGGACCAAGCAGGGCAAAGCCATCGCCCTTGTCTGCTCCAGCGTGGAGAGCGGGTCCTCACCGACTGAGACTGTTCCGTGTATCTCAGATTGACACTTGTTCTTACAGTTGCTTTCTCCGTCATGTTTACAGGTGAAGTTAAGTTGAAAACAGGTTCTCTGTTAGCCAAAGCAGGTAACACGTGCATGGAAAAACAGGTGGGTTTCGGCTGGACCAGTTGGCAGATCTGCCTTGGACTGACACTATTAGTGACACGAGGTAGAGAACAGCGAAACAGACGTATGCAAGAATAAAGTAGCCATTTCTCTTGAAGAATCTATAAGTAAAAAGCAAGCCTCTGACAGGAGTTATCAAAACCCTAAATTTTGAGTATTTAACTTAAATTCTAGTTTGTTGTGGAAGGAAAACTTGATATCTCAGGAAGTACAGGAATATTTTTGCACATCGAAAAATTCAGAAATCTATATGAAAAAGATAAAATGGTTAAAAGGTCAGTGACAACATTTTACAGCCTTCAAGTGCAGGATCACTCTATCTTTCCCTGTGTTGCTGTGAATGTGAAGGAAGCTTGTGTAGTACAGAAGTTCAAAAGTTGAAGACTTGCTCTGAATGAAATAGCACGATTCCTAATAATCCCTTCATTTAGTATCTGGCAAAATCAATGGGAACAGTGAAGAATCCATGCTTAAATCCCATAATGTACCAAAAACTAGACATGTACATTTTTAGGCAGCAATTCTGAGCCCACCAGCATTCTGTTTCACTGTCAGATGTGTACATCACTCCAGCGAGATGCTGAATGTGTGTGGGACCATATAAATCTCTAGGGAGCATGGGGAAGCAAAGCATAAAAACTACCCACAAAATGTCCTTCATATTGTAAGACCATGAGAAGAAATCATTAAGAAATCAGACGCTTTAGTTCAAACCCAAATCATACAGCAAAGGCTTAATGAGAGTTTTACCCCGGTAGCTTTTTGAAAGTAGCTCAAGTTCGCTCTCTAGAGGTGAAAAATAAATATTTCATTTCTTCAGACTTTCTTCAATCAAAACAACCAAGAATTCCTTAAAGAGCACACACACAGTCATATTGCAAGACAGCAGCAGCTCTTAATGAGCCCATAAAGGACAACAGCTAAAACCACTGATCTTTTTAGAAGAGTGATACTGGCACCAATAAATAGCAAACAGCCCTATGACATTGCACGCTCACTTGTGCTGTAATGCTTTAAAATAAAAGTACAGTATTGTCAAACAGCGTTGTCTATTCAAAGCTGGTTCTCCAGCATCTACTTCTGCTTAATTTAGTTTCCCCTGTAGTTTTCCTCTTTGCTCTGTCCAGCGCATGGATCTCTGAAACTGTCCACACAGCCACAGCTCCTCGGGTCCCACCAGCCACACCGTGTAGCCCCAAAATCTCAGTGGGCTCAAATGAACCTCAGGAAAATGACGTTCAATTCAATGAAGTTACGGGAATTCAAATATTACACTTGTATCTCCCGTGACCCTAAGAAATGTGAGCTTCTTGGTGATACACAAAACCCAGACGTTTGGAAGACAAAATATTCATTATTTGCTGTAATTGTCTGTGATTCTTGCAGTTAATGCCATAGTGCACCAAGTATAGGAGTTCATTTGTCTATACTGAAGCAACAGTAAAAGATTCCAGGCGCGGATCCAGTCCCCACAAAGCGAAAGGTGATGCCATTTGCTTATGACTCATCTCTCATATTGTGCTCTTAAATAAATTTAAGTCAGTATGAGATAAACCATATACTGCCTGCCTGGAAACAAATGCCAAGCTGCTGGCAAACATTAAAGTCTTTCACTCTAAGGATCCAGTCTCAGGTAGGAAGAAGAAAACGACCGCATTTGTCAACATAAGTTTTGAAGCAGAATTCAAACACTTACTCTGCAGGAGGAACTTTGCCAAAACCACCCAAATTCATGTGTAAAGGTATCTGGGAAGAAGTTACCTTCTACACACTTCTGCTCAGCAATCAGCCACTGTGTGCGATGTTTTTCTGTATCTGATAGTTCAGCAGAACATAGATGCATTTATCTTCTCGGAAGCTTTCAAAAATCATTAAAATCTTTATGAAAAATAAACTAATAGAGGTTTAAAAGCTGAAGCATTTCAAAACTATTGTATTTAAAAAAAAACAGAAGCAAACCAAAGATCTCACATCCACTGGTCTCTGTGGATTACCACGTTTAACAACTCTGTTCCTTGAAACAAAAGCAACCCCAGAAGCAAGTGCTTTAATACTGCAGGAGCACTCAGCCACCCTCTGCCCAAGAACATAAGTCATCATCTCAGGAACATCTTATCAATGTTTACGAAGAGCTGATGGGAGGCTGTAAAGAAGAGGGAGACATACTCTTTTCAGTAGTGGTCAATACAAGAGCCAATGGGCACAAGCTGAGACATGGCATATTCTGCTGGGACATAAAAAAGCAGTTTTACTGCACGAGTACTCGAATGCTGGAGCAGGTTGCCCAGAGAAGTTGTGGAGTCTCCATTCGTGGAGATTTTCAATACTTCATAGACACAGCCCTGAGTAATCTCTTGTAACTGACTCTGCTTAAGCAGGGGTGGGGGGACTGGATGATCTTCAGTGGTGCGTGCCAACCTCAACTGCTGTCATTCTGTGATGTGGTCTCATCAGTGCTGAGCTGAGGGGACTAATCACCCTCCTCAACCCCTTGGCAATGCTCTTCCTAAGGCACACTTGGCCTCCTCCGCTGCAAGGGCACATTGCTGCCCTGCGCTCAACTTCTTTTCCAAAGGGAGACCCACGTCCTTTTATTGCAAAACTGCTTCCCAGCCTGTTGGCCACCAGTCTGCAGTGATACATGGGATTATTCTTCTCAGATGCAAGACTTCACATTTCCCTCTGTTTAACTTCATGAGGCTCCTGCCTGCCCATTTCTCCAGTGTGTCAAGGGCCCTGGCCTGGTTTTGTTAAAAAACAAGTTTCTCTTTCAGTGAATTTGCCTGTCAGCTAAAGCCTTCATATTAGCTGCATTTTCCTGGAGAACCAGATACATATTTTGGTAAATCTAGCAATGGAATGTGAAGTTATTGATAAGGACAGATTCACATCTCACGAGAGGGGCAACGAGAAAGAGGTGACCAAGAAATTGACCAACAGTGTGTAACATTCCATTCACGTGAATACTTCATATAAAAGTGGGAGATCACAAGGATCTCGTCCCTCTTTGCCCTTTTTTCATCCCTTTTCCTTATGGCCGACATTAGGAGAGGACCTTGCTAGTCATCCCTGCGAACTGAGGCTGAGTGAGAGACTGAATCCAGCTCTGGTTGGCTGCAGAGTCCAATCGAGGACTTTGGGTGCCGGCTCTGCAGTTGCTGAGACTTTCAAGATTGGTTTTGTGTATTTTGTATTATTTTCTCTATTCTTATTAGTAGCATTAGTAAAACATCTTTAATTTTTCCAACTCTCTTCTCTCTGTCCTTTTCCTCCAATTGCCTGTCCTGAGTGGGAAGGGGGGAGAGGGAGGGGCACAAGGGGGAAGTGGGGGGAGAGAAGGTTAACAATACATCTGCCAGGGTTTTATTGTCATCCCGCAATCTTAACCCTCGACAGGCCCTTTGAATGGGGACCATCTGGTGTTTTCAGCAGCTCTGTCCTGTTTTGCATCACCAGCAAACTTGCTGAGGGTGCACTCTGTCCGATCATGCAGGTCATTGATAAAAATGCTAAACAATACTGGTTCCAGTATTGGCTCCTGGGGTACAGCACTAGCAACCAGCCTCTGGGTGGACTTCATACCACTGGTGATAAGCCTTTGAGCTTATCAGTTCACCTGGTTTTCAGTCCACCTCATTGTCACTTACCTGTCTGTACTCCATCAGTTTGTCAATGAGGATGCTACAGGCAACAGCATCAAGGGCCTCACTGAACACAAGATAAACAACATCCACAGAGCTTAGTCATCTGCATTATATCAGGCTATCGGCTTGGTAAGGCGCAAATCCCCACTCACTACCCTTAATCACCTTCCAGTCCTTAGGACAGTTTGCTCCACCATTTTCCAGGGGATCAAGATGAGGCTGACCAGCCAGTAGTTCCTCAGATCCTCATTCTTGCTGTTATTCAAGATTGTGTGATAGTTGTTTTCTCGCAACAAGTTTGTGGTTTATTTTCCTTAAGTTCACTGAAATTCTCCCCCACTGTGTCTTCAGGTTTGGCAATGCTTCCCCATACCTCTGCCTGCTCACCAGAGTCCCTCGCTCTTTTCTGCATCTGCTTAACCAAGCTCCTATGCTACCACATTTCCTTTTCTGCCCAGTTCTCTGCTCTCTCTTATCCCCAGGCCTGGTGATCCTGGAAATCACTGTAGGTATTTTTGCATACAATTTCATTACTCACTTCTGTCAGTTTTCAAATGGTATCCACCAACATTTCAAGACCTATGTTAAATTTAATAAAATGATAGTACATCAGTATTTTAGATACTTCTGTGCAGCAGCTGTCTCCCCTTCTCAGAATTTGACTACAGACATGCAAATTGTGACAATCCAGTTATGCCTGCTTTTCCCATTAGGACATAAATAATCTGCTGCTACTTATTATAATAAAAATAAAATTCCCATATTCCTTCACATTCTAAAGTAGACTATGTTCTTTATTTCTTCCACAAATTACTGTCTTAGTCACCTGGCATGCTTCTCAGAAATTGAATGAAAATTTTCCATTTCTACACAGTTCAAACCCTGTTCCATTTGCCAGAAATCTTTTAAGAACCACAGAAACATAATCAACTGTACAAAGAGAAAGTTTTGGTTCTAGCCTTCTCCTATAAATTGAATCTAGCACAGACAAATTCCCTATCTCTTCACCACTAGGAAAACCCAACAGTATCAGACATTTTCCACTCCATGGCTGGTCACTAACATTTAATCTTCTATAACCTTCCCTTCCTTGTGAACAGCAATTCTGAGTCTGTTCAGCCACAGACAACTCTAGCCGAGATGCATCAGTGAAAGGAAACGCACTGCGGGTATTTCCCTGCAGCCCACAGGGAGGACCACAGTGGAGCAGGTGTTGTCCCACAGCCCATGGACAGGTCCATGCTGGAGCAGATATCCACACTGTCACCTCTGGAGAACCCCCATGAGAACAGGTGGACATGACCTGAAAGAAATGCAGCACATAGAGGACCCATGCTAGACAAGGTTTATCCTAAAGGACTGCAGCCCGTAGAAGGAGCCGTGCTGGAGCAGGGGAAGTGTGAGGAGGAAGGTGAGGCAGAGAACTGTTACAAACCAACCATAAACCCCTATCCCCCGTGCTGCTGGGCAGAAGGAAGGAGGTTGGAAATAAAGGAGTGAAGTTGAGCCTCAGACAAAAAGCAAGGGGGATAAAGTGTTTTATGTTTTGTCTGCTTCTCACCACCCAAGTCTATTTTAATTGGCAATGAACTAAATCTTCCCCACCAAGTCCGGTTTGCCCATAACAGCAATTGGTGAGTAATCTCCTCATCTTTATCTCAACCCACAGGCTTTTTCACCTTGTTTTCTCCCCCATCCACTGAATAGGAGGAATTAGAAAGCAGTTGGGTGGGTGTCTGGCAGTCAGCCAAGGTTAACCCATCACAGCCTGTAATGAGAATTTCCCATATTCAAACTTGTGTCCTCTGCCTCTCATCTTATTACCAGGTACCTCTGGGAAGTGTTCAGGCACACCAGAAGGCTCCATCTTCCTGTATCTTCTGCTCAAGCAGTTGCAAACATCAGTAACATCTGTCTTTTGCTTTCTCTCAGTCTCTTCCCCAGTAAGAAAAGATACCATTCTCCCAGTTTGTCATAGTAGCATGTTCTCCAGCCCCTTGACCAGTTTGAGTAGCCACTACTGGACTTGCTCCATTGTGGTACTCCACTTCTTGTACTACAGAGCCCAGGTGTGACATTGCAAGTGCCCAGTATTGGGGAGGGATGGCTACTCTCATACAACACCCCAGGAGACAGCTGGCCTTTGCCACAAGTGCAACTTGTTTTCCACAAGCAGTCCCAGGCCCTATTCTGCAGACCTCCTTCCCAGCTAGTCAACCTCCAGCCCATACTGGTGCAGAAGTGCTGGACTTTGCAATTCTCTTTGCTGAAGTTCATGAGATGCCCATCAGCACCTTTCTCTAACATATCCACACTGCTCCAAACAGCAAATCTGTCTTTCAGCATCTTGACTGCTTCCCTCACCTTGGGTGGTGGTGTCATTTTATTGTCCAGCTGCCTCTTGAGAAGAATCTAGTGCTGATTTAGCAGGCACCAGGTACCTTGAACAGGGTAAAGTGGACAGCAAAGCAGTCTGTACAATACTTACTGGAATCCTAAGCCTTCATACCAAACTAGTTTGTAGGAGGGCTTTGAAAACAAAATCAAAAGAGAACTAAGAAGAACAGAGACAACAGTTTAGCCTGACTCTGTCTGTGAAGGATTAAATGCTTCCAGTGAACCAAAAGAGACCTCTTTGCCTTATCTCAGTCACATTGGGCTCAGAACCAAGGCTACTATCTTCATACGTAGTAATAATGAAAGCCAACGGAAGGGCTGGAGCTGGGAGATAAAGGGGAAAACCCCTTTCACTTGCTCACACACTTTAACAGCCTTGTCAGCACAATAAGCAGCTGTTATCCTCTGTAAGGAAAGGAGAGCAAGCATGGGAGTGTGAGCACAACTGAACACTTCATCTCACCCTTTCCACTTTCACTTATAAAAACAGTAAGAGAAGCAAATATTTTATACAGTATTTTTCATGGACTTCAAAGCCTATTCTCTTATCAGTAGTTAGATGCAACTCTTGCACTCCAAAGTTAGCCTTCCCTTTTAATAATTAGAGATCTCTGTTGGCTTATTAAAGATAAATTCCTCAAAAGTGCTTCTGGTTCAGGATTAGAGATTCTATAGCGGAAAGCTCTATATGGCTTCGATTCACAGTAGTGCTACTTTGACTTAGAGACCAAATTATAAAAAGATCCCGTGGTTACAGTACTTCAAATACTAACTTCGACAAATCAGTGCTCTGCTACTCAGTCTTAATTCAAGTCAGTTTTAAAAGGTACTGCAATTTTTACCACATATTTATCTCCTGGAATATGCAGAATACTTGTAATAGCTGTGATAACTGCTACTGAAGTAAACAATCCCTCTCTACAAGCATTAAATGGAAGCTGTTATATTACCTGTATAGTAGAAAAGATGCTGCCAAAACTAAAAAAAAATGTGAGCATCTAACAGTACAGTATTCAAAGCCGTAAAGTAGCCCCACGCTTCAGCTGATTGAAAAGAGCAAAGAACTATCAAAAAATTCCAGACCAGCATAGCCTGTTAGCATTTCAGGTTACTCCCCTCTTTGCAAAATTTGTTTCACATTTTCATCTTAGTGTCACAAAGATTTAAACATGAAAAACATTCATACATAGGTTTGGCGACCAAAGAACAGACTTGAGTGTTTCTGCACAAAGCAAAAGAAATACTTGCATCTCTTAAAAGCACCTGTGCTGATGTCGGCTGCATTTCTGTACCACTGCGTGCAGGATGAAGCACTGGTTTTAAGACTTAGCACATTGCTTCAGTTTAGACACAGGTATCTACAGTTATATGGGGCACAAGGAAGTGACACATTTGCACAGGTACGTTTATTTTTTTCCTGTGTTTACAGTGCTTCAATTGTAATTTTAAACCATTCAGAAAGCACAATTTCATACCAATTTTACATACTTTACATCACAGTTCAACAACATTAACACAATTGTATCTAGTAAATCAAATGAGCAAAATGGCCATGAACATTTACACTATTTTGTAAACAAGTTTTTTTATAAACAATGGTACATGGAATTAACATAGACCACCATATGAAAGAGGAATGAGCTTTTCCTTAAATAAATCACTCTGTTTATAAATACTTCGATTCTCTCAATATACATTTACAGACATAATTGGTTAAAGCAGATTACCTACACTGTTCTTTAAAAAGAAAACACCTAGAGATGGACCACTGTGTGTTAAATTCAACTAACAGAAGAAGCAAGCATATGATTAGTAGAATGTTGCAAGTTTTACTTTACTTCAACCTCCCTTCTGTTTGTTTACATCAACACTGAGAAGATTGTCATGTTAGGGAACTTTCACTTGAATTCCAGCAAGTTACAATCGATCTTGTAGTACACATATGGGTAGTACTCCTGTTGACTGAGGTTTAAGCCTGGAATATCCATAGTTGCCTGCAAATAAAGTTTTGAAACCAGTTAGACTCTTAGAATTCAGACTCCTATTCAGAAATAGATGAAACATTCATATGTTTTAGAAGTAAATATGCCAGGCAAGACTTAAGCTTAATTTTTCATGTTCAAGTGACTGTTTAAGCAACAAATTTAGAACTTTGACAAATGAAAAACAAATGCTTTCCCAAAAATCTAAGTAGCTTTCTATCAATAATACACACCTGCTGCTATAGTGAACATACTAAACGTTTAGTGAACCACTAAACGGAAGGAAAAGTATTGCAAATATGTTTTACTACTTCTAAATACAGTTTATGAAATACTGTTATAGGGTGCTGAATGATCCAGAAGTTACAAGAAGTTCAGCATCTTTAATTTTTGCCTGAATTGTCTCACATCCCCTTGCCCCAAAAAGGCCTGGAAATACTTTGTATTTAATGTAGTGGTTTTTCCAATGTTGAGAAAGGTTATTTTTAATCTTTTAAAATTTGGCTAATCTAGTTGTGTGGTCGATCTTTAACTACGGAAAGCACTGCTTTTCAATATGAAACAAATTAGTAGAATAAGCCTCCTAGCAAACCCGCTTTAAACATGAAAATGAGACTGACAGATGGAAAGGATGACTCCATCTTGACATCAATTCAACCTCCTTCAGAGACGGATGACTATGTTAACTTAAAGATAGCAATGTGACAAAAAAAGCGCGTTGTTTCAGTATTAAGGCCACTGTTACCATAGACTGTGGAAAATTCACATATTCCTTCTGGGCTCAAAAAATATATGAAATGTGTTCAAGTTCCTTAAGGCTAGTTTAATATAAAAGTTGACTTTGTTTGAATTCTTTAAGGATACACATATGTATGTAGTCTATAAGATATCTTTCCATCGGCAGTAGGGAAGAATGCAGTAAGAAGTTACGTTAGGCTTTTATAACAGGCAGCTTGCCAAATGCATTAGTTGCAACCTTAAATACCATCTGCTTTGCAAAAATGTAAAATAGAAGTGTCATTTTCACAAGGAGACAATTTTCTGTACTGTGACAAAATGGTGGAGAATATGGAGACGTGTAGCTTTTTAATAAATAAACTTCTTTTTGCTTAAACAGACTAAACCTAATATTTAAGGGGAATAGCAGTAACAAAAATACTTACATCAATGATAGCTGCTGCACTGCTGTCAAGGTGTTTGTATAAGTCATACAAAACCTCCCTCAGTTTCTTCATTGTTTTCTTATTAGGCTGAAGCAGCATTGCCTGGAAGTTAACTGGCAAACCATACCTGAGCAAGTCAAGCAGAAAACTATGAAAATGCTGAAGTGAGCATTCTTTTATCTTTCAAAGCAGAATTTTATTTTGAAAAATAAACATATTGTTGAAGAGTAAATTCTGCTCATTTTCATTTTTGTGAGATCATTCTGTTTCCACAATTCAGAAGGCACCAATAATGTATAACTTCTTCCTTCAAGTTTGAAATAACAAAGCAGAAGTCTGAATGCTTTTAAAATCCTTTTAAACCCTTCAGTACTCAGCACAATTACCTGGAGTCTCAAAGTTTTGAACTTGCTAGAGTTCACTTTTGCCACTTGGTGGAAAATCCACTCAATCCTCCTTTCTAGAAGTGTGGAAGCATTTGCCAATATTCAAATCAAGTTCAGCTTCCCTACTCAAGTTTATCTTCAAAATAAACCCATCACAACTATAGAACAGACTAGAATCCAAATTAATACATTTTTTTTCCTCCTCTGGTTGTCTCCTTTATGATAACTTATCAAAAAGGCTAAAAAAAAAAACCCCAGGTCCCTCCTGCAGAATAACTACAGCTGTTCTTAAGTCAACTTAGTAACTACATTTCTGGATAGATGTGAAGAAAAAAAGCAGAGTAATTTTATAGTTGAGAGTATTGAACAGTATAATACTGAAAAGTTTAGAGTAGAAAATTCTTAGGCATGTTTTAAAGAAAAAGCATACATTTCAAGATGTCAATCTACATTTCTCAAGGCCTGGATACTTCTTTATTCTGAACTATTCCCACTTAAATAGAAGATACAGTAAGGTTATTTTACAAGCAGCTCATGAAGCAAGCTAAGAATCAGCAGAAATGCCTTGCTGCAACTTACAAAGTACCTTTAGTTCCTAAAGCACTGGTGGCAAGACTATCCAAGGCGCAAGATACACAATTGTCTACCTCAAATATTCAAAACTGGCAACAAGAGCTATTGCCATCAGCTGTTCCTACTGCCCTACTCCTTGTTTCCTCCTGCCTGGACAAGCAGCGTTCACACACCTCAGCCTGGTAAACTCCCAAGCTAGATGTAAATTCTTACAAAGTCTAGGAAGAAAAGCCCATATTCAGGTCTGCCTCATTACCTTAAAACAGATTCAACAAAAACTCGCAGTGCTTTCACATGGATCCATGCAATGAAAGCTTCACTGAAATTAACTTTCAGCCACCGAACCAGAGGCCCCTGTGAAAGGGAAGAGGAAAAAACAAAAGTTATTCGAACTTCACAAAAAGATTCAGTCCATCAAGAATGTTTGAGCAGATACTCAATATCTGTACCATGATAATAAAGACAACTTAAAAGACAGAGTTCACTATGGACATAATGGCTCAAGGGTGTTTCAACACTAAGTCAAGAGAAATGTAATGAGGCTTCCATTGTCTCTTCGGTGCATCATCTCAGCTTCCATGGGCTAACTATTTTAGTAATATCTAATTATTTCACTCAAATGTTTGTCCATTTTCAAACTTGATATATCATCAGCACTTGGTTCAATGCAGTGAGGAGCATTTGGGCTACAGGAAACTCAGCTATCCCTGAGCAGATAAGCTGGGTGGCAGGCTGACTATGTCACATCATCATTGCAATGTTTTCTAAGAATCACAAGTTCATTAAATTGTTATGTAGCAATAAGAAGTCTTTGATGTCTCATGTTTCTATAATGACTAGTTTATATAGACTTACAAACTGTTTCTTCTTGTCAGTTGACAGTCTATTCATTTCCTCTTTATCAGCTTTCATCTCTTCTTCATTATACTGGAAGTCACGGACCATAAACCTGCATTTGGAAGTGAATAAAATCAGAAGTGGCTACCTAGACTTCCTTCAAAGCATGAGAGACAGAACACACACAAAATAAGCCTTACTTGTATTCTCTGGCTTTATGTTTGAAGTCATCCACTGCCTTCCTGAACAAGGTGACGTTACAAAGGTAACTATCTTGATCCTCAAAGAGTACACTACACAGAAAAAAAAGTGTCAGAATTGATAACGTTCAAGTCACCACAGATCAGATATGCAGTAGCTTCAATTGTACTTCATCACTACTAGGCAAGCACATAAATGTAGATAATCACACCGGATTAGTTCCCAGATTAAATGCCTTATACAGAAAGTAACTGAGACTTCAGCAAGTGCTCTTATTATTACTCTCTTCACAAAGGATGGCAGTTTCCATTTCCCATTCGGAGACTTCACCACTCAGAAACACTTCATACATGTCTGGATATTTGTTCAAGTTAAAATTATTTTACAGAAAAAGGAACTAAGGCTGGCTTGATACTGAAGCTTGGACTACAGAATTCATAGAAATGCCTGTTTTAAAGGGAAAGGGAAATGGATTTAAAATAGAAAAGGACAAAAATTAAAAATACAAAGGTTGGTAAAAAAAGCATTCCTTAGGCTGTAAAGATGACCTCCAGATTTATTATTTTATTGTTCAAAACAATACTGCTTAATTTGAGACTACACCTTAGGAAAAAAGCTTGAAGAGATTTCGACTGTCCCTCAGTGTCATACAGTTTTCAACACAAGCATTATCCAACAGTTTAACAAGTCACCTCTTCCTAAGCTATCCCTAGGCCATGGTTTCAGAGTAATTAAATAAGAATCATTAGCAGGTCTCCCAGCAGGCTTAAGTTGATCTAACTCAAATGTGAAGTTAGCCAGAGCAAGTTCAGATTTTGTAACTGGCACAGAGCTGGTAATATCAGATCTGCCTGAGCAAAACCTCACTCTGTCAGTTAAAATTAACAAGCAGCAATGCTTTGTGCTACATGGTGACTTTACTGTCAACGTGGTTACAAGATTGCTAAAGTGGCTTAACAGTATTATCAAATCCTGGCACCAGTCATGCCGACCACAGGCACCAAGCACCAGCTGGGTACAGAGGATCTGTGTTAGCTCAAAAGAGACAAGTTACTTTTCTTTGCACACAGGAAAACCATCTACAGTTGAGGTTCTTCACTCTTTAGCATCTTTCAAAGAGTATATGTAACTTGAAGTAAGTTCTCTGAACGCAGGCATGAAATTTACAGGCTAGCAGCAGAACTTGCAGCTAAACCCCACCATGTGTTACCTTGAAGCCAAATGTGCCTGATCTGAACTAGATTAAATTTTCAATTCTTCTACTCTTCCCAAATAAATTAGTTTGAGAACTTCATTAACTCTAGAGTTAGAGATCCTTTGAATTTTTTTCTCAACTACACCATAATCAAGCTTGGTCAGGTAAAGCTATAAAGCTGGACGTTCTAAAAACTTTCGATGAATCTTTAAAATTCAAAGTCACTACAGATCAAGAAAAATTATGAAATATATAACATGCAAATATGAGATTTAGCATTTAACAACTTACTTGCTGGAACGTGGTACAACCATCTCTGCTAGTGTTTCATATTGCTTAACCCAGTCATTATAATTTAACCTAGAGAATACACAGGTTATGGTTAGACATCTAGTACTGTAATAAAAATTCCCAGATTAATGGATCAAGTTTTTCCAAAAAAATGTTAAAAGCATTTAACCATCACAACTTCCAATCCACGTGCAGGTTGTCAGAAACATGCAAGACAAGAGGGACAGTCCTCATGTTGTTTTTATTTTTGCTAAATAAACTATAATGATAGCAAAAGTAACATATTTTATCTTCAGTCTTCATAGAAGTTTACAAGTGTAAAATTTCTGAAATTTAAGAACTATGAAATCAAATTAGTCATGATTACGTACAGATCTCAGGGGACCATATGGACTTAACTGTCAAGGTTTATCAGAAACTCCTTATGCAAATCTGCTCTTCTGATTTACTAATCGGAATACTTTTTCCACAATTACGAATGGGTTCCCCAGAGTCCTGCACTTGCCTGAAGGACTGCTGAGAATTTTGGAAGCCTTGCCTTTCAGTAGTCGGTGTTGAAGAGGTCCCACCTTCTCAACACCAAAAAAAAGTCAAAGGTGAAAGAAAAACAACAGTCAAGATATAGTATCCAACGGTTTTTTGCTAAAGTCACTGCAAAACTCTTCACCAGAGTTTTACATGTGACAGAGACTACTGCTTCATGTGATATCAGCCTGCTGGCTGTCTTTACAAGTTAAAATTCTTTTTGTTCTCAGCTCCAGAAAGACAGTCTAGTGCCATTTTCTCAAGAGTCTTAAGGACATCCGTATCATCACTTTCTTTGGACAGGGGAAAAGGTGCGATTTTTGTTGTTTAAACATTTCAGACAGGAGTAACTTGTTTGCAGCAAACCTTTGACATGACATAAGCAGCGTTCCACTGGCAGTTAGTTCATCCAGGAAAACCCTGGACAAATTTAGATGTCCTTTCTTACAGTATTATAGGGTTGTGAGATCTATTATTTGATTTAAATTCTAATTTTATTCTGTTCTTAGGACAAATAATATACTTACTTCGGTACAATCACTAATAACGTGACCAAATATTCTGAATCGAGTACAAAGTCCTCTTTCTTTACAACATCAGCAAGACTTCTGGTTAGCAAGCTTCCCCTGCAGAGAAACAAAGACAGCCAGAGTAAATACATGTTTAAGAATTGGATTAATCTACACAACAGTTTCTAGTGCTTGACAGTATAACATTTTCAAAAATATATTTTACTTAAGCATCCACTATTAGCAGAGCAAATAAAATGTCCTTATAAGTATTTTATACCTTACTGTTTAAAGTCACTGAAGTCAGTAGCTCCACTGCTATGTGTTATTTCCATATGCCAAATACCTCACACACTTAAGAAGCCTAGTTATCATTGTAAAAGCAGTTTAGAAACACAAGAACCATTAAAACTATTAATCGTGAAGTCTAGGATACAGAGCCTCAGAGTTACAATGAACCTTGTACAGATTTACATACAGAACTTCATTAAAAGCTTAAAGCAGTATAGTGCCTCGTATTCACAAAAGACTAAGAACACACACAGATTTTACGGGCCTTAGCTGACAAACTATGATGGCTTAAGACAGGACTTAAGGCTTACTCATAAAATGGCCCATGGTTCTGAATCAGCCAGTAGGCTTGTACCATTACTGTAATGGTAGGGCTGGGTCAAATTAATCAACCATATTTGCACAGAAGAACTACTGTACCTCAACTGTACTTCAGATAATCATCACGTACATGACAAGACAGCATGCAGTCCTTACTTATTTTATTATCTCCATATATACAACAGCTGTCTCTCTGATGGTTAATTTTGAGGGAAGAAACCCAGTAATATTGATATGCATAAATGGGTGTGAAGGGAAAGATTTCCTTGTTTAGACAGACACATAAGTAGCAGCGTTACACACCCCTTTAACAACAAGCTTCTCTCAAAAGTTCCAGCAACTTATACTATTTGTACATGCTTTTGTGTATCTCATAATTGCTTATCAATCACAAGTGAGCTATTGGCAGCAAGTCAGTTGTTAATAAGTGTTCTTTCATGACAGCTGCTATTCAAGATTGATAAACAGCTCAAAAACACATTAAGCTCAGAGCCCATACCTTTTCACATGTTACTAAGCTTTCATGGTTAGATAACTTTTCTGTGCTACATTAGCAAAAACCAACATGACTTACGCATTCTTTCTTTCCAAATTCTGAAGGTTCCCTTTCAGATTATTGTAGGCTGAGGCTCTTGCTTTTAGATCATTGTCAATCTGGTTTACGCCCTTAAAGATAAAAAGAAAAGAAATAGTGTCTAAAGAACTATAATAGTTTTAAAATTATTTCCTAATTACAAAGCTTAGATCTGCCAACAAAAACAATAAAAAATACACAAATTTAAATGATTATTTCTCTAGGGTCTGACAATCTTCGCTGAAAACTCAGAAAACTCTAAATCAGCCAATAACAGAAATTACACATGCTCTTCTGGAATCATCTGGACATTCTGCTGCACGCACCTTATCATCACTCCATCACCTTGAGGCTACCACCCTCCATCTCAGCTGACAAGAGAGATCACTTGATGTTTGCTTTTCTACCATGATACAAATACACCTGTGAATACGGGGTACCACCTCCACATGTTACCTCACTTCTCATTATACTTTTCCCTCATTAGAGTTCCAGTGACAAAAAATATGAACAGTTTTATGAGGTGCAAATCAAGAATTAAGTAACCCAAAGCCTTATCGCTTTGTATCATCTGCAGCTTAAGAGAAGACTCTGTCACACTGTATTTACCTACTGCAATTTTCACCTTTCCTTGAGGTGAACAGCCTTGGTCACTCAAAGACAGAATATCAATTAAATGCATCATCTGCCCAATTCCAAATGGCTGTTACCATTTAAGGTTCTAAATATCATCACAATAATCTTATGTCCTTTCCCCCCCGCAAAGCTATTCCCAATTCTGTATGCTTGCGAAGGAAAATACAAAATATTATACCATCATCTCCCTTCACAAAATCATCTTTTGTGCTATCTTACATTGGCAAAGGTTTACAACTACAAAGAAAAATCTCTTTTACAGAGACTTTCTTCATTTAGTAAGAACTTAGATATTTTGGAATATCTGAAGTTGCACAAGGTCAGTTCCGGACTAGAGAGATAAATTGGATTCAAGTCTGAAATACTGTTTATTTCAGACAATAAATATACATGTCCAATCAAAGTGGAGGCAGCATTCTACTTCTAATGTCGCTGGCAGCCTTCAATCATCTTTCAAACTTTCATATGAAAGTTCCAACTATTTTACTGTTCCGACTCAGACTCTCCCATGTGGCTGGCCATTGCTGCTCAGGTAAGTCATCTTTCTCAAATTTGTCCTCCAGCACTAATTAGAGCGATTACCAAAAATGATTCATTCCCAGCTAGGTAACTGGACAGCAAGTGGAAGAACACAAAACAAATAAAGCAATTAGTAGGTCCTAAGCAGCCCATTATGTTCCTATCAGCATGTACTCTATACAAGGAAGTATTTTAAAGTCAATATACTTAGTAAGAGTTGGATAACTGAAAGAATGTGGAGCAGTGTTGGTCTGGCACCATAACACTGCCTACTCACTGCTCCTCACTGTCCTGTGTACGTACAAGCACATAAAAATTTCCAGGGACAAGCAACTAAATACAGTCAAGGGACCCTCCCTGGACTTAGGCCGTTGACATAATACTTTGTTTGTGTACAACACTTAAGCTGGGGGATGCAGATACGGTTTTATTTCCACAAAATAAATCTCTACATCACTTAGTTTATATAGTGCTCTTGTTTATGGTAACACCTAAGTTCCCTTGGCTGTAGCAGGAAAGAGTCATTAAAAGCCTGAACATTCTGGCAGTTTCATTCAGCTTGCATCTTTACAGATACAGCAATGCTTAATACAAAATACTCTGAAAATAAGACAATCTATTTTTTAAACAGATGAGTATTTAAGATTATTGAAGTTCTTTGGCTAATGTAACCTTTAGCAAAGTATGTAGAACATTTCAGTAGGTGTCACAAAGAATGCATTTTCGAGAAAACTTTTAATGCACTAATTTTATCTTTTATTTTTCCTTCTCACAGCTAGAAGACAGCATTAGGGAAAAATTAATTAAAAGCAATTAAGCGAATACCTTTGCGCATTTGGACTTTTTCCCAGACCAACAAACTTCCCTTTCACCTTTTCCAGGCATCAAAAGTCTAACTATACATTGCTTAATGTCAAAAAGCAAAACACATTGATACCAAACACTGCCATTACAAACCAGTTCCATTCATGAGTTCCTAATTGTCAATACTCTCATTTGTAAAGTCTTTTAAAAGATGATTGCTTAGACAAAAGCCTGTTACTGCTGCACCAACTGCAGTTTACTGTAAACAAGAATCAACTTTGTTTCCTGTTAAAATGTTAAGAGAATGCAGAACTGCAAATCTCAGCATCACAGTAGAGTTCTTGAAAATATATTTGTGTAAAAATGAGAAATGAAATGACAATATAGCCTTTCTTTTAGTAGTAGAATTGATGGATAACTTATAAATGTTATTGCAAAATGAGGCAGACTCATGATATTGCTAAAGAAAGTATCAGTCTAACACAGTTGGCCTGTTTCTACCCATAGCAAAACCCATATATTTAAACCACTCATATAGTCACTGGCAATACACAAGTGTCTTCTTGTAACTGTACAAGTGAGCTGTATGTCAGTAGATACCTGGGTTGCTGAAGCACTAGAACACTGAGGATACTGAGGTTGCCTCCTTGCATAGCAGTCTTGTAACCATAATTTCAAACACAAAGAATGACTAGATTAGGTGACAGCTCTCACATGGCACAGACACCATCTTCAAAGTCTTCAGTACTGACACTGGCACTCACAATACTTCTGAAAGTTAAAGGCTGAAAAAACTTGATGAACAGTAGATTTCCTTTTATTTTAAAAGTTTTCAACACCACAATAATTCTTCCTCAACTGACAAACTCCCCCACTGCAGTTGCCATTACTCTCGTTTCGACAAATATCAGAACCTGCTATAGCGAGTGAGGGGGATATAAAGCCATACAGGAAAAGTAGTATCTCATGATCTGACAAGCTTTACAAGTTATTTTAACATCAACATGTCAAGAGGCTTAACCAATTTTAATCAATGTAGCTCTATCAATTTTCCTGTATCTTCATGTTAATCAGATATCAAAGTGAAGATTTTAATGTTGTTAGGGACAAAACTGCTTCAAGTCCTGTGACATTGTCTCCTAGGTGTCACTTCCACAAGAAAGTAAGGCAATTTCAGTCATCTTCCTCCTCTTTTCCACTTTATGGACACACATCATGGCTCACAACTGAAAACAGTTGTTAAACTATTTGATATTAGATTTAATACACAGGTGTCCTTGAAGCTCTCCTTATAGAAATGGAAACCCTCAACATAATGATTCAGGCTCAACTCCAGCAGACCTGTTCCTCTGCATTTATTATTCGGCCTAATAACCCAATGAGGTCCCTAAATTAGATGGAAAAGAATGTAGTAAGCCAGTTATTTAACTTAAGGTTCAGGTTGTGAAATACAACTTTGCTGCAAGCAGATGATTTATCTAGCAAACTCCAGGACACAGAAGAATGTGCACTGAATCCTTGACAATATTTCAGTAAAAGGCATATCCCTTCATGCTCTTTGATACTTTTTCCAACAAACTAAATTGCTACAAAAACAAGTTTTATACTATGGCAACAGTTAACTTCCAAAAATAAGACAAAACACAGCTGACAACTGTTTTCAGTAACTCTCACTCCTATTCTAAAGACAAACTAAACTTTTTCAAGAGCCACTTCCTTAATAAGACTTGTAGAAACCACTTCACCCTATCTTCTGTTCTATCCCACTTTCTCCAACAACATCTTCTCCCAACTCAAACTTTGTGCTTATACATGCTGTAAAGAGCTGAACGCTTCATTTTAATACCTTCTTCTGATGAAGCAAAGCTCATGTACTTAAGGAGTGTCAGATATTAAGATTATCATTTTATGCCTGTGGGATGTTTTTAATGTGCAAATCTCAAGAGTCCTAAGCCAGTCAGTCTTCCTCCAACAAAACTCCACACTGCAGATGTTTTCCAGTAGTTACTGAATGTAATTTGTGGAGTAAATTCGAGATGCAGTGATAGCCCCGAAGAAAACATCAAAATGATAAGTGTTTGTTTCCTTCTCAGTGAGCTATGTACCACCTATTAAGATTTTGCAATTTCTGCAAAAATTTTAAACTAACAGTTTCAGGAAAGAAACTAACAACTAAATCTTCAGTTATAGCAAAGCATGAGTTGCCAGCAGTAACTCCCATCCCCACCCCAACTACAGTTTACACAAATCTGCCACCAAGGACTACCTCTATAGGTACCCAGAGCAGCTGTTGTTGCTTTTTTCCAGGTTATGTATTATTGACACAGAAAATTTCAAGAGTCAGTTTGCAGATTACAGAAAGAAAAAAATTAAAAACTGAAAAAGCTGGGAAGATACTTAAGCAAGGGCAGCTCACAGAGAACTCTTTCGCTGCTTGAATGCAGGAAGTCACTGCTGAGGACCCCACCTAAGCTCACAGCAAGTACAAACCAAACCAAGTCCCCAAAGTGTGAAAAACTTTACCAAGGTAAAGACAGGGGGAAAACCCATGACAACACTGAAATGAGCTTTCCTTACACCTGCCACTGAAGGCTTATTTTCCCCCTCATGACTGAGCGCAATGGCTTTCAGAAGGTAAACAAATTCCTTGGTTTACTGCTAATAGTCCACAGAGTTTAAGAACATCAGACAAATGGCATGCATGTAGCAAAATTTAAATGTGACACAATTTGCTAGCTATTTCTTGGTTAATCCAGTGATCTTAGAAAACAAAAATCAGCAAAGACAACATGATGGCTTTCACAGAGCACATTCCAAATCCTTTCCCAATTCTAATATACTTCTTCAGTTGCTAAAACACGGACACTGCTACTACTGCTATTGTTATCAAAGTTACATAAAGCTAACAAAAAGAGACAAATAGCTTTGAGTACCAAGTTTTGTGCATAAATACCTTAAGTTCAAGTAGGAAAGTTTTATAAAACATGCTACCTTACCTTTGCAATAATTTCTGAAATATTCTTCAAAGATTGCTTGATTGGGTATTTGGCCATATCCCACTGGAACCTTGTTATATAGGTGACCAAGTCAACTAAAATTTTAAAGAACAACTTTTTAAAGACAGACAACAAAAAGACTGATGTATTATATTCCATGTAGGATTGCTATAACAGAAGAGTACTATAAGAGACTGTGGACCTTCACATGTGTGGACCCTGCTGCTTAAGAAACTTGAAAATACACAATCAAGTTGTAAGTTCTCTGTGACCTCTGTCTCCAGATATTGGTTTCTTCACCTCTGTAGTAGTAAATATCGTTTAGAGTCGAGGTCAATGATGGCTGGAGAAGTACAGACAAGACCAACTATTTTTAGTTTTGTGTGAAAAATGGGTGGGAGAAAGGAGTGTTACAATGGAAAAAGAAGGCAAATATTATATGGCTCAACTGAAGCAACAGTTCTGTAAAGCTGTCTATGAGAGAGACTACTCCAAGCCCTTATCTAAAAATAACAGTGTTAATTAGGACCACTGCATTGTCTTCACATTAACCCACTCATATTGGCCTCTCTTACATCAATACAAGCTGTGTTAATTATTATGAAATGGCTATTGAAAACAAAATATTCATTTAGAAACCAATGCAACTCTTTACTGTGATAAAATGGACAAATATTTTCATGAGACAACTAGTTTTATAAAGACATTTTATCACAATTTGGGAGCAACTGGGTATTGCAGCACAACTTACATAAAACCATACCTATTTAGATGACAGACTAAAATGAAGAATGTTTACAGTGACCATTAATTTTCATGTTCCACCAGAGGCCAGTGATGACAAAATACAGCCCTAAAGGACCAGAGGCTTCTGTGAGTATTTAACCTGTAGATCTAATTTCTTGTCATTCTGGATCCTATAATTTGTTTCACGGCAAGTGACTCATGCCAAAAAAAGTACTTCCGTAGCTAAACTAGGTTCTTAGAGTGTCATATAGAGAAGTAGCATTCACTACGTTTCAGGATCGTTGCCTTCCTTCCTGTTACTTTTAGAATGCACATATTATGGTTAACATTTTACCTCCATTAGCCAGAAGATTCTCCTGAACTTTATCTTTACTGTCTTCTAGAACATCAGCCATATACTGGGCCACTTTCTTTACAACACTGAAAAATGAAAGATAAATATATGAAAAAAAAAGGAATGAAAAAAACTGCCATTTTTAGAATACCATTCATGAAACTGATCTGAAATTGTCTGGGAAAAAAATTTTGGATTGGATCAAAACGGAAGAGTTGATTGCTTTCCATATAAGCTTTCCAAGAGCACAAACTAGGATCAGTATGTAAAGAAGACCAACTTCTCAAATACATGCCAGAACTTAAATTCTTCTCTAACAGTTCTCAACAAGGTGAGGCTCCTTTCCTGGCCTCTGAGTAATAAGGGCTGACTTCACGTGTAATCTCACTATACTCCAGTCTTTCTTTGAAGTCTGTGGCAATTTCAAGATCCTAAACCCTTATTTTTAAAAATAGACAGCAAGGTAGAAATCACCAATAATCCAAACTAAACACAAGGCAACCGTGACAATGAAATACTAAAGGTAACTGAAGAGCCATAGAGAAATTCTAGCCCTAAGGTCTCATGAGACGTGACACATAAGACCTGCCTTCCTCACTACAAAAGCTATGTTTAATATTGCTCACATGTGCCATGCCCAATAGTTTCCTTCTCTATTTAAAAATGACTACTTAATACTTCTCTCCTTGAAACAGAAGATGGCTCCACAGGTTCCAGCCACGTGAAATTTTGTTATATTTGATCAAAAACACTTTCAAGGGATCATTAGTTTAGTCAAAATGAATAGCTTTTGCATTTTAATATTAATGCTGTTTAATCCCTCTGTGGATTAGGAAACAACATGGTTACTTTCTCAAAGTCTGTAAACAGTGCTCTAATGTGCTAAAATAACAGTTTTTACTCCATTTCATTAGCACTTCCTGCAGCTGCCAGGCTCAGTTCTTAACAGTTGTCCAGGACCCAGCAGCACACAGCCCTACTGTAGGGAGAAGCACCTTTCATCAATGCATAATGTCCCACTAGTCCACAAGAAGTTCAGATGTTTTTTTTCCCCCAAGTAAAGATACTAGGAAAAACAACAGCTTAGCTTATTGAAATCCTAGCTTGTCGACTGCCTATAGGGATCACTATGAAAACAAATAAAAGTTGAAAATAATCCATGTATTGCTAGGACTCAGCAAACCATCACATCATTATTCTAATAGTTTGCATTCTAGTAAAAATAAACTGTTACCCCTCCACAAACGCATCCAGTTTAGCCAGCTCATCTGACAGACCAACCAAAACATCCAGTGTGCCAACCTAGAAGGAAACATCAAAATGCATTAGCAATTGTGTATAAACATAGAAAGACAAAAACAAAATACAAAACCCACTACATCTCCTGAACAGATAGCTTTTCAGAACTACATAAAATACTGTACTCTAAGATTTCAGACTTGTTACTTTAACAAAGTCACAACATGTTTCATTTGCTCAAGATACTTCTAAAGTACCACTCTATCAGACCTAACTCTTTCTTTACCCTCCTCCCAAAACCACTTTCTTCACTAATTTCATGTGATAATCTAGAACAATGTGTAAACCTTTCTGGGGCCAAGGATGACAAAAATTTTAGACTCTGTATAACTCA
Source organism: Nesoenas mayeri (assembly GCF_963082525.1). NCBI lineage: Eukaryota > Metazoa > Chordata > Aves > Columbiformes > Columbidae > Nesoenas > Nesoenas mayeri. The sequence goes on from NC_137543.1 coordinate 22,690,843, forward strand.
AACATTAGTAAATTAGAGCACAGTGAAATATTCTGTATTTAGCTCTTTCATACACAAGTCTCAAATGGGTCTAAGACACCAAAAAATATAAAACCAGTATAGCTATGCTCAAGTTAAAAAGCCAAAGGGTAATTATTTTTAAATAGGTCATATAATATCAGTTTTCTTTGGTTCTCCAAGTATTTACACATTTGTTCATTCTGTTCAATGAAAGCAGGAGATAGCTCCAAAAATATGACTTTTCTTATCTCTAATATTTTAGCTACCACTTTATATTTCTTGCTGAAATATTGTTAGGCATAAGTGAAACTTCTGTCAAGATGCTATTAACATTAGTTTTTTGTCCAGCATCTTTGTTCTATGTATTTGACCACTCAACTTCGCATGTTTCCTGTCCTCTTTAGCCTTGAAACAAAAAGGAGCACAATTACTTAAGTAACATCACAAACAAATCGCTTTCCGTCTCCACCTTCTTCTGAGCTACACACAGAATACGGAAGTGAATGATTTGACCAGTCACAAGCCACAGGGCAAGTCAATCTTTGTCAGGCTGCTGTTCAGTGGAGAATAAAAGACTGTTTCAATGAGTTCTAGCTAAATAATCTCACTCCTTAACCACTTTTACCTGGTCCACAGAAGCCAGAGAATTTCCCATTGTATATAAAGTACACTCAGCTTCTGCCCTTTTCAGGGAGTAGAAACAAATACCAATCATTTTTAACCCTAATGGGCCACATCAATTTCCAGTGATAACTTCTCTAACTGCTGTAGGCACCCTACAGTTTGAAAGCCACCCTGACTGATGTCCAAGGATCTCCTGGGAGAACATGGACATTTGCTGTAGTCCCTCTTCCTACCTCTACCAGTATATATTTTGAAATAACTCAGGACAGTCTAAATGTAAATGTAAGTTATGGCAGTTGGAAGATCCTTTTAAAAGACACACTGAAGCACTTCATGCCCTGGGCTGGTTCCTCAGCAGGGACAGGAATAAGGCATCACACCACCTGAATCTGATTCATGCTGCAGACAGGGACTGGTGGCATTTTTTCCTTTTCATTTTGATAAGCTTTGATGAGCTTTCACTCAGCTAAACTGAGCTCACCATTCTTTTTTTTTTAAAGAAACATTCAGAGGTCAAGAGACATTTTCTTAATAAATATTCTGGCTCATAGCTTTTCCATATCCTGATAATTATGTTTAACCATGAGAAACTGCCTTCAGATTTGGTTTCTCTTTTCACAGCAATAGTTCAAACAGTTTTCTTTCCATTTTTTTATAACACATATCAGCAGGTCACACTGGAATGCTCAGTGGGAGACAACCAGTGCTCTAACAGATGAATGGTACTTTTGGATGGAGAAAAGGCAGCAGCTGTTTGATCAACCCCTGTATTTTAAATCAAGCCTTTTCACTGCTTCTTATCCAGAAAAGGGGCAGCAGACAATTCAGAAGTGAAAAATAAACAAACAAAACAAAACACCAAAGGAAACGGTATCATATGAATACTCAGATAACAAGTTTCCATGTTTCTTCTAATTTTCTTCTCCAGCCAACTGCTGTCAGTATGAGGTCAAGACTACTGTCCGGGAAAAACTGCTGTATTGGCTGAAAGAACACAGTTTGCTGAACCTTTAAAACTTAGAGTGAAGAATTTTTAACTTAAAATTTCAGAAAAATATAATTGTTGTCCAAATTACTTTTTAGGTCTACACAGTCATTGAAAGAAGTCAGCTGTCCCCTCTAAAAAGTCTGCAAGCACTTCCCACCTACAGTCGTAGTCTAAAGAAACAAAGATGATGCAAAACAAACATACTTCTTCAGACATGAAATGGGACTTACATACCTTCAAGTCCGGAATATTGAACTTCGAATTAGTAGAAAGATTGTTATTTTTTGTAGTTGCTGCGTGTAGTTTCTCCCATGTCTGTTGGCAGGTTTTTTCCCCAGGAGCAGAAATCAGCCAAAACTCGGTCATTTTTGTATCTTTATATTGATGCTTTCTGCTTCTGAAGATGGAGGCAAGACGCTAGGTAGAAGGGAAGACGTGGGGAGAAAGAATATCTGCCATTAATTCAGAATCCAAAGCTTTGCCTGAAGAAAAACATCTAATTTGATGTTACTAAAGTAGAGTTTCAGCCACTATAAGAGATTTTACTAAGAGTATGACATGATTCAAAATGATTTTTTTTCCTATCTTCCAAATCACATTTGCAGAGCTGGAAAGCCTTTTTAAACTGCCCATCCTGCAAGTTAAAGTGGGCTGAGTTTGCAAAATTAGCATCTCTGAAGTGCAATTCCACAAAAGATTTTAAGCAATCTAACTGAAAATAAATCCAATAAAATCAGATACAAATCTTATTTTCACAGCTGTTTATATCTTCCAGCATCCGTACAACAGACAACTTTTTCTGACCATATATAGCTGTTTCCAATCACTTTTCAGATTAGGACAGTGTTTTTAAGTGAGTAAATGCCTAAAAAGTGTTTAAATCCTATAAGGTTTTGTTTGTTCTTTCAAGCAAAGAAGATTCTGCTGGCAGCTAAAAATTTCAAGAAAATGGACATTTTCTAGTCTTGGTATCTCTGTTGTCATTGCAGACCTTCACTAATGTTATACATACTGGCCTTAGTCAAGAGAGTCTCAGTACTTTGCAAATGAGCTCTAGAAGTTCATAGTATATACATTCTTCTGTCACTAAGAAACAGAACAAGCTGGTTGAGAGTTACTGGCTTTTTTTTTAAATAAGGAAGAACAAAATCAAAGCACACCTTGACAGAATCTAAATGTCAAATTTTGATATTTGCAATGTCTTTCGCAGCAGCTTGGAAAGAGTAGAGACTAACCTACATTTCATAACAAGCACAGACTACAGCACTTTTACAGCTTATTTTTTTTGAGAGAGAATAAAATATTGTAAGAATGAATACAGAGTAGCAAACTTTGGCCAAAACAACACATATAGGTCCTCCACCTGTTTAATCATTCTAGGCTCAAAAAGTTAAAGGGTGTTTAAGCTAGAGACAAGCTAAAGAAAAGCCTGTTAGCTGATTCATTTGTTCAGCTACTCAGGAAGCCTAAAGCTGAAGTTTACCAACCATTAAACTAATATCATTAAGCAAATCTTGTCATTGGCATAACAGCCATTCTCCTTCAATTAAGGGGCCTTGTTTATAACAAGAGATGATGACACCCAGTTATTGATGCCGCACACTCCAGGATGGCTGACACTGCATTACTGGGTAGTGCACAGTAGTGCTATAATACTCAATACAGACAATGCCAAGGCAGGTACAGAAATTTGAGAAATCAGAGTACTTACAAGACCAGACATGCCCCACTCCACAAAAGCTTATCCAGCCTGACCCAGCCCAGTTCTGGACACTTTCCAGAGCTGAGGCCACACACCTGCACATCTGGTTCTACTCAACAGAAGGTGGTCAGAGACTTGGAAGTTATCTGTTCTCTCCTCACTGGCACTATTCTCTCTCCTCCCCTAAAACATTGTCAAAGCAGGTTGGAAGGAGATGTGATAAGGAGTTATTTTTTCCTGACAGTATGGGTGAGAAAAGGGGTCCTATCTCTGAGCAGGATGGGTGAAAAGACTGTGTCTGCTTCCTCCAGCATGCTGTGGCCCAGGCTGCTGGGGGAAGCAGAACCAGAGAGGGGGTGAAACCCACCCCAACAGCCCCTCCGGCACCACTGGCCCTGGCACTCAAACGCATGTACTGTAACAATCCTTGGTCATATCACATTGGCGATTTTGGTATGGGAGGTATCATGAAAATTTAAAGCAACATTTGTCATCACCAATATAACATAGCATGATATGGGGCCTCTTCGCTTATGGAAGCGCTAGCCGGATTATCTCAAACAACAGGTCTCCACAGGAGGTCTACTAATTATCAACAATTTGGAATGAGACAAAATTTCTTTTTATTCAGATTAGCCTAATGCATTATCTTCCTTAACCCATGCCAAACTGGGCAGATCCATCGTACGTGATGTTTCCCTACACTTCACTGAACTCTGGCCCTATAAAGGACATGGCCAAGTTTACAGTAAACTTCAACCACACAGGGAGACACCACTACAGCTGACACACGCACACACAAAGTCTTTAAGCTTTAAACTGCATTTTGTTCGGATTTGAGTAAACCAGGACTAGAAGAGTCTTTGGAACAAATAAATAAAACAGTTTAGGTGGCGGCAGCAGCAGTGTGCAAATATCTAAAAGAAGACCCATAAGGCAGAAATCCAGACTCACAGAATCATAGAATGTCCTTAGTGGGAAGGGACCCATAAGGATCATTGAGTCCAACTCCTGCCCCTGCATAGGACAACCCCAAAATTCATGTGTCTGAAGGTGTTGTCCAATTGCTTCTTTAATACTGTTAGGCTTGGGGCTGTGACACCTCCCTGGGGAGCCTGTTCCAGTGCTCCACCACCCTCTAGGTGAAGAACCTTTTCCTAATGTCCAACCTAAACCTCCCCTGGCACATCTTCCTGCCATTCCCTTGGGTCTTATCACTGGTCATCACAGAGATCAGCACCTGCCCCTCCTCCTCCCTTTGTGAGGAAGCTTCTCCAAGCTGAATGAACCAAGTGACTTCAGCCGCTCCTCATACGGCTTCCCCTCCAAACCCTTCATCAACTTCATGGCCCTCTTCTGGACACTCTCCAGTAGCTTTATATCCTTTTTATACTCCTATTCAGTAAGACAGATGGAACATCGCATTCTCAAGTTTTCCACTAAAACATAAATAACCCTTAAAGAATAAGTATAAAGTTTCCAGAGATCATACCATCTAAGGAAACAGTCACATGTTTACAATGACAAGAGTTTCATTCCCTGCATTACAGATTGGGAAATTCAGGCTCACCATTAAAAATCTGAACATCTTTTCCTGGGGGAAAAAAAATGCAAACAACACAGCACTTTAACAGACCCTTTGAGAAAAATAACTGCCTTCAATAAGTTTTTTAATCTTTGAAAGTTAGTTTTCAAGGACTAACTTGTCAGTCCTCATACAATGACTGCAAGGCTACCACAAAGAAAACTGAAGTAACAAACACCTGACAGACTTACAGCAAACCTTTTTAATGCTTAAAAAACAATGTACTAGAACACTTCACAATTCCTTAATATCAGAGACAAAAGTGGATTGTTCAACTGAATAACCAAGATCTTTTTCTACTGTTCAAAGCAAAGATGTAAAGGTAGAATAGCTGTAGCTCCCAGGAATCATTAAGCTTGTAGACTTCCCTTCCTCCCTCTTTTGTCTGTGTGGTCGCTTTTCCTGAACCTCCATTACATTTCCAATAGCCATGGGACTTAAGACAATTCCCCATTTCAGCTGCCTACTCACTGGAGGTATTTTCAAATATATACAGGAAAAAAGGCTCGGTAGAAGAATTTTAGATGTTTGTTTCTATAGATTTTTTTAATGTAAGGGGGGTAATGAATACTGAATCGGAACTACACAGAACAATGAACAAGAAGTGGAAAAGGAGAAGTGCTACAGAATGGTTAGAAAAACAGAAATAGATGCTCATCAGTCAAAAAATATGTACTGACCCACCGTAAAATGACAGCCATTAAATTTAAAGAGGACCACAGAATAAAGCAGGAAACATTAACTGTTCAAATCTCCTAAGTAAACGGACAGGTATTTTTTAGCAAACTATTATTTTATTCCTTTGATCTGCAAATAATGGTATATATTCTGCCTTTAGATTCACCACTGTGGTGATTTTTTTTTTTCTATCTTTAGGCTGACAGGTGTTTTTAAATCGGCCAGCTTTTGCACCTCAGCAGCCTGCACAACACTCACCACCAGTCTCTCTTGGGCCTTAACATCAGAACATCGGTTTCACAGATACTATAATTTATAAGCTACACTTTGCCTTGGAAAGATTTATCTGTACTTTTGACAGTACTTTAAAACTACACTATGGCAATTATGTGATCAGCCAAAAATTCTAATCAAATGCAGACTGGGATCTCATTATACTAAGCACTGCCTGTATATGGATACAGCGCTAACTTAAACACCTGCAGTCAGAAGCATTGTATGTTGAAACGCAAGTTACAGAGGGAAAAATAAACACAATAAAAACAAAGTTACAACAAGTGTGCTGGCAGAATCAAGACTTGTTGAGCTTTAGTCTTCTCATATCCCAAGAAAATGCCAAAAGCACAGTTCAAGTTTTTAAGTACTTGGCTAACAACCCAATAATTAAACTTCTTTCCTTTCTCTACTTTGCTTATGATTGCAACTGAAAGCATTAATTAAAGCTGAGAATCTAAAGCAGAAGCAGGGAGGATAACCCCAAGAAGCTGTCTACCAGCTTCCATCTCACCTTCCTCACTCCCAAAGACCATTAGCTGTATTATTCCGGTCAAATTTTCTCACACTTTCCTGCTCTTAGGTTTTTGGACAACAAACCAAGGGAACAACCAAAAAATGTAGACAGTATAAAACCTAGAATATGCAATAAGAACAGACAAGTGAACCAGCCTGTTTTTGTAATGCACTACTGAGTAGAATTTGTACTAGTACAGTTTCACCTAAGCATTGTTAGAGATTTTTGGTATTTCAATTGTTTCTGACATATATTTATTAAAATACATATTCATAAATGGATACCTGCATACATAAAGGTAATTGCCTGTAACACATAAATTTATCAACTTAAAAACATTCAGTACTACAGCACTAGTTAATCAAGCTAATGCTTTCAAGGTGGTGGGTCTTTTTTTCCTAAACATTGCCCATGCAAAACCCTACCACACCATGATACTGAGTAGACATTATGGTCCTAGTTCTGTTGAGTATGGGTAAAGCCACCTGTTACGGAGTGAAACTGCTTCTGAGATGTCACTGTAAGCATTTTCTGGCCAACTTCAGCATCAGGTGTTTGCTATACAACTGAAAAAAAACAGTCAGGAAAACGAGACACTACATTTATATGAGAATCTCTCTATAGACCATGCTAACACAAAGCTCAGGGCTTTCAGGAACAGGTTCTAGAATTCCAGCTTTGTATATGTCACTGAGCTAGCTACCTCAATGCTTATGATTCCACAGATTATGAAATTACTGTTTTAATACTGATCAACCAAAACATCCGTATCTCAAAAAAAATACATTTAACCTTGCAAGACCAGCAGTGCAAGACCTACCTTTATCTTGCTCAGTACTCATGAAGAACACAAATTCTCATTTATAAAGGCTTAATACTGGAAATTCATTAGAACACACTTTTCTCATTTTAGATTCAACAACTGGGCAGCATCCCACTAAGCTTCCCTTGACATTTTCTCATAAGCAAAACCACAACCTAACTTTGAGGTGTAATAGTCTTCCATGTGCTGTTACGAAGAGATTTAAGTAACATAAATAAATTGCCAAGGTGTTCTGCTAGTCAAACAAGCACAACTCATCTATAAAATGCTTGAAACATTCCATCTCTTGAAGCTTTACCCTGGAGTACCTGTTTTTGATCCCTAACTGCTCTAATGCCCAAAGTCTGATTTATTATTCAAAATGTATTCTGCATTGCTACTAGTAATTTATACTGAGTAATTTCTATGCTACTAGGAAAAATTGATTTCCAAAGAAAAATCTTCCATACAGTACACTATAATCTAAACAACACAACTGCCAAACAGCTGCTTCAAAGCTGCAGCTGGAAACACATATAATGATGTCAAAACAGAACCTCAGCTAAGACACTCTGCATTGCATTTCTCAAAAACAACTGGGCTAGGGGAAGGCGACAATTGTTTCTTCTTTCCTATTTAGCTCCACACGAAATCTCAATCTACGAAAGTGATTCTGAAGTCTCCCAATATCCAGCACTAAGTCCCCGAGAGTTACTCCTTCAAGCTCGCTCTCAGAAGTCACTTCTGGCGCTCGGAGCTCGGCCTTGGCTGCCTCCACATTTCATAAACAGCAGCGGCCGCACAGAGGAAGCCGGAGCTGCGCACGGGGCGATTTCACAACGGAGAGCTCCCAGGCCGGTGCGGACGCAATCCGGGGCAGGAGCTCGGGGCGGGGAGCTGCCTTCGCCCTCCCCGAGCCGCTCATCAGGATCACGGGGATTAGGAGACAGCTCTCACCGCCCGGCAGGCAGCACCTGCCCCGGCACCCACCGGAGCTTCCCCGGGCGGCGCTTTCGCTTCGTCCTCCGCACAACCAAACCGCGGCGCGGGGGCCTGGCGGAGCGGCGGCAGGGCAGCCCCGATGCCCGGCAGCCCCGGAGCGGCGCCGAGCCCCGTCAAAGCCCCGGGGAGACGCGGCGGCGGGAGGGCCCGACCTGCGCTGCCCTTCACGCCAGGCCCAGCGCGGCCTGCCGCCGAGGAAGGCCGGAGCGCCGCGCTAAGAGCTCGGGAAACGCGTGCCCCGGTGCAGGCCGCCCCCTGCTCCTCCTCCTCGCCCCCTCCGCGGCCCGGCCCGGCTGCCCCGCGCTCACCGTCACTGCTCCATCCTCCGCCGGCAGCCGCGCGCCGCCCGCACACCCGCCAGCGGGTCACGTGAGGCGCCAGGTCAGCTGACTCCGCCGCAGCGCTGGTCACGAGACAGGGGAGGGGCGGGGCAAAAGGCGCGGTGACTGACAGGTCCTCCCGGGGCGGTCTCGGGATCGCAAGTTCGAGACCCGGCCGCAGCGGGACTGGCGCGCACATCCGTTCGCTCCTCCTCACCCCACGGCCGGGGCTCGCCCAGGGTACCGCCGCGGTCATGGACACTAGCGGCCTCCTCGGGGCACGGAGCCGAGCCTCCCGCGGGCTCCTCAGGGCACCGGCCTGCAGAGGGCCTGGTCAGCGGCAGCCCCTGCTGGTAAACCTGGGCTGGGCCAGGGGCTCTGTGGGAACCCCACACGTGGAGCATAGTGGCATTCTCCGCCTCAAGGAAGCAGATGGTGTTAAGAAGGCTTTATATGATCTTGCTCTTAGGGCTGAGGAGGATAGTCAGGTTTGAATGTGTGTGTTTTTGGCTGCGGCTGGGTGATCTTCCTCAGATCAGCTCTTGGAAATCGCAGTGGTAGTTTGTGAGCACAGCTGTCGGTGTGTATGTGTCCTCAAGTGCTCCACTGCCGTGGGTCTGCGGGGAACGATTTGGGAAAGACAGTTTCTCAGCAGGTGAAGGGTGGGAAAAGGTGGGCTCAGAAACAGTTGTTGTCTTATTTTGGCACCAACCCCCATTTTTCTTACTTTATGCAGTAACTGCTAAATGAAAAATAGCAGACTGTACATTGCTCTGTTACAAGAGAAGTCAATTCCTTGTTTGCAACAGCGTACAGTTTTAATTTACAATATTATCTGGAGAAAGCAAGAACCATGTACAAAAAGCAAACTGCTTTGCTGGTTTTGCTGAAACAAACTATTTGTTCCCACTTTTCTTCTATTTTCTGAAGTGGGCACAAGTTAGGGCCATCTTATAGCTGTGGGTGGCTGGTGAGGAACTGCAGCACAGAGGGGACACAAATGGGATCACAGGCACCGAAAAGGTGACTTGACGTGTCTTTGTGTCTCTGGAAGCAACTCCTCTATTCCAGTGATCTTCTCACCCTTCAGTATTTGTGGATCTAGCACATCCAAACTCTGCTTAGTCAAGTTCAAAGTGTGGATGTTGTGAAACAACCCCTAATAGGGCAGTTCAGTTTTCCTTCAGCCATTTATGTTGTTCTTCAACCACAAGAGGCTTCTGAAAACGCTCCCGTTACGGAACTGCCCACAGCCATTTATAATACTCTCGACATGTTCCAACTAGTACAATTTAGTTAGGGAGACAATGCTCGTATCAGTATATATATATTAAAAAAAAACCCAAAACCTTACTCTAAAATAACTCACTAAAACAGAAACTTAACCACATTAAAAGTGGGCAAACTTATTTTTAAATACCCGCATTACGAGTTCCACCAAGAATCATTTCTTAATGGCTAAATTATTAACAGTCAACTTTCAGTGGAAATTATTATAAAACTTCACAATAGACACATTTTCTCATTATTATTGCAAGCCATTTCCTCAAAATGTGGCAATTTATGCCATATGCCAGCACTCACTACCAAATGCAAGTCCTTGTCTATGTTATTTTTGGAACAAGATAAGATTTTTTTGAGTGATCCATAGCTGCAAGCTATCAGACGGAAACTTGGCATTAACCTCTATAAATAAACAGAGTAGTTAGTAAATGATTCTATAAAATCAGTACTTAACAGAAGAATAACAAGCATTTCTAACCTGCATGATGAGAACATGCTTGTAAAACCGCAGGAGGAGATTCTGAGAAAAAGGACCTATGATCTGCCACTTAAAGTCCATTGCCTAATGTGGTTCATTTTATTACAATACTTGCCATTTGGTAAATTAAGATCAATGAGGTACAAAGCAGCCCTGTAGGCCATCTGTAGCTCTTCAATAGAAAACAGAAGAGGGGAAAACAATTAACAAAAATGAAATAATTGGGATATTAGCACCCTCAGAATAAACTCACAATAATGGTGAGCTGCAACCTGGTCTTTAAGCGAGTTGTTGGTTAGAAACCCAAGCCAGGCGTGCAGTAATTATAAATGGTCTCATGGAGAATACTGTAAAGAATAATATTTAAAACCAGAGCTGCTACATTATGAGTGGGTATATGGTAGATTAAACAGATATGTTCACTAATATTTTTATAAACTTACTTGCCTATAACATTGTTCCATCTGGCCTGACAGGGATATTTTTATGAAGACTCAGAAGCCTGAAAGAAATAGTACACACTTCTTTTTTTAATGGTCTGAGAAATGTATTTTTTGACATTTTGTTTGGGGAGGGGGAAAACGTAATGGATCTTTTGGACCTAGATTGTTTTTTGTTGTCTTTTATTGAAAAATAAAATATCTTTAAATCATTGCATAGAAATCTCATTCTACAACCCAAATTCATGTCACAAAAGACCCTGGATCAGCTCTCCACGTAGGCTTTATGCTTTGAGTATCTAAATGACTCATTTTTGTTCTGGAATATTCTTACGCACAGGCTAAACAGATTGACTTGAGCGTGCACCAGAGTGCACAAAGATATTTGCAGATAAAACTACTTAGGATTGAGAAAGCGAACCCAGGAGTTGGGCAAGAGGTGGCAGGTGCTGGGCTGCCTTTAGGGCTGGTCTTTTACCTGCTGTGGAAAGCAGTCACTCTTTTAGGTTTAGAGAGTGAAAATAAGGACACAGGAGGTGAGTTATGAAAGTAGCCGCAGCTGTTGGTGGATCCTGGTGATGAAGGTGATGGTACCTGGGGCTGGAGAAGAGTCCCACGGGGCTTCCGTGTGTGCAGCACCAGGAGTCCCGGCTGGGGAACCCACACCAGCAGCGCAGGAGCCGCAGACAAAAAGCCACTTGCAGGCTGCTGGCAGATGCTGTCCAAGGGCTCTGTCCTCCCAAAACCGTCTCGTTTGCCTAGTGAGTCGAGGTTTCCATTCCATGTTCCTTCGTGGCGACAAGTGTTTCTAAAATGAACATGGTGAAATGATTTTAGCTTTTCATTCATTTTCATTCTCGACATCTCCAAGCATTTCTGAGGGAAATTCAAATTTTATTTGGATTCTGATTATCTACCCATTTTCTTTCTAGTTATTTGTTTTGATGTGTAGCCAACTTTACTGCAGTGATCTCTGCAGAGCTATGTGTTCTTCTATGGCAAGTAGATGACGTACAGAGCAGAGGTTGGCAGAGATGGTATAGATTTGCCTCGCTTTCTGGCATTCTCTGAAGCTCTATTGCTCAGATTTTATACAAACAAAAGCTGACATACTGACTTTCTGGTGACAATGGAAATATTATAATCAATTTTAACATGATCAGACTTTTAGTCACAGTTTTATTAATATGTTAGTGAGATTTCTTTTTATCCTGGTGATAAAGGTGCTAGAATAAAGATTCTTTACAATTTGCGGGGGTAAAGCCCTAAAAATGGAAAGCTATGTTTTCTAAAGCTTGAGCATATCTGTAGTTCAAAAGATAGAAAATAATAATATTGCTATACATATGTCCTAGTAGCAAGTTGCACAGCATTCAAATATCTGAAAAATAAGAAATTATGTTCTGTGTAACACAGGGTAAGCGTCGTATAAGATCCCATTGTCCAGCCTTCATCTGTTTGGCTGATAGGAATATGAGAGGAAAAATATTGTTTCCCCAAAGTTATTCAAAGAAAGTGGAGAGAAAATAAACTTGTATTATTTTGTTATTTACTTGTATTTTTCCTGAAGGTGGCTTTTGGAAAGCATTTTAATAAAAGATACCTATGAAAGCACATTGCATTTTAATCTTTCTTGATGTTGCCTGGGAGACACAAACCTTAAGATTGAAATTGAAGTCTTTGAAAAAAGATGTTTGCAAACTGGAACAGAAATGGTATATTTTCTTCAGCCAAGCGTTGTGAAGGAGTCAGAATGTCTCTGCTCTGGCTGCTTCTCTGTTTTAAAACTGCGTCCTTGGCTTTCAGCTGCAGATTAAGGGCTTGAGGAAGATGATAAATTTGAATTTTCCAAAAATGTTTAAAATCCCCGGAACACCTCAATTGAAGTTGAAGTCACCATTTGTATGTATTTATGCATATGAGCATTTAATTATTCCACACAATGTCAGCAGCGTCAGGACGGGTACAGAAAGACTTCAACCAGCACGCCCAAAAAGCTTTGGGGCAGGCTGTACTTGGACAGACCTTTGAAGGTCCCTTCCAACTCAAACCATTCTATGATTCTATGGTCAGCGATGCCTGGGGACACGTTCAGTGCCGTCACTGTGTGGCACTTCCATGCTGCATCAGCCTTCGTGTTAGCCTCACTCTCAAATAAGGCCGGCGTTCCATCTTTGCTCATCAGGCAATGTGCTCTTTGGCCAGAACACCTGCATCCAGGGCTGGGCTCGGCTGGGCTGTCCATGCCAGCAGAACCTGTGGGGTGCACAGTATTTCAGACAGCCACGAATTTGTCCAGCAGACAGCCAGAGGAACTGTCAGCAGAATGGTTGGCTGCTTTGGGAGCTGTGGGAGCAGCCAGGAATAAGGTCTGTGGACACCAGCAATGCCAGATGTCACTTTGCTGGTGTTAAATGCCTGAACCCCTCTGTGAATCTTCACTGGATTAAAATTCCGTTTAGGCTATTTCAGTATCATAGAATATTATTTAAATGAATTAAATGTCTGTATATTCTGAAAAATGGCAGCAATATATAATCACAGCAGTAATAGCAATAATGGATTGACAATTTACATTTCTGAAGATACGAGTGACAGTAAAGTACTAACTGTTATAACTTGGCACCCAGCTCTGCCAGCACTCATTAACTGAGCAGGACATCCCTTGTGCCTTTGTAGATGGTACCTTTGAACACAGAAGTTGCTGGCTAGAGATAATACAGGCTACTACTATAGTGCTTTTGACAGGAAAAACAAAAGCCTGATCTCACTCCTATATAACCATTCTTGAGATTTTTCCTTTAAAAGTTATTTTTAAGAAACCGATTTGAATAACTTAGTGTATTATCTTAAGTTCTCAGTTTCGTCTCATTCAGATCCTTTGGTTATAATCCTGGCCAAATATTTTTGCCATCACAGAATTATATTAGAAAATATTTTAGGGCACACTTTTATAAGAAACTATTTGACATCAAAGTTGGCTTATGAAGTCAAAGTCGTTGCCTCCCTCTTGTGTCCTTGCCTGCTGGTCCCTGCCCCATGTTACCTCCCCTTCTGCCCAGCGCTGCACCAGCAGTCTGCGGCCACACAGTGCACTCATGTGGATGAAAAACAACCTTTTTTTCACCCCTTCCCATTATTTTTCAGTTGAATCAGTTCTTTAACCTGATCTTTTCAGTGGCTGTAAATGTGCCAGCACTTGGAAGGCGAGAGCTGGTGCGAGAGCTCAGCAGGCACAGGAGCACCGAGCTGCAGGGCTGGTTCGTGCAGCACTTCCACTGAATGGCTTGTCACGTCCTTACGCACAGAAAATTATGTATGTTTGTGGTTTATACAGGTTTACATGTTTCTTGTGCTAACTACAACAAAAAAATCTGCCTAAAACAAAACTCATAAATAATGTAATTATTTTATCTTTACTAACAATTTCTGATAGAGGGCAATGTTAGTACAGCTTATCTTGTGATTACTAGCTTTGCCCTTGTTTCTCACAGTCTATAAACGACAGTATGTTTGACTCTTCACAGATGTGCAGCAAAGCTAATATTTCACTAGAGGTTCCCAAGAGCTGAAGTCCCATTTTGCCCAGCATACCTCCAAAGCAACCACATTGACTAAGCGACACTTATGTATCACTGCCTGTTTATTTTTAATTTGCCAAAAGGGCAGTGATTTACCTGCTGGGAAATCTGGATATTCAAGTATAATCCCCAAGTGACAGTGGAAAGTCTTCCCTCTCTTCTCACAGTGTTTTTCTTTGCCAATGAGCAGATGGACTTAAGAAGTACTGAAATACAAGCAGTATATTTAAAATGTTAGATACGGACAAAATAGCGAAGTCAGTTAAAACCAGCCAAGCCTCTGTCCAAAGCACAAATGAATCTTCACTAGACTTGATGACCTGTGATTTCTTCTGCTCATCTTTGTGTTATTCAGGATTTCTTGATCTTGTTCAGTAAGAGAATCAACCTGCAGGAAAAGACTTGGGAAGGGCTTGTCTCAGGGGGAAGTGAGGGTGCAAGTAGGATCTTCAGTGAAAAAATTAATGAAAACTGCTGTTGTCTAGTGTTTATTGAGCTTGGAACCAATGTTTCCAGCCCCGGTAAAAGCAGGAAGCATCAAAACTTTGGTTTTCTAACAGTGTTACGGTCTCCAAAGGTATAGGTGACCCCTCCATCTCACGCTTGCTTTCTTCTGGGATGTTTTTTCTCTCTTGGCTGTTTCCAGGAAAGAGAGTTGAGAGGTTTTATTCACAAAAATCAAAACACACAGCTCTGTTTTTCCAGTCTTAGAGAAATTGCAGGTTAATGCAGCAGTTGTTATGTTTCACATTAATGAAAGTGCAGAAAAAGACTCATTTTTAAGCTGACATTCAAATGAAAATGCTGCTTGGTCTACTTGCTTTTCTTAAGTACATGTATAGTCTTCACCAATATAGCATTTAAACTCTGTGAGTTTTGCATGGCTGTTGGGGACAAGAAGCTCAGGGATAAGGTTAAGGTGACAAGTGTACTCTGAAATTGGCAGTGGTTAGGTCTCAGACATGAAAACAAAGCCTGGTTTTGAAAACAGCGCTTGAGTCTAGGAGAAGGCTGTTGTCTTTGCTGTGTTTGAAGAAATATAAAGCCAAATCTTGTCAGACTAACTCAGCTGCAAAGCTGCCACTGAATGTGTAGAATATGATTATACCCTGGGGATACAATTTAAGCATGTTAAAATCGTAATCTCTGTATGTGCAGAAGGTGAGTTTTAGCAGCAAGGCCCAGATAAACAAACATTCATACCATCCAGCCTGATAATAGTCACAAGCCGTGTCATCTCAGACCTGATTTTTTACTGCCGTGTAGCACTATATTGATTTTCCTATGAAGAGAAGACCTGAAACACAGCCAGACTAGTGGTT
Source organism: Nesoenas mayeri (assembly GCF_963082525.1). NCBI lineage: Eukaryota > Metazoa > Chordata > Aves > Columbiformes > Columbidae > Nesoenas > Nesoenas mayeri. The sequence continues at coordinate 22,706,439 of NC_137543.1, forward strand.
TGGCATTGTGTATTAGCCAAAGTGAGATTAAAAAAAGATTGTTTTAAAGGTAAGAGGTGAGTTACTGCATGTTCATACCAGAGTTTGAGAGTCCTGGCAGGACATTTACTCCCAGTAAAACATTGCTTGTTGGAAAGATACTCATTCCTTTACTGGAATGAAATGACCTCACAGGAGGCACCAGAGTTTACCTTAGCACTTACCCCTTATTTAAGAGGGTGAGTGATCACTCAGCAGTGGCCTTTTTTGATATTTCATCTTTACATCTTTACAAGTACATTCCACAAATCAGGCAAGGAGTGCTTTTTATTCCGTTTTACACCTGGAATGCAGGAACACAATAGACATCTTTCAGTTAATTCCACTACCCTCTTTTTCATCATTTTGCCCTTTGTTTATTCTGCAGCTGAAAATATTAAAGATCTGTCTTTCTACTGGGCTTTTCTGGTCTTGGATTAAATAATGAACTAGATTCTTCCATGTCACATTCCTTTGAATCGCATTTATTCCACTTAGGTGAATTAGTAACTGGATTGACTATGTTTCAATTAAACAATAAAGATAGACATGAACTTGAACTGAATTCCCTGGATTTGGAAAATACAATACGAAACAAGACCTTCTTATGATAAGGCATGCATTGAGAACAAGAAAGATACCTGCAAGAACTGTTGACACTTGTTACATTAATTTGAGGCAGCTGTAAGATAAGGAAGCACCTTTTCTTGCCTAAAGCACAACTTGGATGGCAAACAATCAAATTTGGTAGATGCAGTTACAAGTTTCACGTTGCAGGTGAGAAATGAGATGTAAAAGTGTGTATAATAATAAACAGTAAGAGCAACAATATATCTTTAATACCGTTTTCATTTGTAAATCTCAAAGTGAGGTGTGTTACTTGTATGTCTTTGTTTTATGGATGGGGAGAGTGAAGCATTGAGAAGGGACACGACTTGCCCCTGGTGAAGCTGTGTTAGAGCAAAGACTACACCCAGGCCCATAGCCCAGGGTGAGAATGGCCCCACTGTGGGACTGGCTGCCTTCTCCAGGCTGTCTTTGCTCATCAACAGCAGAAATTTAGATTTAATTTGAAATGTGACTCTTCTGCTAGGACCGCTGGTTCCTACCACAGCAAGGCTGGCTGAAAGGATGCGCTTCTCAGCCAAGAAGAGGAAGAGGAGGAGCACAGGAGAGCTTCAGAAAGGACAGCAATGGTACAGTGCAATTTGGAATCATCATGTTTGAAAACAACTGTCTAAATACTGTCTTACTGTCTGTGTTTCAGGTAAAAATATGCTCAGAAAGGGCACTATTGTCAATGGGAAAGAAATGGCCTCTCTTTGGCCATGGTAGAGGGCGGGGTCATCAATTAATAGCTGGATGGTCACTCTATGGAAAGCTTTGACTCTCCACATTAAAAAAAAAAGACACTTTTTGGCAATGCAGAACATATATTGCTCACAAAAATGCTAGGTGGATCACTTCCCTTCTTTTGCAGCTGAACCACATCCCTATGCTAACTGCAGCAACTGCTTATAAGGCAAACTATTATTAGGCTTTAAGCGTGTTTTGTGTGTTTTATTTCTTCTTTGTGCAAGTTAATTCCTCTTGACTTCTTCCTTCCCGTCTGCTTTTCTTCTTCTCAGTGTGTTTTTTTCTATTATATTTGCAGATTCAAGCCTCCTCCTCACACATTGCACATGGATCTGCTCGTCTCCTCCATGAGCCCTCCAGACTAATGCTCTCCTTCAAGTCAGGGACCACTCTGATTGTGTGCTGTGGTAGCCCTGATTTGTAGATGGCCCTTAAGTTTCTTTCACCCGTCCTCTTAAATAACAACAGCTCCTGGGAGCTTTTGGCCCCGAGGATCACAGGTTTCTAGGGTACCAGGAGCAAAAGTTGAGCCTGGGTTTGATCTCCTGTATATGCAGTTTATCCCAGTCTGGTCCTCTAGTTGCACCCCTGGGTCTGGAGGGGTTACACATACCTGGAATTATATTTATACTGCCTTAACCTCACAAAACAGTGTGCTCACTGTGGACATGCCCCCACTCCTTGGTTCTATGGCTTTTAGAGAAACAAAAGCTGAAGTCCACTCAGATATTCAGGGAGAAATGCTGAATAATTAAGGTTGTCAGGGACCTCTGTGGGTCCAGGGTCTGATACCTGCTTGAAGGCAGCATGGGATGAGATGAAACAGAAGTGAGATGCCTGAGGATCAGGGCTGGAGGTCTGCAACCCAAGGGAGGGAACAGGAGCCTCATGGCCTTCCAGCTCTCTGCAAACACTGTGGATCCATTGCAAAGTGCCCCATAACAAACATGGCAAGAACACTTGGGAACAAGAAGCCTCGTCTGAACTTCTTAAGTGGCAAAAATCTCACTGTTCAAATCTCAGATTTTAAAACTGATCTAGATAAAGTAGGGCAGATTTTCTATTATAGACATGCCCCAGGGCATCAAGGGATTAACATCACGCTTCCCAACATCTGGAGCATCCATGGCTCTCATTAATTTCATTTAGGAATATGAATGCTTAACAGTCATGGAAATCTGGCCCTCAGCAGTGAGGCTGAGGAGATGTGTATTTTTTGCAGCAAGACAGTGATAGGAATGAAAGCAGAAATTTGGGGTTTGTGACGGGGAAGGGACTGAGGAAAAGCAGCAAGTTGCTCTGTGGGGTGTCTCTGCTCTCCTACCTTCCGTTTCCTCCATAGCCAGGCACCGCTGGTCATTTACATGGGTGTATCTATAGCCCCTGAGCTGATCCAGCCCTGCAGTGCCCTGCTCAGAGCCACAGCAGCATCGGGAGGTGTCCAGGGAGCCAGGCTTGGTGTCCAGGGTACACTGAGCGTATCAGCTTGCTTTGCCATGTTAGCTTGTTTCTGATAAAAGTAAATTATTTACACCTTTGTGGTGAAGCAGATCTCATGTCTGTGTGGAGCACACGGCTGAGCAAGGGCTGGCTGGGCAGGAACAGTAGGGCATGTTTCTATGCTTCGTCACTCTGAACCGAAATACTGATAGCAATGCACAAACTGCAGTGTTGTCAGCCTCAAAAACCTTAAAATAAGTAATTCAGAAAATCTTAGGGTTGCGTTTCACAGATATTTGCTCCTTTCTGATGCCACTAACAATTCCCACCTTCAAGTTTTTCTATGATCTTTTCCCTTTCATAAACATGCAGATCTATTCACTGTGGCAATTAGGCAGAGAACCCACATAATATCCCAGGCTCTCACAATCCCTTAGTGAGTGTCACTACACTGCGGCTGGCTTGCTGTGTTTGCAGAGACCTTTTGCCTCGGCAGCTTGCACATCCTGCTGGTCTTAATGTCACGCTGCCAGCCCAATGGATTCATCCAGACTTTGTGATCTGATAAGAGCTGGTGCTTGCAAGGGAACTGGTGTATTGGAGTGAGATCTAATACTTGATGTGTCCTTTGCGGAGCTGGCGATGTGCACAGACTGCTGGATATTTCTGCTTATGTGATTATCTTTTAAATTTCACTTCTTAATACTCAGAGTAGACTGTTTTTACAGAGAGTTCATATATATCCCATGTATGTCCCTTTGTGGAAACAAAGTGTGCAGGGCTAATTATAACTGAGAATTAGCATATACCTAAGGCTGTAATATATTTGTAATCTAAGACATTTATCTGTTTTTAAAGGGCAGTGAACAAACTCTCCTGGGAGCCTCTACCTCCCATCCAGTCACTGGGTAGTTTGTTCACTAGATTCAACATCTTTTGGATTTTCACTTTCAACTTATTAATGAATTTATATGAGAAGTAAAATACACAAGTGGGTGAAAAACTACTTAAGAAGAATGCCACTGTCTCCGAGGCTGTTATTATTACCAAGTCACACCATTTTTTAGTGTGACATCCATGTGTATGTCACACCAGCTGTTTTGCTGGAGTAGCCGCATGGCTCACGCAGTCTTATATCCTTTCCCTAACAGTAGTTAGCAGAGGAAGGAGCAAGAAATGTCCTAATCTTGATTACTTAAGGATAAGGGTAAACTCTGACTGATTTCAAACTGTTGCAACTCCAAACACTCATGTTAGTATTCATGCCCTTACTGACTCCTATGGGGCTTTTCATCGGTAACATCTATGAGCCAGGAGTCCCACAGCTGAACTATCCATCATGAGAAACAACCTTACTTCACATCGCATCTGAATGTGTCGTGTGTTTATTTTTTCCAACTGTCCATTTTTCCTTGCATCATGAGAGAAAATGGAAATCTGTTCTACACATTTTCTGTATTGTCATTACCTGATGCATTTCTGCTACTCAGGTTTCTGCGCCTAAGCAGTCTTTTCCATCCACCCTGGAAATGAACTGTTTTCAAGTGAGAATGTGAATTCAAAGTGCTATACCGTTTTGCACAATCTTCTTGTGTGGCCACCTCTGCTCTGCATTTGGAGGGGTTTTCAAAATGTGTTCCAGCTGACTTCTGCTGCACACAGAGAACATGTTGCGAAAGTCCCAGTTTACTCCCGGTAGCTCAGACCTTTTCCCACCATACCTCAGCAAGCAAGGCAGACATGCCAAGGTGCAACCGCACAGCAATACTGTCTCGGCAGGACACCATGTCCCTTGGCAACCTCCACTGCTGTCCTGGTGCAGGAAGCCTCCTCAGGAGGTCATTGATGACATCCCCTAAATCCTCCTTTAAGCCCCTCTGACTCTGTAGTTCCCAAAATGGGGTTAAGTGCTGCCATCAGGTGTGTAGGGATGGCTGGGCACAGTGCAAAAGGTGGGGCGGAGAGTGTTGTAGAGATTACTTGGCTGCAATTTTACAAACTATGTGTTTGTAAGATTAGGTTTAAGGTGATCAAAAAGGAGAAGGTAGGAGAGAAGTGTCCCTCTTTGTTATCTCTGCAATTGCCATGCAGCCACAAACTCTCTGTTGTCCTGGTCCAAGGAGAATTTGATCATATGGGTGAGTTTGGAAGGAAGCTGGGTTTAATTCCCTAGCTTTTAGAGCAGTAGTATGTCCCAGGTGGGACTCTGCAAGGCTGCCAGGTTTATTTGTTGGTTGGGGATTTTTTTTTTTCATTTGCAGATTATCTGCACATTTGAACTCAGAGTGATGCAGAAATCATATATTCTGTAAGGACTTTCCCATTAAAGGCAAGCTCGCAGCGTAAAAGGTCTCCGAGGCTCTGCGGAGGGCTGGCAGGAGTTTCTGAGTGACTGCCAAAAATATGTTCTTGCAGCAGTGTTTCCACACTGGTGGCACTACAACAGAGGCAGCTCCGCTAGAGATGAAGCAGGCAAACCCACGCCTTGGCAGGATGGAGCGCTCTGCCTGCCTAGGCGTAAGGGTAGCTGTCATCTTTGCCGTTTTATTTGTCTTCGCCTAAGGCAGGGGTAGGAATTATGTTCATATGGCAAATAAAAATAGTCCTAGTAAAAATATCCCAGGTCTTTATCCTCTCACTTTTATCTTACCCAAGAGTTATCTGCAGCGCTTTGGAAAGCTGATACTCTCTGAACACAGCACAAGCCTTGTATAGTGTTGGGTGCTGGAAGGGCAACTAATTACCAGGTAGTTACAAGTGCTGAAGAGAGGGAAGGAGAAGGGAAATCCCCTGAACTTTCCACAGTTTCAGTCTTGCTTTAGCTGCCATGGATTTAGCACCTTTTCAGCTGGGACCAAGAAGAGGTTTCAAATGACTCGTGCAAACGGACTAAAGTTTCAGGACAGCACATGCCCAGGAGGACATTCTCTTCCACCTCGCTAACTCCCAAAATATCCTTGGCAGGCCCTGGCTGAGCGGGGGGAGCCTCCGGGGGTACAATGCGTTACCCAACCAGCCGACCCAGCTCTTGGTGCAGGGAGTCACGCACAGGGCCAGGCCTGTTCAGTGACTGCAGACTTCTACATGCAAACAAGTAGACAACAAATTGAAGAAAAGCTTCAGCCATGCTGATAAGCTTGTAGGGGCACACAGGGCTTGTTTGTTTGGATTGAGGTTTAGTTTGGCCTTCCTTTGAACCCAGCTAAGACAGAAGACTGTACCAAGCTTCAGTGCAGCGCAAGAGGCCAGAGGAGGGTGACTGGCAGCTCCCCGGCCATTTGGGGCTTGCAAGAGGATACAGAGCATCAGTCCTGCTCCATAGGTCACATCCTCCCATGTCCTGGAGGTGTTGAAACTGTCATGCTGGTGTCTCAGTTGGAGAGATAAAAGACTGAAAATGTCTGCGTTGTAACACCCCTCAGCCAAAGGCGTCACAGGGTTTCTGCAAGATGAGCAGCGCCTGTGACGTTTCCGTGTCTGCCTACCCGTGATTTCCATATCACTGAGCGTTAAAGACACTTTGAGGACACTAAAGGGACCTAAATTTCAGAGGAAAAATGCATAGCAGTTTATGACCAGTTGCTCTGTAAGGACTACATCATCCGTGAAGGATCAGCTATGACCTTACAAGTGCTGGTCTAAATTCTTTCACTCTCAAGAGCACACAAATTGTTCTGTGCTTGCAAATACAGCTTGTACTAGCCATATGTGTTTTAGGACCATGCCATGTAAGTATTTTGAGATGGCATTTAAAAATAATTTCTAGTAATATTCAGAAAATTCTTTTCAGTAATAAAACTTTCTTTTCAGCATTAGGCGTGGTCCATGAAGTGTAGGAGCTTACGGTAACTTATGGTGGTGCTAGAGAAAGCTACTGCCCCTCAGAAAAGAGGCTTGCTGCTGGACAAAGCCCTTGTTTGTAGCCTAAAGCACAGTTATGCAGGAACTCACATTATGTTCTATTTTGAAATATTCTTTTGTGAACACTTTAAGAACTGAAGACAGGATTTATGATGCACAGGGTGAGAAGACAGTTCCTTGCTCAGCAGTACTACTGCCCAAAGAGCCAGGCACTCTACTAGGTCATTTGTTGTCCTGATCTTTTTCAGGATGTTTTCATCAGGGTATTTTCTTGTTTAAAATATAGCTTCAGGCAGAGGGAAGCGGCCCCATAGTTTTATTTTATTAAAAAGAAGGCCCTTGAATATCCCCTCTCAGTTTGGCTATACCTATGAGGTGAGTGAAGTATGCTCCATGCAACTGGGTAGAAGACTACAATGCATGGATAACATTCAGGGCAGTGATGCTTTAGATGTATACCTGTGATAATAAAGCTAATCTGCATACAAAATATTCTCTTAAAGAAAAGGCAGATGAAGGAAGGCAGATCATGCTCTGTTCCAGCTACCTTTTCAGGATGCTTTGAGGATCACAGGGTCTTTCTGCAACATTTTTTTGGTGAGAAATTAATGCTCTGGAAGCCATTCTTCCTATAAAGGATGCCAGCATGGATGGAACCGTGGAAAGAATCTGCTTGTCACCAACAGGACAAAGGACCTATACAGAACTGCTTTTTATTTGTGATATATTACACTGCATAAACCTTAATGGGCCATGGGTGCTGGAGCCAAACCTTCTGGACCAGATCCAGCAACCGCAGGTGTTCCCGGGGTAGTGCCTCCACCAACTTCAAAGCAAAGTCTTCTACTTAAGCAGCTCCACCGCCCTGGCTTGTGTTCAGAGCCTGGGGCCTCAACCCAGACCCATAGGCCTACTTTTCCTACACAACTAATTATTATCCTCTTAAGCCCTTGCAACACGATTGCACAACCATAGCAAAGGTTTGTGCTCTCCATGACAGTGCTGTCAACAAAAGGTCTCTTTGCACAGCTTTTGGGTCATATTCTCAGAGGCCTGTACTGGAACAAGGTCCCCAGGGAGTGGTCATGGCCCCAAGCCTGTTCATAGTCAAGAAGCATTCAGACAATGCTCATAGGTATAAGGTTTAACTTTTAGGTTCCCCTGTGTGGAGTCAGGAGTTTGACACAGTGATCCTCATGGGTCTATCCCAACTCACGATATCGTGTGATTCTGTGATTCTACTTTTCGCACTTCCTGGTATGTGACTACAAGAATATTAGTGCAACAGTTTGGTGAAAACTTTAAGAACACCTGCCGTGAGAAATAAGAATAAAAGAGGATTTAGGCTTTTTTTTTAGCTTTTAATCACACACAAAATACCAAATAATGTTGCTCATTTACTGTGCAATAGAAGTATCATCTGTTAGAGAAGGACAAACGAAGAAGCTAATATGCAAACTCAAGCTGTCCTCCAGCGTGTGTTACAATGGCTGGTTGGATTTTTACCATCTGCCGCCTCTGTTCTTGTCGCTTTATTCTCCCTTAGAAGTCTCAACTCAGTTGTAAGCATTAGTAACTGATCAAAGACCTGCTAGAGCCTGGATGTGAGCTGTTTGCGGGATGAGCCCCAAAGCGCCAGCCGCAGCAGCTGGCTGAGGACCGGCAGTGGGAAGGTGTCCCTCTGTAAGGAAAATCATAGGGTGTGAATAGCGAATCAAACCAGAGCCATTACAATATCCTCTTATGCAATGTTTTCAAAAGGGCATTTATGGCAATATATTGTGAATCTGGAAATCTCTTTTATTATTTTTCCCCTGGAGATCTGTATTAAAACATATAAAAACATTTGTGGCTTGTTGTGTTTTTTTCATTTGCAGAGCTTATTCCTAGAACAGTGCTTTTTACACTGTGATCCTCCTCAGCACAGGATCTAACCAGAGGGGATTTATCTCGCTGCTTCTGTGGTGGGATGAGGCAACTGCCAGGTTCAGGTTTCTTCTAACAGCTCGGTACCTGCATTGCAAATAAGACCAGCATTTATATTGCTCATACTTACATAGTTTAAATATCACCAAATTATGTAGGCTTCAAGAATCTGTATGTAAAAGCATCACTGAAGTTCCTTTATCTCCCTTCTTGCAATGTTTAAGAAAAACCTAGTTGTGGTAAAAAGCTCTTTGCTGTAAATTACATTTTAGTCACAATTAAAATTCAAGGTATGAATCTGGAAATGGCTCAAAGAAGGATTTCTGTCCTGGGGTTCTTTGAATTAATTCTTTGCACATCATGTGTAATGATTAAGTCCTCAGTATTGGTCTTGTATGTGTATGAAATTGTGATTGCCCCATTGTGGACCAAAGCAATGCTTTCATACAGCGTAGAGGATTGATATGATAGTCATTATCATATTGGTACTGGTTGCAGATGCCACTGAAATAGCCTTTATTAAGTAAACCACTTCAGGAAACAGGTAATATGTGATTGGACTCATCAAAATGAGTTATTTCTCCATGTTCTGTTTGTAACCTGATAGCTTGCAAGAGATGAAGCTGAAAAATGAGACAATTATAACTGCAATTAACACCACATGTCTGAAGTATACCTTGAACTTGGGTTTCTTTCATATTTGGCATTGTTACAGCACATTTAACTGCTGTGTGGCCTTCCCGGCCAAATCCTATTTGAATAATGTTGATAGTAAAATTAATGTATTTGAAGCTTCTGTAAAATTACTCTGCTCGATTTGAGCAGCTAGGACCACATATGCTTAAGTATGAATTTTCTGGGAAATGTTTCTCTCCTTTTAGAAGCACAAGCATTCCCTCTAACTCCATCTTCAAACTTTTCTGGTTGATATTTTTCCCCCGGTGAGCTGTAGCTATCACCTAATTGAATTAATGGATCCATATCTGTTTGCAGAGGTTTGTACAGCTCATGCCCCATGTTTAGGACTTTTTAAGCTAAGTCATTGTAAAAGAGGAATCAAAATTTTTCCAGGGTTGCCAATTCCAACTGTAATTTCAGGATGTCTCTGATCCTTCCCAGGATATACAAAATACAACATAGTTCATTGAAACTTGTTGTGCTTCTTTCCAAAGAGCCCACCTGCTGATGAGGGGAGATGAATGTCTGTTAATGCATTCATACATGAGCTTCATTCATAAAATATGTGCTTCCTATTTTGTCTCCTGAAAAACTGCATATAATTTGTTTGATTTTGCAATTATTGTAGTGGATACTAATATTGTGAGGGGTTTATTATTATTATTTAAATCAAGTTATTTTTAATAGTGTTCCAGCACATGAAATTCTAAGCACATTCCTGGCAAGGAGTCCCTGTAGCTCATAGCTCCTCCTCTCACAGCTCAGTTGCTTCAGTTGATGCTGTGACTGCCATTACAGTGACACTTTCAGAGCATCACTCAAGAACATTAATGCAGCTTTAATTACTGTTACGGTTGCCCTGACAATATAAAAGCTCCACTGTATCATCCAGATAATTGTCCATGGGCATTTACGATTACGTATTTACCCACAGCACAAAATCACTTCACCTTCAGTGAAGTTTGTTGCTTTATATCTTTGTACCACGCTCCATACAGTCCTTTCAAAATTCATTCCTTGCAGATTTAAAAGCCATCATTTCCACTGTTTATGAAACACTGTTTATGTTCCAGTGTATTATGAAAACCTGAACTTCTGATCTGGGGTTTGGGTTGACTTTTTTTTCTGTTTTCCCTTGCAGCTTCTGTGGAATATCAGGACTCTGATCTGCCTGCAAACCCCAAGCAGTTAAATACAACCTCAGGTGGGTTTTCTGCTTAAGGGCATGATTTCAGGTAGCTCATTATGATAGCCTCCCAGTACCAGTTATCTGGCATGGGTAGGTATATAACTTCGTATTTTCATTGGAATCTCATTTATTCTGTGTTCTGTGAGTGCTGGAAGCCTAACATGTCACTAGTATTCTTTGTAGTCTTTTGAAAAATATCAGCTAAATCATTAGAAGACAAGGAAAATAGGTACTTCTCAAATTTGTCTGAAGTTTCCCTCCTATTAGGGCATGCAAACTATGTGAAAACTTCATTTCTGGCTTCAGCCAAAAGCAGTTGCACGTAGAGCTGAACATTAGTGAAAACTAATTACTCTGTCCTCAGCTTCCCGGCGGTGGAAGAAAAGAGGAGTTATCAGAGGAGGATGAGCCAAGAGAATGACCTGGTTTTCCAGCGTTGTGCACAGAGAGAGACATAAGCCGTGGCTGATGAGGAATGCTAATGGTACCGTGCAGCTGGCATCTTGTGCTAGAGCAAGCAGCCGCAGTGACAGCTCGGTGCTGCCATCGCAAGAAATCAGCACTTGTCTTGCGGGAAGCAGAGCTGCGTGCTGGCTCATCTGGCACTGCCGCAGGGATTTCACTGCAGTACTTTATTATTACCTTTAGTTTATACTTCGCTCATTGGGCCATTAGGAATGCCATGTGAACGTGTGATTTCAATTGCCCATAGGGGAATCTGGCAAAGGGAAATGTGACGTGGGCCCCACAGCTTTGTGGTGTCACTGTCCCATAGAAGCTCATGGAGGTTGTGGTAGGAAGAGACAATTCGCTCCGTGGACACCAGTAGTAACCATGTCTGCTTCTCATGATTTGCACCTTATTTTTCATACTGCAGAAATCCCAGCTCACCTTATCATGCCCTCATCTCCCTCCTTCTCCACAGCCCCAGGTACTCTCCATCTCTCCAACACCGCCTGCCCACAGGAACCTGCCCAGGGCCGGCCAGGAGGCAGCACCATGGCTGGTCCAAGCCACTGCTGTCCAGCTAAACAGAGCAGATGACTGCTGAGCTCCTGCTCGTGCTTCATCTTGGTGCAAGTGGCCACTCTGCTGCAGACAAGAATGATGAGCAGAATGTGGCTTTTATCCAGTGCCCTCACACCAAAACAAGAGGACTCAATTTGTTAAATAAGTCTTTTTTACTTGGAAGAAAAAGAAGAAAATGAGATCTGCCACAGGTGGAACTTTTAACATGACTCCCTAGAAGAAGACAGGTGCTACTTTGGAGAAATGCAGAAACTTTGGAGTCCTAAAATCACAGAGCTGTATCACACCAGAGCCAAGTGAGTATGATGGATTGCCTTTGATGCAAGGACAGACTGCCACTACTGGTACCGTAACCTTGCCTCAAACTGAAAAAGAAGTAGCTGTCTGACACTTTCTGGTATTTCTGTAGGAAAACTGAAGTTTAGAAATCACCTATCAAATGTCAAAAATCTTTATGAATATTGTGCTGCTAAATGCAGAGATGATTAATATGTACTATGGAGTTTTGCAGCAGAGAAGCAGAGCTTGCTGTTTCAGGCAGCCCTAGCACAGTCATGTGGGGTTTGTGGAGGGCTCTTATCTAGACAGAGAACCTCAAGGAAATGTTATCTCAGCCAAAAGGCTGACAGGAGACAGGATGTCATCTGGATTACGAGAATATTCTGATCAGAATTTAGAAACCAGACACCTTACAGAGACAATAATGAGGCAGAGTTTAAAGGATATCAAACACAGTAGCATCTCAGCTGTGGTCCTGCAAGTGGGATTACCCATGTCAAACCTGCCTGTTGCAGTTGCTGTTTTAATTCAAGTGGAACAGATTTATGAACACATTGTGTGGACAGCAGAATAAGAAGGATGATTTTAATGTCTAGTCCATTTCTTTTTCACCTCAGGAAAAATGCTGAGACGCCCTTACATCCCCATTTCTACATAGTCCTTGGCAGAAGGGACAATCCACGGGGGCTATTTTTTAAGATTTTACTGAGAACAAGAAGTTAGTTAAGGCAGTTTTAAGTGTTCATCACCAAAAAAAAAAAAAGAAAAGGTACATTTTCTGAGTTTGCCTTTATCCCTAGTGATCACGTCTTCCTACTATCTTCAGGGGGGATTAAACTGTTTAGAAGAAGAGTTCCCTGCACAACAAGGAGAAAGAAAACACAGAGCTCAGAAAATGGGGAAAGGTACTGGGATGAGAAAACAATCTCAGAGGAATTAGGTACATAGAAGGAAGAAGAAACACCGAGGGAATTGCAGAGGAGTGCAAGACTAGAGATATGCCTGGTAGGGCTACAGTCAGGTGTGGGTGGGAGAGGGGAGGAAGGAGCAAAGGGGGCTTGGGAGGGGGCAGGTGGGGGGTATTGGGGCAGAGCACCCCCAGCCCAGGGCCTGGCTGGTTGTTAGCGAGATAACCACAGAAAGGGGAATTAAATGCTCCCTGCTGTAATCCCTCATGTTACAAAAGGAAATAATTTTCTCTAAATAACAACCAGAATTTGCTGTGCCTGCATTATTTGGAAACCTGGAATAAAACAAATCAAGGTGGGACAGACCTGTCCTTTGATAATAGGAAGAAATATGAATATGGCTAACAAATATGAAGAAATTATTTTTATAAACCTTGCAGCTGAATTTTTAAGGTCCCTGTGGTAATTTTGTGTTGCTTTTTTCTTTTTTTTTCCAGACTTGAGGATGCTGATGTAGTGTGGCACATTAGAAAACTCAATACTCTTTCCACTGCAGCAGTTAACTCTACAGAAAGACTTTCCACAGTCTTGGAGATCTGGTATTTTTATGTGCCCTGCTTTTGCCACCATGGAATTTCAACAGGCATCAAAATATCAAAGCTTGACATTCATAAGGTAGCTTTAATACCTTGCAGAAGTGATAAAATTTGGCCAAATAATTTTTCTTTAAGTCCAGGCACTTATATCTTCAGAAAAAATATAATTTCTGGGATCAGGCTCTGCTGCTACCTGTTTTCAGCTTTTTATTTTGTAAGGTATTGACATTCCTCAGCTGGATTATGTCCACATGAAGAGGGCATATACTGAAGGAAAGGAGTGATAATGGAAATTCAGAGTGCAGAGCAGTTGAGTAAGCTCCATGGCAAGGAATGCTGTAGTATAAGGGCTAACAATTCATAAGATCAAATATTTGTATGCACAGGGGCTGCACTCTCTTCAATTATTTGCAATTACCATTACAAACTCATGATAAATTTCAGAGGAAAAAAAAAATACTAATTGTCTTATTAACAATTACAAGAGGCATTATGTTAAAAAAGCCATAAGAACATTTAATTTCAGACATTTTCCTTAAGATTATATATTCATTAAATGACTGTAAATTGCTAAGAAACAGCATAATTAATATTTTTTCATTTATGTAATGATGTGAAATACATACAAAATTCTTACAGTTTAAGATTTCTTTGTGAAAAATGATGACTTGGGCATTGACAAGGATTTATTAGATGAAACTCATTCATAGAATGACTTTTTTTTCTAGACTTTAATATCTCAATTTGAAACTTATCAGTTTGCCATGGTTTACAATATATTAGACTTGTTAAATGCAAGAATATAACCATTAGCTTTGGATAATAAATGGTCTGTTGTAAGAAATAATTTAGCATATCATCAAAGCAAATAGTAGAACTAATTGCATTCCATTTATCATTTGCCGTGTCAAATCTGGTATGGTATTTAAAAGCAAACTTTGTCCAATAATTAAATGGAAGTAATTGACATTGATTACACTTGTGATTGTGTTTACATGTGGTAAAATCTCAGAAACACAGTTCGTAGATATTACTACAATAATTCATTTAAACTCTGCTTCTATTACAGAAAATGGTAAGCACTTATTTGGCTTCTCTGAGTAAGCCTAAGCTCAAAGCCCTGCTCCATACTAGAAAAATACTGAGTAAAGGACCGCTTGGGAGACGGTAACATTAAGAACATGCTGTTTGCGGTGTTTCTTTCCCGTGATGAATGAGACTTGAGCAGCCTCCTCTCCCTGCAGCTCCAGCAGCACCTGAGCTGATGTGGGACCACAGCAGCTTCCCAGGCGCTGTGCTGGGTCCCAGCCCCACACTGCCGGGTGGTGGAGAAGAGGGGAAACAAATTCTAAATTATGCAAGAAAATGATATATAACAAGAAATATTTTTTAAATTATTTATTTAATTAATTTTAAAATTTCAACAATGAACAGCAATTATCCGCACCTTTGGAAAATCATCCCTAACAATAAGAATCCCAGTCTTGGAACGCCAGGCAAAGTTAATGGCCCAAGACTGTTTTCAGTGGTGTTTTTCAAGAGCAGATGCAGGGTAAGCAGGCAGGGAGCAGCCACCATACCGTGCTTACTGGTACCAGTAACAACTCCTCGAATAAGCCCATCTCTCCCCTCCTTGCAACGGCTGAGGTTGCAGGGGCTGGGCAGTTTCGCTGTCCCTGCCCTGGGAGCTCTCTGTGGGGAGACAAGCAGCAGTGGCACGGCCCTAGTAGGACACTGTGATGGGGAGGGGCTGGGACCCCTGAGGACTGCCCAGGGCTGAGGGCTGAGCTCAGCTCAGCAGCTGTCAGCAGCAGCTTGGTCTTCATGCTTCACAGCAACCCAGTGGGGCCCCGGCTGCACCCTCCGCTGTCCCGGAGGCTTCCTGGCTGTGTGTGACCCCACTGCCCTGCATGGTGTCTTTTTTGGGGACTCGCCCTAGGGCTTTGGAGATGTTAAATCTTCTGGCTTAACACTTTTGTCTTCTGGTATGAGTGGGCATAGTGAGCTGTATGTTCTTTATCTCTCCTGTGAGGACAGGCTGAGAGAGTTGGGGTTATTGAGCCTGGAGAAGAGAAGGCTCTGGAAAGACCTTTTTGTGGCCTTTCAGTACTTAAGGGGACCTATAAGAAAGATGGGGACAGACTTTTTAGAAGGGCCTGTTGCAATAGGACAAGGGGTAATGGTTTTAAACTAAAACAGGGGAGATTCAGGCTGGGCATGAGGAAGATATTTTTTACCATGAGGGTGGTGAAACACTGGCCCAGGTTGCCCAGAGAGGTGGTAGATGCCCAATTGCTGGAGACATCCAAGGCCAGGCTGGACGGGGCTCTGAGCAACCTGATCTAGTTGAAGATGTCCTTGCTCATTGCAGGAGGTTGGAATAGATGACCTGTGGTCCCTTCCAACCCAAACTGTGCTATGATTCTTGCTGCTGAAATGGGGCATGACAACCAGGTTCAGGTACCTCACATATTCAGCTTTCACTTCCATGTCAATCTGATCAGATTTGGAAGGTCTTGACTATTTTGACCAGCTGCAAGGAAACAGGGGGTAATGAAAATAACCCAACCCTGGTTGCTTTGCTTTGCTAACTTGCCTAGTGCTTCTGCAAATCTGGCTGGCAATAACAAAGCCAGGGGACACCACTGACACAGTATCCTGAGCAGATGGTATCTGCAGCTACTGTTTCACTTCCAGCAATGTGATGTGTGATTCAGGAGGTTGCTCCACATCCTTGAGCCAAGGGTGGCTACCGTCCTAAGTAAGATCAGGGACCTCAATGGAAACAAAATTAAAAAGGGATCTCCTTCCCCATTTTTGAGGACCACAGTAAGGCTGAGTCTGGAAAAGAAATTGTAAGCTACAAATCTTGGAATTAAGGGCTAGCCCCAAAAGAGAGAGAACGGCCGGTACAGTAACACAGTTTCCTGGAGGTCAAGATCATAAATACATACACACACATGATTAGGGACTCAAAAGCATGTTGACAGACCACCTGTTTGAAGGCCCCGAGTACCAACAGCATTGCTGCTGCAGTGATCTGACAGCCAAATGCACAGGGCCAGAGCCTGTCCATTCCTGTATATACCCGGCATGCAGATCCTCATGGATACTCTGGACTGTGTTACAGGGGTAATTATTCCATACTGGTCACTACTGCCAGCCTATTACCTATGGACTTTCTGTTCGCTTGTTTGGGCTGAGTTTTTTTTTTTATTTGTTTGGGGGTTTTTTCCTTTTATTTTCTTTTTGAAAAGGTCTACCAAATTTTAAGTGAAAATTGCTCATTACAGAAAATTCGAATGCATAGGGAAGCAAGTAGTGCCACATTCTGCTCATCTTCCTCCTGCTAACATTAGCAATTCTATTCATGCAAGCAAAGTAAACAAGATCTATCTTAAATGGGTCAAATATTTTTTTTTTTCAAATGTGTTGTCACTTGCTTTGAAAGCAGTGCAGGAGTTTGCTAAGGTGTTGTCTAAGAGTCCTGCCCTTTTGCCCTGATGGGAAAAGCCTCTGCCTTGACTTGTGGTTCTCTCATCCCCAAAATGTGTGAGACAACACTGTCAATGGCACAGAAAATGCAGGCGCACATCTGAAGGCATCTCAGATGGTGCTGGAGTGCAAGCTCAAGAGACTACTTTCCTTCTTGCTGCTTTTGGATGACAGGGGGGAGATCACCACCACCTCTCAGAGCTGGGAGGGTGATGAAAGACATTGACAAGTGGAAAGTCCTTCTCCAGGGGTTAGCTGGAAATCTTACTCTCGAAGTCTGTGAGTCTTCACTCTTGACAAAATGCCCTACCAGCCAGGGGAAGCTCAGCAGAACTGGGGGCTGCTGGGGGACACTGTATCTAGAAATAATGAGAAGAACACGTGCGTGTTTAGAAAGTTGGAAGGTGACTGACAAGAACAACTAGCAAGCCAAGCAGCCCAAAAACACTCTTAATCATTGCAGAGCTAGGACCACGTTCGGGGAAGACTCCTTACACAAGAACGACAGGGCTAAGAATAAACATCTGGGAAAAAAACCTCTTGCAAATGCTACAAACGACAAAGAGAGCATTCATTCTCACCAAGTTAATAAAAAAGCATCTCCTCATTTGGTAACCACCAGTAACAGCACATCATATGCATATTTTTAACCTCCTTGCACGGTACACAGACCAATTTATCCTGCTTTAGTGTCTGGACTGTTGCATTTTTAAGTTGATATAGTCTTACCACTGTTGACTAGCTCACTCTTATGAGAACGACCGCCTCCTGTTTATCCACAGAGGGAAACCACATGCCTCCTCTTCAATCCAGAGAAATTTGTAATGAGAAATTATAAATTCCACGAAGACCTAACCCTCAGCCTCCATCTAATCCTTTAGGTTTTAGTGATGATCTGTGACATATGGATACCAGGAACTAGAGTGTGATTAATACATAACTCAGTATCTACCACATAATGAGCCCACGTCATTTCTAACCTGGGCTGAAGTTGGGCACATTTCCTAAGAGTAAAAAGTCCATACCCTTTGGTAGATACTATACAGAAAGCTTTTGAGGCTTCTTTACTAGTTAATGTGGTGTAAGCATGCAGGTTGCTAGACTCTCAAGTAATGTTCATATTTGAATATGATTTTTAACAATCTTTATTTAATACCTCAGATACTTAGTTCGCAGTGATTTTCTACTAGTCTCTCTCCATCCAATCTAGATTTTTTGGAGGTTAAAACATTCTAGCACCGGACTGATAAAAGCCTAGAGCTGTAAAAAGCAAAACTGGGCTTATGATATATTGCTGTGTACCCTAGAACAGGATTGAATTTTCTCTTGCTCTTTCCTTCTACCACTGATTTTGTAAACAACCCCAACTTAATTTTACTTACTTGTGATGCCTTTATATAGTGCTTTGAGCTACTGCGTCCAGTAATTTTTCGTGTGTGACACCATCCCATGGGCATCTAAAGAAACTGAGTTAAAATAATGCTGGTTGATACAGCTTTTTAAACCTTTCCTTTGTGCAAATGACTTATGATGACCATGAGATCTATTCTGTAACTATTCTGTGTATAAATTATACTTAAACTTACTCTTCTTCTGAAGCCAAACTAATCCATACTAGGAAGTTGGGACCTTATTTCTGTCCCAGTTGTTTTGAACATGTAAATGATTCAGTAAATATAGGTGAGAGGTTACTGCTCCATGGGAGTTAAAGCAAAGATGTCTTTCCTCCCACAGCCTCTGGGCTTTTAATAATTATGAATCATTCCTCCAGCTGGTTATCAGCATTTCTGTCAACTGGACATTGATCACTCCAAAGTACACAGCAATCAAAAAGGTCTGAGCATCGGCATATCAACTAATATTACTTCCACAAGGTCCTATTTATACAGGTCGTTTTACTAAAGAGGGACTATTTGCATTCTAGTACTTCTACAGCATTGTGGACATGAGGGATCCACAGTTGTCAGAGCCTTCATTTTGCTTTTCTTGTGCGTCTTCCCTTCACACGGGAGTTCCTCCCTGAGCAGCTCAGACAAAAATGCAATTTGGACTGATTCTTTCCTCCCACTGCAACTGCTGTGTAGGCTGGATGGATACCGGTTGTTAGCTATACCTGGCACTGAGTGCCGGTACATGTAAGAGGAGCCAGGACACAGACCATATTGTCAAGTTCAAGTGTTCAGAAACTGAAGCAACATTTTCCCCACATTCAAAGGTGGATTGTTATTTGTATTTGTCTTCTGTTGTGCTGAGTTTCAGTAGCTAGGGAAATTTTCTTCTCAATGGACGACGAAATTCCTGCATAATCACATAATTCCTGCATAATCACATAATTCCTGCACCTGAGGCATCAAGAAAAAACACCGTCTGCTGCAGGAGTTGGCAGCAGTGAGGGAAGAGGAAGAGGAGATATAAGAGGAAATAATCTCATTCTCTCACCTGCAGGAGAGGAATCCAACCTTGCAGCTGATGCCTGGTGATAGAGGGTCCATCAGGGAGGGAGAGGAAATGGGAGAACCAGAGGAGAGAAGAGGTAGCTCGTAGGAAGACATAAAAAGAAGGAAATACTTGGGATTAGCAGGGAAGGTCATTGGGCTACGCAGCCTTCAGACATTTGTCCAAACAAATTTGAAGCCCCTGACCACTGGATGAGTATTTTTTGCACTCCAAAAGATGAGGTGAGGAAGGGTGTCTTTCCTGCTCCAGTTTATTTGCGTCATAGGGATAACACCTGATTTTGTCTACATCCAGCTGTGAACCCTGTTGAAAGGAAAAACATGGAGGGGAAAAAAAAATAGGAAATGTGGTACAAGTGCCTCATGGCTGAAAGTAAGGGGAATTCAGGGCTGGACATGTATTTTGTGCTCCGCTGCCTTTCTTTTAATTGAGAACAAAATGTGAATTGTTACTCTAGTAATCTATGAAATATGCATATGGAGCCATACAAGGTTAAGAATCTAAGTGTTAAAACTGAGTGTAGAGAAATGTGAACGAAGCAGAAGGAAATTTTATGTTAGCTTTTTTACATTTTGCCTCTCCAGACAAAACAGGACTGCTGTCTTGTGTAGCACTATACTAAGTACATATATATGTTGAGCTGTGGCATCAGTTTTCTAGTTCTGCATTAATAAACTGAGATTGGACATGGCACTTAGTGCCATGATCTAATAAACGGACTAGAGTTGGACCAATGGTTGGACTCGATGATCTCTGAGGTCTTTTCCAGCCCAGTCGATTCTGTGATTCTGTGTGATTCTGTGATCACCAATGCTAGCAGAAACACTGTACAGAGTGTTCATCCATCAATTTTTTCTCATTTTGTATACAGTGACTACACATTTCAGTCTTGTACTCTCTCAAACAGTGTGCTGCTCTTTTTTTTTCCAGTAGATTTGAGAGGATGAAGTTAATGTGTCTGTTTTCAAGTGCTGCTTCCTCCACATGAAGAGGAAATCCTCTCTCCCTCCATACGTTTTTAAAATAGCTGACAGTGCCCCCAGTTAATTGCATATCAAACTGAAGTTCTTTTTCCTGTCCTACATGACTGTCCTCCCCTCTTAAATAGACTGTCTGTTTTCTTACTCCCAGCAAGAACATTGAAAACATCCCCAACCTACCAAAACAAAAACTCCTCTGGGAACATGAATGCAGATGAAGTGGCAGTAACTGATGTGGCAGTTACATCACCCATACATCATTGGGATATCTTTGTATGTTAACATCAGGAGACATCTAAGAACATAGATAAAATATACAGCTCTACACAGAACTAGTATTGAGTAGATCTTTGCTTTTTCCCTCCCGGATGACTTCTTGGCTACACCTAAACGCCTCCAAACTAGTCAAGTCCCTTTCCTGGTTTAAATCCCTTTCAAAAATGTGTTTTTAAAAATCTACTTTCCTAAAGAATATGGCTTTCTGTATCGCTCCTCTGCGTATATCACTATAACCTTTGTCCTCCCCTCTAACCCTCCCTCTTTTCTTTGCCTGTTAATGATTCACGTTTATTGTGCTGTGTCCAAGCTCTGCCCAAATCTCTCTTCCTATCTCCCTATAACTTGTTTGGTTTGGCTTGTTGGGGTTTTTTTACATACCCTGATTCCTCCCCCTGCACTTGTGTTCTAGAATAGAAACCCAAATGAACAGGTAAGTGACCGACAAAGGGTGCGATAGATACAGAACATACCTGAGAAAACAGCACTGTAAACCACTCCATTTTTAGTCTTCAGGGTTTGTTGCGAATGTATGTGAGAGGTCTTCTGACTTTGTAATCAATATGCCTGCTTTTACTGGCTTCATCCATAACCTACTAGTGCTGTTATCAGGAAATATGAGACACTGTAATGAGACTGCCCATATTTGTCAGTTCGCTTCCTCCTCATTTAAAATTATTTGCAAAAGAGAAGGTGACAACAGGTGAAAAGAGTAAACAAACTCCATCCCTGCATGCTGTGTAACCTCAGTATTGGTTTATTTCTGAAGAGATGACAGGTGTGTATCGATACACCACTTTTCTAAATTCTCTCTGCTATAAAACTAAAGAGACCCAGCTTTGCTTTAGAAAATAAAAAATATCCAAACTGTACTAACATACCTTTTTAAAAATAAAATTAATGTGCCCTGAGATGAAAAAATACTTTCCAGAACAAGTCTATCTTTTGGTGGGTCTTGGTGAACTGGATAACCACACATTTTAGTGTCCAGAAAGAACTGTGACTACTGGAATGAGTTTTAAGAAAACAGCCTTGTGTGTTTTGGTAAAGTTGACATGGTAGACTGGGGTTGGCAGACCAGGGTTCATCCTCAGCTCCACCATGGAACAGTTTTGTGACCTTTAACTACAGCACCTGATCTCCGATTTCCACTCATAGCTGAGCTTTGCTTACTCACAAGGGTGTTACAGAAGTATTGAAGGCTTTGGGATGTGCAGAACACGTCACAGTGCTTCAGTGGAACTCTGTGAAATATATGGGTCAGCTAAATCCCTCAGTTCATGTATTTACTTAAGTGTCTGAAGGCCTGAAATTCATTAAAGACTGAGGCTGCCAGGTACGCGGTATGATTAGTCTCCTCCAGTGAGCGTTATTAACAGCTTACCAGTGCCCCATGAATCAGTGTGAGTTAGTATGCTGTTCTTAACTCAGAGAACGAGGCTTCTGGCTGGCCATCAAGACCCGCTTTCTTTTCCCACCTGCTCAGAGCTGTGCTGACCCAGGACAGGTCCTGGTTTTGTGGAAGCCCTTACCAAAACACAGATGCACCTTGCCATATGCAGTCACGTATGAGTAATCGCCTGCCATGGATCCTGCAGGACGCCTTTAGCTGCATCCAACGTGGTCCCTGCCCTGTTGTGTCAGGACCTACAGACATCCTCCTGCAGACCCACGGTCCCAGCCAGGGAGGGCAGGCGGCCCCGGGCACAGCCTCGCCCCGCCCGCACCTGCACCCGGCCCGCAGCATGGGGGGGCCGCCGCACCGCCTCCCCGTTGCGCGGCGGGGCCCGGGGCGGTGCGGTGCCCGCGCCCCCTGCCCGCCGGCGGCGCTCGGCGAATAACCCGCCCACCGCCCCTCGGGCGCCGCGGGGGCGGGGCCGGCGCGGTGACGCGTGCCGCCGGATCCCACCCCGCCCGCCCGCCCTATAGGAGCCGCGCTGCCCATAGCGGCCTTTTCTCCTCGTCTCGCCGCCCGTCTCGCCGCCCGTCTCGCCACCCGGTGGCCGCGCTCCCGCCTCCAGCCCCAGCTGCCGCAGCCCTGCGTCCCCGGCCCGCTCCGGTTCTGTCTCTCTCTGCCTGTGCCCTCTCGTCCCAGCGCTGAGCTGCGCTTTCCCCCCCGGTCGCCTCCGCAGCCTATGGCCCTGGAAGGCGCCGCTGTCGCCGCCTGTATTTCTGCTGTAGGTTCCCACATCCCTCTTTAAAAATTCCGCCTAAAAAGAGAAGACGATTTACCAAATCTTTCGGGCCGTTATCTCACGTGAGTACTGGTACCGGGGGTCCCGGCGTCTCCGGCCTCCCCGCCGGGCCGAGGCTCCCGCCACGGGGGTAGCGGCGGGCGGGCGGGAGGCGGCGACGCCCACCCTGAGTCCCGGAGCGGGCCGGGGCGTCCCTGGACACCGGCGGTGGGAGGAAGTGGAAGGGGATCTCCCTCACAGGGCTCCGAGCGATGCAGGCCCTTGTTCCCCTCGGTGCAAGGAGGGCAAGAGGCAGCGGTGGCCGCGGCACCCGGGAAGGGCGGAGGGTCCCCCGGCGGGCACAGCCGCCGTGGCCATGCCGGGCGGGAAGGGATGTGAGGCCGGTTCTTCCTGCTGTCTTTTCTCCGGTCGTACGGTGGCGTGGGGCGAGACCGGCTGCCACCGGCGGCGGCAGATGGAGAGCGGGCGGGATGAGTCAGAGCCGAGGCTCCCTCTCGCCCCGGCGCGCATCGAGGTGCTGGGCAATGCGGGACCGCCGCCCGGGGGGCGGGCGAGTGGGAGCCGGGGCCCCCGCGCCCTGGAGGACGGCGGGCGGAGGGGTCAGCGGCCGCCGCGCTAACATGGCGGACAGCCCTGCGTGTGAGAGGCGGCGAAGCGGGAGGGGAGGCCGGGGACCGAGGCCAGGGCCGCGCCGGCGCCGCCGTTCCCGGTTCTCCCCGGCCCCGCAGGGCGCAGGAGGCCGGTGGGGCCGCCGGCTCCGCGGGGAGCGGGGGCTCGGCGGCCGCCCTAACATGGCGGATTCCTGCGGAGGGGGGCTGCGTGGTGTCTTTCCCCTCAGCAGCCGGGGCAGTGCCCCGCGGCGGGAGACCCGTTCCCGCCGGGCGGTGCCGCCTCTCGCAGTGTGTCTTGTCTTGGGGAAGCGGCGAGGGGTGTCCTCGCCTGGACCCCGTGGCGTGAAGGGCTCCCCGGCGTGTTGTCCCATCCCCCTGTGGCAGCTGCCCGGGTTCGGCAGCGCTGACTGCCGCCCAGGTCCCGGCGGATCCCTTCCCCAGGAGTGCAGCCGCACACTGGGAGCCCCCTCAGGCCCGGAGGAAGCCGCTGTGACAGGCTTCGAGGCCAGCCTGGCTGCTGGTGGGCAGAGAGGCGGGAGAAGTGCTGGTGCCATGGCTGCGGCGTCTGTGCTCTCCTGCTTCTCAGAGGCCATGTTGTGTGTCTGTAACCGTGGCTGTCCATCCAGGCTCCCACTCACATGCTCCTCTTCTTCCTCACCCCAGCTGTGCCTGTAGGCAGCTGCACAGAGCCTCACCCTGTCCCCCTCGGCGTGCTGGGTGGGAGGCACACGGGGCAGCGGGGCAGCAGTGAGCTATCGGGGCGCTGCGCAAGTGGAGAGGGCATTGCACAAGTGACACTTTCTGGTATGAGCACTGGGATGATAAGGCAAATTGCCTTTGCGCAGAGAGCCGGGAGGTCCTCCGGGTTACAGAAAGTGGAGCCTTTCCTTCCTCTTAGTAGACTCCTTGCTTTGCCAGGGGTGTTTGCTGGTTGTTTCAAGGACGCACATTTTCTCCCTCCCTTTGGGCAGCCTGTTAGTGTAGCACTAGCAGGTCTGGTGCTGCCAGTCATTTGGGAAGTCTGTTGGTTGAGCCTCAACCTCCTTGCACTTGTGGTCCACTGCTGTACTGGTGGCTTTTGGGGAGTACAGACAAGAGAGTCCAGTCACAGCTCAGCTGCCGGCTGTGTGTGTGTGTGTGTAAAGTGTGTGCACCTGCATGTTGGGGTGTTCTCTGTGTGTGTGTTGTGATGCTGTTCCCTGTTTGATGAGAGGTCAGCAGAGGAGCCCATTACTTGTTGTAGGGGAGTTGGAAGTATGGTATGGGAGCGGGGGTTTCATGTGTAAGGGAGATAGTGCAAGTGCAGGAGTGTGGGTCATCTGGCATGCCCAAGGATGATGCTGTTATGCTTGGTACTAGACAGCACTGCAGGTATTTTCCAAGCATCAGTCTGGGCTTGTTCACAGCCCAAGAAGATGCATGTCTGTGCTGGGGGGACCCTGGTTGTTGTGAAAGGGAAGTGAGCTTAACTCTTTTTTAGAGCCTTTCTGAAGTGTGTCTCCTGCAGTCCAAAATCCTGCACAGCTGACATGTGCCAGTAGGCAGGAGAAGCGCTGCGTTTCAGACCTCTGCAGCAGTCTCTGATGACTGAGCAGCATTTGATTGTGTAGTCCCACTCAAATGTAGCTGTCTTGAACGAAAACACTGTGTTGCGTCCAATAAAGCGGGTTAGACCAGCCTGCCCTCCCAGCCGGATATGTGGCTGGGTCTCCTGTGTGATGGGGGGAGAGGGGAGTGCTGCCCCATTGCCTCTGCCCTGGCTGCTGGATTTTTGGTTTGGAGGGTACTGCACTTGTCTGCTATTCTTCCTCAGATAAATGCAGGAGGCAGCAGTGCTGGGGGGGAGGTGGGAGTTGTGAATAATGGTGATAGTAGGAGGGGTTTGTTCCAGTCTGGACTGGTCCAGTCTAGTTCTTTCCTTCCTGTCACTGTGTGAACAATGCTGCTGCTGCTGTGGCTCATGCTGGTGACATGGCAGCCCCCTCCCCATGTGCTTTTGGCTGCGGGGAGCTCCCTTCCCCACCTGCTTTGCCTGCTGTAGGCTGAGCCCCCCCCAGCCAGCCTGCTGCCCCCCTGTTAGGCCTTGAGCTCTGGGGGAGGTTGTTTAACCCCAGAAGAAGAGGGGTCTTTATAAGACGGGGGTGGGGGGTGCTCAGTGGTGAACAGTGATGGAGATGTTTGTCCTGTGGGAATGGTTTTACTGGAGGCAAGAAGCAGGTGTACCACACTGTACCGCAGCCTGTGCTCGCCATGCTGGCAGGCTGGTGCAGGTGTGTGTTTGCAGCAGCGCTGGGCTGCATGGCCTGGAAATTATTCTGTCTCTCCAATTAAAGGACAGAGTCCTCTGGAAGGGAATTAAGACCTTCCCTTCCTGAAAGGAAGGCTTAATTGTGTAATGGACTAATTTGAGTATAGTGGCAAATTTCAGCTCAAAATGCTGTTGATGTAGTGCAGGAGCAAGAGTGCAGATGACAGGAGAATTCCTCAGGGACCCGCTATCCCTTGAGGACCGTCTCGCCACAACGCCTTGGCCCTGATCTGGAAAAGGCCTATTGTAACAGAAGAATAGCTGCATTTTTTTTGTGGAGCAGAGTAACTTTGGTGCCTCTAAGTCTGTCAGTTGGTGTAAATATGCGAGGTCATCATATTGCCGGATTTTTAGGGCTTAGTTCATGGATATTTTAGCTCAGGTCCCTAAAGGGTCTCTTCTCAGAAACAGCGAGATGCAGTGAATAATTTTTTCAAAGAAAATGCATCAGTGCCTGGTTTTGTAGGCATGTCTGCATTGGATGTGGGCAGCTGAGGGGGTTGGTGAGCTGGAAAGAGTCTATCCCCAGCTGGCCTGCTGGTGTGCGTGGGGCTTGCTGCAGGGATGCAGTTGTTCTGGCAAAACTATGTGCTGTGGACGACTGGGGGCTTATTTTGTTCCCTAGATGAGTGTTGCTATTCAAGTATGAAGTACAGCGTTGCTGGGCAAGCTGCAGACAAACTTGAGGCACCTGCTAGTAGAGTATAGTAACGGATGATATATAAATACACACATAGAGGTGTCACTTCAGTATTAAAAGGCAAAGCTGCCTTGATGGTTATTCCTGCAACTCAAAGTTCACTGTTTAGCACAGAATGCTTTTGTACCTACTTCAAGACCCTCAACCAATGAATGCTTAATTGTGGCTGATTACATGTGTGATTATTTTTTTCTTTTTTTTTTAAACTGGGTTTGTCCATATGGGTTATGGACATCTAATACACTCCTGCTGCCGAAAATGGTAGTGCTGCTCTGCCACAGTACATCAAATTAACTCTTTATGCTGGTTAAAGCAGAGTAAAATTACTATGATTTGAAAGATTTAAATTGTACTGTTTTCTTCTCTGAATAGTTAATATGGGCAAACCTGCACGAAAGAGGTCAGTACATCTGTGTAGATCCTTCAATTAATTCTCATGTAAAAGAAATTTCTGAAGGACAATTAGAATTCAGTGCAGCTCAGAGTTGACTGTTAGTACAGAAAATGATCAATTTTCATTCTGGCTCCATGGGAGCTTTCATTGCACACTTTCTTCTTGGGACATGTGAGAATATTTATTGGAACAGTATTACAGGTGATATCTGTCTGAAACACGACTTTTTAAAATTCTGTGCTCAAGGTCATGTGCTCTCTCTAGTCGCACCTGCTTTTAATTACTTGTTTTGCTGGAAAGGTGAACTTGTAATAATTGGAAAATTTGTATGAGTTCTTGAGTATAATCAGAACAGCACTAGAAAATAGTGGAGCTACTAGTTAGTTTTACAAAAGAAAAGTGTTTCCAGCTTTGTGTGTGTACTCTGAGAACTAAATGTAATTGACTTCTTGCTCTAGTTGACGAAAGGGGTAAAGTTAAATATACTGCGGATAGATTAATTCTAGCTGGCAAAATTCCTAATGTCTTAATTATTTTTGAGGCACTGAGGTTTATTTTTAAAATTGCAGGCTACTGAATGCTAATTTATATGATAAAGCTGAAGAGGTTGCTCTGTGGAGTCACTGTGAAACAGTTGCCTTCAAGTTGCATTCACTCTTTGTAATTCGGTACTTTATAAACTAGTTTAGTTTTCTAGTAGCAAGAATAAGTGGAAAAATACACTTCAGCAATTTGCTGAGCTTCGGTCAAAAAGATGATTAGCTGGTTTAGGTGATTCCCAGAAGCCAGGTTTTAGTAGTCAGCACATGTAGTGTCATTTAAATAATGAGAGCAGCAAAAATTTAATTTTACAATAGGTTGGTACCTCCCATGTTTCATGCCATAGACCACACTGAATTTGTAGAAACTTTGTTGTATATTGGGTTTACACATGACCAGTTCTGTACCATATTTAATTCAATGAAAATAACAGTTCCTTTCAGAAGGAACAACTTCTCAGCAGGGTTGGTTAATGTTTCCTTGACTCCTTTTTATGTTCATTGTACTGTTTTGTGTGATTGCTTTACCTTAATTTGAGTAAGCTAGCCTTGTACTTTAAATGCTGCTTTGGTGTTGTGTTCAATAGCCTTTAAGGGCCAGCTGAAATGTTTCCTCATTCCTGAAGGCAAGCATAAGTTTCTTTTTACTGTCTTGGTCATCTCTGGATTTGTCTTTATGGTGTTCTGTTTCGCTATATAAAGCACTATTTTTCACCCACATAGCTTTCTCACCCACATGCCGCGTTCATTCACAGCAGAGGAAGAAAGAACAGGGCAAGGGAATTCTAAAATAGAAAGGAGGTGGGGAGGGGAAGAATCACAGTGGTTACAAGGGTTAAAAACCCTTCTGGAAGAGCATACCAGTATTACGGTGTACTACTCTAAAGCAGGATCATGCAGAGCTCTTTGCCTTTAGTTTTGAAAATCTTACAGTTCAGACTGTGAAAGATAAATACAAACAAGCAATTTCATGTGCCTAATCCATGTGTTTTAGCAGTTCTTCATACATCTGACTTGATCTGGCTCAGAGCTTACATTTGCTCTTGAAAACTGGGTATTTAATGTGATTAAAGCTTTCACGCTAAGGTGTTGCAAGCCTCCTTAAAAAGCACTGCTGAAAATACATTTGTTAGTGTTTTAAGGTAAAACTTTTATTTTGCTCTGGCTATGAAATTTATTTTTATATGTGTTTTCTCCCACAGGGCAAAATCTCTGATCAAGTTTACAACTATCCAGAGGGCTTAGGAGAAGTGCTTTATAGAGAACAGTTCGACTTCAACGCTGAGCCACCTTGGGAACCTAGCTGATGATAGTAGGGTTCCATCTCCTAACTTGTCCATGTAAGTCTCTTTTCCTTCTCTTTTCATCTGTATGCAGGAAAATAAGCACTTCCAGAAATACAAACAGCATGTATTGGTTTTTTGATAAACAAGTGAACTGTTGTTACAGATGACCAAAATTTGAAGATAGTGTGCATATTATGTGGGGCTTTCATTCAAGGGAGGACTATAATTTTTATTCACCTAATACTTTCCTCAACAGTTATCTGATGAATTTCTGAGAGACTTGTGTGAGTAAACTTTTGTGGATTAGGGCTGTTGGCTGAAGAAATCCTGAAATAAAATGTTGTAACCTCAGTCTCTCAGTGGTAATTCTGAAGTCATGAATTGGTGCTGCGTGACTGTTAAAATCAAATCAAGATTTGTTGAGTAATGTGATTTTTTTTTTTTTTTTTTTAGGGTATTTTATACTGAAATAGTTAAAATTTGCTGTTATAAACAGTAACTTGCTGATTGTGGAGGGTGTGCCTTCCCAAATGCCTATGTCCATTATTTGCTAATTACTATCCACTTCCACAAATAGTTGTAGTTCAGCTACAGTAGAATGTGGAATTATGTGTTGGATGGAAATAGCATACCAATTATAAACACCTTAACTATTTGCCTCTTAAAAATGTAATTAAAGAAAAACAAACCCCATGATAACTGAAAACAAATGAATGCACATAGCTGATCTTGAGGCGCACAGAAAACTCTGGAATGTGTTTGGTTATCCTGTTCCGCTAACATAAAGAAATAGCTTTATGTGGTTTTAACAATAGGCTTAAATGCATTTGTAATATCTGAGTTAAGCTGATTTTGTACAGCATTACTTTTTTCCTGTCTGACTGAAGGCACTTTTGGCTTAGTACCTATAAATTATATAATGCTTTTTAATGTAAAACTTGAGAATGAGATTGGGTAAGTGCATCTAACTGAGCCAGGTGCTTTTTAAAGACCGCAGAGCCCAGATGCCAGTTGTTAGTATGTGTCCTAATAAGGTACTTAATGTAGATTTGAAAATACTGCAGCAAGGGAAGCACAGGGTGAGTGTGGTTTACCATGAATTCTGGCTTTATCTCCAGAGGCTGTTATTTTGGTTTTGTTTAAAATGTACTGAATCAACTGCATATATCTGGTTCTGTGCAGATGACTGCTCTCTTCAAGTGAATACAGTTAACACTGAAAATTCTCTGAATATCACTTTTGTAGTTGTCATATGACTTTTACATGCAAAAGATCTGAGAAAAATTTTTTCTTGTTCAGTTTGAGTTTCGGCTCACTCTTGTATGGGGGTAGAACTCTTGCATGGCATTTTGTACTTCAGCAGGAATAAAGCAGTAAAAATATTGGGAAGGCAGAAGAGTTGTTAAGAGGAAGGAGTTGAACAAAGTATAAAATCTTAAGGTAATATAAATGCATGTTAATTTCTGAAACTGTTCTTGGCTTTGACTCAAGTTTTCCCTGTTTGTGGAGAAGGCTGTTCTGGTAGCTGCTTTGAGATTGTTCTTTCTCTAACTGGTGGATTGATGTGCTGTGGCAGATTGTGTGACGTATAGCTTGTCCTAGAATGGAAAAGCGACTGGACTTACTGTATTTGTAGCTGGATGTTCAGATTATCAGTGTGGTTTTTTATTATGTTTTCAGTAATAATATACTGTACACAACTATAAGTAGTTCAGTATTGAATGTAGTGGCAATACAGGTAGCAGTGGTCTGCAAGTGTTTGCCAGTCAATCTGTACATGTGCTGGTGTGCTGAAGCACAGGTAGTTCCCTCTAACCTGGCTGCGATGCAAGTTAACCAGATAATTCGTAGTGTGACTCCTGTTTAACTTCTAAAGTGATTTAATGGGAAAAAGGACTATTGAGCTTTTAAATATAATTACTATATTTTAATGGAACTCAAATAAAAATCTCCTGGCTGAAGGTGTACTTACATTCCCATTACACTTGCTTCCTTTTTATAATTCTCTCCCTCTTTTGTCCTTGTGTTACATTGGCCAAGGAAGAACATGGGATTTAGTTCTGTCTTGTTCACAAAGCCAGAGCTGGAAGAGCAAGTCTGACAACTATGGCCTGAAGTCTTGCTCCTTTGAAAATCTGTTCTGTTTGTTGCCACATCTGGTTGGTCGGAAATAGAGGGAATTAGCAATGGAAATCTGATCTATTGACAAGCTCTATCTGTGTCAAGTGGAAGCAGTAGTTATTTGGACTGGCTGGACTTGAAAGCTGTCTGGACTTTGTCTAAATGAGGCTGAATGACAATTGGGGAACAGGAGGGCTGGGGTCAATGGGGAGGCCAAACACTAGTCTTGACTAAGCAAGTGAGAGGATGGGATAGGGAAGTAACTGCTTGCCCTGTCATGAAGAAGTACTGGCGTAGTACCACAGAAGTATATATACACTTAAGAGTGCAATTTTTTTGGTAAGCTTTGCTAGCTTATTGACTTTGAATTAACGTATTCAAACTTCAAGAAAAAGGAGCTTCTTGAAAGCATGGTTCCTGTAGAAGATGTCAGATGGAGCATTATTTTTTAGTATGTACCTGCTTTGATTGATGACTTCAGCAGAGATGCTCCTGTTACATTGCTCTATTAACTGTGTGGAACACTCCCGAGAGAATGGTAGGATGTGACTGACCTGAGCTGTACAGGTACTCTGTGACACTCGGGGGATCTGTGCTGAGAGGCAGCTTGGATGATGCACAATGTCCACTGCCATTGTAAATTAAGACACCTGCTTCAGCATTTTCATCAGTTGGTTAGTGGCTGCATTCAGCTAACAGAATGGTAAGGATGTAAATTCGTGAAAAGGCATCTTGAAATATTTTTTCAAATGTGTACCCATTATAAATAGGCATTTCCTGCACTGAAAACAGAAGATTTGTGTTTCTGCTTTTCTGGTATACCTGTTCTGTACTTAATTGCCTACATTAGTGGCAAAATGCTTCTACTTTTTTATCTGTTACCCCTGAAAAACCACTACGGTAAAAAAAGTGAGATGAATGTATTTTAACTCCTTATCATTTTTTGCATCAGCATAATTGTTAATCTCATATTTATTTTGCTTAATAAGACATGTAGCTGAAAGGCATTATTGGGGGCCTGTTTGGTTTGCAGAGGCTTTGTTCCTTGCAGAGGAAGTTTTTAATGAAAAAACAGACCTCAAGGTTGGTTTCTTTGAGGCCAGACAATAAGTAATTTTGACAATGTGAAGAAAAAAATTGAAAATCATGTGTTTGTTATAGATGTTTGCATGTGACAAGCATGTGTTTTGTTAATCACTTTTCAAAGCATTTTATTTTTCTTCTATTCTGGATGTCTGCATTCATTGCAGTGTTTAAATATGTAAGCTTTTATCTTCATCTTGGAAGTCAGTGTTAAGCTCTAAAGAGCCTGAGGATGTAACCTTACTTCAAAGAAAGCAATTGCATACCTATGTAGAAGTCTCATACCACTTGACAGCTTTTGTGTGCCCTAAAATATATGTCCTGGAGCATTGTGCAGGCTAACATTTCAGGTGGTAAATTGGGTGGTGTTACCATGCTTAAGTCTGTCAAATCATGACTGGCAGCAAGGCAGCACTTCCAGTAGGGACTGAACTCTCTGCTGTAATGATTTCTGACTCACCTTACACAGAAGAAGTCTTAAACCACCCTCTTGGTTTCCTTCTCTGTGTTTTTATTTGATCTTTCATTAATTTTATCATTGATTCTCCCCTCCTTCAGGAGGGGGGCCAGTCAGAGCAGAGTGAGGTCATAGTACAATCCCAGATTCTGCCTTAAAGAAACCTTTCTCAAGGGTGCACTGTTTTGTGGTGGTGCTGGTAGGAATTTCAGTTTTCCCTTTGTAGAGTATTCTTCCTATCTTGTTCTCAGCCAGACTGAAAAGATGTTATTTCTTCCAGAGCAGGAGAAATTGGAGAGGAATAGGCTGTGAGTGCAAGGAGAGAAGCTGGTAGGCTGATGTTAGCTTTTTTTAGTAGATGAATTTTGCTAAATGACAAAGCTTCGATGTCACGAACATGCTTAGAAAAAGCAGTTGCTGTTTAGCAGCCTTGGAGAGGTTATACTAGGTTGTTCATGGTTTGTTGCAAGCTATTTTATTAAGCCTGTATTACCGCTTTTCATCCCTGCCTCTTGACCATAAGATGCTTTTGGATGAATGGACTACAAGAAAGAATTTGTTTTACTAAATGACCTTCATCAAAGCTCACTTACCATATAAATGGGGTTTGTTGTTGTTATTTTGGGGGGGTTAGTGGTAAAGAGGCTTCCTCCCACATGCTTTACTTAAACCAGTTTTATCCCTTTCCCCACAGGATTTCCCCAACAGTAAAAGTGCAGCTTTTAAAGGAAAGTATTCTTCTACACCATCTCTGTCTGAAAGCTATAGACACCACAGTCATTAACTATGAAAATCTCTTTTATTTAAGAGTAATACAAAATTAGCTTAAATCTCCTTCATTGTAACTCAGATGACCACCAAGGCTCAAAGAAAAAAAGCTAGCTGTTCTTTAGATTGAGCTGCTTCGTTTGAAATAGGAAGCACAAGCAATTAGTCTGCAAGGGTGTGTGTATGTCTGGTAGGACTAAAAATCTATTCAATGCTCTGACTGGTTCCACTGGGTGTACTGAGACTTCCCAGCAGGGCAGATCAGAGGGCTGCTTTTGAGCGTTGGAAGGGACTCTTGACCATCTGCATGCTTTAGAGTGTACAAAGTGGCTTGTGGTATGAAGAAAAAAACAACAACAAAAAAACCCACAACACAAAAACTTTAAAATCTAGTTTAGTAGTACCCTAATATACAGTAAGTCGTTGAAATGCTTTAGTTTTGAGCTTGGACTTTTTTACAGGTATGCACAATATGTTGGGGAATTGTGAGCTTGTGATCAGAAACACAGGATTTGTCCAACTTCAATAAACAATAAAAAGAAGTTCAGATATGAGGCTTCTGCCAGCCCATCACTGACATGCATTCTGTTGCAGGTTCTTAGAGTATTTACTGGTCAAATGTGAGCAGGAAGGAGGAAAGAGGAACATATGTCAAGATGTTTGTTGCCATTGAGTTTTGTTCGACTTTTTCTGAAGTTATGGGACAGATTAGATGTGTACTAAAAGATGTTATATCAGATGAAGCATAAAGGATGTTTGTCTTCTGTGTCACAAAAGGATTAAAAAAAATAGTGGGTTTTGAATGATTAGTAGAACTGCTACACTTGTATAATCTGCTGAAAATGAAAATTGCTTTGCTCTTTGCTTGCATGTGTTCAACATAGCTGTTTACTTAATCCTATCCTTGGGTATTATTTTTCTTGCAAGAAGACAACAGAAGAGCTGTTATTGTAGGATAAAAGTTTAATGTGTTTAGTACACAACCATCAAGTTCCCAAGGATGTGTGAAGTACTTTAAAACTTAGTTAAAAATTAGGCTATTTAAGTCATATTATAAAGAAATTATGCTAAAAGAATTCAACCCTGTTATTAGCTTTTTTCTTGTTTTAATCTTCACTTTTCAGATACTCCAGAACTACATCAATTTTTCAGCCAAGTGCTGATGCTAGCTTTTCTTCTGGGGGGAACACTAAACAAACACACCAGAAACCCCCCTCACACCCCACAAAACCCCTTTTTGGCGCTCTGATCTTGAAAACCGTGGCTGTTTTATGGAGGTGAAGGTGTTGAGGACTTTGCTAATCAGCTAGCAAATCAAGGATACTGATGAAGTTCCTGTTCAGAGGGTGACAGTGGCTACATAGACATGACTGTGGTGTTCATGTTTGTTTCACTGATTCTGAGACAAACTTAATTCACAAGTTACCCTCTTTGTTTCGTGTTGTTTTTTAAGGAATTTTAGCTGTCACTTACAAACTTGAACTGAGATGTAACTGCCTGAAGGTGTTTTTCCTGGTTATTATAGTGCCTACCACCTAGTCATTGTTTTTATAGTTGTAATTTACTAATTATCACATTGATGTAAGGATTTATCCTGCTCTTGTATGACTGTTTCAGGTCTTTGAGATTCCCTTAAATAAGCATATGACTCATTGTATGTGTGAGACAAGTATGTTCTTACCTAGCATACTTGTCTTCATCATTCAGCATTTAACTGAACATTTCTTGCAGGCACTGAGTTAAATTCACCTGATAGTAAATGCTTCTCTTACAAACATAGGTGGCATACTTGAGTTATGCAGAAAGCATACAAAACACTCTAGCTCTTTACCCTGTCATTGGATGTATTGACAAGCAGGAGCAACTAACTGCTGCTTAATTATCTTAGTATTAGCTTGAGCAAAAGTCACTTTCCTCATGTAACTAACTGTTAACTAAGCTTACCTTGCCAATAGGGATGTAGTAGAAAAAAGATGGGACAGTGCAAATGCGACCATTTGAGGTCAAAATTATCATCTTAGCTTTGAAGGTCTTAGTGAAGCAATTTATGTTCAGCTGTAATGTTTCTGGTTTCTTTCAAAACTTTTAATTAGAAAAATGTTAAGGCCAAATAACAGGTGGCTTTAGAAAAAAACCCCATCATTTTGTATAAAGACTATGTAACTTGAGATATTAATAAGTCATGGGTGTTTGTTTAAAGAAAGTCTAGTTAGTGGGCTGGTTTTGATCAGTCTTATGTTAGTCAGAAAAATGACAGTTGAAACAAAAAAAAAGTCTGGTCAGTTGCTACGAAGTTGTAATGAATTGCTTTTAAACAAGAGCTATGACTCCAGTGGAATGTAAACTGCAGTCTGTTCTATTCGTCAAGCAAGGTGGATGAAGGTATATAATCAGCTGTTGGTAGTTCTCTGCTGTCTACCAGTTTGCACTTGAGCCTGACTGTTTAATCCATATTAACATTTTCTGTATTGGGATGTTGTTGATTCAGGTTGTCTTTTGGAAAATATTGCTTATGAACAATATGTAACTTGCAGTAAAAGTTTGACCATAAACAAGATGCAAATAAACCTGTGCTAGATCTGTTACTTTCTTTTAATACCAGTTGTACTTACTGAGGTTAGTTGTGATTTTTAAAACTACTTCAAGGTAGTGACTTCTTTCTGTTAACTTCTACTGAAGTGAAGATTAAGTGTTGTGGGTAACTTTATGAGCAGAACAACAAAATAAATGTCTAGTAAATACAATGTGTGAAGGCAGTGGATATGTATTACCGTATAAAAAAAGCCTCAGCATGATAGCAGAAATCTGAAATAACATAAGAATTTTAAAATTGAATCAGTAAACTGAAAGTTTTCTTTAACAAATTCAGGAATATTGTATTACAGGCAGCCTTCCAGTTGAATACTAATGTCACTTAAGATGCTGTACTTAAGCATAGCTCAGGTGTTTGTACAAGTATGCTACACTTGCAGTATTTTCATAGTTTGCATAAGCTCAACACGGATCAGTGTGCACACAGCCTGGGATGTTTCGCAAGAGCAGCCTTGCATCTGTGGCTTCTCACTCGTCTTACACAGCTTCTCTTTTATTCTTGGCTTCAGTAGAATTGTACTATGCTTATCCCTGGCAAATGGAGAGTGGACAGAGTGAAAATATATTTAACTTCTGTAGAGACTTTGTCTGTTACTGTTTGTAGTACATCAGATGTAGAAAGCTCTTTCCAATGTTTAAATAGTGGCATAGTATGCTTTGTGCCTCTTTTCTCATTGATTTGTTTTTGTACAGTTTGTTGCATAATTTAAGGACCCGGATATAAGGCTTGGAAGCCCATCCCTTGTGTTTCTTGGTTTATGACTGTCGGCTTTGTGGAATACGGCTGAGATGAAAGGATTTCTTGAGGATGCAAATTACTCCATTGGCCTGTTGGATGAAGGAGCAACTCTTGCAGATGTTATTGACAACTGTATTTATGAACATACCCATGTAAGTTTTGTGAGGTTTTTTTTCAAATCTTCTGGTTTAGTTTTCTTAAGTCTTCAAACTAGGTCAAGGTATTTACCAGTGATGAGCTGACAGCAACAGAGGAACAGTTGGCTAAAACTCAACCTGTAAAGTAGCTTCCTGTTCTGTTTCTTTGCTGGTTTTATGCCTTGGGCTGAATTATCTTGGGGAAATTTGGGCAACAATTGTTACCTCCCTGACTGTTTAGACAAATGTGTACGCTGAGCCAGTTTAAGCCATGTTGAAAATTTCTGTGGTCAATCACAGTTGTATGGTTATACATCTTCTCCTTACCCTTCTCTCTGTTGGAAATACGGGTACAAGCATGTTGTGAAGTGCTACCTTTTTTCTTTCAAGAAAATAAACTGGTCTAAAATCTATTAAGGTTGAGCAATCTACTGGAAAGAAACTTAAATAATTCTGTGTATGCAATAATAGTTGTATTGAGTGAGGCTTCAGTGACTTCTTAGGAGGCAGAAAGATGCTGTAGCCTTTTTTTTTTTATAGACAAGCTTGTAGAAAGAAAGAGCTTTAAAAAAGTTTCATCAAGCAAATCCTGTATCCTTAATATGCCATACCTGTGAGTTGTTCGCTTTTCCCTTGAGTTATCAGAACTCATGTTCAAATGGAAGTGCTTAGCTATAGTACAGCAAATAGTTAACTCCCATGGCCTTCTGAAGTCAGGCATAGGATTCCCAAATCCTGATTCCTAATATTCTTTTTCTGTCTAGCAAATAAATAGGTAAACTACTGGCAACATGTCATGTCTCCAACCACTGACTGGCTCACAGAGGATAGCTGCCTCCTGCTGCTTTCATTTACTCCTTTAGCTCAAGGGGTAGAGGCCTGTGCCATGGATCTAAAGCTCCAGATCCCATTCCTGCTGGTGACCCGTACAGGGGGTCAGTATGCTTCCACCCGATGGAATTTCTATTTGTGTTTTTTTAAACAGAAATAAAGACATTGTATACAATAAGCCACAACATATTCATGTCTGCAAAAGTCAAGTGTTAAAATTAACGTTTGATGTACAGTCTTAATTCAGATTGATCATATATTTGTGATGGTCTTTAATTGATATGAAGTAGGCAATTCGTTTACAGATATCTTACTGGATGCTCATTATAAACAAATCCAGAATGATCTGTTTGGATTTTGATCCACTACATCCACATCATGACTTGATATTGAGAAAGGCTGTGGTAACAGATGCAACAGGGGAATAGTAACAGTTTCCAGAAAACTCTCTGTGCATTTTCATAGATTATGTACTTGACTCTGCAACCTTAACACACTTAAAACTGCTTGAACTTTGTGCTCCACAAGATGTGGAGAACAGTCTCAAACTTGACTTCCGGAATTAAAATACTAGCAAATTTCCAGTAAAATGAGTTTAGATAGATGTTAAAATAATGGTAGTACTTTAGATTTTATTCCTGGTATAATAAGCTATAAACTGTGTTGAGACTGTGGAAGCTTTTGTCCCAGTGGATTTTCTTCCTCCAAAAAGTTGCAGACTTCTGAAAATACAAAGTTGGAAGAGATTTGTAACCTATTCTGTATTTTTAGATAAAGTCCGCATTTGGCGTTTGAGTAGTGTATTTTGTTCAGGAATCTCAGAGTATTTTTTAAATAGCACTCATATCTATGAAGTGGTAGGTATTCCCTTTGACTTTTTAAAAGTAGTTCATTTTGTTAGGTAACAGTAAAAACAAGAGGATTGTTTGAAGGTCAAACCTAAAAGTTAATAACAGAAGAAAAAATGTACATAAGTCTTTAAGACTTTGTTTCATGGGTGGTTTTGACAGCAAACCTGCAATTTCAGACATTTTATTTTCCCTTTTTTCCTCATTTTTTAGACTGGAAAAAGAGCATTTTACGTTGGTGATCTTGGAAAGCTTGTGAAGAAGAATATACAATGGCAGAATGTGATGGCACCAATAAAGCCATTTTATCCTGTAAGATGCAATTCTACTCCAGGTGTACTTGAAATTTTGGGAACCCTTGGTGTTGGATTTGCATGTTTCAGTAAAGTAAGTTTTCATTTTCTGTGTATCTATGTGCCTTATTTTCTTCTTTGTGTCTGCTAGTTTTAAATCGGCTTTTCAG
The DNA here is from genome assembly GCF_963082525.1 of Nesoenas mayeri. NCBI lineage: Eukaryota > Metazoa > Chordata > Aves > Columbiformes > Columbidae > Nesoenas > Nesoenas mayeri. The sequence continues at coordinate 22,744,999 of NC_137543.1, forward strand.
TGTTAAGTGCCATAGTTATAAATAATATAATTTAAATTGTGAACTCATGTAACTGGCTGTTGAAAACTCTTATTTCTACCCTAGAAGCAGTGGATAGTTTTCTCTTTCATGTATTTGACTCTTTAGTACAGAACTAGAGCACATGTAATAAAAATTCAGTCAAGACAGCGCACTAGATGTGTCAAATGTTGGTATGTTTGTGTTTTTCAGTCTGAAATGGCATTGGTACAGGACCTGGGCATTTCTCCTGAAAACATTATATATACAAATCCTTGCAAGCAAGCTTCTCAGATAAAGTATGCAGCGAAAGCTGGGATAAACATCATGACTTGTGACAATGATACGGAGCTGAAGAAAATTGCACGTAACCATCCAAATGCTAAGTAAGTGTCAAAATTCTAGTTTTGCTTTTTGTGTGGTAAAAATTTTAATTCTGCCTGTGTTCTGGGTTGCTTGAGTTGCAAGCAAGTACATAGCTTCTCTTACATGATTCACTTGTATCTGTTTTTCTCTTTTTGTCTCTTTTGAAGGTAGTTTTTTTGCGACTTTTTTCCTTACTGGGTCTTAGCTTCCTCAGCCCTTGTTTTGTGAGAAATCTCGTATTTTGATTTCATAGGGCAATCTTCATGTAAAATTTTCAGTGATTAAACTTCAGAAGTCTGTCACCTCGTCATCTCCAAGTACATCTTCCTCCTGCTCTGTTGTGGCTTCAGTGTTTTCTTTCGAAGCATTTTGTTTTGATATTAGTAGCTTCAGCTGAAGTCAGGGCTGGAACTACCAGCAAATGAATGAGTAGGTGCATTGAGTCCCATCTAGGGTTTGGGCATACTCTGCAGTTAAATGACTGCATGTAGTTCTCAGCTATTAAAACAGTGAGAAATTTGACTCCAGTTCTATTTGTAGTCACTTCAGTATTGGCCCAAATGCAGATGCTTTCTGTGGAGAAGTGATCAGAGCTGTTAAATACAAGAATTATATTGTTGCCAGTGTACTGTGGTATCTGTTGGAGTGATGGGTACTCACCTCATTAAGCATCACATCCCTCACATGTTTACTTAGGCAGTGGGCCATGCCTTTAAGAAATTTGGAGTTGAGGCCCAAGTGAACGTTGCAGTGCTTTCCAGTGATGAATGAGGTATACAGCTTCCCCCAATGTCATCAGAGCACACCAAGAAACTGAATTCCTGACATCTTTTACAAAGCCCTGGGTTCTAGACTGTCCTTATTAAACTGTTAGGTCTTCTCCCAAAACTGTGGTCATAGTTGTAGCTTTCTCTTACGTCATTAGTTTTTTTACCAGTGTTATCTCTGGTGCTTTTAGTGTATTAGTTTTTACATTGATTTATTTCCTTGAGTCCTCACAGCTTCTTTTAGAAGATGTTGTCTATGGTAACATCCACAGCAAGAGAAGTAAGGATGCAAATTTTTGTGGCCTCCTCTGGTCCCTCTCCAACAGTGTCTTTCCTGCACTGAGGGCTCCAGAGCTGGATGCAGGACTCCAGGTGGGGTCTCACCAGAGCAGAGGGGCAGAATCACCTCCCTTGACCTGCTGGCCACGCTTCTTTTGATGCAGCCCAGGATACAATTGGCTGTCTGGGCTGCAAGCACACATTGCTGGCCCATGTCTGATCTTCATCCACCAGTGCCTCCAAGTCATTCTCATCAGGGCTGCTCTTAATCCCTTCCTCCCCCAGTGTGTATTGATACTGGGTGTTGCCCTGACCCAGGTGTAGGACCTTGCACTTGGCCTTGTTGAATGTCATGAGTTTCACATGGGCCCACTTCTTGAGCTTGTCCGGGTCCCTCTGGATGGGATCCCATCCCTCAGGTGTGTCAGCTGCACCACTCAGCTTGGTGTCATCTGCAAGCTTGCTGAGGGTGCACTCAATGCCACTACCTGTGTCATTAAGATATGAAATAGTACTAGTCCTAACACAGAGCCCAGCAGGACACCACTTGTCACTGGTGTCCATCCAAGCATTGAGCACCACTTTCTGGGTGCATGCAGCCAGTTCTCATCCACTGAACAGTCCATCCATCAAATCCATGTCTTGCCAATTTAGAGAGAAGGATGTTGTGGGGGACCATGTCAAAGGCTTTACAGCAGTCCAGAAAGACAATATCCATAACTTCTCTCTTGTCCACTGATGTAGTAACTCTACCATAGAAGGCCGTGAGCTTAGTCAGGCAGGACTTGCCATGCTGGCTCCCTGATCTCTATGTGCCTTAGCATAGGTTCTAGGAGGATCTGTTCCATGATCTTCCCAGGCACAGAGGTGAGGCTCACAGGTTTCTTCCTGTGTGTAGTTGTTGTAGCAAGGTTGTCTTTTTGTAGATGGAGTGAATAATGCTTTGGTTGAGGAAATCCTGCTTAGAAAGCTGTAGTCTCATTTTCCGAAAATTCTTGTAACTTTCTGTGCTGAACGCACTTAAGGGTAGGTCTCTTTTTATAATTGATGTTTCTGCCTTTGGAAATCTTAGTAACTCGAATGATTGCCCCCCTGTTTTTGTTTTTTAAAGAAAGAGAAGAAATGTCAGAAAGGAGTGCCTAGTCTTTTGTTTCTTTATACCTTTGTACCTTTGGATTTTTCCAGGCAAAGTTTAACTGCTAAGGTTGTTGGTGCCATAAGAGGAGGCATCCTCAAAAAAACAAAACAAATCCACACACATCATCCCTGCTCTAACTGGTTGAAACTCAAGAAGAATCCTACTGGATTTCTAGAAATCAGACTTGCAGTTTTCCAGTGACTTGCAGTAGAAAAATGTCTTGCCTTACTTATAATGCTGCCATAACCATTTGCCAGTAAAATTTTACCTTTGGATGTCTGTAAGAAATGGTTTTGCCTAATCTTAATGTGAGGTTACAAACCATAGTATTATGGGATTGAAATTTTTTTCTGTTTTGAGGAGTTTAACTTCTGACCGTTTTTTATCTAGTACTTTTTCCAGATGCTTCCAAAAATATTGTTTGGTTACTTGAACAGAATTGTCTGTGCTAGTGGAGAAGCAGGAAATGAGGGGCTGGTCACAGTTTCTCAAGATGAAGTCATATAAATTAAAATTAACAAGGATTGTTGGGCAAACTGTGTGAGAACTTAGCATGGTTTTTTTTTTTTTTCCTCTTAAAATGCATTTTAAACACATCATGAGACATTTGAAAGGACCTTTTAGGAGTTAGGCCAACATGTATGTTGTAGTATTTTGCTTGTTGCACGTCTTGAAAATATTTTGCTTTGGGTGCAGAGCTTCTACCACTTACTTGTTGATGCTCTTCATCTTGGTTTACTGTAATGTACTGTGTGCAGACTGCGTGTATGTTATGACACAACTTCTGTGTAGTTTACCACATCACTAATTAATTCATCTGTATTGTTGGGGTGGGGGGAAGAGGAAGCCAGTGACTTTTTTTTAGTGGACAGCAGTTTGAATTTGTGAGTTTTGGTGATATACCTCTAGAGGTTTTGCTTTTGCTATTCAAGTGTCACTTCAATGTGAGACTATAAGAGAAGGTGCTCATTGCCTCCCTGCTCCACAAGTGTCCTGGAAGAAGGGGCAGGGAAGGGGCTGACACCCCCACTCCGTTCTCCAGCCTGCAGGCTCAGCTGGGAGGGGAGGTGGGGGAACGGTCCTGGTGTGCTTTCAGTGTGTCAGCCTGGGGTTCTCCAGGTGCTGAGTTCAACCAAATCTGACACATGACTGAAGCAGTATCTCCATGCTCTTCTCTTCACTGGGAAGGAGGACAGAGATGGGAAAAGTATATTACAGTCTTAATGGTTTTATGAGGCAGTGTACTTTATTAGAAGGTAACATTCTCTTTTATTACAGCACTCAACAGACTCTTGCTGCTACAAGAGTCTTAGTTGCTGCATTTCGAAATCCCTTGTCCTTGTTGGCTCCATGTTTTAGCCCCTAATGGCTAGTTTTCTCTCTGTACAGGATTGTTTTTATTAGGTTCACTTGACTCATCCATCGCTGGAGCTGGAGTATTGACAACATAATCAACACACTTCTGACAGTCTTCAGGCTTCACATGTGCTGATGATGTAAACCAACTGCCCCATCATCTTCCCCTTCTCTTAGGCTCTTACTGCACATTGCCACAGAAGACATTACTGCTGATGAGGAGGTGAATATGAAGTTTGGCACCACCCTGAAGAACTGTAGGCACCTCATGGAATGTGCTAAGGAGTTGGGAGTCCAAATAGTTGGTGTGAAGTGAGTAACTTTATTGTTCTCTGCTGGCTGAGCAGATGTTTGTAGGATGTACTCAAGAGGTAGAATGCAAAATAATTTCCCCCCCTTTTGGCACTGTTTTACAGGGTTAAAAAACAAACACAAAAACCACCACCAACTTTTGGATCATGAGTTTTTGCTTGCAAGCAAAAACTAGTATGAAGCAGAGTGGCTATTTACAGACATCAAAGCAATTTGAAATAGGCTATCAGAAATCCTTCTGTCAGCATAAAAGTGAAGTTCAGAAGCCTCTCCTATTTTCTAGCTGTTCTCTTGAACTTCTGTGCTAACTTCATTTGTATCTTTCCAGCAATAAAGATCATAACAGATTAAGTGCTGGTGTAGCATGGAATAGCTTGGGTGGGTTTTGAACAAGATAAACATGGGGTTAGATTTTCAAAGAGTTAGGTCCTGTGTTACTCTTTGATCATATCAAGACAAAATACAAAGTGGGATACGGGAGAGGAGACTGAATACAGGTATTGTGTTAGCATTGGTGCCCACTGAAGAACAAATTTTAACCACTTTAATAGAGAAGACTGAAAGGTTCAGTAAATCTGTTGTTTCTTAAATATGAGAATATTGTACAACATTCTTGTTAAGAGCAAGACAGGCCACAAGCACAAATCCAGTGGAATAGAAGGCAAATATTTTCTGTGCTTATTCCTTGCACAGTTGCTGTATTATCTTGCTTGTCTTGAGCCACTTGGGGAATGAATTGCTTCCATTGCTGTTTTATATGGTTAAACAGTTTGCTTGATCTGAAAGTTGTGTGGTTCAGTGCATTAACTGCATTTTTATTTCTTTCAGATTTCATGTTTCAGGCTCTTGCAAGGATCTGCAAACATATATTCATGCTATATCTGATGCTCGGTGTGTGTTTGACATGGCTGTAAGTAAACATATACACACATGCAATTGCTGTGTTAGACGGTCCATTCTATTCTAATCATACTAATAAGCCAACTACATTATTTCTAAAATATTATATATCAATGCAGGAAATGAAACTTTTAGTAAGAGACTGAATTCTACATTGTGAGACATGTGGTAGAGGTAAAACAAACTTCAAAATCTCAATTGTGGACAAAGGTTAATGAATACTGGCCCACTGACAGGCTGTAGCCTTGTGTGCCATTTTCAAATTAAAAAATCAGTTTCCCACTTTTGGTAGAGGCTTCTAGAAATTCAGAGCTCAGTCCTGCAAATACACAGTTGACATTAACTTATATTAAAATACTAAGCATTAGTATGCTGGCATGTATCATGATATATGCACTAATTTGGTGCATGTGATCTCTGAGATTAATAACAAAGCATCATAGGAAATAAAGGGGTCGTATTGTGGTGTGTGTGAGAAATATCCAAATTTGGATGAAGAGGAATGGATTTGCTGGATGCTTCGGGTGACTCTTGTGAGTCTTACATGTTCTATGTGTACTTCTCATATTGCAAAATTCAAGAATCCCTTCTCTGAACATCTGTCTTCCTATAAATGAGAAACTCAAACTCTACATAGAGAAGACTGCAAAACTCTTTACTCTTATTCCTGCAGTCAGTGCATTAGCTGTGACTGGTAACACGTGGAGGACAACAGAACTGAAGTTCTTACTGATCTTGGTGCAAATTTGTTGTAGCAGTCTTGTCACATAAGTGCTACATGAGACTTGTATTATACATATTTCTAAATTCCTAAAACTTCCTTTTGTCAGAATGTACCACCCCATTCAGCAAATGTCGTCTGAACATGCCAGGTCCCATGAGATGGGAATTGAGGGATACCTACTTGAGAATTGTGTAACCAACATCTGTTGACATTCCAATGCTATTACTACTAGGTTTAATAGAGCTATACTAACTTTTATGATGCTGTTACTCCCTCACTAGACATACTCTGCTAAATATGCTCAGAAGTACATTAAAACCAACCACAGTAATGAGCAACAAAAAATGTTTTAACAGTTACAGTTGTCCATATACTTATGTTCTGCCTATGCATTTTAGGAAGAATTTGGCTTTAAGATGAACATGTTGGATATTGGTGGAGGCTTCACAGGTTCAGAACTTCAGCTGGAAGAGGTATGCAATGTATTGGAAGTTGAAACTGAGTTTGATTTAGGAAGCTGAAGTGTTTAACATTAAAACTGCAACTAATATTGGTAGCTGAAACCTATTCTAAGTTCCATGTTAGATTGTAATCGTAAGATCTAAATAATTTGGTTTATATTATTTATCATGGGTAGTGTAATCAGTTCTTGGAGGTGATCATGATTTTTTTAATTCTGTTCATATCAGATGAAGCATTTCATGGGTTAAATTATCATCCTAAACTACCTTAACAGTAGTAATTCCATTTTTTGGCAGTTTACTGTTGTCCAACTGGTTATGCTATTGCATGGTTAGGGCCAGGATTGCTTTAGCGTGCTTTGGATCATAAAATATGTTGTTGCTGTATGGAAGTTTCTGGTACTTTGCTTTAGAACTGAAGGCTAAAGGTCCTGCTTTTATCTTTGCTTTGGCAAGCCTTTGATTTGGCCTAGATGGGGTCTTCAGTATGCAGTGGCACATAAAATAGAATAACTTGTTTACACTGTTAATCTTGTCTTAAAGACCAGCTCCTCAAATGCAGGACAGTGAAAGTAACAGCATTCAGGGCTTTTCTTAATTCTAACTTTTCTGTTACATGTCCAAAATACTTGATCTTCAAATATGCCTTGAGATTTGAGCATTGCTATTAAATAATTAGTTCTGTTTCTAATATGACAGTATTCAGAGCTGATCACAAAAAGGCCCTTTCCTTGTTCTTCTCGATTCGTATGTAATTTTTCATCATCTGTTGTGCTTAACAAACTTTGAAATTACTTATGCAGTCTTAAGTGTACCACAGCTTTGGGAGAAAGGACCCTGTAGTGTTTGGGCTCATGGTGCTCAGTCTTCAGTGTTTAGCAGAATGACCTATTAAACACTGCAGTAAATTTTGGGCCGCTAGTGAGGGCACTGCTTAGAGAACAGAGCAGAGCAAGCTTTTGGTGTGCTTACTAAGGCTGTTGTTGACACACTTTCAGTGTGTGTGTATCTGCTATACATGTAAGAAAAGTTTCGTTAGTCTTACCTCTGACTTTTCCTAGGTTAATCATGTCATCAGGCCATTGCTGGATGTCTACTTTCCTAAGGAATCTGGTGTTAACGTGATTGCAGAGCCTGGATGTTACTATGTTTCATCTGCATTCACACTAGCAGTCAACATCATTGCAAAGAAGACTGTTGAGTGTGATAAACTTCTTCCTTCTGGAGGTAAGGGGTGTGTTTATCTGTTATGAGTTGGTACAGACCACTGCCCAGTTTCAGTCAGGATGCACTGGTTTGCCTCAGCATATAGTTAATAGACTCCCCGATGGCTTGCATTGTAACGCGACTTCTGGGTTCTGACCAGGTGGTATCTATGTATCTCACTTCCTTGGTCACATTTCTGTGGCACTTCTTGTTTCCTTACGAGCTTTGACTTCCCAGTGGTTAAACCTAAATTGGATGCTTTACAGAAAGTGTATTAGAAGTACATAGAAAAACACATCATAGATCTAGCTGCTTCTCTGCTAAAGCAGAAATTGGATTTATATTCTTAACAGTGATTATTACTGAAAGTATTAATTTTATTAAGCCTTACACTTAATGTTACAACTGAATTTATAATCTGGTCTCATACAGATTACTCTGCTTATAGTTCTCCCATTCCAGTATATATGGAACCCCCTTGGCAGGAAAAAGCAGTTGGCTTAAGTTAGGTTGCAAAAGGACTACTTATGACAAAAAAAATGTATGCAGACAACTTTTTTTCTTACTTCCAGTGGAGCAAACCGGGAATGATGATGAACCAATATTTACATATTACATAAATGATGGTGTTTATGGTTCATTTGCAAGTAAATTGTCTGAGAAATGGAATACTATCCCAGAGGTTCACAAGGTGAGTCCTTCTATATTTTTCAGAGATAGGCCTTACTATCCTTATTTTTATATAAATCTAACACTGTGTGTATGTACATAATTACATATTGTTTATAAAATTATCCTTCTGTGTATTTGAAGATTTTCTTATTAAATAAGCTAAAGCCTGAATTACCTGGATCATTTCCCTTTAGAAATACAAGGAAGATGAGCCTCTGTTCACAAGCAGCCTTTGGGGTCCATCCTGTGATGAGCTTGATCAAATTGTGGAAAACTGTCTTCTTCCTGAGTTGAGCGTTGGAGATTGGCTGCTCTTTGATAATATGGGTTCTGGTACCTTGGGTGAACAGTCTACCTTTAACGACTATCAGAGGCCACTGATTTACTACATGATGTCTTTCAGTGACTGGTAAGAAAGTTCTGTTGGTAGTGGTGAGATTGTTTTAACTTCCTTCACTTCCAGACAGATAGAATTTGGATTTGGTGGCAAATACAGGGAGATGCAACTGAGCACAAGACTCTGGCTTTTTAGTTTGAATTTTTACTGTTCAGTCTGACTCTGCTAAGGCTGAACTGAGCTATGATAAAATGCCGACTTTGCTTTAGAGTTGAGAAAGGAAAGCAAAATACCTGATGTGGACAATGAGTTTAATGGTGGTTGTTGCTGAGTAACAGCCTTTCACTACTCAATGTCAGTTGCTGGGATTTCCTAGCACTAGTAATTGTATCTTGTGCACAACACTTGCAGTAGGTGGGAAGGGCAGTAACGCTGTTGTGCTGATGGTGGGATTTGGGTAACCTGTTCCAACTCTGAGGTAGCCAGGGCCCTGTGCTTCTTCTGCTGGAGGGTCATGGCCTTGCTGTGCTGCCAAGTGCTTGCACAGCTGACTGTCCCTTCTGCTGAGACTGGGGGCAGCCTACCCAGGGGCAGCACACCTCAAATGCTGTGTTTAGGGCTGGTTTCTGATGTGGAATTGTACATGAAATCATGTTACTACAAGTCTCATCCTTTTCTGCTTCAGGGATGAGATGCAAGATGCTGGAATTGCTTCAGACACATTGATGAAGAACTTCTTCTTTGTGCCTTCTTGCATTCAGCTGAGCCCAGAAGACCGCTTTTCCACTGCAGCTTAAACAGGCATTAACGCTTCATTTAGACCTGCAGTTGCAAGTCTGTAGTTTGTCTGGTCAACATTCCAGTGTGGAAGAAATGGAACAATCTTGAATTCAATTCATTCTTTTCAAAACTTGAAAAAATAATAATACCTAATGGGGACCAGGCAAAACAAGCTACAGCTACAATCACTGGGAGGTGGGAGGGTTAGATAATGGCATCCAAATTTAAAATCAAGTTCATTCAACCCCTGAGCGTTTAAATATGCAACAAAATGGATGACTTAGTGGAGATGGAAACCCATCACTTGGGTTCTTCAACAGTTTACATACAAGTACACAGTTTTTATACTAAGGATTCCTGTTAGAAAAGTCTTGTAAAGTTATTGTCTTTCGCCCAGATATATCAAATGTCAGTGGGAGACCAGTGTGACTTCATTAGATGTTTAGTGTATTTAGAATGTGTAAATTTGTGCTTTGAACTGTAGTTTAATAAATGTAAAATTGCATCATAGTATTTGTTGTATTTGACCCTTGATGTATCCCTTGTATGATTGCAATAAACCTTTGTGTAGATTTTACTGTTTTTCAGGCTAACTTGGGGAAAGACTAGGCAGAAGTAGCAGCTTCAAAATCGATGTATAAAGGATTGTTTTGAGAAGCCGCCTTTTCTCTAGCCCATTATTTCAGCTTTGTATTAAACCATAAATAATTTAAGTGTGATAAACCTGTAGGAAGTGAAAGTTGTAAGTTCCTAGAAGGCTAAAAAGCAATTTGTGGTGGTTTTGTTTTTTCTTAAGAGCATGACCTTAGATTCTGTTCTTAACACCAAACACCAAACCTGCAATAGATAAAGAGGTACACAAAAGAGAAGTTGTCTTTTAGTTAGTGTGCATGTAGTGCCCCCGAGACCATGGGTTAGTCCAGCTCTGCAAGTTGTCACAGAACCTTTAGCTTGTTTTTAATGGTGTTTATTGATTTCAGCTAGTTCTGTGTAGTTCTGACTCCTAAGAGGAGAGGGCTACGTAAGTCTTCAGAAACCTCAATGCTCTCTTGTGCTTGACTTCATTTGAATACATCCCCAAAGTAAAGGTAAAGCACACTGCTAGAAATACAAATGCCAACTGTGTTGCATAACTGGAGCAGCTGAAACTGTTCAGCAGATTTCTCTACTGTTACTGGAGCCTCTTGATTTCTTCATGGTCCTTTTCTTACTTTATTTTAACTTCTTCCCCTACTTGAAAGTTGAGGAGAGGAGGAGATGGGGGTGGCAGGGTTCTGAAATAGTGCATTAATCTGGATCCTGCAATCAAAGGAGACTTTTAACCCTTTAGTTGGAGGTAAAATCTCTACCATTTGGTTGCAAATGTATTTTACATGAGTGGCAGATGGTAACTTCATAAAATTTTATTAACTTGAAAGTCTCAGTTGATACTTAACTTGTCAGAACAGTTTTACAGGCCACCTTAAAGAGGTACCAAATGGCTTATGTTTTGAAGATCCAGTGTAAGAAATATTTACTATTGGAATTAAATGGGCAAGTATGGAAGGGAATAAATAATGATAGCAAGAAAGCTGATTTATTTATTTTTTTTTTTTTTACCTAAAGTTAATACCCATCCCTGTGTTTCAAGAAGTAATACACACTTCAGGCTACCAGTTGAGGTATTTCTGTAGACAGATTGCTGTGCATGGTTTTTGGCTAAAAATACAAATTACAATAGCCTAAGATAATTAAGGATTCTGTCAAGGTCTTAAGAAGAGCTGTTCTATGTTAAATTACGACACAGTTGAAAAAAATCATCTAAAGAGCGGCCAGAGCAGAAATATTCATTGTACTTGAAGACGGTTTGCCATTAAAAACAACCTGGAGTTGGAACGCAGTATGTATTTATCAATTTGATTTGCTAAGTGTTACTATTGATATTGTAATTGCAATTCAGAATTTTACTGAAAACATGAAAGCTGGAAGGTTTCTATATGGTACTTGGAACTAATGTAGCTCTGTCATGTTCAACACACATCTGCACCTCTTCTTGCTGACTGAGGCCACTGCTTGTGTAGCTGGAGTTTCTCTGCCGATTGACACAAACTGTTCCTGTGTGGGGTAACTGCTCTGCTGGGGGTGCCTCCCTGCCCCAGCCCTTGGGCCCGTGCGCCATTCCTGGGGATGCTGCAAGGCTGCAGCCCTGAACCGGGCTCTTGTTCTCCTCAGGAACGGGAGGCAATGGCTCTGCCTTGCTCTTGTGTGTCTAAGCAGCTGTGCAACTGCCTTACATCTCAAAATAAAAGTGGGTGCCCTGGATCCACTGCTGGATGTGTTGCCACTTCATATATGCCCTTTATTGCTGCTTTTGGAGTGGGGGGCAGTGAAGTAGTCTGATAGTGTTTCATAGTAAGCTCCTACAGGTTTGAACCCTGCTTTAAAAAAAAGAAAATCCAAAAACTCAATAGAAGCAGATACTTTAAAATATAAAGCATGCAGTGAAAAATCAGGTTTGTAGCTCTACTTAGCTTCTTTTTTGCCCAAGAGAACTACCTTTAGTCCATGGTAGCTGCTAAGAGCTGTGCTCTCGTCTGTCCTCCCCTTGCTGGTGAGCTTTGCTCTGCACTGACTCCCACAACCACCATGGGGAACAAAACCTTCAGTCTCAGAGGAGGAGCTGGGCACCAGTGCTCTGGGGGCTTTGCCGAGGCATTAGGGTGACAGCTGGACCACACATACACCCCCTGGAGAAGCTTCAGCGGGCAGTGAGGCCCTGCAGCTGCTGCTGGAAGGCTCGGTGCTGCGTGCCCAGCCCTGTGGGAGCTGGGAGAAGCGATGGGTGTGTACTCCAAGGTGGCTTATCTGCCCTGACAGTGATGAAGGAGAGGGTAGTTTCTGTGGTGGTCACAGCCCTCCAGTTCATGCACCAAACAAAGGTGTGAGAAGGTTTGCATTTAATTTTTCTGCGTGATGGAAGCGCTATGCTGAATGCAAGCTTCTTGCTCATTCTCTGAATTCTTATTTCCTCCTTTTATTAAAACTAAAAATTTCAAGTAAATAGTGGCATGCAGTTCACTACCACGATTTACTGCCATTTATTGCTTTGATATGTGATGAGGGTTGTGGGCTTCAAGTATTTGCCCTGAAGGTGAAGAAGAGTGTTTGCTGCTGTCTGTGCCAGCCGAGCTGTGCTGAGAGGAGCGGGTTTGTGTGCGGTGCTGGGACCGGGGCTGCTGGGGGAAGGCCCTTCTAACCCAGCACTGCGAGGCCTGGCAAACGCAGAGGCCAGTCTGCCCCAGACCTAGGGGACAGTGTGCGAGCGGTAGGAGTGCAAGAGTGGTGTGGATCCCCCTTCTTAAAGTCCCCTGTTCGGAGTAACAAGCTTTCTCTCACTTTGTATTTTAATCTCTTTGCAGCTCCGCGGTCTTTAAGCTAAATTAGGGGCATTAATGGGCTATATAGGACAAAGCTAATTGCACTTGTCAGGCTGAGTCAGAAAAGCAGCTTTGGGGAGGTGGCAGCAGGAGCTGGTTCCCTTCAGTGTGACCGGCTGCTGCCCTGGCAGCCAGCAGCTCCCGCTCACAGGTGGGGCTGCGTTGCCATTCCTCAAGGTCAGCTGAATATACTTCATATTAATGTTTTCTGACTGAAGTGTTGCAGCAGCGCAGGCCACAACCTCTGTCAGTTGTGCATCAAGTAACAAGACGTGTCCTGGTGTGCTGTGTCAGCAGAGGGCAGATACTTGGTATTGCTCAAAAATGGGAGGGAAAACAATTTCAGGACCAAGAATTGATACTGTGATTTAGCGAGTACCTGCATTATTTTAGATACTGATTGTGTATTTTGTTCAGCTACACAGTCTTGTTCTGAACACGACTCTTCCTACAATTAAGAAATAAAATTAAATTTATTGTATTAATTTAACAAATTAATGCAATTAAGAAAAGCACTCAGATACTTGTGTCACAAGTTTATCACACTTCTGACATGGAAAAGCCTGCTGTTAAGGTGGTGACAGCAGTGGGGAGCTGATGTTTCAGGTCTCAGCAGCAGGAATGCAGCTTGAGGTCACTCATGCAGTCTGTGCCCAGTCTGGTGAACGCAGAGGTGGCAAAGGGCAGAAGTGATACAGCCAGGGCTGTGGTCTGAGACGGCCCTCCCGGTAGATCCCTTTAAAAACAAAAACAAAACAACAAACCACAAAACTAACAAAAACAACCAAACGACACCTGTCGACCCCTGCTGTAGGTGTTGCTGCTTGGAAGCAGCATCTGAAAGTGCAGCACTGGAGCATCAGGGCTGAGCCTGTACCCGCTTTTTCAACCCGATGATGGAGTTCGGCAGCTCCTGAGGCGTCCCGCCGGGGAGCCGGGGCCGGCGGCAGCCGCGGACGGAGCGGGGCAGGGGCAAGGGCCCAGGCCCGGCGGGAGCCGCGGATGGAGCGGGGCAGGGGCAGCGGCAGGGGCAGGAGCCGGGGCATGGGCAGGAGCCGGGGCCGGCGGCAGCCGCGGCCGGCAGGGAGCTCCACCCGCCCGCCCTGCCTCCAGGGAGCCGCGGGCAGCCGGCCGGGACAGGCGCGGCGGGGGCGGGCGGGAAGGCTCTCCCGTCCCGTCCCGGCTGCCCGTCCCGCCGGCTCTCCGCCCGTCCGCTGCTCCCAGCCCGGCACTCGGCACTCGGCCCCGACCGTGCGCGTTGGCGCCCGGCAGCCGCGTTGCGAAGGACACGGTGCCGGGCGGGCGGCGAGGCCGGCGGAGCCAGGGCGCAGGCTGTGCGCCTGCAGACTCGCACCCTGCTGCTTACAGGCTGGAACCTCCACCTGACATTTTAACCCTCTCCCTAAATAGCTCTGGAAATTCAGACAAGAGGAGCAGCCTGGATGTGTTGGCCATCACAGCCAGTGCCCCATGTGGCTACTGGTCGCCATCCCCAGAGGTTTTTCCAGCCCCAACATGATGAAGCCCTGGGCAGCCTGATCTGACCTTATGACTGACCCTTCTCTGAGCCGTCAGCTGGATTGGAAACGTCCCAGGGGCTTTTCTCCTCTGAATTACCCCGCGATCCTGTGACACCAGATCACAAACCCTTCTCTCAGCATGAGCTATGCCTGAGCAGTGCTGGCTCACCCGGCTGGAGCGGCGCTCGCAGTCGGCATGGACAGGGCTGCCTGGAAAAGCCATTTCTCTCGCAAAGTGTCTGAGGGTCCAAAACCTTCCTGTTCTGTGTGGGGATGAGGACTGACCTACCCATGCTGGTACCAGCCGGAGGGTGGACATGGGAGACAGACTCTGGGACACACTTGGTCTCCCACATACACAGGGACATCCCATTGAAAGTTTAGATTTTCAACAAATTCTTACTGTTTTTCAACAAGGAATGCTTCAACAGCAAGTTGCCAGCCAGCTCTGCGTCCCAAAGTGGGTAGCCCTGGCACACTGGCATTGCGGGCAAGGCCAAGGAGCAAAACCACCTCTCTCTCCAGCTGCCCTTGCCCTGAGGTGCTCACAGCCACCTGCTCCTCTGCCTTCCTCGCTGTCGCTGTCGCGGTCCCGCAGGCTGCCCAGCTCGAGGAGAGCTGCCCTGGCGCAGTTTCAAGGCTGGAGCTCACTGCCTGTGCCGTCAGCAGGGCTGGGCTGGCAGTGTCCACAGCGCGGGGGCAGCAATGCCGGTGACACGCTTCACGTTGTTCCTGCAGGACAGGAGAGCCCCGCTGGCCACCGCGCCCACAGCCACGCTGCTGCACCTCTGCGGGCTGCACCGGCTGCAGCCGGGCGCTGAGACGGGGGAAGAGACACCTTGGCACCCAGGCAGTCCGGGACGTGTATTTCCCGGGCTGGGCGGTGCAACAGAGGCAGCAGCTGCTGTGCTGTCCCAAGTCTGCACGGCCTCCCGCGTTCCCCCGGGCTCGGGTTTCCTTTCTCTCCCCTCCGGAGCCGCTGGCTGGTGTGACAGGCGCTGCTGCCAGGGCCGGCCCTGCCCGCGTGGCAGGCGCAGGAGCCATGTCCCTCCCGCGGCTGGAGCCAGCGGCGGCCGGGCCTCACCTCCCCGCACCCCGCAGCACACAGCGCTTCCGCTGAAATTTTCCACTTGAGACACATGTGAGACCAGAATAGATCTTCAGGGTTGGGTTTTTTTTGTTTGTACGTTTGTTTGTTTTTCTCTTCCCCTCTGCTAGCTGGGGGAAGGCCAGACAACGCCTTGAAATTTTGCTTTTAAAACATGCTCTAGACAGCTTTTGGGAGTCCGTGTTGCAGGGGCAGCCCTATAGGGCAGAGCCCCTCGGGTTCCCGTGTGCCCGGCCCAGGGTGCCAGCTCAGCCGCTGCTCCCCTGGCAGCTCCAGCCCTGCGTCCCTCGGGCCGGTGACCCAGGCCCTGGCAGCCACCATGCGGTTTCTGCGCGGTGCTGCTGCAGCAGCTGCTGGGCCGGGTGGGCCCGGCGAGGGCGCGGGGAGGGCTGGGCTGTCACTGCCAGCAGAAAGGCCGGAACAGAAAAGGGATTCCCAGCTTCAGCTCAGCTCCCAAAGCAACGTTTTATTTGGTGGCTTGTGAAAAAGGTCCACAGAGCAAAGCTGGTTTAGCTCAGTGCATTTTGATGTGCTGTTCCTCTGCTCCTGCCAAACCCGTTTTGCAGTGTCCCTGGAGCGGGGGCTCTGCTGTCGCCTGTGCTGCTGAAGAGCGGCCCCACACCCCGGTCCCGCGGCACCCGCGGCACGCACGCTCCCGCACGCAGCTCCACGAGCCGCTGCCGCTCACCGGCACAGCCGGGGCGCAACTGCTGTCACCTGCTCAGGCATTTCTGTGGGGCTTGACCACCTCGGACCTCAAACAAGGCTGTTAGCAAGCTAAGAGGAGTCATCCGCAGCCCAGCTATGAAAGGGCAGGCACATAAAGCCCAAGGGCACCCTTGCTGCCCACTGCCCATGCACAGGTCTGGCTCCGGACCTCGGTGCTCAGGACTCAACCTGCTGGTGCTGCTCACCTGGCTGCAGGCAGGCGGGGCTGCGGCGCTGGCACCAGCCCTGAGCAGCCACACAAAGCGGCTCCTGGTCCACGCAGTCACTGGCAACCACAACACAATCCACCCCCCCTGCTCAGAGTGGGGAGTTTCTCTGACATCAAACCTCCATTAAACCTGCAGACTGGTTACGTTGCATGCAGCTTGGACAGGAACAAACTCCTGTCCCAGCATAAAACACCGGAGGATGCCGGAGTTAGGGAAGTTTCAGAGGAGGTAACTGTCTCACCTGCCCGGTGTCCCTAACATGCACTCACACTGGACTAAAGCACCACGACGAGACGGTGTCCACAAGCCCGCGTGTGCAGGAACACATTTGGTCTGCATGCTGGAGCCCTGCAGCTCAGCAGCACGTCTGGCATCCTCTGCAGCCGCCAGCCGGGCCGTGCGCTCGCCAGGACCAGGCTGAGGCTGCAGGAGACGACTCCAGACAGGCCACGGGCAGTGGGGCACAGGAGAGAGGGGCCATGGGGCCACCACCAGTGCTCCCTGCCACGCCGCAGCCTCTCCTGCGGTGGGCTGAGCTCCCCGTGCTGCCCTTGGCACCGGCGGGGCATGAGAGAGCGTGGCTGGGCTTGCTTCACCTGCCGGGTCCCCTGTGACCACATCTGCCTGCTGTGGGTGAACTCTTTCTGCCTTTCCAGTGGCTACTTAAGATCCCTGCAAATTCAGATTGACACTGTCCCTTCAAGCTTCTGAGGTTTGTCTCACACTGTAGCAACTTCACCTTAAAACATGTTATCTTGCCAGGTCTCTGTTTATACCTGTGTTCTACACACACACACGTAATGCTGGGCTTTGGGACACTTTTGTGGCATGTCCCTGTGACAGGCACTTGATAAACTAGTCATTTCTTTACCCAGCACAGTTCCCAGCTTCTCACCACTTAGGCACTCAAAAGAGATCTAAGGTTATTTGTCTCATTTTTAATTTTGAACAAATGACTACAGGTCCCAGGAGGAGGGTTTCAGATAAGGTGTGCAATGGACGGGTGAAGTTGAGGACATGTGCCATGACAGACAAAGCAGCCTGGTCTGGAATAAGCTAAGCTTGCGCTAGCTGAAGGCCCGGACAGCAAGTGAGAAGACATTGTTTCAGCATGAAGTAGATTGTCAATTTTTTTCAAGGAAATCAAGGAAATCAAAATATTCAGCTTCTGCAGTCGGCTCTCTTGGCTGGTTGAGCAAACTGAGAAAAGCAAGGGGCAGAACTGTAACACTCCAGATGAAAATCTAGTCTTTGGCTTGGTACCTTGTTCATAATTCATGTAAAATTTCTATGTTGGCTATAAATTGACAGACAGGATGAGCAGAGATAGACCTATTGAATAAGTCTCTCTTTTGTGCCTTTTTTTTTTTTTATTTCCAATTTGAGATTGCGGAGTTTTGCAATAGATTTCCAAAAGGTCCTTTGCCGTGGTTCACAGGCTGTCCTGCACCTGCAGAGAAACAGCAAAGGAGGCGGGTTAGCTGGTGGTTTGCCCATCTCCCGGAGGCCCCTCCAGAGCTGGCACGAGCTGTGGATGAGTAACCATGTCTGCAGGCACTCCTGAAGGATGACGGATGCAGCCACCAGGCTGTCCCTGCCCGTCTCTGCTGTGGCTGCGCTCAGCCCAGAGCAGACCCTTCTCCAGCCGGAGCGGAGCTGCTGGACACTGCCCATCGCCTGGCAGAATGCGGGGCTGCTCCTGCACTGGGCACGGGGGAGCAGGGCCAGGGACCCCTCCAACCTGCTCTGTGGCTGCTCCTGTTCAACCAGCATGGAACCAGAGAGTGTCCGGGGACACACAAAGTGACCACATCCTCAGCCTGGGGACACAGGTCCTGCAGAGGGGCTGACAGCCACAGCAGGCACCACAGACATCAGGACAGCCACAGGTTCCATTCCTGAGCATCACTGGGGCCACAGGCCAGGCTACAATAAAAAACAAACAAACAAAACCCCACAACAAAACAACAAAAACCAAAACCACAAAAAGGCTACAGGGTGTGAGTATAGGAGAAGGTGCTTGTGCTCCAGGCAGGCGACTGGCACTCACGGGGCACTCAGCTCCTCCTGCGGCAGGGGCAGCTGCAGCTCTTCTAGGGCTTGGAGTCTGACTTGGTGGCTCTTGTTCTGGAAGCTGGAGAGGAAATGAGGGGTAAAAAAATAACCCTCTGACAAACTGCTGGAGACAATGGTCACCTGCACCATTTCCAGCACTTGCAAGCAAAACAAAATCTAAGGTCCACAGCATTTCAACATTCACAGGGAAGGAAAAGTCATATTTATAAACCTGTCTAAACCCCTCCATTTGCATATTCCTTCATGTGTGCCTGAAGCACAACCAGTGCGCTGCTCATCCTGAGTAAAAGCAAATTCTACAGAGTTCTGTTTATTTCAGTGTGACACTAGAAGGAAACCCCCTTCTCGGTGGGAGTGAAACAGGAGAACGTCACCCTAAACCAGAGGTCAAACGCAATATTAAAAGAGTGACACAAGAGCCAAGCCAGGTTTGAGGACGGGTTTATTTTCTGCACACGTGTGCTTGCTCCAGCGTAGCGTGGTGCGTCAGCTCAGCTCCTCCGTCCCCCCGGCAGCTCAGAGAGGCGACACTGACGCTGCGCTGCCCAAGGCTGCACTGCGTACCCCACTGGCAGGGCACGGAGGCTGATGTCCACCCGACCACTGCTGCTTCCACGTGGGAAACAACTGGGAGAATGTGTGAAGAGGAGCCTCTTGCTTGCACCGGCCTCCCCTGCAGTCAGGGCCAACGGTTTATTTGCAGCAGAGCAGCTGGGAGGGCACCGGATGGTATGTCCCGCAGCTGCAGCTCCTCTGAGCAGAAAGCAGCACCATGCAAGACACCAGGATGAACGTAACAAGCCGCCTGAGCGTAACAAGCAGCACCAAGGCAGGCCGTGCTTTCCTCTTCAAAACTGCCTGTGCAACACAAGTGCTTCCTGCTTGGGACCCACGTAAACACGGCACATGCACCCCTGCAGCCTTCCTCTGCCTAATTTCACTCCTCACCTTTCTCCCCTGCTGCAAAGCAATACCTTTTTGTATGTGTGATGCGTGGGAGCTGCATTTGGCAGCACCATATAGAGTTTCCTTGACATACGTTCGAGGCCAGATACGTAACTGTAGTGCTGAAAGATTTAGGATGAGAAAACATTTCCAGGACATTTAAGCTGTATACATAATCATAATAAAATGTCTGTATAAATCTGTATGTTTAGTTCTGACAAGCTCCTTGCTGCCCTACTCAGTACAAAATATAGACAGACTGTGACTGAAGAACTTCCTCAGTAAACAAAACAGCAAATGAGTAAGATAAATGGATACATCTAGACAAACAAATGCTTCTTAAACACATTTTTATTTTTATTATAGCAGCAAGAAAGGAGTACTTAGAAATGATTTTGACAGGGAAAAGGTTTTGCCCTGACCTACTAATCATAAGCAAAGAGTTATGGCTGAGATTTTCAAATCTGCTCAAAGGATTCAAGTCTCCAACTAAACCAAACAAAGTGAGCATCCAAAACATCTAAGCAGCCTTGAAAATCCTCCTGTCCATGTGCACAGGGCTGTGCACAGGAAAATACATAGAGTTGCATGAGTAAAAGACTTAATATTCCTTTCAACAAAGCAACTATTTCAAGAGATTCTGAGCAGATAAATACATAGAAACGACTCCAATGAGCTGCGGTATTTGAAAGAGTGCTCAGCTGGTCTGTCATATGATCTAATCGATACTCACTGTTTATTTAACAAGAGTAAATTTGACCCCAAAGTTTCTAAAGCCTCAAGTTCTCTGACATTCAGCACCCCCAGGATTATTTAATGGTATTCACCCAGAGTTGCCAAATAACTCCGCAGTAACCAAACAGACCCACGCACTATTTGAGTTTGGGCTGGCCAGACCCAGGACTATGAATAGTCATCCTGAAGAGGAGAGAGAGGTCTGTGCATACAGGGCCACATATAGATCTGGTCCTAACCCCCCCAGTTTTGCTGTGTCATCTGTGTCATCCTAAGTCAGATCCATAAAGCTTCCTTCAGCAGGGGTTGCTACACTGTGTTTCCCCAGTTCAGCAGATGCTTACAGACATGGTCTTATTTTACAACTCTGCCTTCCCTAGGTGTGCTCACCAGGATGGCGTATCACAGATTTCACTGTGGCTGCAAGCCTTCACAATGCCTCTAGTTGCTCTTATGCGAAATCTCAGCCTCTAATCCACTGCACATAAGGAGGCAGACCCAAACTGCAACAGGCTGACAGTATGTGAAAACGCATCTCACACAGGGCAGAAAATACAGGGGTGAGGGAGAATGGGCTGTCACACCAGCTTTAGGAGTCCCCAGGACTTCTCCAGAAGCCTTGGGAACCTGAAGTTCTTTCCCTGACCGAGGACCAGGCAAAGATTTCTGGAGAATTGTTATGGATGTCACCTGCTCCAGAGAACTATACATTACAGCGTACAACATACACAGTCTGATGAGGTTGACCTGGATCTGAGGTTAACATCAAAGCTTCCTGAGGACAAACGTCTGTACTCACATTCCAGCACCGATCCCATCCGATGCTCACTGACCACAAACAAGACACATGAGGACAGCAGCCACCGCCTGCACATCCAGGTTCACGCAGTGGAAGACTGAACACACAAGCAGAATTAAAGCATGGGCAATGTGACCCACCTTATCTGACAAAGCCTTTTGTGGGTACAAGAACGTCCTGACCTTCATTCGCTGCTTTCTCTTCCACCCACGCTCACAGGGATGCTGGAAATGCTCTTTTTTGGAAGGGCTTTGAAGACAGTTCCTGGTAAGCGCATGATCCTGACCACAGAGAGCAGGATGGAGCTGTTTTCCAACAGTTAAAACTGTCCCGGCTGCAAAACAAACACACATACACACACAGATGTTACAACATCAATGTTCCTTTGACAACTGGTGCCATCAAAGAAATGAAGATGGGCTTCAGGAGCGCTTCTCAAAACCAACAACTAGGTACAAACTTTCTTCTGGTAGATATATCTCTTTTTCCACCTTTTGGTCCTCGCTCAATTCACTGCACTGGGATTAACAACTGCAGAATCACACCATCAGTCTGCACGTTCCGTTCCTAAACAAAGGGAGATGAAATGGTATTTTGCCAGAATCATTTTGCCTTGCCACTACTGCAAATCAGACAGTTACTTTTCAACAGCACCCATGGAAAGGCTTCACGGAAGTTCATGTTGAAAATGAGCACATCAGTCAAGCTTCAGCCATTCCTTTTGGTGTAGAAACAGAGTTTATCTGCAAAACTCACCTGAAGCTTACTCAGCAACATGAAATACTATAAAAACGTTCAAAATGAAAGAAAAAATATTTCACAAAACCAAACATGTCAGGAATTAGTGAGAACTGAAGGTCAGTTCTCTCCTGCGAGAATGGAGCTAGTTATATGCACACTTTCTCCTGACTTTTTAAAAACAATATTTTTAAATACAAGCTTCCCTTCTGAATCAGCTCTGAAAACCACAGAGATCACAAGGCTCTTGCCGCCAGTCTTATGGCTACACCTGAAGAGACAGACCCAGGGGCCAAAGGGGAGGTTCATGGTGGACAAGCACATCTCTAAAACCCCAGTAGAACAGAACCGCTGCCCCTCCGTGTAGGAACCCCCTAGAGAGCCGGCCAGCCAGCTGCCACACTGCGAACCTCCTCCAGAGGAAACGCAGACAACAGAAGCTTCTGACACAGAACAGAGGCAAACAACCTGCTCGCCAGGGCAGCTGCTCTGGGAGTGCCCTGTTCCCTGCAGGGTCTGAAACCACCCTCTCTGTGCCCCGTCTCAATAGCTGCAGCATCCCTCCTTCTCCGCTTCCTTGGTGCCCTTGTAAGATCCTCCGGCTTCCTCAGCTTCTCCTAAATGTCAGTCCCCATCACAGGATCTCTCCTCTCCCTATAGTTTTTACCCAGGTCTCTTGGCAGCCAAGGTCAGTCAGTACCAATTCCAAGCTGCAGCCGTGCACGTCAACAGGAAACCGGGCAGCCCTGGGCTCGCTCAGGCTGTCCCTCCACAAAACTCTCCTCTGCCCAGCTGATGGTTCTTGTTGGCCTTGCAGGCACTCGTGGTGGGATCCACCTCATCCCACTCCACCTCCTTTGTAGACTCATGCACCTATGGCTGCTGGCCAGGCTCCCACTATCAGCACAGGAGATGAAGTCAACAGAGCTCAGAGTGCGTTTCATCCCACATCAAGGAGAAATGAAACATGCCCGAACCCTGTGGTTTATATTTACTAGCACTCCACTGACTATAAAGAGAGCTATAAAAACAGGCACTTGTGTTATAAGCACCTAATCTCAGGTGAACTCCACCCTCAGTGACTCTGGGGACACTTGTATTCACTTTGCTATTTGACCCTAAGGATGAACATGATCCCAGGGTCAAACAGTGCCCTGGCTTGCTCCCAGCTGCTCACAACGAGGGGCCTCTGGAGCAAATGATTTGTACCCGCAGACCAGGAGAGCAGCAGTGCGCCAGTGCATCTCTCACCCCTCACCTCACACTCACTAGCACCGGCCACACTCCACAGCCCTCTGTGGCTGTTTTGCAACAGACACGTGCCTACACATCTATACGCTTCCAGGCGCTGACCTCACCCACCATCGCTCCTTCCTCTCATGGACAGGAGGCTTTGGAGCAGGGAGGCATTAATCCCAGGTGGGTTCAGGCTGAGGAGGTCTTTACAAGGCTGCCTACCAGCCCTTTCACTCCAGCACGTCACCCCTCCATCCCCATCTCAATGGACTGGAGAATCTCCACCACCCTTTGGAGTCACAGGGACCATAACCAGCTATACAAGCTCAGTCTGCACTGCGGATCCCACTGGTAATGCACGCCCTGTCTGCTATGGACAAGACAGTGCCCTCTTCTTCTAGGAGAGCACCCATGAGGTAAGGGTGCCACTCTACATGTCACCTCAAACAGGGCCCACACTGTCTCTCTCCTTGCTACTGTGGCTCCTGCAAAGTGAACATCTGTGTGACCACGTGCAGCATGTCTGCCAGGATCAGCTGCAGGACAGAGGTGACTCTCCAAGGGTGATCTGCAAGGCCAAAGTGCGTATCTCCCATGGGGAGCTGTGGGGCTGAGGCACTCACTCCCATGGGGAGCTGCAGGAATGAGGCGCATGTCCCCAACACTGAGCTGCAGGAACGAAGTAAGCTGCACAGAGGAGAACTCGGGGAGCAGTGAGATGCCAGCATCCTGCTGCCATGCAGGTGGCTGGGATGGGTTGCATGTTGCGTAACCTGTGCCATCTCCAGCTAAACCACTCCACAGGAATCTGCAAAGTCCAGGGGTTTGGCACAGCTGATGAAAATCTCTGGGCAAGTTTTTCTGGTCATGAGGGCAACCCCAGTGACGGGGGGTCCCTCCCTTTGGTCTCTGACAAAGCCAACACTGTCTCCGCATGTTGTGCATATGGAGAGTTAACAGGGATCTCCTCTGCAGCCCCTCGCGTAGATCTGAGATCACAGCAGGGATACTTGCACTGAGCAGCACCAAAATTGGCTTTCACATAGGCTCTTGCTTTAAAAATTTAGAGTATTATTGTTCAATCCTCACATTGTTGCCAAGAGACTATGTGAGCAGCAAAGCTGTGACTTGGGTGCTGTCTCTTCAAATGAAACACAAGGCCTTGATCTCCACTGGTCCCTCAAGTGTGCCTGGTGCCCTTAGTTCCTGCGACATGCTAAGGACAAAAAGAAAAAAAGAAATCAATGACTAGTAGTGAGTAGATTGCTTAACAGCACGCCAGTGGTGTGCTTTGTACTCCGGTGCCAAGGGCGCAGTATGTGAATGAGGCATTTGGCAAGAGCCAGCAGCGGGGCAGGGGAGAGCCCAAGGCCTGCCAGCACGCTCGGGAGGAGCACAGAGGGTGCAGGGAGCCAAACAGGGCGCAGTTTACTCTCTATTGCATGTAGGACATGCTACCTGCATTTTTGTACCTGCATTTTCCTATCCAGAGACTGTTTGCTTGCTTGAATACAAACTAAAAGCTATGTAGTGGGGGTGGGATCAAGCATTAGGATCAACAAATTAACACTGCAAGAGCTATTAACATCTCTATCTCATCTGCCATATAGGGCTGAAACTAGTCAATAGTTCAAAAATTATTAAAGGTAGATAGGGTTAAATGAAAGAAGGACTTTTGTTCACATGACTTCTGTCAAAATACCTATAATGGGAGGTGTAAAAATGCTGTTACCCATTTTAGGGGAAAGGCAAAGCTGTCCCTGCTGATTTCTGTATCAAATTGATGTCTCATGAGATGCCCTGGCCATACCACCATCTCTACTCCTTCATACCTCCAGGATTTAGCCCATCAGAGAAACTCTTGTAATGTAGCAGCCAGTAAGTCATTGTGTAACAAGGATATTCCATTTTGGCATGAAAAAGCACACAAATGTGTTTCTAACGCTTCTATTGGGAAAAGAAACATCTGATTGTAATACATATGGTTGCTTTGTTAGCTACACAAGCTCATTCCATAATGCTTAGAGGCTGTCTCCTCACCCTGCTGGCTGACAGTTCACTTTCTAAGTATCTGATTTTGCTAGCAGAAATTCAGATTGATCAGTTAGGTTTTATATTAAATAGTTAAACAAATTATGACGCCGGGAAAACTCTGAATATAATAAATACACCATTCAAAGTGGTGGAACACACAGACCCCTGTGTCATCCTTGCAAGCAGAAAAGGTTCTCAGTTGTGTTTTCTGATACTTCCCAAGCTCTGTCTGCAAATAAACAGCGCCACTTTGCCATACTCTTCCACAGGTCTTGTGGATCCACGTTCTTGTGAGATGGCGTATCTCCACATCAGGCACAGGGCCCAACAACCGAAAATACAAATACATTCGGACTGACAGTGATCCTTTAGTGAAGAAAGACCACACAAGATACTAAACAAAAATAAACACATGCTCACACCATGTTAAGTGAAGTAAGCATGATCTACATGGAAAGAATCAACAAATCATTCCAGTATTAACTCCTGATTTCCACTATAGAGAAATCCCAGGATTCCTTGGACCAAAACATGCAGTGATTATGTGACTTGGCTGGCTTGTGATGACCAGACACCTCTTCTGGCTGCCCTTCCAAAAGACAGATGGGAAACGGCGCTGTGGCCAGTGCCATCATCCTGCCCATTGTTCTGAGAAGAAACACAGTTCTCGGGACAGCCACAGGACCTGAGGAACGTTTTGGGTGGCACACAACCAAATCAAATATAAACCCTCTCACAATCTTTAGTGGATACTGAAGCAATCATTTGTTCATCTGGATTCTTTCTGCTCTGACTAAAACAACTGTCTATCGTTTTCTGTGAAACAGGTATAGGTCTAACATCAGAGGTCAAAAATGTCCCTTGATGTCCCATCACAAGACATAGAAAACAATCTTGCTTAGTAGTATGTAGAAGCCAAGAGTTTAGGATAAAGGAGAAAGTTAAAATGCCTCCTTATTTCTGCGTGCCCAAGCTGAGATGAGCCGCAGATAACAAAGCCGCGTTTGTTAAAAGCAGGGTGAAATGCAGGAGACGGGGTTTCGCCTGACTTGGCCTCAGTGCCCAGGCTGCTGGCCAGGACTGCAGTTACACAGCTGGCCAGTGATTTACCAGCCATGTAGCAAATTCTCTTCCCTAATTTATCTTCTCAACCCCATGACAATTTAGCTTTCCACATTGGAAGAATATGACCTGCAGTCTGGATAAATGGTTTTTAAACTTAAGATATAGGCATACATAATAATCCACAAGTACTTAAAGTCAAAATCCTAAATACCTTCCCAACAGAAAACCCAGACATGTCCATTTTCTCCAGACCAGCACAAAAACCACATTCCCAGCTTCTCTGGGAAACTGAATGGAAAATACAAATACATGTGAACGGACAGTAATCCTTTAGCTGCTTCCAGTGAGCGAAAGAGAACATCAGTTTCACTGAAATCTGCTCAATTGCCAAAAAGAAGCTTCTTTCACCTGTCCTAGACTTCATTATAGGTGTCTGAGGTTTTTTTTTCCCCCTAACCAGGCTGTCTGCTATGGCAGCAGTGCAAACACCAGCGCTGCTAACAGCCTCTGAAGCCTCCCATTGAACAGCGCTGGGCAGGCACGGCAGGGCTGGAACTGCGGTGACTCAGATATGGCCACAAATGCTCCCAAGAAAAAAGGCCATGAGCAATACTGTGTAAATGCACGTAGACAGAAACTGGGGTTAGTATCATGTAAGGCTGGGGAGGAACACGGCGCTGCCAGCCAAACAGGACTTGCTCTGTCTAGCAATCAGACTGGTAAAGCAAAATGAACCCCATAAACTGAAGTCTTAATGACAAGTTAGTTCTGCTTTTCATCTGGTAGTCTAATAAGAAATTGCAAAACCAGGACAAAGCAGGTTTTTCCTAAAAGTTGGGATGTGTGAGTAAAATGGGGTATGAAGAAGAAGGGAAAGAACTTAGAGAAATTAGGAAAGAACACAAGGTGCCTTGTTGCTGATTATGTGCTCTGCCTCCCCAGTTATCTGATGTATAAATTAGCACCCCCACTGCTGTCTGTAGCAGCAGAGACACTTTCCCAATTATCAGTAAATTAACATGAGCAGCAGTAGATGTACCAGAGAAGAAAACAGACCCACATTGTACAACTCTCTCCTGCCCTGAATTTGCTGTCTGCTGCCTCCACCCCTTCTTCTGCCCCCTCCTTATTCTCAGTTTGCTCCCTTCCGTCCCTCCATCCTTCCTTCCGTCCTTCCATCCTTCCTTCCGTCCTTCCTCTCATGTTCCCCAGCTGCCACTTTCCTGCCATTTCAGAGCTGCCTTTCCCTGGCCACCCCCTCAGCCTCAGCTGCTTTCAGACACCCACCGCACTGCTCTACATATGAAAATGAGCTGTCACATTTTCCAGCCCCTGAAGCAGAGATTATTTTTGGGAGAGGTGGTTTTGACAGTTCTGTGCTGCAGTTCAGGGGCAGAGCACAGGGCAGGCTCTGTCTGTGCAGGGGGAGGAGGCGGGGGCACAGCAGCTCAACTCATAGGCTGTACCCTCAGAAGGGACTGGAGGTCTGGGGGGACACAGAAAGCTCCTGTGGGGTACGGGAGTCAAGGAGCAGTTACGTCTCCCCACTTCTGAGGGCTGCTCTTTCCCAGCCCAAGGCCGGCTGCCAGCAGCGCTGCTGCAGGACACGCCACTGAGATGACAGCGACACGCCTGCGGAGGATGGGCACAGGGAAGTCCCTCTCCGCTCTCTCGAACAAAGTCCCTCAGCCCTGGCAGCATCCCTGTCACCTCCTGGCACCAGGCAGTCTCTCACAGAGCCCACGCTCCTGCCACGCACCACGTTCAGCATCCAGACCTCACCTGAAGACGTGGCCGAAGTTCCTGAAGGGGGAAAGTGGAAGAGGATTCTGACCCACCAGTCCAGCCTCAGCCGTTCCGTGCATTGACTCCAGCTGCTCAGTGCCTAACACAGAACTTGCGGGGCCAGAAGGTCCCGTGGCACCTGGATGGCAGCAGCAGACGCGGGCTGACATGGTGGGAACAGAGCCCAGGGGTGAGGGGAGGTAATAACACAGGAGAACGAGCAGGAGGTTTCCTAAGGGACCGGCACAGCAGAGACTGACAGGCAGAGCTGCTGCAGAGGGCGGCTCTGGAAATTCAACAGCACAGGCCACCCCCAGTGGCAGCTTATGTTGCAAGCAGCTAAAAATGATAAAAGTATTTCATGATACAGACCTTTAGTTCATGTCGGTAACTGAATTTTTAACACTGAAGTTCTCATTAAGTCAGTGAAACTTTTGTGTATATACATTACATACACATAAGGGTGAAAAAAGTGACAAAGATCTGCCCAATTTTCTGCTGAGTTGCAGGAAGCGGCTCTTAGTTTTGTGAGTGAAGTTATCATGTAAGGTTAAATTCTAATGCTGGTGCAATTTGTAGAGATTTAGTTTTAGGGGCAATAATGTGCTTTGAAAGATATTTCAAAATGTTTTAAATAAGAACAATTACAATCACAAAAACCATGACAGAACCTGCTATGAAACACTGAATTTCACCAAGAACTATTGTGTACTAGTCTCATAACCTTTATTTCAGCTGTAGCGAATGCAGACTTAAGAGCCTGGAAGTCTTTCCCCAGCTGTGCCTCATGTGACGGTAGCGCTGTTTGGCAAAGCAGAGCATGTTCCCGGAGTCAAGCAACCATTACAACTTTTTTTCCTGATTTCAGTGGGAAACACACAGCAAACACACTTTCTCCTGTTAAGACACCCAGAGATGTGAGATCCAGTGGAGTAATTTGTAAAAAACTATTTGCTTCTACTAGCACAAAGGATCTGGATCACCCTGAAGTGAATTATCTTTTGGGAATTCCCTCTAGAAGAGGCAGTCAAGCCAACCAGTTTCCCTGCAGGCTCGGCAGGGATCTCATAAAATCTGGCCAAAAGGCAACTCAGGTTACACAACTGAAACAGAAGATGGGAGATGCAGGCTTCCCTCCATCAAGCGGCACGTTTTCTCAGCCGTGACAACCCTGGAAGCTGCAGGAGCGAGGAGAGAGGGATCCCGCCATTGGCGGTCTGGTGAAGGGGCACAGCAGGGAGAGTGTCCTGCCACATGTGCACGGGGTACCGCGTGAAGCCGAGTGACAGAAATTCCAGCTGTACGTGTCAGTGGAAAGACTGGAATTAAAGCAATACCAAAAGAATGTGTCTTCCTGAGAGTAATATTACCAGTCTTCTGTCAATACACAAGTATTTGAACTAATTAAGAATTGGTTTAAATTACATTTTGCCCTCTGTGTTTTGCAACTGTTATATCCTCATTATTCGGGCTGAAGAAACTGCTGGTTTGATACTCTTGCAGTATATTTTTCACTTTCAGACATAACTGAACATTCTGGGAGATTTCCAGGCAAGTTACAGGAGGACATAACCTGCTGTCAGACCCCTTCTGTCAATTGAGAACTGCTGATGAGGGGAAGAATTAAGCAGAATGAGAGAACACTGGACCACACCACCACTGAAAAGGGGAAAGACAGGAAAACGTATCTTAGAAGAAAAAGTAGAAAAATGCTCTGAGTGAACGAGGCTAGACTGCCTAGGAGGAGGGGAGATCTCTGAAGTGAAGCCGAACAAATAGGAGAAATGGAACCGAACCATAAGGAAGCATCAGCGGTATTTGCAGAGCGGAGCGGCACTCTGGCACCAGCCCGGCTCAGGATCCCACTCCCAGGTGCTGACACGCGCAACCACCGCTTCTGCCTTTGTTAAAACTTTCAGAGAGGACAAAGAATCTGCCTTAAGCCCAGAAGGCAGGGAGCCGCCCTCACGGCCGTGCAGCGCCGCGGGCTGCAGACACCCAGCTGCCGGCAGCCAGCCGGACGGCGGCGCGGGGCGGGGGGCGCGGGCAGGATCAGCCGGACACCGCCCGGGCTGCGGAGCCGTGTGCCCGCGGGGCTGGGGTTTCCCCCGAGCCCCGGACGCCACAGGGTTTCCGCCCGAGGGGGGCAGCGCTCGGAGCAGGCCCGGGACGTCCGGGGGGCTGCGGCTGCAAACCCGACGCCAGCCCGATGCTGACAGAGACCCAACCCCACCGCCCCGCAAGCACGCCGGCGGCGTGGGTCCGGCCGGGCGGCACCCACAGGTGCCCAGGCGCCCAGCAAGGGGCTCGTCTTTCCCCCGTAGGGGCCCCAGACAGGCCCGCCTCCCCCGCTCCAGCTCAGCGCGGCGGGGAGCGGGCGGGTGGGGGCCGCGCCGGGGAGGCTGCGGCTGCTCCCGCTCCCGCTCCCCCTCCCGCCCGCGGCCGCGTGACCTCATGCACGAGGAAGCGCGAGGCAGCGCCGGCCGCCCCCGCCGCTCCCACCCGGACGCGGGGGGGGGGAGGGGAGCAGGCAGCACTGACTCAGCCGGTGCCGGGGACTCACCGCGCGCACGCCGCGCTGACACTCTGGCCACGCCGCGGGGCAGCCGCCGATCACGCGCAGGGGCAGGGCGCCCATTGGCCGCCGCCTCACACACCTTTGCCGGCGATTGGCGGGGGCAGCCGGGAGCCACGCCCCGCCCCCGCCCGCGCGGGGCCGGGGGAGCCGCCACCTGAATGGGGAGCGGCGAACAAAAAGAGGAAAATAAAGGAGCGAGTGGAGAGCGGCGGCGGCGCGTGCTCCGGTCAGCCTCGGCTCCCGCCACCGGTGAGTGGCGGCCCCGCCCGGCGGGACTGCGGGCCCTGCAGGGACATCCCCGCGGCTGTGCGGGGAGAACGGGGTGTCCCGAAGCGGGGAGGGAGTCCCCGGGGGTGGAGCGGCAGGGGGACGCCGAAGGGACGGACGGGGGCAGCGGGCGGTCCGGGCGGGAGGAGAGACCACGGGTAGCGGAACAGGCGGGAGATTGGGCTGAGTCGGCGGCTGGACGCGGTGAGCCGCGGCGGGGGGACCGGGGCTGCGGGGTGACGAGAAAAAGCAGGGGAGCTCCTGCGCGGAGGGCCGGCCGCAGAGAGACCTGCGTGGGGGGCGGGCGAGCAAAGCGGCGGCAGGGAGGGAGCTGCTGGGAACCTGTTGGCACCGCCGGGCCGGCGACGTGCAGCCCGTGTTCCCGGGCGCGCCCGGCGCGGCGGGTGGGTGGCGGCAAGCGAGCCGGCGGTGCGGGGAAGATCCAGCCGCAGTCCCCACGCCCCCGCCGGTGTCGCGGCCCCGTTTCCCGCGGGAACGCCGCGTCGCTTCCCTTCCCCCGCGGCGGATGTGGCGGCGCTGACCCCAACCCGCCCTGAGGCGAGGCGGCTGCCCCGGCCGGGCTTCCCCCGCCCGGAGGGGCGGGCGCGGCCCCGCTGGCTCCTTCCTGCCGGGCTGAGGGCGGGGGCGGCCGCGCGGGAAACTGGGGGAAAGGTCGGCGCGCCGAGCAGGCGCTGATCACGCTTTGTTCACACGCCGCCGCCCCGGCCGCGCCTCGCCCGGCGCCGGCCAATGGGCGCCGGCGCGGGGAGCCAATCAGAGGAGGGCGGGGGCGGGCGGCGGGAGCGCCGCGGGGTCCGCTGAGGTGAGGGTGGCGCGCGCCCAGGGCCGCGCCCCTCCCGGGCCCCTGCGCCCGCCTCCGTGAGGAGCCGCGTCGCAGCCGGGACTGCAGCTGCCTGCGCACACGGCCGCGGGGAAGGAGGCTCTGCCACCCACGCCACCGGGGCGGCGGCAGGAATTCACCAGCGGCGGCAGGCGCCATGCCCAGAAATCGAAAGCTGCGTTAGGGTAATAGTGGCACATACAGGCTAGGAGGCTTTCTGAGGGGGCTGGTTCTGTGAGGTGGTCCGTTAGATGATGAATATATATCATATATATATATAAAAGTTCTCCAGGTTGGTGATTTTCCTTGCATATGTGTGTGAGACCTTTTGAATGTTTTCTGGAATGTTTTCAGTAGCTAATACCTTTTGAAGAAAGTGTTCCTCAGTCCCAATACGGTCCTTTCTCATGTGTCAAAAATAAACACAAATACTGAGGGCTGTGTTTAAAGCAAAGCTGGAAGGGTGGTGGGATGGAGGAGGAAGTTTTGGGGTTTTTGTGAAGTGTTTTGTTGAGCTTTCAGACACAACACTTGCAATATGGAATAATTTAAACCGTTGCTTAAGATTTCGGGGGAGTTCTTTTGTCTCAAGAAAATATATAATCTTCACCACATGGCCGAATTTCCCCACCAACAACTATATAAAAATATTATATAAATAAGAAGGAGGGCAGGAAAATACAGGCATACCTCCCATGTGACCGAGCATATTTATCTTGCACAGATTGCTTTGTTTGGTTTTTACGATGACTTATAACTAAGTGCAAAGTATTCAAACTTAACATCAGGTTTAAAGTTTCCTTTTTTCCTCTGACTGAAGCAGGAGGAAGAAATGGAGATTATGACTGAGAAACAGAGAGATACTCGATATTTCTGGAACAATACACCTGAAAAAAGCGATTATGAGGCTGTGGAAGCCCTTATTTCTATGAGTTGCAACTGGAAATCAGACTTCAAAAAACAGGCAGAAATGAGACCTATAACTCCAGCGTCTGATGTGTCAGAAGAGAGTGACGAGTCTTTGCTTCCTGGAGCAGCAGACTTTAATGCGATACCAGCATTTGTAAGTTTTTGAATTTGTGTATGTGTGCGTGCTTGTTTTTAGGAATTAGTGTGGCAATGTGTGGGTAACGTGCCCCTCTTACTGTGTCTCTCTCCCCGCACAGTGCCTGACCCCCCCCTACAGCCCATCTGACTTGGAGGTGTCGCAGATGGTCCGTCCAGGGACACCCGCCGCAGCCCCTGGCAAGTCACTGTCAGAGGCAGCCAAAGCTCCTCTGGCTGCCCCGTGCAGGGAGGTGGAGCGGCCTCCAAAGGCTCGAGCGACAAGTGTGATCCGCCACACGGCTGATGCCCAGCTTTGTAATCGCCAAACCTGCCCGGTGAGAGCAGCCAGCCTGCTGAAATACCAGGACAGTGTTTTGAGGGAAACAAACAGTAAACAAGATGCCAAAGCAGAGCAGTCGGTGGAGAGCAGCGGAGCCAGCGATGGGAGCAGTGAGCTGCTGGCAGCAGAAGGAAGAACTGCAGAAGCAGCTGCCAGCCCGGTGCCCTGGACAAAGCCATCGGTCAGCGGGCACCAGCCTGTCTCTGGGTCGGAGCAGCAGCTGGTGCCGGTGGCACCGCCATGCCCTGTCCCACGCAGCGGAGCACCCCCCGTGCCAGTGATTTGCCAGATGGTCCCTCTGCCTGCAAACAACAACGTTGTGACGGCCGTAGTGCCCAACACCACACCAAGCCCGCAGCCGGCTATCTGTCAGCCCATGGTCTTCATGGGCACCCAGGTTCCCAAAGGTGCTGTTATGTTTGTGGTGCCCCAGCCAGTTGTGCAGAGCACAAAGGCTCCCATTATTAGTCCAAATGGCACGAGACTCTCTCCCATTGCCCCTGCTCCTGGCTTTGTACCTTCTGCAGCAAAAAACACTCCTCCGGTTGATTCTTCAAGAATAAGAAGTCACATTTGCAGCTACCCAGGATGTGGGAAAACGTACTTCAAGAGCTCCCATTTGAAGGCTCATGTCAGAACACACACAGGTTGGTCACTGGTGCTGGATGTTAAAAAGGAATGTGGAAAATTGCAACTATGTAGACAACTTGTTAGTTCTAGCGATGACCGGATTTGTTGAGGGAACAAATTGTGGGGCAGCAATGAAATACTTTTTTTGTCAGTGTGTGTTACAGTGCTGCCTAATCTCTGACAGGAAATCACCCGGGTGGGGGGAGGAGGGAGTTGACTCAGCGGTTTGTTTGTGCTGGTGTTGCTTCGTGTCAGAAGCTGTTCAGTAATGGTTCTTACCAGCGTGGAAGCAAGGCCTTGCACAATGTAGAGCGTGCTTTTCCAGGGGCAAAGACACCTTATTAGGTTTCTCCACAGGAATGATTTTGTCAGAAGTGGGCAAAACTCAGAGGGTCTTTTATGAAAGAATATAAGGATCGACTCCAAACTATTCCTTTTTCAGGTTTAATAACCATTTTATTTACTTTAGAGTAACTTCTCTACACCTCAGCTCTTCTTCAGCAGTAGCAAAGAGAGTCATATATATTTTCACATAGGCTCACAGTTCACAGACCAGAGCTCTGTTACATAAACGTTATATTACAGGCTGTGTTTCAGGGGTAGTTTTGGGCACGCTCAGTTGTAATCTGCCATTTATGTGGAGCCGAGAGTTAAAATCTGCTGTTTTGAGATGTAAAGAGCATTTCAAACTACTCGGTTTCCAGGGGTTTGTTGACCCTTGGTGCTACTTAGCCTTGAGGATAGTGAGTCTGCATGTTTAATATTGGTATGTAAACATTTTTTCACATTTCATTTATACATAAAATAATTAATATTTATTGAGATTTTTGCCTCAATTGTCATAATAGAAACTTCTCTTAACAAAAGTCAAATCCTGCCGGTCAAGGCAACAGTGTTTGTTGCTCAGTTATGAAGTTAGTACTTATGTGTTTTGGTTTTGTTTTTTTTTCTTTTAGGAGAAAAGCCATTTAGTTGTAGTTGGAAAGGCTGTGAGAGAAGGTTTGCACGGTCTGATGAACTGTCTCGCCATCGCAGAACACATACCGGGGAGAAGAAGTTTGCCTGCCCGATGTGTGAGCGGCGGTTTATGAGAAGCGACCACTTAACAAAGCACGTGCGTCGCCACTTATCGGCTAAGAAGTTACCGAACTGGCAAATGGAAGTGAGCAAGTTAAACGATATTGCTGTGCCGCAAACATCTGCGACCACCCAGTGAAAGGACTTGCTCTGGAGACTGTGGAATTAACTGTTGTCACTGGGAGATGCCAGCTGAAAAAAGGCTTTTGCTGCCGTTCTGTGGTTCTCCCGCGCTGGCTGCTGGGGGCGGTGCAGCAGAGAGGCAAAGGCACTCTGCACTCGGTCACAAAAAGTGTTGCTGCGAGAACCAGTGGCTGACTGGAATAGCGGGTGTCTTTTGCACTGGTGAGGGGGGAGAAAAAGGGAAGGTTCTAGAGCAGAGCAGCACACATTGTGGAAGTTTCGAATTTTGCAAATTATTCATATACGCTCTACATCAGTCACACATCAGTGTTACTGAAGGTTTGCTGCTGACGCTTGAGACCAACTCTGATTTTAACTTCCAGTTGTCAATCTTTAGTACAAGACAGACTAGGAAGACAGCAATGTACAGGCGCAGGCTTGAAAGCCCAAAATGCATCTAGGTAAGATAATCTAAATCAGTTTTCCTACTTCTGCCAACTTTTCATGGTAGGAATCCTATCATCCTGTCCATTCCCCAGCCCCGTCCTCGGCGGTGATTTCATGCCAGACTCCTGGAGATTTCAGGGCTGTCCCCTGCACGGGGTGTTGAACACACTCAGCTTTACATCTGCTGTCCAGGGGGATCAGAAGGGGCAGCTGTAGGGTGGGAGTGTTTCTGAATCCTTGTTAATTTTGTAATATTTTCCCAGCCTCTCTGGCAAGCTTTGCAATTATTACAATTGGTTGTACCTGGGCATCGTACGATGCTTCTGCTTTTGTGTTGCTTACTGTTTCCTTTACACCTGCTCACGGTTCTGTAGCACTGTGTTTTTCACAGATGGATACACTGCACTTTTAAGAGAAATATCATAACTGGGTTGGGTTGATTAAGGAAGAAGACCAAGTATCTTGGACTTCTTGATCATGTTATTCTTTGAAAGACAGTTTATAATAAAAAAGAAATGGGTATATTATGTATTGTATTAACTTAGAAAGTTGTGATTCAAAAAGTGATAGGAGGCAGTCAAGACACCGGCCTGGAATTTGAACTATAGCTTTTGTGTCAAATAATGCATCAACTTTCACTATTTCTATTTTATCATATGTTGATGACATATCAGAAAGTGAACAGTTTGAAAATAGTGTATTAGATACGCTTTTTGTGACTACTTTAAAGATTTGCACATTTCTTATGTTGTACTTTATACTTTGTTTACAATAAAACCAACTTTCTTTAATTGACCTTTTTTTAAATTCGTAGTGGTACTTAGCCACTTGCAAGGAAAATAACCTCAAAACAAAATTAGTGTCCACCATTATGTGTCTTGACCTATGAAACGCTGTCTCAACTTCTGATATTTTGTTAAGCTTCATAGAGCCAACTGGATTGCAATTTCAAGTCTGCACCTACTACTCTGAGTCTCTGTTTTGTTGTGGGCTTTTATTCTCTGCACTCTTCATCTTCCCTCCCTTTCTGCAAGCACCCAAGGATAAGTGTCCTTATGTGGGCCATTATAACACTGGTAAAGGTATTTCTGTTTTTGTTGGTGATGGAACCGCGCAGTCCTCCCTAGGATGGAGGCCGGCCCCTGTTTCTGATGGCCTGGCTGGCTGGTGGAAGTGGTGTCTGCGACTGCGGCAGTGTGGGACCCAGCAGTGTGGGACCTGGCTCACAGGGCCCAGGAGTAGCTGGAGGGCAGCGAGGAGATGTCCTGTCCCCAGAGCTGTCTGACAGGGCAGGGAGGCTGGGGGTTCACTCTCTGGGCAGTGGTTGGGCCCTGTGGTTTCTCTGCCTTCCTCTGCCTGCATGCAGGGGTGGCCACGCAGAACTGTCTTGGGGGTTCTTCTAGTTCCCGCCTGCCCTGCCCTGCCTGCAGGGATGCCCAGATTTCCCAGCTGCCTGGCTGCTGACTCAGCGCCCTGCCCTGCGGGGTGTTTGGGGCAGGACCACTCCTTCCTTACCCTGCTGACGCAGTGCCCTATGCAGGGAAAACCTGAGTCACTGCCTCGCTTGTTCCAGGGGCAATGCGCCATTGCAGCCTAACGCAACAGAGATGCTTCCCAGGAGCCCGGGTCCCGCTCCCCCATCTTGCTTCAGTGTATTTTCTGGTTCATGGGCATAGAGAAAACAATTTAACAGCTCTGGGTGTGAAGCCCTTCTAGATCTGCAGCTAGCCATTGCGCTAGGAAGCTGGGTCTCCCTGCCAGCTCTTACTGACCCACTGGACCTTGAATTCAGTTTTGTGCCGTGGCTCCATGTAAGGAGGGCATGAAGAAAGTGCCACCCCCACTGTCATCTTGTCCACTGTGTGGTGGGCTTGCAACTCCGTCTACCTCAGCAGGGAACTGAGTTTAAGTCTGACTTCCCAGGTGAGTGGTCTCAGGCTGGCTGTGCAATCAAAGGGCAAGAAGGAGAGTTTCTGTGCTGGGCCATCTCTGCTGCCTCTGTTTTCCAAAGGAAATGGACTGCTGGTGCTTGTCGTGTGGCACCCAGCCGAGGAAGTGTGTGTGGGGCATGCCCTGAGAGCACCCACTGGCAGCAACCCTGGGGGGGCTGCAGGGGAAAGCCTGTTTCTGGTATTGCTGTCAGCTGAGTAAAATACAGTTTCTCACTCTAAATACAGAATTTAACAGTAAGAAGTGCACTTCTGACTGGTTCCAGCCGAAGGCACAGCTGTAATTGTGAGTTTACTTCACATGCCATTTTTTAAAGCTTAACCGTGTAAGGCAACTGGAAATTAAACCAGCCATTCGAGGGTTTAATCCAAGTCTAACCTGAAAAATGTAGTTGAAGGGACATTATTAGACACCTTTTTCAAGGCTGTCTTTATTGTGCAATCAAATTTGGTTCCATAGCAGGAAACTTTTCATGACATTTCCACAGATTTCTGTGAAAAATTAGGGTTTTCTTACTCCTTGGTGTTAACCAAAACCACATCTCAAGTTTTGTCCTCCTATTTGGGTTCAATGATGAAGCCAGACAGGAACGTAAACCCAAAAGCTCTCAGCAAACCCCCATGGCTGGCGCCGGCTGGTGTTTGCTGTGCAGACACCTGGCTCTGGGAATCCAATCTGAATTGCTCCAGATCAGCGTAGGCTCTTGGAAGCAGATTTCTGACGTATCTATAAACCTTCATCCTGCTGCTTAGCACTGATCTCTGAAGTGATGTGCACACATAAAAACAATGCTGCAGCGGTGACGTTGATTTTGCGAGTTGGAGCAAGAGCCGTTCCCCATCCCAGTGGGTGGGGAAGAGCAGCTGGGGTCTCACAGCAAGATGTCTTGGGAAAGGAGGGAGTGAGACACCATGTTCCAAGCCAAGTGATATAACCGCACACTTGGTACGCCTACCTTGCCGACGGGCATGGAGGGAGATGGAAGCGTTTGGGGAGAGTGCTTGTGGGGCAGAGGGTGCCTTCCTGCCCTGAGGGAGGAGGCAGCAGGGCTGAGCAGCACACATGGGAGGGTTTGGGATCTGGTTATCCCACCCCTTGTCTAAATCAACACAGATAAGAGGTAGGGGACTATGGTGCTGGGCACCTCACACATGCACTGAGCATGCGTTTGCCAGTACTTGGGGGATTTTAAGCTCTTCAGAGAGGATGGAGTGAAGGCTGGAAAAAGCAAGCATTTTCCCTTGTGGTCTGGAGAAGAATAATTTCCATTACAGCAGGAGTATTTGTGGAAAGCTTAGATGTTCTATGAGTGAACTAATGTGTATTTTAAAAGAAGAGGGGTCCTGAGCTGAGGCAGCTTGTCTGGAGCCTCAGACATGGCTGAGATGAGAGCCAGGGCAGCCTGTCTACTCATCCTGCCTGCAGAGCTTGGCTTTCCCTGCCAAGCTTTACCGCCCAGCGGTGCCATTTCAAGAGAACCTTAACCAACCAGTCCTGTGGTCCTGGCAGAGGGTCCACGCAGCCTCGGAGCCAGGGTGGGTGCCTCATTGCAGGCGCAGCAAATGCCCAAGAGCCGAGACAAAGGGCTTTGTCACTGGCTGGCCTGAGACTCGCACACCGCA
This sequence comes from Nesoenas mayeri, assembly GCF_963082525.1. Lineage (NCBI taxonomy): Eukaryota > Metazoa > Chordata > Aves > Columbiformes > Columbidae > Nesoenas > Nesoenas mayeri. The sequence goes on from NC_137543.1 coordinate 22,783,611, forward strand.
TGCAGGGGCATCAGGTATTCCCCTGGCAGCTCCCCGTTTTTACTGTAAATAGATGATTCATTTGTCTGCTTTGGCAACAAACTTAGATCACCAAGGAAACACTTGCAGGCGGTCAGAAAAGTTAGAGCAAAAAAATCAGGGCAAGAGAAATGATGAATGAATGAATCTGTCTTATGAGCTCAAGCTCCCTGCTCTTCTGTACCACAGATATTCTGCAGGAGAAGACTTTGCTTCTCCTGAAGCATGTGGTTGGGGTGGGGTAAATATTCAGCTAGAAAAAATGTTTTTGGAATACATTTTACAATGTAATCAAGTGTGTCATATGGAACTTCCATGTCTTTTCTAGAGATATTGTGATCTGTAACACTTTCTATTGTCACCAAGAGAAAATGTAATATTTAAGCAATAAGAAAATGACAGCAAAACACGTCTTTAGCCATCTCATTATACTCACAAGAAGACGAGCTAAACTTGCTAATACACTTGCTGTGTTGTGATATAAATCAGGCAATAACCATATAAAATGTGTTAGAGTAATTCAGAAGCTTTGTTAGGCTACCACAATTTTGATGAAACTTTATACTTGCTTGTGTATTCTACTCTGAAAGTCGAAGTAATTGTCTGGTGAAAAAAATTCTGCTGTTACCGCTACTTCAGCCGCCCAGAAGGTTTCAATAGGTATCAGGTACTCCCATGGCAACAACTTCGCAAATAAACAGATGTGGCATTGGCTGGGAATGCCCATGCACCAACAGCTGTGGGAGGCATGAGTACACCCTGCTTCGGCTGGATATTCCCCAGGGCCTCCGCAAAACTTAAATGGCTTAGAGCAGTTGAGGCGGATAGCGCCTCCTCTCTGCCCAGCACATCTCCTGTCTGCTTCCAACACATGCAGTACAAACTGACATTCGTCAAGCCTATTTTTTTAAAAACCTTCACAAACTTCTCAGTTTGTTAATTCCAGCTGGGCTGTATTCCATCCCGTTTTCATTGCTTATTTGTGAGGGCTGGGATCTTTGCAGCGATAGCTAGGGGACTAGCACAGTGTACTTACTGTGAACAGCGATGTCAGGCAGTTTAAACAATTCTGCTTGGGAAATAGAGCTTTAAATGTTTAATTGCCCAGTAGGCAGCTGGAAAGTACAACCCCACGTGCAACCTGAGCAGCATTAAAGAAAATACAGAGTACAGAGAGTACATTAATAGTACATAAAATGCAGGGTGATCAAAACATTAATGAAATCCTCATCAAACAAACAATAAAGCAACTCCCCAAACCACCCCTCAGCCATGATGGAACATCACCACTCATTGCAGCCAGTAAACAAAAAGATAGTCAGAAGCTGCAGCATTGCAAGAGAGCAGAGCAGCCATCTTCGAACAAGCTCTGCAATCAGCTTAATGAGGACATAATTCTTGGTCAGCCGCAGTCAGTATTCAGCAGGTAATCCTGACTGGGTGTGAGGAGGCAGCACGGGGGCAGAAGTGTGGGCCAGGTTATCCAGCAGATTGGCAGGTTTGCAGCCGCAGCGCAGAGCTCTGGCTGCAGGAGCGGGGCTGGGGGCCACCGGGGCTCCCCGTGCCCGGGGTGCGCTGCCCCCGCTGTGCTTGTGTGTCCCGGTGCTGCTGCTGGGGTCCGGCTGCTGTGCAGGCGTAGGGAGCAGTTGCCTTTCATGCTTTTGGATGATCATAAGCAGTTTTATTTCCTTTTCTCCTCATTACCTGCCTGCACTGTGCCACACAGGCACTCAGGGGCTCTTTTGGGCTCCCCAGAGCTGCCAGGCTCCCTGCCCTCCTGTGCCCGTTCCTGCCTGCAAGCAGCTGCACGCTGCCCTCTGGGAGAGGGGCTCCCAGCACCACAGCCCTTCCACCTGGCCGGTGACGGTCACCTGTCACCTGGCTCCTGCCTCTGCACCTGCTTCCGCAGCCAAGAGCAGGGCTCTGGAAATGAGACACCCGCAGTGGCCCCGCTGCGTGGGAGCCTTCACTGGGGCTCGGGAGCAGCCTGGACCCTGTGTTGGAACCATGCCAGTGCCTGGCTGTGTCCCTTGCTGACCATGACCCACGGGCTCTCCTTCCCCGCCAGCATCCACACTCTCCAAACCCCAGCCCTGCTTGGCAGCAGTCCTAATTCGGGTGTCATGAAGCCTGGGAGAACTGTCTCTGGGACCTCACCTCCTCGTTCAGCCCTGGCTGAGGTGACCTGCAAACCCCCCACACTGCCAGAAAAGCTGATGGCTGCTCAGGAGGGTGATGTGATCACCTCCATCTGCTTTCGCTAGGAAACCACACTGGCAAAAGAGTTTTGCCATTTTCTAAAGTAAAGGGGAAACTGTGGCATCCCTGTGAAATTCTCATTGCAGTACTAGTGTGAAAAATACTCATCATTGAACTAAGAAGGAGAAAGAAATTGTTACTGCCTGGAAATACCCAGAGGGAAGCAGAGCGGGTAGAAAGGACAGGTACTCACAGGTTAGCTGGCCTAGACGGCATCGCTTGTGTCTCGCACTGATTCATCTTAACAATAACCCTCCCAGCCATGGCACAGCAGGAATTATTTCAGGTCTTTCCATAGGAAAACATCCAAAGTGGTTAGTTGCTAATCTGCAGTTGGGGGGATTTTTTAATATATTTTGGTTTTTTTACATTTATGCAAGAGACTTTTCAATTTCCTATTTAAGTGAAGCAACAAGTATGATGAGTCGATGATGAGTCACCAGGCCAGGAAAAAAGCTGCAGGAAGGCTGCACTATTTATAAAATATAAAAGAAAGAAAGGAAATATATTCTAGATGCAGACAGATCTGGAAGGTGACTCCAGCTTCTCTTGTGGAATTGCGTATTCCCAGGCGCCAGACACCAAACCTCCCAGGAGGGAGGGGGAAGCGCTGGCGGGGTGTACATGCCCTTTGGGAAAGGGTTCACTGATGGTGCACAGAGCAGCACATGCTGCAGAGCCCATGGTCACTCACCCCTGATGTGGAGAGCTTGGCAGCTCCCTGAGGGGCACGGCCATGCTGCCGGGCTCCCCACATTCATCGCCTTTGCACCGGTGCTGGGGGCTGGGACGGGAGGGCAGCCAGCCCCAGCTCCCCACCGCTATGACGTGAGTATTGGATGCTTGCTTGGAAAACAAGGAAAAAAGCTATCTGGCAAGAATTGTGAAGCTTTGGCATTACCAAGTGTGGAAACTGGCCTGGGTGGTCCCATGGTCTGTTGCCCAACACCAGGCTTGGGTATTGGAAAGCAGCAGAAGCTTCACCTCTGACAAACACTGCCAGAGCTGTCTCCAATGGCATTTGCAAGCAACGTGACTTGGCCTCCTCGTGCAGTAGGTGATCACACATCTCCCTGGGGTTTGGCAGTTAAAATCCTGGGTGATCGTAGCTGCTCTGGGATGCAGCTGGGCAAGGGTGGAGGGAAGGACCCATTGCCAAGAAGGGAAAGAGCACCTGAGATCTTGAAAATTGCACCTGCAAAACATGATCGATGTCTGTACGATGGAGTTAGACCGTGTCAGTACTTGATGCTTTCAGAGGAGCGGGGTCTGCCGCCTGGGTCGTTCGGGTGGCCAACACAGCTTTGCCCTCATGTCCCTGCCTGTGCTCACATTGTCCCTACTTCCAACACTGGGTCAAAATCCAAAAGCCTGTCACAAAACTGTGTCACAGCACGGTTAAACAGGCGCTGAATGGGACACATGGACTGGAAGGTGAAGAGCTTTCTTTATCGCTTTAGACAAGGATTATGTGCTGGTGGCTTGATTCAGCCCTCATAGTTTTCATCGAAGACATGGTTTGGTGCTGATATTTAACACATGTCCCAGTTTGTGGGATATGTGCCTAATTAATGAGATTTAATGTGTTTAGGAGTTTATTTAGGCACTAGTTTCATAAATCCCTGGATCTGAGGAAGGAAGATGGATCTTCAGTGTTTTAGGAATCATTTCTCTTGACTAAGAGTACATATGGTGAAAAAATGGTCAGGACTATTTGCACACCATTTCAGGCTTCGAATGGACAGCAGTTCAGTGAGTAAATAGTGTGAGATGGGTGACAGCTCCTCAGCTAGTGCATCTTTAAAGGAATCACCGAAATAAATGTGCATCTGGAGGGAATCAAAGTGATGTCTCACTCAAAGAAAGTTAGTTCTCTTTTGCTAAAGTTGAGAGAGTTGGCTACTTTGGTTACTGGGGCAGTTGCACATCCCTTGATGAGATCAGGAGCCTTCAAGGGGGCAGTTGATGCCTCTTTAGCACGTTTTGTGCCCCGCTGTGCCTGTCCCCACGTACATACCTAGGATGGTGCTGACAGGCACGTCCTCCCCACTGGGGCCAAGCTGACTTCACCTCCACCCGGCTGGGGGGCAGGAGGGGTGGGACCCTCAGTCAATTGACAGGGTCCTCAACAAAGGAGGTGCCCAGAGAAGCTGAGAAGCTTCTGGACCATGTCATAATGACCACAGCCAGATCTGACCAGGCTATAAAATGCAGTCTCCTCCAAAGACCCTCTTTGAGTGGTCTTCTCAAAGCAACAGGTCTGTGAACAGTCCCTTTAGACTGGGATGCCATCTAAGGAGAATTCCTGGGATTCAGTGTGCTTCACCTCCTCATTTGAGTGAGTGGTTGTTTTTCTCTGCTGGATATATCCTTGAGTGAGTCCTTGCCTAACCCAGGCAAGCAATTATTTCTTCTGGGTACCCTTGAGTGACAGGCCTTTGGTTTTGTTTCTTGCACGCTGTGGATCCTCATTATTCTTATGTAGTCATACCCCAATCATCTCAACTGATATCTAAATCTGTGTTTGATGTTGTCAGAGTGCTAAGTAATTTGTATAAACCCTGTTTACAGTTGGTTTATTTGGTATACTTTTCTGGCTAGAATAAAGTCTGTTTCGGAATATGTTCTCCACCTAAATTGACTTTTGGGGTGCATCCGTGAGACTTATCTACAGCTTTTCAGGGAAAAAAAAAGGGGGCACCCAAACTGTATGTCTATATGTGCTTAAAGTATTGTTGGTGCTAGTAGGTAACGAGAAAAGAGAAAAAAAAACATTCCCGCGAGGGTATTTTGGTGGCTTTTACCACCACCAACAAGGGAAACTTTGCAATGAAGTATTAATGGCTTTAGTTTTGCAACACTGCTGCTGGGGAGGAAGAGAATTCATCCGCAGTGTAAGGTGGTGCTGTCTTGGCTTCATCATGTCTTATCTAAGAAATACAGGCCCTGCCTCCTGAAAGCTTTGAGCCTATGTTGAAAGCCATTCCAACACTAAAGCAAACTTTTAATTGTTCTCAAATGGAGTGTTTTCTGGAATAATTAAAAAAAAAAAAATCATCCCCGCAGTAAGAAATCCATCCACTTTATTTCTGTGCATTGCTAATGTCATTGGTTGGCTTAAACAGTCTATAAAACAAACCATTTCTTTTGTCTGAGTAGTGTCACTGTGGTACGCAGCCTGCGATGCCCAGGAGCTCTTGAGAAGGAGCCACCTTATTCCACAAAGGCCAAGCAGGCCTTGCTGGGTCTGGCATCTTCAAGCTGGGTTTCAGAAGTTTTGATAACCACTGCTTCATTTTGGTGCCAGGCAGGACAGCTTGTGATGGTTAAGTCTGCAATTTGGTGACAAATCTTGGTATTGGTAGCTGATGGGTGATGATTGAGGGTTTCTTTCTCCTGGATGCTCATCTTGAGCTCTGAGACTTTGGGATTTTGTTACTCTGCGAAATCTTCAGTTCGTGTCTTGTTGACAGCTACACTAGGCTTGCTTGGCAGAGCACTGTGTTTTTGGAGGAGTGTCAGTAGGACGGGACACTTGGGTTCGAGGGTGTGGGGCAGTTTTCACTTTCCCACCTCTTCCTCTCTCCCTGGGTGCTGACCGGCCGGGGAGGAGGGAGCAGCGCTCCGTGCTCCCCCCCCGAGCCTCTGCACTGACACCCCAGAAAAAAGGGGTTTGGGGCAGGACGAGCGGAGGGACGGGACCACCCCCTCACCTGCCTGCACTGGGAACCACGGCCAAGGCACGGCCTTGCCGCTAATTAGTGTAATTAATACTGATGTAACAGGAACTCTTTACAACCCTGAGCACTGATTGCAGTGTAATTTCAGTGCTGGGTTTGAAGCCACAGGAATCTCTCTTAATGTCACTGAAGCCAAATGAAATGTTGCTATTAACTCCTTTGCCTGTTGGCCTGGTTTTCCCTGATACTTTTTGCTTACGTGCTGGTACTCTCGGCTTTCCCCACTGCAGCCTATTTTTTCTCTCTTTAATTTTTATCGAGAAAATTAAACTCTTCATCCTCTCTGCGATCGCTTTGCCACGGTTGTGATTTGTCCCCAGTTTCGTGGGTGCTCTGTGCAAGAGGAGGCCAGATGCTTTGATACGCTGGGTTGGATTTTAAAGTTTTGACAAACTCTGATATTTCCCATGGCAACAACCCCCATACGGTACAGCACCCAGCACAAACCTCGCTCTTGCAGAAACAAATGTAGCTCTACAGTGTCATCTCCTTTCTAAGCAGATGTTTAATTGCAGATGAGATATGAAATGAGGTCCTGGGGCCTGGGAAGAGTGGGGGGACCCCCAGGGGTGTGTTGGGTACAACAAAATTAACCAGTTGAATTTACTGGATGTGACCTGAAACTCTGCAAAAAGAAGGATTTGTAGCTTTTCCTAGAACACTAGTTGGTGCAGAAACCTCCCCCAGAGAGTCCCCCTTGCTTGAGCACGCTTCTGGGTCCCACTGGGCAGCGAGCACCCCCACCTCCCAAAACGCAGGCCAGCGGGTTTCAGATCTGGGTGCTTAGTGCCTGACACATGGATGCATTAAAATGAATGGCTGTCAAAAGAGAGGTTGTCAAGGCAGCCCAGGATTTGTCACCATGTAGCCCAGCTGCAGGCCAGCTCTCTGGCCTTGGTTTGCTTTCCGGCTGACAAGGGTCAGAAATTCAGTGATGCCGTGACATTTTCATTACCTCAAATTTCTAAGGAGATCTTGGAAAACCCTCCTGATCGTAAGGCCACAGGAAGAAAATTAAGTCCATTTAATTCTTCCCCCTCACCATTTCCTTCAGCCAAAAGGTGGTGTTCCCGTCAACTCTACCTTCTTGTGGTACCAGCACATGAGAGCCAGGAATGACTGAGCCTGCTTGTATTTCAGTGTTTCAGAGAAAAACATATAGTAGTCCCTCCCCCACATTAAAAATCAAAACAAAACAAACAACAACAACAACAAAACCCCAAACAAACAGCAAAACACTTGCACAGCTCCTTGCTGAGACGTGCCTGAAAGGGACAGTTCTTCTACATGATGGAGTAGGACACATCAAGTGTCTTCTAAGGCCTCGCACACCTGCCTCTGCAGGTGTAGCCTCAGGCAGTTTGCTGTTTTTAATGCAGGCATAAAAGACAAGATACTCATGTTAACCACGGCTATGGCTGTGGAGATGGGAGCCTGAGGTCCACCGGGAGCTGCTGGGGATAGGGAGGCTGCTCAGGTGCCAGAGGTGTGATCGTGGTGCAGGAGGCTTGCACAGCCTGATATGGAGGCTGGAGGAAGGCAGAAACATGAGGCTTTGGGGGCAGGGATTGCGAGGGGAAAGCTGGTCCCTGAGGAGTTCAGGGTCAGTGGTGGGAGGGGGTGTCTCCAGGCATGCTGATATTTTGGAGTGGTGGCTCACAGGGTTTGAAAATGTGGTTCCCTTGGACCATGCAAAACATGAAAACTGTAGAAATTATGAACTTAGCTGTAACTCCGCTTCCCTCTCTAATTATGGCATTTTTAATGAGCTTCACACAAAAAAAAAAAAAAAAAAAAAAAAAAGGCAGCCCAAATAATGTTTTCCTTTTGTTGTTTTTTTCCTTTGCTCTACTTCAGCATGTTGGCATTCCCCACACATTCCTCTAGCTGACTCAGGCCCCTGGGAGCCAGAGCCCGAGAGGGCCAGGCTGGGGTGAGTGCTGCACCCCTGCAGATCAGCAGCAGCGAGGCCTCAGCCGCTGTGTGGTCCACGCTCAGCAGAGGCGAAGGCCAGCACTGCGATGCAGGGCTGCAGGTCAGTGCCGTCCCTGCTCCTGTCCATCCCTCCCTCTGGAAAGGAGCGTAGGGAAGAATCCTTCGTCAGAGATCACTTGTAGCTGCTCTTCCCTTTTTCACATTCAGAGTTATGAAATCAAGGGCATGAACTCTTCCAGTGAGGACCTAAGAACTTTTGATGGGAACATCTGCATGTCCTCAGCACAGGGAGCAATGGGCAAGAAGGGCTGAACATACTTGTCAAGAAGGAAGAACAGAACAGCAAAGGCAGGAGAAGCAGCTTTGTTTCTGCTGCTCTTGAGCTGGAAAAGTTGCTGCCTGTGGCTTCTCTAACACCGTCTGCAACCTCCTGCCTCCCAGCTTTGTGGCAGGTCCCACAGAACTCACAGCTGGGAGCTGCATCTCAGCAATGTCTCTGATGTCCTTCTTTTTTCTCTTTCCCCTCCACATCAGGTAATCTAATTTCATTCCCCCCGCCCCCCTGGTAATCCTAAAATAAAGCAGAAAGGGGCTGAGAGGGGCTTTTGCAACACACAGCATCTGTGCAAAGCAGGTAACAGGCTGTGCTGTCAGGACTTTTCTCCCCGTTCTCGCTGCAACTGCCTCTGCCAGCATTTTTGTCCTCATGAGCCGCTGTGGTGAGACAAAACAGCTTTGGTCACATCTGTTGAGAAAGGGCCCCTCTGCACCCCCAGACCTCTGCCTGCAGCTCTGAGCACGATGCCTGGACGCTAACATCCTCCCTCCTCCCCTTCGGTTTGCCATGCGATGGACCATTTTGCAGTTCAGAAGAAAATCAGAGGATAACTGCTTGTTTTAATTTTTATTTTGTCATTAGAAAGGCAAATGGCAATTCTCAGCAGATTGAACTGATCTGATTAAATGCTCAGCGGTTGCTGTGCTGATGGCAGTACCTGAGGTAACTCAGCGACAAGCTGGAAAAATTCTGCTTTACTGAGAAATTTGGGAGGTTTATTATTCAGTCCCTGTAGCTGCTCTGAGAATTAATTCTTTTTAAAAACAAACCAAGGAAACCAAACCAAACCCCAACAAAAACAAACCCACTTTCTGAATGTGTACTGATTTGAAAACGAAGCCATAAACTATGAACTCACCCATCCTTAGACCTTGGTGTCTGGGGCATGGCCACAGTATTTTGGAAAGAAGGTCACTCCACTTAATGAAGTGGGTTTTTCATTAGTCAAAGCTGACAAAAAGCCTCCAGCCTGATTCTTATCATTGTCCTGGAGTGTCCAAGGACATTTAGGAGATCATAAATACAACAAGAGCCTTTCGGAAAGTTTGTTACAGAGGTAGCTTTTAAGCTATGGTTGACCCCCAAAGTCATGAAGAGCACTGATAATTATATGAATGTCTGAGTTTATGGAGTTAATTCTCTAGTGAAGTCTGTGCCAGGAAAAGATGAAAAGGCAGACCTTCACACAGCCCAGCAACACCGATTTCCCTGCCATTGCATTGCTGGAACAAATATAAGCCAGCACATAAGCAGCAAGGGGGTTTTCCAGTGAGAGGAGGCGGCTGCCTCCAGGGCAGTGCAAGAGCCCCTCAGCAAGGGCTGCGTCCCTCTTCATGTACAACCCATGTCACCACACTTGCTGTTTGCAGCGCTGGGAGCCTGGGGATGGGGTGGCACTGCCTAGAGAAGCTGTGGGTGCCCCATCCCTGGAAGCGTTCAAGGCCAGGTTGGATGGGGCTTTGAGCAACCTGGTCTAGTGGAAGGTGTCCTTGCCCATGGCAGGAGAGTGGAACTAGATGATTTCTAAAGCCTCTTCCAACTCAAACTGTTCTATCTATGATGTCTGCAGCAGGAATCGGTGTGGAGATCTGTTGGACCCAACAGTGGACACTGGGGGTTTGAGGGGGCTGGCTGGGTCCGGGTTGCACAGCGTGGGGGATGGCTGCAGCCTGCCCAGGGCAGGGCCTGGTGTGTTCCTCTGTGCGTGCCGGTCCTCAGCCCAAGGGGTGCATTGCCCAGGTAAATGCTGGAACTGCTGGAGTGGTGGTGAGGAAGACATGGTGGCTCTCTCCTGTTCACATTGGTCACTGCACACCTGGACAGGCCAGCTCTAGAGGGTAGGAGTGACCCTGACTCCTCAGCCAGGGCACCCTCCTGATGACAACTCTGCATCTAGTGTAGGTGCTCCTAAATGACAAACATGGGAGAGCTCCTCGCCCCAAGGCTGCAGTCAGGACCACTTTGTTCCCTGCTGTGAGGCTTTACTTGCCCAGCTCAGCCCTTCCTGCCATGGAGAAGAATTGCTCTAGGCTTGCCCACTGCCAGCTGTTGTCTGGTGGGCTTCCCTGAGAAACATGGGCTGCAAGGCTGGTCCATTTGGGGCAGAAGACAGCCTAGTACCAAATCTGCAACCTCCTCTCTGTGTGTTAAATGAGGCGTTGCTGCAGAAAAAGCCCTGCCAGCACCTACAGCAGAGCTTTGGAGAGAAAATGGCTTTAGCTGGCTGTGGTCAGTACTCAGCAGAGTCTGGCTGAAGCCTCCCTGAGAGTTTCAGCACCATCCCAGCCACCTTCAAATCCTGGGAGACTTGAGCCTGGAGCGGAGCACCACAAACCACGGTGCTTCTTAGCAAACACTGGAGTTTGTGGGGAAGCTCCAGGTGAACATGGTTCTCCCTCACATGTGGGTGCCCACAGTGTGCTGAGTGAGCACATCCCTGTGCTCATTGGGGACAGACTGCAAACTCTGAATCTCCTCAAGGCAGAAATTGGAGCCAGTTGGAGCAGCAGCCCAGGCAAAGGACAGTTATTTGGTTTGGGGTTTTTTTGTTTGTTTGTTTGGAGTTTTTTTGTTTGTTTTGTTTTTTCTTTTTTGTCTGTGTGTTGTTGTTGGTTTTTTTTTTTTCATTTTAGGTCCATAGGCTAAGCAGAAAATCATCTTGTCCTGCGGATGTTTTTGCATGCTCCTTTCGCATGCAAATGTACTGGAATCCAAGATCTGAGCTGTGGCTTCTTTGTGCCAAGACTAGTCCAGAAACAGCACCCCCTGCCCTTCTGTACCAGGAGTGAATGCCCTGAAATAAACAAGTGAAAACTAGGTGGAGAGGAAAGCAGCAGTTTGATCAGGGGGAACGTCAGCTGAAAAAGTAACAAAACCACTTGTTAACGTAGCTTTTACAACTGCCAAGAACCTCAGCCAGAAATTAAGCAATTGCTTTGCTTCACTCTGGTGCCAAGTGACTTTCAATCTGCATTGTCTACTAGCTCATATCAAACTCTCTTACTACTGCTTTGTTGATAGAAGAATTCTAAATCCCAACTATCTTGGTGGTTTGAATTAGAATTACTGTGGCATCTACTGGTGTGGCTGGCAGAAAGCACGAGCCTATGCAACTGGCTTTTGTTCTTTATTTTTCTTTATTTGGATATTTTAAGTTTATTTCTTTGCCCAATCAGTGACATTGGTGATGGTCACCTTTATTTCAGCTGAAATGTGCATGTCTTAAAACCTGCTGAAGAGCCTGCTGACAGGCTGAGTCGCTTCTCCTCTCAGGTCCTCCCTGTGCCACCTGCCTCAACCTGGTGTCACTGCCCCAGCGGGAGGTGACATGAGTCATGACACGACTGGCGAAGGGACTTGAACATAAGACCTATGGGGAGAGGCTGAGGAAGCTGGGGTTGTTTAGTCTGGAGAAGAGGAGGCTCAGAGGTGACCTCATCACTCTCTATAACTACCTGAAGGGAAGTTATAGCCAGGTGGGGATTGGTCTCTTCTCCCAGGCAGTCAGCAATAGGACAAGGGAGCATGGGCTTAAACTCTGCCAGGGGAAATTTAGGCTGGATATTAGAAAGAAATTCTTTACAGAGAGAGTGGTTAAGCATTGGAACGGCTGCCCAGGGAGGTGGTGGACTCACCATTCCTGGAGGTTTTTAAAGTGAGGTTGGACATGGCACTTAGTGCCATGATCTAGTAAACAGACAAGAGTTGGACCAAGGGTTGGACTTGATGACCTCTGAGGTCTTTTCCAACCCAGTCGATTCTGTGATTCTGTGATTCTGTGATTCTCTGCTTGGGAGTAACCAGCTTTTTGTGGTCAGCACGGGGTAACCATGTGCCTTCGGTCCTCAGCACTTAGTGGAGCTAAAATGTCTCCCTGGGGCTGATGTGAAAGTCGATGTGGCCCGCTGCCTCCCGCCGGAGACTCCTCTACCCGGCTTTGTCTCTTTTATGTGGTGCTGGTGCAAGTATTATGTGCCTTTCATAAACATCATGTAGGAACAAAAGAACAGGTAGGGTATGTGCAGAAGGATATACCAGCACTCCCTATAAAAATGCTAATTCTGCTTCAGGCCTCTTGAGGGTGTTCAGTGATGTGCAATAAATTATTTTTATATGGCTTTGTGAGCAGTTGTGATTTTAACACTGTTTTCAAGGAGCAAGTGTCTCTATAATCACAGTCAAGGAGATGGAATAAAAACCGTTCCAGCCGGCAAGCATAAAAATATTTGGCCTTTACCTTTCAAGTCTTCTTGACAATGTTTGAAATCCAGTTAAACCTCTATACCCAGGAGAAAAGTGGCACAGATAATGTCAGAGAAATTGATGCTAATGCTAGGCAAGGGAGGGAGTCTCTGTCTCTTCAAACATGTTTAGTTACCCTTCCTTCTGTAATAATCAAAGGAATATTCTAAAAATGTTAGATTATTAGAGGTAAACTCATCTCCCTACTTGTTATTTGTGTTACTGTGCTCTAGTGCAATGAACAGAAGTGATGAGCTGCTGTTTCTGCCAGATCTCATGGATCTACCCGCATGAAGTGTTGAAAGCAAACTGCTCTTTGTTTGTAAATTGAAAGTGGAAGAGGTCGATGGGTAGAAAGCTGTTAACAGGTCAGAAAGAATAAGCTGAGGTCTTGAAAGCCACCTGGATGTAAGTGGAAAGCCTGGGTTGCTGAGGTGGAACAAAGCAGACAAGAAGGAAAGGTGCGGCAGAGTGTTTCTCTTCCAAGCTGGGCTCCACGATGGGGTGGATGAAGTCAGGTCTCTGGGGTGTCATCAGGAGACACTCCTGCAGAGATCCTGAGCCTCAGATTTACATCTTTCCAAAACACAGGTGCCCCAGGACTAACCGAGTATTGCTGCAAGAAAAGAGCTCAAGGACTGGAATTCAAATCCTAGAGAAACCAGAGGCTTTCATGAAGAGCTACAAGAGGTATTGAGGTGATTTAGGAATCATGAAGTGACTATGCTTTGTTGTGTGGAGATATATGTTGTGCAAGAAGGCAAGTGTTTAACTGTTAATTCATTTATTTCTGACTTGAAAGACAAAAATTCCCTTACAGAAAATGAGCCCTGCTGGGATTCGAGCTACTTCTGTCATTGGCAGGGGATGGATGGGAGCTCCTTCCTGCACCCTGTGGTGGGACCACCCCAGGGTGGGTGTGTGCTCAGGAGAAGCTAACCAGCCTTTCTCATGAGCAGACATCATCAGGTCATCTAGCTCCATACACCGCATTTCAGACCACTACAGCTGGTTGTCCTTGAGCTGGGCTACAACTTGTACATCAAGCTGGTATCTGGTGAGAGGCATCCACTCCTGCCATGACACATCATCAGCAGGGGAAATCCCATCAAAGCTGTTGGTAGCAGGTCCCAGTCACTGCCTACCTTCCCATCACTCCCTGGTCTGGCTTTGGACCACTGCCTTGTGTGCCAGGGACTGAAAAGGCCGCTGGGACCTGTTTTCACCCTTGGATATGGGTGGCTGGCCAAAAACATGGCACCTTGCTGCGGTCTAGTGAAGAGTGACTGCTGAAGGAGTGAAGCATTTTTGTTGCAGCCTGGGTCCATTTACAGCTACAACCCCAAACCTGTGCCTCTGCCTGTTTTGGGGGCAGGCTATTTGTGCAGTCCTTGCTGTGATGTCCCTGCACACATTTTTCCTGTTCACATTGTTCCAAAGTCAGCTCTCCTCCTAATGTGAAATTTAATGTTCTTGCTTTAAATTTGTCCCTCACTCTGATTCCTTCTGAAATTGTTTGAAATCTGTACTCTTTACTCCTTTAATATTTCATTTGTAGTTTTTCTTGACTAGATGAAATACAGAGTTGAGCACTCTGTACCACACCATGCTGGGTCTCAGACATATAAACGTTCTGCTGGAACAATTAGGTGTTGCACAGGGTCCTCAGGCAGTCTGAGGATACAGCATCTCCCAACACGAGGACTCCAACATTGTCAAGCCTGTGCTTGGCTTTTCTATGGGAATTCTGATCTGAAACTGGTTTATTTGGTTTTTTGTTTGTTTCTGACACAGTTGGTCAACCTTATCCTTGTTCTGTCATTAAAATATCCCCAAAGAGATGTTCAGAAAAACAGAAAGGTCCCAGTGCTGTCCTGTGTTTGTGCACAGTGCAGGTGTCACTGCTCCCGGTCCTGGGTGACACCTGCCTCCAGCTGCTGGGGACGTGGCACAGCACAGGCTCAGGGTGCTACCTGGCATGGAGCAGGGGCCACCATAATCTGGCTGCAAACGAGGTGTGGTTTTTGTTTCAGGGTCACCAGCACCCTGGGGACAGGCCGTGACAGATAAATTCCTTTCACATAGGCCGTCAGAGGGGAAGTTTTGTTTGTGCTGCCTGCAGAGCTGTCCCCTGCTGACCCCACACACTGGCAGGCAATGCAGCCCTCTGCTCCCCGCTACACAGTCCTCTGTGAGTTCATTTTAAAATCTCTTTTTAACTAGACTTTACTTTGCATATATATCTTGCCCAAGTGAGCCTCTGGCTGATGCCAAGCTCTGCTGTGTTGGTTTTCCAGCTCCCAACAGTGCATGACGCTGAGGGGCCAGGGCTGAGCTGTGGGGATGTGTTTTCTCCCAGATCTCCACACAGCTCAAGGGTTTAGGCAAAATGACAAGAATAGCTGCCTGGTTGTACCCCACACATGGTGCTCCATGTGCTGTGGTTCCCAGAGCACATGCTTGCATCCAGGACTGCATTGGCTCCCGGCTCAGCCCCCTCCATTTGCTGTCAGGGTGATGGAGCGCCTCTTTAAGAGTTTGCCTGTGGTTTGGAAAATCCCCCCGCCAAACATGGGGAGCATGTTTGCCCTTGCTAGCTCCTCCATGCAAGGGTGTGTGCAGTGGGACTGAAGCAGTTTATCCTACTTCCACAGGCTGCAGGCACTCCGGGAGGAGAGGCTGAGTGGTCTCCTGGTGCGGTACCCAACCCTGCAGCCAGGAGCAGGGACCTTGCTCCTCTTGTCACTAACGTTCTGGGTGGGCCAGCGCTGAAGGAGCTCAGCAACACTGAGCTGGGAGAGGGAGAAGCCAGGACACACACAGCGGTGAGAGTCGCTGCTCGGTGTGGATGTCGCTGCTGGCCTCAGCAGGAGGCGGTGGGCTCTGCAGCACCTTGGCGATGCTCTGACAGGGACTGTGCCTGGGCTTGAGTGTCTTCAATTAACTTGTATGACCTCAGTTCCTCCTCTTCTCCATTGTTCTTTTGTCCCCTTCAGGCACACAGAGCCTGCCCTCCTGCTCCCAGTGCTGGGCTCTGGCAGGGCCTGGTCCCAGTGGCAGCTGGGGCACTGGGTCCCGCAGGGCTCAGCTGGGCTGTGAGCACTCTGGAAGGTTTCCTGGTCTCTCTGCCTTCCCGCTGACCTAACTTTTGCTTCAAATTCCCCTCAAAATGCTTCTCAGGCCACAGCCAGATGCTCTGGGTGGTATTCCTGGTTCTGTGCCTGCAGGAACACAACCCTATGCCCCACAAACAGCCACCCGCATGGTGGCTGGTGACCCCCCAGGTGACAACCCCAGGGCAGTGCAGAGACACAAGGGCAAGTGTTGTCATCGCCTGGACACCCACCCCAGCTGCTGCAGGCCCCTCTCAGCTCTGGATCTGGGACCCACCTGGGCTTTGGGACCCAGACTTCAGCGGGGAGGAGGTTCTGTTTTCTCTTTCAATATGTTTCACAGTGCCACATCCACTCAGGTGACTGTGAGGCAGAGCCCTGGCCACTGTCCTTTTTGCAGGCTTTTCTGCACACACAGGCTTAGATGCACAAATCTATATTAAAAAAAAACCCAAACAAACAAACCAAAAGAAGCTGCATTTTGTTTTTCTGGCAAGTTAAAATCTGTTCTAGTGATGTGCAAGGTATTTGATGTGTGGCTTGCAGTTTTTTAAATTATAGAGTGATTTTAACTTGCAGGTCTTTAAAGACGACATGTAATGTCCCAAATTAGGGGCCAGGACAAGGGACCAAAAAGCCAAGAGACCTCCTATTATTTGTAATTAATGTTGAAATCAAGAAGGACAATTACAGGGGTATGATTTCACACCACCTACAAATAATAAAGCAATCGAGAGGATAACCTCAGAGACAGCCACGCTTTGTGTGGCTACACTGGTATTTTAGCCCCAGCAAACAGACCTATCTTTCAGGAGAAGAGGAAAACCCCACACAGCACTTGATGAAGTGAAGAAAGGAACCTACAGCGATTGAAGTGGAGGAGTGTAAACAGGATGGTGGGGGGAATTAGAATACAGCTAGAGATGGAAAAATAACTTTTTATTCAAGTAACCAGCGAAGGGACCTGCTGGGTGAAAGAGGGGGAGTGAGGGCCAGTGTCCCATGCTCATGGAGGCTGCAGCTTCTTGATGGTCACACTGAGTGCACTGGAAGGATCAGCTTACTCCTAACCTAAATCCAGTGCAGGATTATTGATGAGGTGACAAGTGCAGAGTCCAGGATGACAACAAACCCACCAAGTCTAGGATACAGAGGCTTACTTGAAGCCATGGGTTCAAGCCTCTGTCTTCTAAACTCTTAGTGCTTTCTTAAAGAGAGATGACAGAAAACAGGCTTGGAAAGTTTATCTAAGAGGCCGAGGTGCCAAATGGCTTAGCAGGGACAATGGTTAAACTTAACTTAGGCACAAATAAAATGGATGGATGAAGTTTCTCGCCTGGTGTGGAGGTGCAGGGGAGGACAGCCACACCAGCCCCCCATGGCTGGTGTGGTCCCAGCGGCTTCACGATGCCACTGCCAGGGATGAGGGACAGAGGCGCAGGGCTGTCCCCTGGTGTGGGGCTGTCCCCTGGTGTGGGGCTGTGCCCCGCGACAGGCACAACCTGCTGCTGTGGAGGAGCAGCCCTCTCGCCGGGGCTGCCTGCACAGCCAGAGCTGGGGCAGCGCTGGAGCCCTCGGGCACAGCGGCAGAGGAGCCTGGGACCGCTTGGCACTGCCCGCCGAGGCACCGCTCTCCCCGGTTGTGCAATAGCGGGAGAGAAGTAACATTTCCACACAAGCACTGTCTGCCTGTAGGAAACCCCCTAGAAACTCATGACCAAAGAGGTGCCTGGGGCTGGCATCCTCAGATGACCTCCTGTCACAGATTTCCAGGGCTCTGGCTATTTATAAACGCCCCGATAAGGCTAGAGTTCAAGAATGCACTAACGTTTACAACTACAGAGCCAAGTTGCCCTCTCAACCATCTTCCTCATGCCAAGGAATTCAGAGAGGGTATCTGCTATATGACGATGGTCAAATTTGGCTCTCAAAATAATTTGTTGCAACAATATGCTGAAGAGGGCATTAAATCCTGGAAATCCCCGTTCAGGCTAATAGTTGCAGTAGAACTGGGCTGCTGAAACACATGAAACTTGCCTTATCCAGGAGCTGTACTCAGGGGAGAAGAGCTGCAGGATCAAAGGTCAATTTAATTTAGTCCAGTGCAGACACCTAATGTGACGGTGGTCTGTCACAGGGGCTCCTGCACACCCAAGATCACAAACCGCAGCTCTGACTCTTGCTGTCCTCATCATCTGCCATGAGTGTTGCAGAGAAAAGTGCCAGCTGCAGTGCATGCCAACGTTATTGCTTTGTGACAGCGCCTTCACCGAGTTCGCTTTCAAAAAATGTCACACAGCGGTAAATTGAAAAAAAAAAGCTGCCACCTAGTGGCAAATGAGCTTTTTTCAGAGATGCTGATGTGAGCAAGCACGTCTTGCTGTGTTAATGGAGGTTTTCTAAAGTTATTTGCATGTACCAAACGCTCATCTAAGCAGTATTTAGAGGGTACAGATTTTGAGAGTGCTTTTGGCTATGGCCCAAGGTATTTACAGCATGTGGGTATTCACAAAACTGACTATTTGAGTGATTTGCTTCTATTATGGAAAAAGTCTTAAAGATGCTCCTACCAGCCTGAGCTAGCATTTCACAGCAAATAAAATGAATTAGGAACTTTGTTCGCAATGCCTCCTAAGATTTGGCATCCCCAGCCTGCAAGTCTTCTTTGAATTTAAACACTAGGAGTCCTCATCAGTAGGAAAAGAAATGGCTATTTGTGGCTCATTTCTGTACAAAAAAAAATATAAACCAAGCAGTTTTTTTCCTAAATCGTTGCCATCTGAAGGGTGTTTCCTCCCCCGGGTGTTTCTCACGTCCCCTGGACTGCCACACCAACCTCCTCCGTGTGGGCAACGTGGGGACGAGCAGCACAGGCTGCGCTCGCAGGGGACGTGACGCCCTCAGCAAGCCCTAGAGATGGGACTGAAATGGCCATTCGGCAGGAGAACCTCATGCAATACAGCATCACAAAGAGACAGAGAAGACGACAAAGCAGCCAACATTGTGTTTCTACCATCCTACACTGCCTTGGTGGGCTGCAGAGGGAATTACTGCAGCCAGTCCTGGTGGTTGCTTTTGCCAAGGGCACCAAAAACTTGAAAAAGGGAGCAAGAATGAGCTTTAAAATATTAAAGAGCTGGACACCAGATCTTACAATGAGAAACTTCAGAATTTCAAGATTGAGAAGTGACTTGCTTGCAATGTAGGAGAAGTTCATAGCTGCTGAGTTACTACAAAGTCAGCTTCTGAGGGCTTCTGTCATTGCAGAGGAAAAAAATGAACTGCGGATGCAAATCTCTTGTTGGTAACAAGGCATGACGTTTAATTACAAGGAAACTACCAGTTGGAGCAAAATACAAAGAGAAATGCTGGTGTCTGTCTCCTGAGATCTTCAAATAAAGACTAGGTATCTTCCTGGAAGTTAGGCTTTGGGCAGTTTGTCTGTGGTATAAGACAAGAAGAGGTAAGGCTATGTGATCTGATGGTGCCTTCTAGTCTTGAAATCTGGGATTGAAGTCATACCTGTCAATAAAGTCTTGATGTTCAGGAGTGTGATTTGCTGTTAGGAGCCTAATTTAGGAGAAAATTGTGAAAAACATATGTTAAAGGATGAGCAATAAGGATCAGAGCAGTCATAGCCAGCCCTGTGATCGCTGTGGGACTCGATATATTCTGCAAGTCTGAAATCACGCGTAGACAGAAGGTGTTGAAATATGTTTCTCTTTTGCACGCTTAGACAGTTTCTGTAGAAATAACTACAAAGTGATAAAACTGTATGCCAAAGAGCCTTCAGTTTTATTACTCAGTGGGTTGCTTTGTAAGAAGATGGTCTCTGTGGGTCTGTAGCATCGCCAGTCCCTGTCCCTGCCACCTGCTCTCACAGGAGGCTCCTAGTTTAGGTATGGCTTATTTCTAAATGTCCTTGACCAGCATCAGCATGATCAGGCTATCTGAGCATGGGTGGCCTTTCAATATATAAAGGAAGATCATAAGAAAGATGGAGAGGCTTATAGTGACAGGACAAGGGGGTTTAAACTGCAAGGCGGTAGATTTAGACTGGACATAAGGAGGAAACTTTTAATGATGAGGGTGGTGAGACACTGGAACAGGTTGTCCTGAGGAGTTGTGGATGCCCCATCCCCGGAAGTGTTCCAGGTCAGGTTAAATGGGGCTTTGAGCAACCGGATCTAGTTGAAGATGTCCCTCCCATGACACGAGGATTGGAACTAGCTGATCTTTAAAGGTCCCTTCCAACACAAACCATTTCATAGCTCTATGGTTCCATACTGACACAGCTCCACACCAAGCCCATAAAGCTTGAAATTTGTTAGCAGCTGGTTCTTAAGTGCTAGCTGGATGCTGCAAACACGCCAGAAGCAGCGCATTTCTTGCACCAAAGTTAAATCACCTAGCTGATTATTGCCAAGCCAAACTGATCCTCAGCTGCTTGCTGTTTGACTGAGGAGCTGTTTCATCAGCTGTGTCCAGATGGCATCAAACTGAAGCAAAGGGCTGCTCTGAGCCTTTTAAATGCAGGTACAGGGACAGCCTTGCTTCTCACTAGAGCTTGCCTACAGCTGGAGGAAGGGGAGCAGGGGTGGTGGAGCTGGGGTCTCCCCGAGCCGTGGTGACCCATTGTGACCCATTCCCTCTGATTTCACTGTCTTCATACGATGAACGTAAATTGTGAAAGCAGGGTCGGCTGTTAGCAGGCTGAAAGTAAAGGACTGGCTTTGTTTTCTTTAGGCGTGTTTCCAGGGTAATATCCTGGTTGCAGAAGCAGTGAGTGGGAGCCCTTGACACCAGGGACCCCTTGGCTGCTGCAGGCACGATGCCCCAGCAGCGCCGGGGTCCCATGGGGGACCTTCCCTGCACCATGCTACCTGCAGCCGTGCCTTTGGTACCCAGCAAGTGACTGCAGCCATGTATGCCCAAAACCATTCTTGTGTTTCTCTGCTGGCATCCCCGCTCTGCCCACTAAACCCCTCCAAAAGGAGGCTCACACACATCTGCTTGGCATGCTGACTTTTATTTCGGAAGAAGCCCGCGGAGATGCTGGCGCACGGATAGCGGGACAGACCTAAAGCCGATGGGGAGGAGGGATATGGCAGAGCAGTGACTGTGCCTGGTGCTCTCCCTGCTGCGGCTCAGCGGCCCAGGAGACAAGGGCAGCAGTTGTGTGTCGTTTCAATCCTCATCATGTTATCTGGTCCCAGCGAGTAGGTCACCTCATCCTCGCTCACCCCCAGCGGCAGGCTGATTTGCTTCGTTATGTTCCTGTAGTTATACTCCTTCCCTCTTGCGGTGGTGTGCTCCTCCTCGTGCTCCGCTAACACCTTCACCTTCCCGTCTTTTACCATTACAATGACGTCGTTGGGGTCAAAACCCTCCACGTCTATCAAAGCCAAAAGCTCGTGGTCATGGGAACACTTACACAACCTGCGAAGTCTTTTTCGCATGCTAGAATAAAAAAAAGAGAAGAGCGTTTCAGTTCAACTCACAGTGGAATGGGTGGACCACCTGAAGAACAAGAGAGATAAATAGGAAAATATTTGATCCATCTTCATGCTGATGCTCAGAACTTGGGATGGTGTCTGTGCCATCAGAAGGAGCTCCCACCTGCACACCACAGCAGTCGGGATTATTTTAGCGTCCCCTCTTGGAATGGGGCAATTGTGCTACTGAAAAGTTCTTTCACCTAAATACAGAGAAGCCAGTGCTCCTCCTTCATGTGTGCATACACCCACAAAGCCACGTGTGTCCATCTTACCTCTTGTCCTACATTTTAAATGGATAGTTACAATAGATCACATTTCTCAGTCGCGAGTTCTGTTTAAAGCAATCAGTGGAAAGAAGACACATTTGGCAAAAAATCCCCAAATGCTCCTGCAGAGCTGGGCTGGAGGGTCATTGAGCCATTAAAATGATTTCTAATACTGTCAAACAGTGACTCTGCTCAACCAAAAAGCTGGCTCTTAGTCAAACCATTTGTAAAGCAGACAATGAAAGAGTCAGTTCAGTTATAACAGCTAAACTGGACACAAGGTGCCAAATTAAAAAGATAACGGATGTGACGGAAGAGGAAATAGGGCAAACAATAAGGGAATGGACATGACAGCTAAGGTGAGAAATCTCTAAGGAGTGGTTTGTTAGCAAGGTACACCCATTTCAGCAATCCTGCTTAAAACCTGCAATGATTTAGCCTGGCGCGGTGATTTTGGGATGTGTTTTCTGTGAGGGCTGGCTCTTCCACCTGCCCCTTTAGTCTTTTATGTTGCTGGTCAGAGGAGAATAAATATGCTGAGAAGATCTGGTCCTTCACAGCACTTTTTCTGGGAAGGGGATGGCTGAATTCCCCAGCGTGACTGGCTGAAATCCTGCTGTGCTGAGGTCTCAGATGGCAGCGGTATGGACTCGTGCTCAAAACAGCAAATTGTGCTGAGCGCGGCAGAGCCGGGGAGCCTGGCGCTCAGGGACAGCGTGTCTTGGCATCCCACGGCCCATCCTGAGACCTCCCAGCTTCCATCCACACTGAATTTCTATTCCTTCACTGGGACTTTGGTGTGCAATGATTCTGCAAGGGGACGCTGTGCCTGCCCAGCTCTGGCGCCCAATGCAATGATGAAAATCTGAACACAGACACCAGTCTGGTAACACCTGGGATCTGAAATCTGCCACTCAACAGCCCTGTGTGAGCTGCAGCTACTGAGTAAGTTTAAAGTAACCTCACAGCAACTTTTGGTTTTGTTGAAGCTAGTGTAGAATTAACCTGAGGTCAGGCTTTTTCCTTTTTCCTCTAACTTGATTGCACCCAGAAGATAACACGCATGGCAGATGGTGGGATGACACTTGCTGCTCTACAGGTAAGAAAAATGTCACATTTTTAATTGCCAAGATGAAGGTGTCATCATCTCCGTGTGCAACATGAGAGAGCTCAAACAGAACTTGAGTTTGGGGAGGAAATACCAATTCCACAAACACAGCAAGAGACTCCCACAGCTGATGATGATGAAGGGACTTCTTAGCCCCTCTAGCCTCTCAATATTTCAATGTGCCTTAACAGAAATCATTCTGTTTTATCATTCACCAACTCCCTACCCATAGAGCTACCTTTGGGGTTTAGCCCAACTAGAGTCCATCTTGAACTCCATTAACAAAATAAAATTGTCACACCGGTGATCAAAATGGAGCTGTAGAAATCCTGACACTTGTTCCTCCTACTATATGAGGTAAAAAAATATGGGCAAACATCTGTGGTGCATCAGTGCTGCACTCTATTGCATACAGGCCCATTTTGGCTACTGATGAAGATATTTATGTGTTTAACAAACTTACGCTGAAGTTACATCGAAGATGGACTTTTTTTCCCCAGCTGAACAGCTTTGGTTCTAGTTGTGTATTTTACTTCAGATGCAGTCTGCGAGATGGTTAATGTCACACTCCCATTGTCCAAACTCTTTCCGGCATGGGCACTGCCTGCATGGCTCCTCTCGGGCTGCTTGGATGCACAAGAAGTGCCTCCCATTCCCCTTTCAACTAATTTTATCTGAAAATGGCTATTTCCCTCCCATCCTGCTTATCTGTTTCCACCTTGGCTCCTGGCACTGATGCCAAACCTCCCTCCATCCTGTGCGGACGCCCATGGAAAGCAGGTAAGTAGCAGTTACCTGGCCGGTTCTCGCTCCACGTCCACCCTGCTGGTGAGTGTCCAGCACTCCCAGGGGCAGGAGTCGCGCTGGTGCAGGCAGCAGTGCCGGCCGGCCAGCCTGCGCAGGCAGGGCGCAGGCAGCTGCTCGCAGACCTGCTGCACCTCCGAGTGCATCAGCTTCAGCTGCCTCCGCATCTCCCTCTCTGCCTGCCTCAAATCGCACTTGGCGTCTTCCAGAAGGCAACAGTGCATGGACATGGTCATGCCGCAGAGTGCCTCAGGGCACGAGCACGGCCGTGGCAGCCTGCACTCGTGGGGGGAAAAATTGCCTCGAGAGTTTTGTCCAGAGGAGAGCGTGTGTGTGAAGGCGCAGGTGCTCTTGCAGCCTTCCAGCAGGCACCTTATGACGTCATGGGCCCAATGACACATCACAGCTCCACAGTTGCCATGGGAAGTGCAGCCTTGGTCCATGCACAGCTGCACCCCCCGCTGCAGCCTCCCACTTGGGGACTGGGGGAGCCCATGGCAGGGGGACACAATGGGTGGCTTGGGGCGCGGTGGGGGTGCATGTGCAATGGCCAGGCAGCGGAGCCACAGCATGACTTGGGTGTAATTTCACGCACAATGTTGCTTCAGCACGGCCACCCGCTGCCCCCATCTCTGGCCCTGGCACGAGGGTGCAGCAGGAACCTGAGCCACCCCTCTCCCTCCCAGGCACAAATCCCCACGGACCAAGGGCCAGGTCTCCACTCAAGGTTTTAAGCATGGTCTCCTCTTGAAACTCACTGAGATTCTCATTCCAAGGTCCTGATCACAACTGTTCTGGGAGAAGGGAAACCTGCACCCACCAGTGGGCTGCTGCCAGCCTGCTGCACAACTGCAGCCCCTGCAGCTTCCCTGCCTCACTGTTTTGCTGCTGTTACCACAGCCTTAATGAAAATGTGTAAATTAAGGAGAGCTGCAAATACTCTTTATGGTTTTTTTTAACTCCTTTTCAAGTGCTTTGCACAAGGCATTGGATGTCTGATGCCTACATACGTTTTTTGCAGACACCCAGCACGGACTGCCATGGTGTTAGGTGAAGGCTACCAGAAGCCTTGGCCTGAACACGTCAGGCTGGTCTGCAGGGTGTTGGCATCCCCAGAGCACCCCCAGTCCCCAGGGAAAGACATGGCAAATGACTACAAATGTGCAGAAATGGAAGGCTCTCTTTACAAGCCTTAGTTGACAGCTGCTGTTCAGGTATTTCTGGGAACATTTTGAGAACATGCACCTTCAAAAAGATTTTTGTCCCTGCTCCAGTGCCATATTAAGCAAACGAGGTGCTAAAAAAAGCAGATCCAGCTACTTGCTTCCTTCCCTTACAGATGTTATTCCACAGCTTTCACCTGCCTGTGCATCAGAACGAGGTGCTGCCTTGGCAAGAGTGGGCAAAAGGAGGATTTTGGTTGGTGGGACAGAGCAAAAGCATGCTGCGTCCTGCAATTATTTTGCAGAGGAGACAGAGCACACACACCACAGGCACCCATGGCACTGCTGCCAGCACGTCTGAGCTGACAGCTTTACTTTCACAGGTCCCGTGGGTTCCAGGCACTGCCTGCTCGCTCAGTGATGGCTGAGCTCAGTGCCGCAGGCATCAGCTCCTACCTCAGGACGTCTGAAGCCATCATTGTCCTGTCTGGCTGTTGCATCAGTTTTTCTTGAGAATGACCCGCATGGGTTTCGATGTCAGTGATGTTCACGGCATGGGTGGCTTTGCCTGGCTCCCTGAAAGGCACTTGTGGTGTATTTTAATCACAAGCAGCATTGACACCAAACCTCCTGGGTCTAATGACGACTACAAGGAGTGGGGAGTGCTTTGTATTTTTGGGAAATCTGGTCTTTAAGGGCTTGCAGTGGACTGAATATCAGCAGTAATGCATAGTCCCTGTGTATTTAAGAAAGCAGCAGAAGACCTTTCGGAAGCTTTGGAACTGCTCTACCCTGCTGGCACGGTGCCGTGAAGGAAGTGCTTTGGATGATTCTCACCTGTATCCAGAAGCCCAAGTAGCCCCAGAAGACAAGATATGCCCTCCAGCCTCCAGGGAGGCACAGCCGAGCTGGCCCCGGGGCTGCTCCCAGGCTGCCTGGGTGGAGCTGGACCTGCCAGCAGCGGGTGGAGAGTGGGAAAGGGGGAGCCCAAGAACCACAAAAGGGAGTAGGTCACATCCCGTGTTGCACAAAAACACATGAGGCTTCCTGTTGGACATCACTCACATTCAAACATTGGTGTCTCAGATGCAAGAATAAATTCAAAAATTCAAATGTAACTTTACATATCTAATTACCTCTACATATACCAGCAATTAAAAACTTTTGTTAAAAGTCAAATGCTAATTACATACCTACAAGACAAAACTTCTTAACCCCCAGTTCCCAGCAATGATACCATCAGCCTCTGTCCCATCACCTCTGATAAGAGCTGTAGCCCATAATCCCTCAGACTGGCCTGCGACACAAAGGCTGATCCAAACCTCAGCAGCACCAACACGCACCTCTCAGGCATCTGCACGCTGGTGAGCTGGATGATGTGTTATTTTCCCAAGGCAAAATATGAGTTGGTCTTTTCAATAAATCAAGAGCCATCTTATTTTATATTGAATGGTAATTTCATCTAGAAAAAAAAAGCTTTATGCCTTATTACTCATAAAAGGCATCACTTCTTCAGTCTGAAGACAAATCTTTTATTTAAAAGCTGAATTCAAAGGCTGCCAATTTGTGAAGGGTCCCTCCTGTATGAAGTCTGCCTACTTT
Source organism: Nesoenas mayeri (assembly GCF_963082525.1). Classification (NCBI taxonomy): domain Eukaryota; kingdom Metazoa; phylum Chordata; class Aves; order Columbiformes; family Columbidae; genus Nesoenas; species Nesoenas mayeri. The sequence goes on from NC_137543.1 coordinate 22,809,696, forward strand.
TCTGACAGCAGTATTTTGTCTTTAAAACTGACACTCTAGTCTCTCTGGCTCCATATGAAAAAGTTTTTCAGGTCTCTCTCACATGGTAAGAGCACGAATACTTTATTTCACAGAGGAAGTCTTGTTTGCTGAGTCCCATCTCAAGCAACGAGATCTGGAGCAGACCACTCGAACTGAGCATTGCGTTAGATCTTCCTGACAGAGTCCTGGGGGTACGGACCATAGGAGCTTTTATGAATGAAATATACCCCACACGAGGACACATGTCAAAACAAAATTTCTGCAGGAAAAGCAACAGCTTGAAAATGATCTGAAGTTAAACCTCCCAGGTGCATGACATCTAGGGGTTTGGGGATCCACCGCGTGCCCCCAGGAGAGCGGGGAGGCTATTCAGGCACGGTGCCCGTGGGGTGCTGCCTCTTTTGGGGTGTGTCTTTCTGTCAGGAGATGTGAGCTGCTCCCAGCAGACATGCTCACCCAGGGAGGTGTTCCCAGACCTGGAGAGCATCAGCATGGCCTGTGACCCTGAGCATGAGCAGAGGGACCTGCGTGCAAAATAAACTCAGAGGGGATCACCACACATCCTATGTAGGATAAGTAGGTGTCTGTGGACACCAATCAGCCAAGCAGAGATCTGCAGAGCTGCTGTCCTCCTCCTCTGCCCTCTTTTCCATCCCATCACCTCAGACCGCAGCGCAGCGTGCAGCACGGCTCCTGGCGAGCAGCGGCCCTACCTTGGGAGCAGCACGTGCTTTTCCCTGTCTTACCGTGTCCTGAAACCTCCCAAGAAGTCCTGCGCTGGGATGAAATGCCATGTCAGTGAGTGCTTCCGTGGAATCAATTAACCCAGGGGTAGCAAAGCTGGTTTACAAAGATTTCCCAAAACACCTATGCACAGAGCTGCTCATCCCCAAGGGCACTGTCACACCGACCACACATCTTCATTCGTATTTTCAATCAGTATTGAAAATCACAAAAACCTATCTGCAGGCAGGACATTTTTTTTATGCTCTGAAAACAAGGCTGCAGGTTTTAAACCACAAAGAAACATACAGCTCTAAAAGTAATTTGTAGCCTTGCTTCCCTCTGCTGCAGCAGCTAAGCAAGAATTACACGCTGGCAGTTTCTCATTGCCTCTATTGCTGTTTTCTGTTTAAAACCCCCACACTAAACCTTTGCTTTTCTCCATGCAAATAAGTAACTTTGCATTTATAAGGGCCAGAAGGATGCCTAGACTAGACAACTTAATAGTTACTTTTCATCTGATGTTTTATGATCTATATGACGATCATCCTTACGGTGGCTTCCTAGGGGTTGAGCAGAAGGGTGCAGCTGCTTTGGCTGTGACAAATGACCGTATGTACTTGAAAACAGTTTTGGAAGGTGGTTGCTGCCTCTCTCCAGCATTTAGCACTGTTTGCAGATTACAGCAGCTGAGCATTATGAATTTAGTTCCAGCATTCTCAGTTGTACAAAACAATTTCCAGTAGTGTCCTCACAGAGTTTGCTGTCCATGGATATAATTCTTAGGAAAGGTTCCTTAACAAGATCTCAAAAGTATCCAGAGCAGAAAGCAAAATCTGTCTGTCTTGGCAAACGAAGGCAGCGAACAGGTTGCCTGGGATCCCTTTCCTGGCTTCACTCCTTTGGGTCCTGGTGACACAGAGAAACCCATGGTCTTAATGGTTCACAGGAGTCAGATCCCACCTCAGCCTGCTACATAAGTGCCAGAAAATGTCAATAAAAATCACTGAATTACTGATGTCACCTAATCCTAGTACAGTGAGAGAAATGGGGGACAGGTAGCAGTCCTTGGTATTCAGGAAATGAGCGGCCTACCCAGGTGGGTAAACCACAAAGATAAGATTTGTCACCAACCATAAAGATAAGTTTTGTCACCAAACACTCTTTCGGGTGGGAATGTGTGAGACTCTCTATTGATACCACAACAGTAGCAGATTGGATGGTGCAAGTTTTTTCCTTATGAATACCAAGTTAACAATGTGGGATCCTGTGATGAATGGAGATGCTAGCGAGTCCTTCTGAGTCCAGGCTTGACATACCTCAGTAGGCTAGAGAGAGGTACATAGATGACCCATAATCTGGTTTCAGTTTTTGGGTAAACACTGCAATCCATCCAGAATGTGGGTCCCGCTCCTTTTGACCTTTTCTCTGCGTTTTCTCCCAGCCTTCTTTCATGGTCTCGCTTCTCCCTGAAAAGATGGTGCTCTAGTTGGCGTCTTTTGCAACGTCACCGTGAGCAGGTGACTGGTGAGGCAGATGAGGACATCTTAAACAAGCCACTGCTCAGTCAAACTCCCCCAGCCCCAAATGTCCTGCCAAGCCCACGTGCCAGGTTTGTCACTGAGTGGGCTTCAGCACACAAGGCCCATGTGCCTCTGGAGTGACAGTGGGCTATGGGCTACTCTACTCACCACGGCATTTGTTGTGCTAAGTAACACAAACAAAAAGAGGCCACGTGGTGACCTGTGAGAGAGATGGTGACTGCAGATTCTGTCAGGGGGATTTTCACCGCTTTCCACCAAGAAAGGCTAGAGGTAGGGGAAGGATGAAGGTCCCACTCCCCAGCTTCCTCCATCCTACCTGCAGCTGGGGTGAGTGCAACCCCTCAGCTCTGTGCTTTGACCACCTACGACCAGACAAGGACAACATACAAGTTCTCTCTCCACCACAACTGTGAGGCTGACCCCCTGAAGGCAGGTACTGCATCTTAAGGCAACCCCATAAACAGGTGAAGAGACTTTCTGAGGCTGCTGAGTCTCCATTAGAGACTTGCATCAGCTCTTGCAAAGCAGCAAGGGGGACTCAAGGCATCTCCAGGTGAAGAGAAGAAAGAATATTGCAGGTGGAGTTGCTAAGAAGGCATCACTTCAGCAAAGCTGCCATGAGAGATCACCAGCATTTGCCTTTCACTACTCTATCAGGGCGGGAGAGCACCTCTTCCAGGGCAGCACCATGCTGGACCGCCTCCAGCTGCTCCATGTATGGAGCCGGTGAGCTCTGGAGGTGGCACAGGGACCAGCCATGTAAATGGGAAGTGGGCCACACCAGGGTGAAACAGCTTCTTAAACCTCCCACAACTTTTTTCAGCAGTTTCTGAAAATACGCAACTCTGTAATGAAGGGTTGGGCTCCTGACTCATGAGGAGACATCTAATTTGCAGAAGCAGCTCAGTCCTGAGGCAGGCTAATCTGCTGTGTGTTAAACAAGCATTTCCTGACGGGCTACTTCCCACAGCCAGAGCTGCATCCACTCCTCGGCTTCCTCCTGAGCTCCCCAGCAGCACTGTGCCATCCTGGGCTTCACCAGCCCCTGATGGGAGCGGGCTGGATGGTTGAACTGGGACATGAGAATCACGCTGGGAAAAGTCACCCACCATGAGTAATGCTGCTGGTGCTCCTGAGATGTATCAGGAAGAGCTTTGTGGTGCAGGAAGGTGAGCTGCTCTGTAATTATTTCCTGTGAGCTGCCGCAGAGCTTGCCTGCCCTTCTGGGCACGGATGGTTAATTACGAACAGACACCGGAGGAGTAACCAACCACATGCAGGTGACTCGGCCAACATCACCACTGCGGAGCTTGTGACTTCTCAGGCACGGGGAAGTGGCACCCACATTCGTGTGGGTCTGCCCAGCTGGCACCACTTGAAAGGGGCACCAAGCACGGCTGAGAAGGTGTGTGGATGGATGGGAATTGCTTTGAGCGCAGGTCAGCTCCGCCTGGAAGGTGTGCTGCCTGCCATTTCAAGAGCCAGCTCAGCTCCATTTCCCTAGGGGAAGGAGGGACTTCTGTCACATGGATTGTTACTCAGGCTGCTGCCGGGGTAGTCCCAGCATGACCTCCAGCAAAGAGGGTCTCCTAGTGGTTCTGCTTCACTGTGGGTCAAGTGGTGCTGCACATGTGATGTGTGAGTTGCTGGCAACAAGCTGATAGTGGATGCTGCATGTTACCGGGACATGAAGAATTATCACGGTAAAGCTTCAGCTTAATCAGGTTCCTGTCCAGTGAAGTCAAGGTGAATTTTGACTTCTGCTAAGATGAGTCAATGAAATATATTTGGGGCTGTCAAGGAAGTGAGTCCACTATCAAGCCTAATTTGCAAATGCTATTTTGAAATTGTCTTTCATCAGTGGAATAATACATCCTCCTGCTTTTAGTCTGCTCCATCCCTAGGGTGCCCGCGCAGTCAGATCTAATCTGGTGTGAGGAGGAGGTGGATGAAGGAGTGCATATCCATCTCTGATCTGGCCCCTGTCAACCTCACATATGGTCTTGAACTCACTCTCATGGTGACCTTAAAAGCAACAGCATCCCAACACAGCTAGGCCAAACATAGTACAGGTTCTTTGGCTTCTTGTTTCTGAACCCTTTAGAGTCCCTGGCTTTCAAGATCTACCCAACACCCATGCAGCTGAGAACCTTTCTCTTAAAATGTAAATTCAGGGTGGAAGGATGGAAACTGGAAGATGTCCTTCAGACTACTGCTTACTGCCAGGTGTGACTGTCTCTCCCTGTCCTCAACATGGAGATGGAGACCTGCCACTCAGAGGCCACCTTGTCAGAGGAGTCCATGGAGATGGACTTTAAGATACTCCAAATGACTTGAAACTTGCAAAAAAACCTGCCAACCCCCAAAAGCCCAAAATCAAACCCTAAATGCTGGAGACGCTGCTGCCTTCATTGTCCTTCCAAATATAACGCCTGAATTAGCCTGTTCCTTCAGAGCATCTCCTGGTCTCTGCTGAGCAAGAACAGATCAAGTACAGCAAGTATCGATCAGTTCAAAGTGTGGTCACTATAATTTCAGACCTAGCAGTTTTTGACAGTGTCTGACCTATTGATTTACAATTATCAGCTATAATCTCTTAACACCCCAACCATGTTACAAAGTGTGTTGTAAGGATATCACTTTAAACCCAGCCTCGACTAACCATGGTACAGACAGGCAGATGTTGTTTAATTGAGATCGCAACTGCATACAGGGCACTGCAGCCACATACTGAAATCAGGTAACTATGTGCTCAGATGGATAATAATAATAATCATTTTCCCCTCTCCTAATTTCCATATGGAATGGAAGTAATTAGCCATGTAACTGTGCACCTATGTGTCCAGCCAAGTCTTGCTGAAAAGCCTGGAGCAGACCCAGGGCATCAGGCTCCAGCTCAGCCTCCTGCTCTTTGGGGTGGCATTGACTTCCCACACAAACCTGTCAAATTAACTCCCGGGGATGGTATTTCTGAATTCCCAACACGTTTTATGTAAATGAGACAATCCTCTGATATCATCTTGGTTTTATCATATTTAACACTCTCTAACCTTCATGGGAAAAGACATTCATGTTACATCAATGACTGGTTTTTACATCTTTCCCCAAGGAGTTCTTTCTCCACTTGAAGCTCATAATGGAACAATTGAGTTCCTTCAACTCGAATCTAAACGATTTGTTGAATATTTTACACTGATTCCTTTCTTACTCTGCTGCTCAGACACACTGACACAGCCAACTTCAAAAGGATTTCCTCTTCCTTGTTTTCCTAGTGCTGTCCTAAGGTGTCTTCCTTCCAAACAATGCTTCCTGCAGCACCTTGGGCTCTCTTCCACTTCTGCTCTCCCACCAGCACTTAGCGATGAGGACCTGAGAGTGGGGCCACGCTTCCTTACACCTAAATGAATAAATGTCCTTCCTCCTAACAAGGTCTGATCTGAACAAGCCAGGTGGAAAAAAATGAGTGTTACTCTTCCCTTTTATAGCAAACCAGTTAATTAATTGCTGACCTGCTCATGGTGTTACTCACTCTAGCTCTGCATGTTCAAATACAATTAAAGCAGTGACAGGTCTCTCCCCAGCACATTTCAGGTCACCACAGTTAAAGATGCTTTATGTACACGGGATCTTGACTGAAACACCCTGCAGCACCGTGCCTTGGAGAGCAGAAGCCCAATGGTATGCGTGGCATGGCATGCCAGCTGCGCTCATTCACTAAGCTTGCCTTTCCAAGAGCCTCTTCTAACCCCGAAATGTCCCAACACCTTCCCACAACCCTGGCTTTCTGCCTGCTTGTTGTTCCTCTCATGTGCAGGCCCTGCCGCTGTCCCTGTGCTGTCGGGGCAGTGCAGATTGCCTGGGGATGCTCCAGCAGCAGCTGCTTGCCAGTGGCACGTCGTGAGGATTCAGAAGGGGTGCTGCTATGGAAGAGATCCTCTGTCCCTCCATCAAGCCAATCCACCCTTTCCAAAGGTACAATCTGAAAGCTGCTGCAGTGCTTAAAGAGAACAACTTGCTCATCAATTGAAATTTCTTCTCTCTGCCGCAACCAGAGTCATTTCCAGGCACCTGCATCACCTTTCCACAGCACAAACAGGACTGCAGTAGTTGTCAGGCCCTAAAGCAGCTCCAAAAATCCCCTTGCTTCAACTTCTGTTTTCAGCCAACATTACTGTATTCCTGCTGCTCCCATTTAGATCAAATAGCTCAGCAAACGGTGAGTCTGGTGCACAGGAGAGATGTAAATGATGAAGCAGCTGAAGACGGTTGCTATCTGTGCTTCCCAGCTCCCAGGTGAATGAATGCAAGAGGTGGGGCAGCAGTGGCACTTGGCAGGTTAGCATGTAGTGCATTTGCTGGGTCTTGTTCTTCCATGTTAGCTATCTTGTCTACCTGAAGAACAAAATGTTATTCAGTATAAAAAAAATGCATTTTATGCTGCTATTTAATAGCTTCTGTTCAGGACAGTCCTCTACAAATGAAACTCAGGTTTGCTGCAGGAGTAGAAATAAATGTGCTGGTGCAATGGCAGAGGGAACTCTTTTAATGAGAACTCTCTTATTTCTACAACATCCATGTTCACTTCAACAGAAAATAGTTTGTAAGTGCCAAGGCCAGCTGTTATTTTCCTCTCTGCAGGATGAAGGTGAGGCCTACCCACTTGTCAGAGATACAACAAGGTTACTCGGGGGTGAAGTCCTCCGTATTTCCATCAGTGTGTCTAACAAAGTATTTCCTCAAAAGATGGTCTTGGCAATCAGTGCTGCTGCCCTGGAAGATGACCCTGAGCATCTGATAGGATGCAAATGAGAATTCCCTTTGTGGCAGGAGTGCTAGACTGGCTGCAGCGTCCCTGAGCACGGGGGAGACTTGCCTGCCAGCAGGGACCAGCCGCTTCCTGAGGCTTACGCAAGGATGTCCAGAACTGCGTGAGTCTCAGGTTTTCTTCGGAAAGTTGATTATTTCCAATCTCCTTTCATTCCAAATTGGAACATAATAGAAATATCAAAACTGAGCTTATTGAAGTCCTTAGTTTACATGCTGATGTTCTGATATTTTATGGGATTCATGTCAAGTTGAAAAAGATCTAAAGTTCTTGATAATTCTGTCATATCTCAGTGAAATCAGTGATGATGCAAAGTATTTCCACTCTCATCTGTTTTGCTAGGAAGAAAAACATCTCTCAGAAATGAGTTACCAAGTAAATCTTTACCACTCACAAACAGTGGCTGGACACTGCAGCCTACTAAAGATGTCCTTCTCTGGTGGTCAGTTCTCACCACCAGCCTTCGTTCATTTGTGCGACAGCTTCTCTCTGCATGGATGGAAAAAGGTATGGGCTCTGGTGATAACAAGAAAACTCCAACCCTAATTTTGCCTTCCTTCTCTCAAGCTTTTCTTCCTTGTCTGAAGAAGGATGAGCAGTTCTTGTTTGGAACAAGGATCTCTCCAGGAAGGTGCAGCAATGGCGGTGGCCCAGAAGGACGAGCTGTGCAGCTGTACAGGTCCTACTTCATGACACTGAGCATGGACCATGTCACGGAGGCACCCCAAAGTCAGTTTTAGGCAGACAACAAGTTCCAAAACAGACTTTATTCTGGCCAGAAAAGTATAACCAAGAAACCGACTAGAAACAAGGTTTATACAATTATTTAGCACTCTGACAACATAATTTACAGATTCAGATGCCAGTTGAGAAGACTATTGGGGTAGGACTACACAAGAATAATGAGGGTCGAGAACATGCATGCGTTCACGCACAAGAAACAAAACCAGAGGCATCTCACTCAAGGGTAACCAGAAGAAATAATCACTTGCCTGGGTTAGGCAGGACTCATTCAAGGATATATCCAGCAGAGAAAAATAACCACTGACCAGACGAGGAGGTGAGGTACACCCCCAGGAAGTTTCCTTAGAGTTCCAGTCTAAGGGGAGGGCTCCAGTTCACAGACCTGCTGCTCTGAGAAGACCAACTCAAAAGCAGACTTTGGCAGGGACCCCATTTTATAGCCTGGTCAGATCTGGCTGTGGTCATTATGACATGGTCCAGAAGCTTCTCAGCTTCTCTGGGCACCTCCTTTGTTGAGGACCCTGTCAACTGACTGAGGGTCCCACCCCTCCTGCCTCCCAGCCAGGTGGAGGTGAAGTCAGCTTGGCCCCAGTGGGGAGGACGTGCCTGTCAGCACCATCCTAGGTGTGTACGTGGGGACAGGCACAGCAGGGCACAAAACGTGCTAAAGAGCCATCAACTGCCCCATTGAAAGCTACAGATCTCATCAGGGGGTCTGCAGCCGCCACAGGCCACCTTCAGCAGTGGTGAAACAGCAGCTCTGTCAACCTCACTTTCTCCAGTGAGTCTATCCCAGGGCCTCACAGATTTTATCTACAGTGTCATCCAACCAGATGTAAACAACCTGGTGGTTAAAACTGAAGATTGTTTCTGCAGCGCTAGCAACATTGGCGAGCAGAAGGCTGGTTTAGAGCTAGTCACAGGGATCTGAACCTCCACCTGGAAATACCTCTAGGCACCAGGTACGTCCTGACGTGCCACTCTATGAGACGCTTTCACCACTTAAGTCTTGTGAAATGTGAAGTTCCTCAATTTATGGATTTTTCTTTCATTCCTTTTTTCTTTTTTCCATGGCTGGCTCCCAATTTGAGGGATGCCTGGGCACAAAAAGTTAATCAACCCCAAAAGAAGCCAGTTCTGAAACTACAAGTAAACTTCTCCAGGGTGCATGAAGCTGCAAAGGCTCTTACCAAAGTGGGCTGGAGCTCCAGAGCAGCTATGGCAGCACAGTTGAACATGTCACTGACCTGCAGCCGCATGTGGAGGGGGAAGCGCACAAGACATCTCTGTGAAGTATTATTATCCAAGATCTGTTTGAATTGATTTTCATCCTCTGCGGGTAATTATCAAATTAAATGGTTTAAGAATGCAAACTGGAAAAATTATTCTTCAAGAGCAAAAATAGTTAGACCTGGAGCTTGGCCTCCTCTCCAAAGGAACCTGCGAAGTATCTCTTATAAAGTGGGAGCAGTAATTCAGTCGTATTACAAAACAGACTGGAAAAATGCACAAATCGGACTGCAAGTGCTTCCAGTCAGCGGTGTTTTCAAAAACTCCTGCCCACAGCATGAGCCTTTTCTAACCACATCCAGGGGTTTCTATTTGTAAAAGGGACCAAAGACCAGACAAAACCATTTCTCTCATCATCTTCATTTTAGATTAATTCTAAATCCTTCCATATGCCACTGCATAAAATTTCAATTCTCCCCCTCCTCCCTTGGCAGCACTGCTAAGGTGTGACACAGGGTCTGACAGTAACTTCTCGTATGACTGAGGAGTTTAAAATTAAGCCTGTCCTTTGATGAACTGCAATGATCACACCCTGTCTCAGAAGCACCGATCTTTGACATGGCCCACACACGTCAGGCAGAGTGGGAGATGCTCTGCACCTCCCAGGCTCAGGTCTGTCAGGGCTGCTGCTTTGGAAGAGGCAATTACCTATACACATAGACGTTGTGGTGACGATAGTGGGTTAGGTTCGCTCTGGTGCCCTGCCTCTAACAGTCCTGCCTGTGCTGGATGAGAAGACCCTCTCTCATTTCCATCTGGAGATATGGTCCTTCCACAGCATGTCTTGATGGGGTGTCCAGTGGACATAGGTGGGTTGCATGGAGCTGTGTCTGCCATGTGCAGCTGATGTTCCTGCTGGCTTGGTGTTCCTACCATCACCTTTTCCTTTGTGTCACACCTGCCTTTGAACTTGCCTTTCCTGTTTCTCCTCACTACTCAGCAGCTCTGCATCCAAGCAGGACCTGCCCGGGTCCAGCTCTGCACCAGCACCAGGTGGTGAACACAGGGATCCAACAGATGCGTGGTGACACATTAACACCTGCAGCTGAGGAGATGATTCATGGGAGGACCACATCCCTGCCTGAGGGCAACTGTGTCTACCAAAGGGGCACGAGTGAGTGGCTGCGAATGATGACGGCTTCAGCACCAATTGGAACATGCAGGCACCTTGATGAGGTTCACTCCACTTCAAACCTCCACAGCAAACACATGTACTCCCCTCTAAAAGTCCTCTGCAGTCAGTGGAGGAGGCAGGTGCTCCTAGGGCAGAGTCATTCCCACCAGCATCTCTACAGCTGACTCCCTCAGGTCCCAGTTTCTCCCCACTGGCTGTAAAGAAC